>NC_090936.1:722231802-722879449 GCF_040938575.1 Ambystoma mexicanum
CCACTCCCACCCCCCAGCCACCAGGGGCACCCTCCACCAGGCCCCCACTCATGTCTCCCACCACCCCCACCCCCCAGCAGTGCAGGGGCACCCTCCACCAGGCCCCCACTCATGTCTCCCATCACCCCCACCCCCCAGCATCCAGGTGCAGCCTCCACCAGGCCCCCACTCATGTCTCCCACCACCCTCACCCCCCAGCAGTGCAGGGGCACCCTCCACCAGGCCCTCACTCATGTCTCCCATCATCCCACCCCCCAGCCACCAGGGGCACCCTCCACCAGGCCCCCACTCATGTCTCCCACCACCCCCACCCCCCAGCAGTGCAGGGGCACCCTCCACCAGGCCCCCACTCATGTCTCCCATCACCCCCACCCCCCAGCATCCAGGGGCAGCCTCCACAGGCCCCCACTCATGTCTCCCACCACCCTCACCCCCCAGCAGTGCAGGGGCACCCTCCACCAGGACCCCACTCATGTCTCCCATCACCCCCACCCCCCAGCAGTGCATGGGCAGCCTCCACCAGGCCCCCACTCATGTCTCCTACCACCCCCACCCCCCAGCCACCAGGGGCACCCTCCACCAGGCCCCCACTCATGTCTCCCATCACCCCCCACCCCCCAGCAGTGCAGGGGCAGCCCCCACCAGAACCCCACTCATGTCTCCCACCACCCCCACCCCCCAGCCACCAGGGGCACCCTCCACCAGGCCCCCACTCATGTCTCCATTCACCCCCCAGCAGTGCAGGGGCACCCTCCACCACTCATGTCTCCCACCACCCCCACCCCCAGCAGTGCAGGGGCAGCCTCCACCAGGCCCACAACCATGTCTCCCACCACCCCCACCCCCCAGCAGTGCAGGGCACCCTCCACCAGGCCCCCACTCATGTCTCCCACCACCCCCACCCCCAGCAGTGCATGGGCACCCTCCACCAGGACCCCACTCACGTCCAACTCATGTCTCCCTGCACCCCCACCCCCTAGCCACCAGGGGCACCCTCCACCAGGCCCCCACTCATGTCTCCCACCACCCCCACCCCCAAGCCACCAGGGGCACCCTCCACCAGGCCCCCACTCATGTCTCCCACCACCAACACCCCCAGCCACCAGGGGCACCCTCCACCAGGCCCCCACTCATGTCCAACTCATGTCTCCCACCACCCCCAACCCCCAGCCACCAGGGGCACCCTCCACCAGGCCCCCAATCATGTCTACCATCACCCCCACCCCCCAGCAGTGCAGGGGCAGCCTCCACCAGGCCCCCACTCATGTCTCCCACCACCCCCACCCCCCAGCAGTGCAGGGGCAGCCTCCACCAGGCCCCCACTCATGTCTCCCACCACCCCCACTCCCCAGCCACCAGGGGCACCCTCCACCAGGCCCCCACTCATGTCTCTCATCACCCCCACCCCCCAGCAGTGCACGGGCACTCTCCACCATGCCCCCACTCATGTCTCCCATCAGCCCCCACCCCCCAGCCACCAGGGGCACCCTCCACCAGGCCCCTACTCATGCCTCCCATCACCCCCACCCCCCAGCAGGGCAGGGGCACCCTCCACCAGGACCCCACTCATGTCTCCCACCACCCCCACCCCCAGCAGTGCAGGGGCAGCCTCCACCAGGCCCCCAACCATGACTCCCACCACCCCCACCCCCCAGCCACCAGGGGCAGCCTCCACCAGGCCCCCACTCATGTCTCCCACCTCCCCCACCCTGCAGCAGTGCAGGGGCACCCTCCACCAGGCCCCCACTCATGTCTCCCATCACCCCCACCCCCCAGCAGTGCAGGGGCAGCCTCCACCAGGCCCCCACTCATGTCTCCCACCACTCCCACCCCCCAGCAGTGCAGGGGCACCCTCCACCAGGACCCCACTCATGTCTCCCACCACCCCCACCCCCCCAGCAGTGCAGGGGCAGCCTCCACCAGGCCCCCAACCATGTCTCCCACCACCCCCACCCCCCAGCCACCAGGGCACCCTCCACCAGGCCCCCCACTCATGTCTCCCACCACCCCCACCCCCCAGCAGTGCAGGGGCACCCTCCACAAGGACCCCACTCATGTCTCCCATCACCCCCACCCCCCAGCAGTGCAGGGGCAGCCTCCACCAGGCCCCCACCCATGTCTCCCACCACCCCCACCCCCCAGCAGTGCAGGGGCACCCTCCACCAGGCCCTCACTAATGTCTCCCACCACCCCCACCCCCCAGCAGTGCAGGGGCAGCCTCCACCAGGCCCCCACTCATGTCTCCCAACACCCCCAACCCCTTGCCACCAGGGGAACCCTCCACCAGGCCCCCACTCATGTCTCCCACCACCCCCACCCCCCAGCCACCAGGGGCACCCTCCACCAGGCCCCCACTCATGTCTCCCATCATCCCCACCCCCCAGCCACCAGGGGCACCCTCCACCAGGCCCCCACTCATGTCTCCCACCACCCCCACCCCCCAGCAGTTCAGGGGCACCCTCCACCAGGCCCCCACTCATGTCTCCCATCACCCCCACCCCCCAGCATCCAGGGGCAGCCTCCACCAGGCCCCCACTCATGTCTCCCACCACCCTCACCCCCCAGCAATGCAGGGGCACCCTCCACCAGGACCCCACTCATGTCTCCCATCACCCCCACCCCCCCAGCAGTGCAGGGGCACCCTCCACCAGGACCCCACTCATGTCTCCCATCACCCGCACCCCCCCAGCAGTGCAGGGGCAGCCTCCGCCAGGCCCCCACTCATGTCTCCCACCACCCCACGCCCCAGCCACCAGGGGCACCCTCCACCAGGCCCCCACTCATGTCTCCCATCACCCCTACCCCCCAGCAGTGCAGGGGCAGCCTCCACCAGGCCCCCACTCATGTCTACCACCACCCCCACCCCCCAGCCACCAGGGGCACCCTCCACCAGGCCCCCACTCATGTCTCCCATCACCCCACCCCCCAGCAGTGCAGGGGCACCCTCCACCAGGACCCCACTCATGTCTCCCACCACCCCCACATCCCAGCAGTGCAGGGGCAGCCTCCACCAGGCCCCCAACCATGTCTCCCACCGCCCCCACCCCCCAGCAGTGCAGGGGAACCCTCCACCAGGCCCCCACTCTGTCTCCCACCACCCCCACCCCCCAGCAGTGCAAGGGCAGCCTCCACCAGGCCCTCACTCATGTCTCCCACCACCCCCACCCCCCAGCCACCAGGGGCACCCTCCACCAGGCCCCCACTCATGTCTCCCATCAACCCCACCCCCCACCAGTGCAGGGGCAGCCTCCACCAGGCCCCCACTCATGTCTCCCACCACCCCCACCCCCCAGCAGTGCATGGGCACCCTCCACCAGGACCCCACTCATGTCCAACTCATGTCTCCCTGCACCCCCACCCCCTAGTCACCAGGGGCACCCTCCACCAAGCCCCCACTCATGTCTCCCACCACCCCCACCCCCAGCCACCAGGGGCACCCTCCACCAGGCCCCAACTCATGTCTCCCACCACCCCCACCCCCCAGCCACCAGGGGCACCCTCCACCAGGCCCCCATTCATGTCTCCCATCAACCCCACCCCCCAGCAGTGCAGGGGCACCCTCCAACAGGCCCCCACTCATGTCTCCCACCACCCCCACCCCCCGGCCACCAGGGGCACCCTCCACCAGTCCCCCACTCATGTCTACCATCACCCCCACCCCCCAGCAGAGCAGGGGCAGCCTCCACCAGGCCCCCACTCATCTCTCCCACCACCCCCACCCCCCAGCAGTGCAGGGGCAGCCTCCACCAGACCCCCACTCATGTCTCCCACCACCCCCACCCCCCAGCCAACAGGGGCACCCTCCACCAGGCCCCCACTCATGTCTCCCATCACCCCCACCTCCCAGCAGTGCACGGGCACCCTCCACCAGGCCCCCACTCATGTCTCCCATCACCCCCACCCCCCAGCCACCAGCGGCACCCTCCACATGGCCCCCACTCATGTCTCCCACCACCCCCACCCCCAGCAGTGCAGGGGCACCCTCCACCAGGCCCCCACTCATGTCTCCCACCACCCCCACCTCCCAGCCACCAGGGGCACCCTCCACCAGGCCTCCACTCATGTCCAACTCATGTCTCCCTGCACCCCCACCCCCAGCCACCAGGGGCACCCTCCACCAGGCCCCCACTCATGTCTCCCACCACCCCCACCCCCAGCCACCAGGGGCAGCCTCCACCAGGCCCCCACTCATGTCTCCCACCACCCCCACCCCCCAGCCACCAGGGGCACCCTCCACCAGGCCCCCACTCATGTCTCCCACCACCCCCATCCCCCAGCAGTGCAGGGGCAGCCTCCACCAGGCCCCCAACCATGTCTCCCACCACCCCCACCACCCAGCAGTGCAGGGGCACCCTCCACCAGGCCCCCACTCATGTCTACCATCACCCCCACCCCCCAGGCACCAGAGGCACCCTCCACCAGGCCCCCACTCATGTCTCCCACCACCCCCACCCCCCAGCCACCAGGGGCACCCTCCACCAGGCCCTCACTCATGTCTCCCATCATCCCACCCCCCAGCCACCAGGGGCAACCTCCACCAGGCCCCCACTCATGTCTCCCACCACCCCCACCCCCAGCAGTGCAGGGGCACCCTCCACCAGGCCCCCACTCATGTCTCCCATCACCCCCACCCCCCAGCATCCAGGTGCAGCCTCCACCAGGCCCCCACTCATGTCTCCCACCACCCTCACCCCCCATCAGTGCAGGGGCACCCTCCACCAGGCCCTCACTCATGTCTCCCATCATCCCACCCCCCAGCCACCAGGGGCACCCTCCACCAGACCCCCACTCATGTCTCCCACCACCCCCACCCCCCAGCAGTGCAGGGGCACCCTCCACCAGGCCCCCCCTCATGTCTCCCATCACCCCCACCCCCCAGCATCCAGGTGCAGCCTCCACCAGGCCCCACTCATGTCTCCCACCACCCTCACACTCCAGCAGTGCAGAGTGCAGGGGCACCCTCCACCAGGCCCTCACTCATGTCTCCCATCATCCCACCCCCCAGTCACCAGGGGCACCCTCCACCAGGCCCCCACTCATGTCTCCCACCACCACCCCAGCAGTGCAGGGGCACCCTCCACCAGGCCCCACTCATGTCTCCCATCACCCCCACCCCCAGCATCCAGGGGCAGCCTCCACCAGGCCCCCGCTCATGTCTCCCACCACTCTCACCCCCCAGCAGTGCAGGGGCACCCTCCACCAGGACCCCACTCATGTCTCCCATCACCCCCACCCCCCAGCAGTGAATGGGCAGCCTCCACCAGGCCCCCACTCATGTCTCCTACCACCCCCACCCCCCAGCCACCAGGGGCACCCTCCACCAGGCCCCCACTCATGTCTCCCATCACCCCCACCCCCCAGCAGTGCAGGGGCAGCCCCCACCAGGCCCCCACTCATGTCTCCCACCACCCCCACCCCCCAGCCACCAGGGGCACCCTCCACCAGGCCCCCACTCATGTCTCCATTCACCCCCCAGCAGTGCAGGGGCACCCTCCACCACTCATGTCTCCCACCACCCCCACCCCCAGCAGTGCAGGGGCAGCCTCCACCAGGCCCCCACTCATGTCTCCCACCACCCCCACCCCCCAGCAGTGCAGGGGCAGCCTCCACCAGGCCCCCACTCATGTCTCCCACCACCCCCACCCCCCAGCCACCAGGGGCACCCTCCTCCAGGCCCCCACTCATGTCTCCCACCACCCCCACCCCCCAGCCACCAGGGGCACCCTCCACCAGGCCCCCACTCATGTCTCCATTCACCCCCCAGCAGTGCAGGGGCACCCTCCACCACTCATGTCTTCCACCACCCCCACCACCCAGCATTGCAGGGGCACCCTCCACCAGGCCCCCACTCATGTCTCCCACCACCCCCACCCCCCAGCAGTGCAGGGGCAGCCTCCACCAGGCCCCCACTCATGTCTCCCACCACCCCCACCCCCAGCCACCAGGGGCACCCTCCACCAGGCCCCCACTCATGTCTCCCATCACCCCCACCCCCCAGCAGTGCAGGGGCACCCTCCACCAGGACCCCACTCATGTCCAACTCATGTCTCCCTGCACCCCCACCCCCTAGCCACCAGGGGCACCCTCCACCAGGCCCCCACTCATGTCTCCCACCACCCCCACCCCCCAGCCACCAGGGGCACCCTCCACCAGGCCCCCACTCATGTCTCCCATCACCCCACCCCCCAGCAGTGCAGGGGCAGCCTCCACCAGTCCCCCACTCATGTCTCCCACCACCAACACCCCCAGCCACCAGGGGCACCCTCCACCAGGCCCCCACTCATGTCCAACTCATGTCTCCCTGCACCCCCACCCCCCAGCCACCAGGGGCACACTCCACCAGGCCCCCACTCATATCTCCTACCACCCCCACCCCCCAGCAGTGCAGGGGCACCCTCCACCAGGCCCCCACTCATGTCGCTCACCACCCCCACGCCCCAGCCACCAGGGGCACCCTCCACCAGGCCCCCAATCATGTCTACCATCACCCCCACCCCCCGGCAGTGCAGGGGCAGCCTCCACCAGGCCCCCACTCATGTCTCCCACCACCCCCACCCCCCAGCAGTGCAGGGGCAGCCTCCACCAGGCCCCCACTCATGTCTCCCACCACCCCCACCCCACAGCCACCTGGGGCACCCTCCACCAGGCCCCCACTCATGTCTCTCATCACCCCCACCCCCCAGCAGTGCACGGGCACCCTCCACCAGGCCCCCACTCATGTCTCCCATCACCCCCACCCCCCAGCCACCAGGGGCACCCTCCACCAGGCCCCTACTCATGTCTCCCATCACCCCCACCCCCCAGCAGGGCAGGGGCACCCTCCACCAGGACCCCACTCATGCCTCCCACCACCCCCACCCCCAGCAGTGCAGGGGCAGCCTCCACCAGGCCCCAACCATGACTCCCACCACCCCCACCCCCCAGCCACCAGGGGCAGCCTCCACCAGGCCCCCACTCATGTCTCCCACCTCCCCCACCCTGCAGCAGTGCAGGGGCACCCTCCACCAGGCCCCCACTCATGTCTCCCACCACCCCCACCCCCCAGCCACCAGAGGCACCCTCCACCAGGCCCCCACTCATGTCTCCCACCACCCCCACCCCCCAGCCACCAGGGGCACCCTCCACCAGGCCCTCACTCATGTCTCCCATCATCCCACCCCCCAGCCACCAGGGGCACCTTCCACCAGGCCCCCACTCATGTCTCCCACCACCCCCACCCCCCAGCAGTGCAGGGGCACCCTCCACCAGGCCCCCACTCATGTCTCCCACCACCCTCACCCCCCAGCATCCAGGTGCAGCCTCCACCAGGCCCCCACTCATGTCTCCCACCACCCTCACCCCCCATCAGTGCAGGGGCACCCTCCACCAGGCCCTCACTCATGTCTCCCATCATCCCACCCCCCAGCCACCAGGGGCACCCTCCACCAGGCCCCCACTCATGTCTCCCACCACCCCCACCCCCCAGCAGTGCAGGGGCACCCTCCACCAGGCCCCCCCTCATGTCTCCCATCACCCCCACCCCCCAGCATCCAGGTGCAGCCTCCACCAGGCCCCCACTCATGTCTCCCACCACCCTCACCCTCCAGCAGTGCAGGGGCACCCTCCACCAGGCCCTCACTCATGTCTCCCATCATCCCACCCCCCAGCCACCAGGGGCACCCTCCACCAGGCCCCCACTCATGTCTCCCACCACCCCCACCCCCAGCAGTGCAGGGGCACCCTCCACCAGGCCCCACTCATGTCTCCCATCACCCCCACCCCAGCATCCAGGGGCAGCCTCCACCAGGCCCCCCCTCATGTCTCCCACCACTCTCACCCCCCAGCAGTGCAGGGGCACCCTCCACCAGGACCCCACTCATGTCTCCCATCACCCCCACCCCCCAGCAGTGAATGGGCAGCCTCCACCAGGCCCCCACTCATGTCTCCTACCACCCCCACCCCCCAGCCACCAGGGGCACCCTCCACCAGGCCCCCACTCATGTCTCCCATCACCCCCACCCCCCAGCAGTGCAGGGGCAGCCCCCACCAGGCCCCCACTCATGTCTCCCACCACCCCCACCCCCCAGCCACCAGGGGCACCCTCCACCAGGCCCCCACTCATGTCTCCATTCACCCCCCAGCAGTGCAGGGGCACCCTCCACCACTCATGTCTCCCACCACCCCCACCCCCAGCAGTGCAGGGGCAGCCTCCACCAGGCCCCCACTCATGTCTCCCACCACCCCCACCCCCCAGCAGTGCAGGGGCAGCCTCCACCAGGCCCCCACTCATGTCTCCCACCACCCCCACCCCCCAGCCACCAGGGGCACCCTCCTCCAGGCCCCCACTCATGTCTCCCACCACCCCCACCCCCCAGCCACCAGGGGCACCCTCCACCAGGCCCCCACTCATGTCTCCATTCACCCCCCAGCAGTGCAGGGGCACCCTCCACCACTCATGTCTCCCACCACCCCCACCACCCAGCATTGCAGGGGCACCCTCCACCAGGCCCCCACTCATGTCTCCCACCACCCCCACCCCCCAGCAGTGCAGGGGCAGCCTCCACCAGGCCCCCACTCATGTCTCCCACCACCCCCACCCCCCAGCCACCAGGGGCACCCTCCACCAGGCCCCCACTCATGTCTCCCATCACCCCCACCCCCCAGCAGTGCAGGGGCACCCTCCACCAGGACCCCACTCATGTCCAACTCATGTCTCCCTGCACCCCCACCCCCTAGCCACCAGGGGCACCCTCCACCAGGCCCCCACTCATGTCTCCCACCACCCCCACCCCCCAGCCACCAGGGGCACCCTCCACCAGGCCCCCACTCATGTCTCCCATCACCCCACCCCCCAGCAGTGCAGGGGCAGCCTCCACCAGTCCCCCACTCATGTCTCCCACCACCAACACCCCCAGCCACCAGGGGCACCCTCCACCAGGCCCCCACTCATGTCCAACTCATGTCTCCCTGCACCCCCACCCCCCAGCCACCAGGGGCACACTCCACCAGGCCCCCACTCATATCTCCTACCACTCCCACCCCCCAGCAGTGCAGGGGCACCCTCCACCAGGCCCCCACTCATGTCGCTCACCACCCCCACGCCCCAGCCACCAGGGGCACCCTCCACCAGGCCCCCAATCATGTCTACCATCACCCCCACCCCCCGGCAGTGCAGGGGCAGCCTCCACCAGGCCCCCACTCATGTCTCCCACCACCCCCACCCCCCAGCAGTGCAGGGGCAGCCTCCACCAGGCCCCCACTCATGTCTCCCACCACCCCCACCCCACAGCCACCTGGGGCACCCTCCACCAGGCCCCCACTCATGTCTCTCATCACCCCCACCCCCCAGCAGTGCACGGGCACCCTCCACCAGGCCCCCACTCATGTCTCCCATCACCCCCACCCCCCAGCCACCAGGGGCACCCTCCACCAGGCCCCTACTCATGTCTCCCATCACCCCCACCCCCCAGCAGGGCAGGGGCACCCTCCACCAGGACCCCACTCATGTCTCCCACCACCCCCACCCCCAGCAGTGCAGGGGCAGCCTCCACCAGGCCCCAACCATGACTCCCACCACCCCCACCCCCCAGCCACCAGGGGCAGCCTCCACCAGGCCCCCACTCATGTCTCCCACCTCCCCCACCCTGCAGCAGTGCAGGGGCACCCTCCACCAGGCCCCCACTCATGTCTCCCATCACCCCCACCTTCCCCAGCAGTGCAGGGGCAGCCTCCACCAGGCCCCCACTCATGTCTCCCACCACTCCCACCCCCCAGCCACCAGTGGCACCCTCCACCAGGCCCCCACTCATGTCTCCCACCACCCCCACCCCCCAGCAGTGCAGGGGCACCCTCCACCAGGACCCCACTCATGTCTCCCACCACCCCCACACCCCAGCAGTGCAGGGGCAGCCTCCACCAGGCCCCCAACCATGTCTCCCACCACCCCCACCCCCCAGCCACCAGGGCACCCTCCACCAGGCCCCCACTCATGTCTCCCACCACCCCCACCCCCCAGCAGTGCAGGGGCACCCTCCACAAGGACCCCACTCATGTCTCCCATCACCCCCACCCCCCAGCAGTGCAGGGGCAGCCTCCACCAGGCCCCCACCCATTTCTCCCACCACCCCCACCCCCCAGCAGTGCAGGGGCACCCTCCACCAGGCCCTCACTCATGTCTCCCACCACCCCCACCCCCCAGCAGTGCAGGGGCAGCCTCCACCAGGCCCCCACTCATGTCTCCCAACACCCCCAACCCCTTGCCACCAGGGGAACCCCACACCAGGCCCCCACTCATGTCTCCCACCACCCCCACCCCCCAGCCACCAGGGGCACCCTCCACCAGGCCCCCACTCATGTCTCCCATCATCCCCACCCCCCAGCCACCAGGGGCACCCTCCCCCCGGCAGTGCAGGGGCAGCCTCCACCAGGCCCCCACTCATGTCTCCCACCACCCCCACCCCCCAGCAGTGCAGGGGCAGCCTCCACCAGGCCCCCACTCATGTCTCCCACCACCCCCACCCCACAGCCACCTGGGGCACCCTCCACCAGGCCCCCACTCATGTCTCTCATCACCCCCACCCCCCAGCAGTGCACGGGCACCCTCCACCAGGACCCCACTCATGTCTCCCACCACCCCCACCCCCAGCAGTGCAGGGGCAGCCTCCACCAGGCCCCAACCATGACTCCCACCACCCCCACCCCCCAGCCACCAGGGGCAGCCTCCACCAGGCCCCCACTCATGTCTCCCACCTCCCCCACCCTGCAGCAGTGCAGGGGCACCCTCCACCAGGCCCCCACTCATGTCTCCCATCACCCCCACCTTCCCCAGCAGTGCAGGGGCAGCCTCCACCAGGCCCCCACTCATGTCTCCCACCACTCCCACCCCCCAGCCACCAGTGGCACCCTCCACTAGGCCCCCACTCATGTCTCCCACCACCCCCACCCCCCAGCAGTGCAGGGGCACCCTCCACCAGGACCCCACTCATGTCTCCAACCACCCCCACCCCCCAGCAGTGCAGGGGCAGCCTCCACCAGGCCCCCAACCATGTCTCCCACCACCCCCACCCCCCAGCCACCAGGGCACCCTCCACCAGGCCCCCACTCATGTCTCCCACCACCCCCACCCCCCAGCAGTGCAGGGGCACCCTCCACAAGGACCCCACTCATGTCTCCCATCACCCCCACCCCCCAGCAGTGCAGGGGCAGCCTCCACCAGGCCCCCACCCATTTCTCCCACCACCCCCACCCCCCAGCAGTGCAGGGGCACCCTCCACCAGGCCCTCACTCATGTCTCCCACCACCCCCACCCCCCAGCAGTGCAGGGGCAGCCTCCACCAGGCCCCCACTCATGTCTCCCAACACCCCCAACCCCTTGCCACCAGGGGAACCCCACACCAGGCCCCCACTCATGTCTCCCACCACCCCCACCCCCCAGCCACCAGGGGCACCCTCCACCAGGCCCCCACTCATGTCTCCCATCATCCCCACCCCCCAGCCACCAGGGGCACCCTCCACCAGGCCCCCACTCATGTCTCCCACCACCCCCACCCCCCAGCAGTGCAGGGGCACCCTCCACCAGGCCCCCACTCATGTCTCCCATCACCCCTACCCCCCAGCAGTGCAGGGGCAGCCTCCACCAGGCCCCCACTCATGTCTACCACCACCCCCACCCCCCAGCCACCAGGGGCACCCTCCACCAGGCCCCCACTCATGTCTCCCATCACCCCCACCCCCCAGCAGTGCAGGGGCACCCTCCACCAGGACCCCACTCATGTCTCCCACCACCCCCACATCCCAGCAGTGCAGGGGCAGCCTCCACCAGGCCCCCAACCATGTCTCCCACCGCCCCCACCCCCCAGCAGTGCAGGGGCACCCTCCACCAGGCCCCCACTCTGTCTCCCACCACCCCCACCCCCCAGCAGTGCAAGGGCAGCCTCCACCAGGCCCTCACTCATGTCTCCCACCACCCCCACCCCCCAGCCACCAGGGGCACCCTCCACCAGGCCCCCACTCATGTCTCCCATCAACCCCACACCCCACCAGTGCAGGGGCAGCCTCCACCAGGCCCCCACTCATGTCTCCCACCACCCCCACCCCCCAGCAGTGCATGGGAACCCTCCACCAGGACCCCACTCATGTCCAACTCATGTCTCCCTGCACCCCCACCCCCTAGTCACCAGGGGCACCCTCCACCAGGCCCCCACTCATGTCTCCCACCACCCCCACCCCCAGCCACCAGGGGCACCCTCCACCAGGCCCCAACTCATGTCTCCCACCATCCCCACCCCCAGCCACCAGGGGCACCCTCCACCAGGCCCCCATTCATGTCTCCCATCAACCCCACCCCCCAGCAGTGCAGGGGCACCCTCCAACAGGCCCCCACTCATGTCTCCCACCACCCCCACCCCCCGGCCACCAGGGGCACCCTCCACCAGTCCCCCACTCATGTCTACCATCACCCCCACCCTCCAGCAGTGCAGGGGCAGCCTCCACCAGGCCCCCACTCATCTCTCCCACCACCCCCACCCCCCAGCAGTGCAGGGGCAGCCTCCACCAGGCCCCCACTCATGTCTCCCACCACCCCCAGCCACCAGGGGCACCCTCCACCAGGCCCCCACTCATGTCTCCCACCACCCCCATCCCCCAGCAGTGCAGGGGCAGCCTCCACCAGGCCCCCAACCATGTCTCCCACCACCCCCACCACCCAGCAGTGCAGGGGCACCCACCACCAGGCCCCCACTCATGTCTACCATCACCCCCACCCCCCAGCAGTGCAGGGGCAGCCTCCACCATGCCCCCACTCATGTCTCCCACCACCACCACCCCCCAGCAGTGCAGGGGCAGCCTCCACCAGGCCCCCACTCATGTCTCCCACCACCCCCACCCCCCAGCCACCAGGGGCACCCTCCACCAGGCCCCCGCTCATGTCTCCCATCACCCCCACCCCCCAGCAGCGCAGGGGCACCCTCCACCAGGCCCCCACTCATGTCTCCCATCACCACCACCCCCCAGCCACCAGGGGCACCCTCCACCAGGCCCCCACTCATATCTCCCATCAACCCCACCCCCCAGCAGTGCAGGGGCACCCTCCACCAGGACCCCACTCATGTCTCCCACCACCCCCACCCCCCAGCAGTGCAGGGGCAGCCTCCACCAGGCCCCCAACCATGTCTCCCACCACCCCCACCCCCCAGCCACCAGGGGCAGCCTCCACCAGGCCCCCACTCATGTCTCCCACCACCCCACCCCCCAGCCACCAGGGGCACCCTCCTCCAGGCCCCCACTCATGTCTCCCACCACCCCCACCCCCCAGCCACCAGGGGCACCCTCCACCAGGCCCCCACTCATGTCTCCATTCACCCCCCAGCAGTGCAGGGGCACCCTCCACCACTCATGTCTCCCACCACCCCCACCCCCCAGCATTGCAGGGGCACCCTCCACCAGGCCCCCACTCATGTCTCCCACCACCCCCACCCCCCAGCAGTGCAGGGGCAGCCTCCACCAGGCCCCCACTCATGTCTCCCACCACCCCCAACCCCCAGCCACCAGGGGCACCCTCCACCAGGCCCCCACTCATGTCTCCCATCACCCCCACCCCCCAGCAGTGCAGGGGCACCCTTCACCAGGACCCCACTCTTGTCCAACTCATGTCTCCCTGCACCCCCACCCCCTAGCCACCAGGGGCACCCTCCACCAGGCCCCCACTCATGTCTCCCACCACCCCCACCCCCCAGCCACCAGGGGCACCCTCCACCAGGCCCCCACTCATGTCTCCCATCACCCCACCCCCCAGCAGTGCAGGGGCAGCCTCCACCAGTCCCCCACTCATGTCTCCCACCACCAACACCCCCAGCCACCAGGGGCACCCTCCACCAGGCCCCCACTCATGTCCAACTCATGTCTCCCTGCACCCCCACCCCCAGCCACCAGGGGCACACTCCACCAGGCCCCCACTCATATCTCCTACCACCCCCACCCCCCAGCAGTGCAGGGGCACCCTCCACCAGGCCCCCACTCATGTCGCTCACCACCCCCACGCCCCAGCCACCAGGGGCACCCTCCACCAGGCCCCCAATCATGTCTACCATCACCCCCACCCCCCGGCAGTGCAGGGGCAGCCTCCACCAGGCCCCCACTCATGTCTCCCACCACCCCCACCCCCCAGCAGTGCAGGGGCAGCCTCCACCAGGCCCCCACTCATGTCTCCCACCACCCCCACCCCACAGCCACCTGGGGCACCCTCCACCAGGCCCCCACTCATGTCTCTCATCACCCCCACCCCCCAGCAGTGCACGGGCAAACTCCACCAGGCCCCCACTCATGTCTCCCATCACCCCCACCCCCCAGCCACCAGGGGCACCCTCCACCAGGCCCCTACTCATGTCTCCCATCACCCCCACCCCCCAGCAGGGCAGGGGCACCCTCCACCAGGACCCCACTCATGTCTCCCACCACCCCCACCCCCAGCAGTGCAGGGGCAGCCTCCACCAGGCCCCAACCATGACTCCCACCACCCCCACCCCCCAGCCACCAGGGGCAGCCTCCACCAGGCCCCCACTCATGTCTCCCACCTCCCCCACCCTGCAGCAGTGCAGGGGCACCCTCCACCAGGCCCCCACTCATGTCTCCCATCACCCCCACCTTCCCCAGCAGTGCAGGGGCAGCCTCCACCAGGCCCCCACTCATGTCTCCCACCACTCCCACCCCCCAGCCACCAGTAGCACCCTCCACCAGGCCCCCACTCATGTCTCCCACCACCCCCACCCCCCAGCAGTGCAGGGGCACCCTCCACAAGGACCCCACTCATGTCTCCCATCACCCCCACCCCCCAGCAGTGCAGGGGCAGCCTCCACCAGGCCCCCACCCATTTCTCCCACCACCCCCACCCCCCAGCAGTGCAGGGGCACCCTCCACCAGGCCCTCACTCATGTCTCCCACCACCCCCACCCCCCAGCAGTGCAGGGGCAGCCTCCACCAGGCCCCCACTCATGTCTCCCAACACCCCCAACCCCTTGCCACCAGGGGAATCCCACACCAGGCCCCCACTCTTGTCTCCCACCACCCCCACCCCCCAGCCACCAGGGGCACCCTCCACCAGGCCCCCACTCATGTCTCCCATCATCCCCACCCCCCAGCCACCAGGGGCACCCTCCACCAGGCCCCCACTCATGTCTCCCACCACCCCCACCCCCCAGCAGTGCAGGGGCACCCTCCACCAGGCCCCCACTCATGTCTCCCATCACCCCTACCCCCCAGCAGTGCAGGGGCAGCCTCCACCAGGCCCCCACTCATGTCTACCACCACCCCCACCCCCCAGCCACCAGGGGCACCCTCCACCAGGCCCCCACTCATGTCTCCCATCACCCCCACCCCCCAGCAGTGCAGCGGCACCCTCCACCAGGACCCCACTCATGTCTCCCACCACCCCCACATCCCAGCAGTGCAGGGGCAGCCTCCACCAGGCCCCCAACCATGTCTCCCACCGCCCCCACCCCCCACCAGTGCAGGGGCACCCTCCACCAGGCCCCCACTCTGTCTCCCACCACCCCCACCCCCCAGCAGTGCAAGGGCAGCCTCCACCAGGCCCTCACTCATGTCTCCCACCACCCCCACCCCCCAGCCACCAGGGGCACCCTCCACCAGGCCCCCACTCATGTCTCCCATCAACCCCACCCCCCACCAGTGCAGGGGCAGCCTCCACCAGGCCCCCACTCATGTCTCCCACCACCCCCACCCCCCAGCAGTGCATGGGCACCCTCCACCAGGACCCCACTCATGTCCAACTCATGTCTCCCTGCACCCCCACCCCCTAGTCACCAGGGGCACCCTCCACCAGGCCCCCACTCATGTCTCCCACCACCCCCACCCCCAGCCACCAGGGGCACCCTCCACCAGGCCCCAACTCATGTCTCCCACCATCCCCACCCCCCAGCCACCAGGGGCACCCTCCACCAGGCCCCCATTCATGTCTCCCATCAACCCCACCCCCCAGCAGTGCAGGGGCACCCTCCAACAGGCCCCCACTCATGTCTCCCACCACCCCCACCCCCCGGCCACCAGGGGCACCCTCCACCAGTCCCCCACTCATGTCTACCATCACCCCCACCCCCCAGCAGTGCAGGGGCAGCCTCCACCAGGCCCCCACTCATCTCTCCCACCACCCCCACCCCCCAGCAGTGCAGGGGCAGCCTCCACCAGGCCCCCACTCATGTCTCCCACCACCCCCAGCCACCAGGGGCACCCTCCACCAGGCCCCCACTCATGTCTCCCACCACCCCATCCCCCAGCAGTGCAGGGGCAGCCTCCACCAGGCCCCCAACCATGTCTCCCACCACCCCCACCACCCAGCAGTGCAGGGGCACCCACCACCAGGCCCCCACTCATGTCTACCATCACCCCCACCCCCCAGCAGTGCAGGGGCAGCCTCCACCATGCCCCACTCATGTCTCCCACCACCCCCACCCCCCAGCAGTGCAGGGGCAGCCTCCACCAGGCCCCCACTCATGTCTCCCACCACCCCCACCCCCCAGCCACCAGGGGCACCCTCCACCAGGCCCCCGCTCATGTCTCCCATCACCCCCACCCCCCAGCAGCGCAGGGGCACCCTCCACCAGGCCCCCACTCATGTCTCCCATCACCCCCACCCCCCAGCCACCAGGGGCACCCTCCACCAGGCCCCCACTCATATCTCCCATCAACCCCACCCCCCAGCAGTGCAGGGGCACCCTCCACCAGGACCCCACTCATGTCTCCCACCACCCCCACCCCCCAGCAGTGCAGGGGCAGCCTCCACCAGGCCCCCAACCATGTCTCCCACCACCCCCACCACCCAGCCACCAGGGGCAGCCTCCACCAGGCCCCCACTCATGTCTCCCACCACCCCCACCCCCCAGCAGTGCAGGGGCACCCTCCACCAGGCCCCCACTGTTAGGGAGAATTCTCTGTTTAGGCTGAATTTCCTAACCTAGTGAGTCCCCCAGCAGCTTTGCTGGATTTCTGGAGTTTGTTGTTTCCATCCTGCCAAGAGTGAGACTCTTTTTCTCCCACTCTTGGACATGTATGTGTGTAATTCCTTTGAAATGTCAATGTGTTCGATGGGCTATGGGGTCTTTTACTCCATAGGGTCTCATATGTTTTTCTATGTGTGTTACACCGCACCCTACGTGCCGTAACACGGGGCGCCCTAGCGGGTCCCCCACCATAGACTCCATACCCGGTGATGGACTACTGTCTCCCCGGGCATGTAAAGTCACCATTGGCTTTACTAGACCTAAATTTACTAACAGAACTAGTACCAACCATCTTATTGTGGACGTACTAGTAGGGGTAATTCGATTACTCCTGGATCTGTTACTCGGGGGGGCACTGTCCCGTCCCCCCTCGTCGAGTTTTGGCTGGTGGCAGTGGAAACTACTTGTTATGTTCGATCCCGAACATAACCCTAAGGGATTCGTCCCATTGTTGGAGATTGATACTTTTTCTCGTTAATCTCTGACGTACCACCGGTCTACCTATCTTAAATAAGTTTATCGAGTGGTATTTACTGCCAGAACTCGGTTTTAAAATGGCGTCTGTGTTCGTCTCTGTGACTCCTAAACCAAAGGTTGAGCCCTTTATTCCACTTTTGGCGGGCCTCTGTTCAGAGACCCTCCAAAGTGGTGCCATTCTGTCTGGGTTACCACAGGGGGTGTGGGAGGGGGTTTAGGCACCCTGGACCGAGTTGCCTTGCCAACTCAGGTCGCACTCTGGAGTGATTGGCCCTGGTGGTGAGCCTTCCCGCTCACCACTTAGCATGTATTGATTGACAGCTAGGCTGAATGAATGGGGATTTTCTGCATAAAAGCAGGGCTTTTGGGACTGGATCTTCAAAAGTCACCACAGGACCTAAGAATCCGACGAGGGTAACGCTGAGCCGACCAGCAATGACGACACCTCCGGTCGAGCCCTGCTGAGCCGACTCACCACTTCCCGACGACAGAGGAGATCTCCCTGCCGGAGAGTCTCTTCCCCTGACTGGTGGGAACAACCAGTCCCCTTCGCTTTTTATTCGCCTCAGGACGCAGTGGTCGAATTGCCCGTGCAGAGCACCTCGGCAACCGGATAGCCACTACCCCTGTACCGCGACCAAAAGGTGGTGCCTTGTGACGGAGCACTCCACGGCTGGTCTCTTCCCTGGTGGTGCACCAGACTTCACTTTCCTTCGACGACGAGATCACCTCTACTCTTGGCAAAGACCCGACGTGCATCCACCACCAGGAACAACTGCCCCCGCCGGAGCTGCTCTCCACAACAAGGTACCGTGTCCGCCTTGCTTCCCTTTCGTTCGGTTCGAGTGAGGTGTCTTAATCCTCTCCGTTCCGCTGGGTAGCCTCAAAGCTTTGCTCATTCTTTGTTCTGAACTGGTTCAACCTGCCAATAACAATTTGCTATAAAGACTTGAATGCATCTCCACTAGAGACTTTTTGGGACATCGCGCCTTGCCTCTCTCCGAGTGGGACTGGCCTCTGAACTTTACGATCTATGGTGATTCTTGCCTTCCTGCCTTGCATTTTATCCGCATAGGATTGAACTGTGTTGACTTCATAACCTGCTTATCTTTTTTCTCTCCCGTCCTAACTAATATTCGAGTGTCATCTAGGTTGAGGTATACACCTCTGTCTGAAAATAAGTGGTACCGGTAGAACTTAGAGTTGTCGATATTTTGCTAGGGGGGATTGATCGTTTTCTACTTCGTAGATTAATTGTGTTTGATTTGTTTGCCGTGATTTGCCTTAGTGTTTTTCATAGACATTTTGTTATAAATAAATACCTTAATATCTTTACAGTAAGCCTCGTTGCGTGTTTGCTTGTCTTGCTGTGAAGAATTGCCCTATTTTGTATACTCCACATACTGCTCAACTTTTCTTGAGAGAAGTCTGACTGCTCAGCCACAGCTACCAAGTGAATCTGTGTGGTACAGACTGCTACCAAGTGGGTTCACCACCAACGCCTGTAGTCCTAAATCTTTTGCAGTGGTCCCAGAGGGAACTGCACAGGTTTCCGCCTAACACCCACTCATGTCTCCCATCACCATAACCCCCCAGCAGTGCAGGGGCAGCCTCCACCAGGCCCCCACTCATGTCTCCCACCACCCCCACACCCCAGCCACCAGGGGCACCCTCCAACAGGCCCCCACTCATGTCTCCCATCACCCCCACCCCACCGGCAGTGCAGGGGCATCCTCCACCAGGCCCCCACTCATGTCTCCCACCACCCCCACCCCCCAGCCACCAGGGGCACCCTCCACCAGGCCCCCACTCATGTCTCCCACCACCCACACCCCCCAGCAGTGCAGGGGCACCCTCCACCAGGACCCCACTCATGTTCAACTCATGTCTCCCTGCACCCCCACCACCCAGCCACCAGGGGCACCCTCCACCAGGCCCCCACTCATGTCTCCCACTACCCCCACCCCCAGCAGTGCAGGGGCAGCCTCCACCAGGCCCCCAACAATGTCTCCCACCACCCCCACCCCCAGCCACCAGGGGCAGCCTCCTCCAGGCCCCCACTCATGTCTCCCACCACCCCCACCCCCCAACAGTGCAGGGGCACCCTCCACCAGGACCCCACTCATGTCTCCCATCACCCCCACCCCCCAGCAGTGCAGGGGCAGCCTCCACCAGGCCCCCACTCATGTCTCCCACCACCCCCACCCCCCAGCCACCAGAGGCACCCTCCACCAGGCCCCCACTCATGTCTCCCACCACCCCCACCCCCCAGCCACCAGGGGCACCCTCCACCAGGCCCTCACTCATGTCTCCCATCATCCCACCCCCCAGCCACCAGGGGCACCCTCCATCAGGCCCCCACTCATGTCTCCCACCACCCCCACCCCCCAGCAGTGCAGGGGCACCCTCCACCAGGCCCCCACTCATGTCTCCCATCACCCCCACCCCCCAGCATCCAGGTGCAGCCTCCACCAGGCCCCCACTCATGTCTCCCACCACCCTCACCCCCCATCAGTGCAGGGGCACCCTCCACCAGGCCCTCACTCATGTCTCCCATCATCCCACCCCCAGCCACGAGGGGCACCCTCCACCAGGCCCCCACTCATGTCTCCCACCACCCCCACCCCCCAGCAGTGCAGGGGCACCCTCCACCAGGCCCCCCCTCATGTCTCCCATCACCCCCACCCCCCAGCATCCAGGTGCAGCCTCCACCAGGCCCCCACTCATGTCTCCCACCACCCTCACCCTCCAGCAGTGCAGGGGCACCCTCCACCAGGCCCTCACTCATGTCTCCCATCATCCCACCCCCCAGCCACCAGGGGCACCCTCCACCAGGCCCCCACTCATGTCTCCCACCACCCCCACCCCCAGCAGTGCAGGGGCACCCTCCACCAGGCCCCACTCATGTCTCCCATCACCCCCACCCCCCAGCATCCAGGGGCAGCCTCCACCAGGCCCCCGCTCATGTCTCCCACCACTCTCACCCCCCAGCAGTGCAGGGGCACCCTCCACCAGGACCCCACTCATGTCTCCCATCACCCCCACCCCCCAGCAGTGAATGGGCAGCCTCCACCAGGCCCCCACTCATGTCTCCTACCACCCCCACCCCCCAGCCACCAGGGGCACCCTCCACCAGGCCCCCACTCATGTCTCCCATCACCCCCACCCCCCAGCAGTGCAGGGGCAGCCCCCACCAGGCCCCCACTCATGTCTCCCACCACCCCCACCCCCCAGCCACCAGGGGCACCCTCCACCAGGCCCCCACTCATGTCTCCATTCACCCCCCAGCAGTGCAGGGGCACCCTCCACCACTCATGTCTCCCACCACCCCCACCCCCAGCAGTGCAGGGGCAGCCTCCACCAGGCCCCCACTCATGTCTCCCACCACCCCCACCCCCCAGCAGTGCAGGGGCAGCCTACACCAGGCCCCCACTCATGTCTCCCACCACCCCCACCCCCCAGCCACCAGGGGCACCCTCCACCAGGCCCCCACTCATGTCTCCCACCACCCCCACCCCCCAGCCACCAGGGGCACCCTCCACCAGGCCCCCACTCATGTCTCCATTCACCCCCCAGCAGTGCAGGGGCACCCTCCACCACTCATGTCTCCCACCACCCCCACCACCCAGCAGTGCAGGGGCACCCTCCACCAGGCCCCCACTCATGTCTCCCACCACCCCCACCCCCCAGCAGTGCAGGGGCAGCCTCCACCAGGCCCCCACTCATGTCTCCCACCACCCCCACCCCCCAGCCACCAGGGGCACCCTCCACCAGGCCCCCACTCATGTCTCCCATCACCCCCACCCCCCAGCAGTGCAGGGGCAGCCTCCACCAGGCCCCCACTCATGTCTACCACCACCCCCACCCCCAGCCACCAGGGGCACCCTCCACCAGGCCCCCACTCATGTCTCCCATCAACCCCACCCCCCAGCAGTGCAGGGGCACCCTCCACCAGGACCCCACTCATGTCCAACTCATGTCTCCCTGCACCCCCACCCCCTAGCCACCAGGGGCACCCTCCACCAGGCCCCCACTCATGTCTCCCACCACCCCCACCCCCCAGCCACCAGGGGCACCCTCCACCAGGCCCCCACTCATGTCTCCCATCACCCCACCCCCCAGCAGTGCAGGGGCAGCCTCCACCAGTCCCCCACTCATGTCTCCCACCACCAACACCCCCAGCCACCAGGGGCACCCTCCACCAGGCCCCCACTCATGTCCAACTCATGTCTCCCTGCACCCCCACCCCCCAGCCACCAGGGGCACACTCCACCAGGACCCCACTCATATCTCCTACCACCCCCACCCCCCAGCAGTGCAGGGGCACCCTCCACCAGGCCCCCACTCATGTCTCTCACCACCCCCACGCCCCAGCCACCAGGGGCACCCTCCACCAGGCCCCCAATCATGTCTACCATCACCCCCACCCCCCGGCAGTGCAGGGGCAGCCTCCACCAGGCCCCCACTCATGTCTCCCACCACCCCCACCCCCCAGCAGTGCAGGGGCAGCCTCCATCAGGCCCCCACTCATGTCTCCCACCACCCCCACCCCCCAGCGACCTGGGGCACCCTCCACCAGGCCCCCACTCATGTCTCTCATCACCCCCACCCCCCAGGAGTGCACGGGCACCCTCCACCAGACCCCCACTCATGTCTCCCATCACCCCCACCCCCCAGCCACCAGGGGCACCCTCCACCAGGCCCCTACTCATGTCTCCCATCACCCCCACCCCCCCAGCAGGGCAGGGGCACCCTCCACCAGGACCCCACTCATGTCTCCCACCACCCCCACCCCCAGCAGTGCAGGGGCAGCCTCCACCAGGCCCCCAACCATGACTCCCACCACCCCCACCCCCCAGCCACCAGGGGCAGCCTCCACCAGGCCCCCACTCATGTCTCCCACCTCCCCCACCCTGCAGCAGTGCAGGGGCACCCTCCACCAGGCCCCCACTCATGTCTCCCATCACCCCCACCCCCCAGCAGTGCAGGGGCAGCCTCCACCAGGCCCCCACTCATGTCTCCCACCACTCCCACCCCCCAGCCACCAGTGGCACCCTCCACCAGGCCCCCACTCATGTCTCCCACCACCCCCACCCCCCAGCAGTGCAGGGGCACCCTCCACCAGGACCCCACTCATGTCTCCCACCACCCCCACCCCCCAGCAGTGCAGGGGCAGCCTCCACCAGGCCCCCAACCATGTCTCCCACCACCCCCACCCCCCAGCCACCAGGGCACCCTCCACCAGGCCCCCACTCATGTCTCCCACCACCCCCACCCCCCAGCAGTGCAGGGGCACCCTCCACAAGGACCCCACTAATGTCTCCCATCACCCCCACCCCCCAGCAGTACAGGGGCAGCCTCCACCAGGCCCCCACCCATGTCTCCCACCACCCCCACCCCCCAGCAGTGCAGGGGCACCCTCCACCAGGCCCTCACTCATGTCTCCCACCACCCCCACCCCCCAGCAGTGCAGGGGCAGCCTCCACCAGGCCCCCACTCATGTCTCCCAACACCCCCAACCCCTTGCCACCAGGGGAACCCTCCAACAGGCCCCCACTCATGTCTCCCACCAGCCCTACCCCCCAGCCACCAGGGGCACCCTCCACCAGACCCCCACTCATGTCTCCCATCATCCCCACCCCCCAGCCACCAGGGGCACCCTCCACCAGGCCCCCACTCATGTCTCCCACCACCCCCACCCCCCAGCAGTGCAGGGGCACCCTCCACCAGGCCCCCACTCATGTCTCCCATCACCCCCACCCCCCAGCATCCAGGGGCAGCCTCCACCAGGCCCCCACTCATGTCTCCCACCACCCTCACCCCCCAGCAATGCAGGGGCACCCTCCACCAGGACCCCACTCATGTCTCCCATCACCCCCACCCCCCCCAGCAGTGCAGGGGCACCCTCCACCAGGACCCCACTCATGTCTCCCATCACCCCCACCCCTCCAGCAGTGCAGGGGCAGCCTCCGCCAGGCCCCCACTCATGTCTCCCACCACCCCCACCCCCCAGCCACCAGGGGCACCCTCCACCAGGCCCCCACTCATGTCTCCCATCACCCCTACCCCCCAGCAGTGCAGGGGCAGCCTCCACCAGGCCCCCAACCATGTCTCCCACCGCCCCCACCACCCCAGCAGTGCAGGGGCACCCTCCACCAGGCCCCCACTCTGTCTCCCACCCCCCCCAGCAGTGCAAGGGCAGCCTCCACCAGGCCCTCACTCATGTCTCCCACCACCCCCACCCCCCAGCCACCAGGGGCTCCCTCCACCAGGCCCCCACTCATGTCTCCCATCAACCCCACCCCCCACCAGTGCAGGGGCAGCCTCCACCAGGCCCCCACTCATGTCTCCCACCACCCCCACCCCCCAGCAGTGCATGGGCACCCTCCACCAGGACCCCACTCATGTCCAACTCATGTCTCCCTGCACCCCCACCCCCTAGCCACCAGGGGCACCCTCCACCAGGCCCCCACTCATGTCTCCCACCACCCCCACCCCAGCCACCAGGGGCACCCTCCACCAGGCCCCCACTCATGTCTCCCACCACCCCCACCCCCCAGCCACCAGGGGCACCCTCCACCAGGCCCCCATTCATGTCTCCCATCAACCCCACCCCCCAGCAGTGCAGGGGCACCCTCCACCAGGCCCCCACTCATGTCTCCCACCACCCCCACCCCCCAGCCACCAGGGGCACCCTCCACCAGGCCCCCACTCATGTCTACCATCACCCCCACCCCCCAGCAGTGCAGGGGCAGCCTCCACCAGGCCCCCACTCATGTCTCCTACCACCCCCACCCCCCAGCAGTGCAGGGGCAGCCTCCACCAGGCCCCCACTCATGTCTCCCACCACCCCCACCCCCCAGCCACCAGGGGCACCCTCCACCAGGCCCCCACTCATGTCTCCCATCACCCCCACCCCCCAGCAGTGCACGGGCACCCTCCACCAGGCCCCCACTCATGTCTCCCATCACCCCCACCCCCCAGCAACCAGCGGCACCCTCCACATGGCCCCCACTCATGTCTCCCATCACCCCCACCCCCCAGCAGTGCAGGGGCACCCTCCACCAGGACCCCACTCATGTCTCCCACCACCCACACCCCCCAGCAGTGCAGGGGCATCCTCCACCAGGCCCCCAACCATGCCTCCCACCACCCCCACCCCCCAGCCACCAGGGGCAGCCTCCACCAGGCCCCCACTCATGTCTTCCACCTCCCCCACCGCCCAGCAGTGCAGGGGCACCCTCCACCAGGCCCCCACTCATGTCTCCCATCACCCCCACCCCCCAGCAGTGCAGGGGCAGCCTCCACCAGGCCCCCACTCATGTCTCCCACCACCCCCACCCCCCAGCCATCAGGGGCACCCTCCACCAGGCCCCCACTCATGTCTCCCACCACCCCCACCCCCCGGCAGTGCAGTGGCACCCTCCACCAGGACCTCACTCATGTCCAACTCATGTCTCCCTGCACCCCCAGCCCCCAGCCACCAGGGGCACCCTCCACCAGGCCCCCACTCATGTCCAACTCATGTCTCCCTGCACCCCCACCCCCCAGCCACCAGGGGCACACTCCACCAGGACCCCACTCATATCTCCTACCACCCCCACCCCCCAGCAGTGCAGGGGCACCCTCCACCAGGCCCCCACTCATGTCTCTCACCACCCCCACGCCCCAGCCACCAGGGGCACCCTCCACCAGGCCCCCAATCATGTCTACCATCACCCCCACCCCCCGGCAGTGCAGGGGCAGCCTCCACCAGGCCCCCACTCATGTCTCCCACCACCCCCACCCCCCAGCAGTGCAGGGGCAGCCTCCACCAGGCCCCCACTCATGTCTCCCACCACCCCCACCCCCCAGCCACCTGGGGCACCCTCCACCAGGCCCCCACTCATGTCTCTCATCACCCCCACCCCCCAGCAGTGCACGGGCACCCTCCACCAGGCCCCCACTCATGTCTCCCATCACCCCCACCCCCCAGCCACCAGGGGCACCCTCCACCAGGCCCCTACTCATGTCTCCCATCACCCCCACCCCCCAGCAGGGCAGGGGCACCCTCCACCAGGACCCCACTCATGTCTCCCACCACCCCCACCCCCAGCAGTGCAGGGGCAGCCTCCACCAGGCCCCCAACCATGTCTCCCACCACCCCCACCCCCCAGCCACCAGGGGCAGCCTCCACCAGGCCCCCACTCATGTCTCCCACCTCCCCCACCCTGCAGCAGTGCAGGGGCACCCTCCACCAGGCCCCCACTCATGTCTCCCATCACCCCCACCCCCCCAGCAGTGCAGGGGCAGCCTCCACCAGGCCCCCACTCATGTCTCCCACCACTCCCACCCCCCAGCCACCAGTGGCACCCTCCACCAGGCCCCCACTCATGTCTCCCACCACCCCCACCCCCCAGCAGTGCAGGGGCACCCTCCACCAGGACCCCACTCATGTCTCCCACCACCCCCACCCTCCAGCAGTGCAGGGGCAGCCTCCACCAGGCCCCCAACCATGTCTCCCACCACCCCCACCCCCCAGCCACCAGGGCACCCTCCACCAGGCCCCCACTCATGTCTCCCACCACCCCCACCCCCCAGCAGTGCAGGGGCACCCTCCACAAGGACCCCACTAATGTCTCCCATCACCCCCACCCCCCAGCAGTACAGGGGCAGCCTCCACCAGGCCCCCACCCATGTCTCCCACCACCCCCACCCCCCAGCAGTGCAGGGGCACCCTCCACCAGGCCCTCACTCATGTCTCCCACCACCCCCACCCCCCAGCAGTGCAGGGGCAGCCTCCACCAGGCCCCCACTCATGTCTCCCAACACCCCCAACCCCTTGACACCAGGGGAACCCTCCAACAGGCCCCCACTCATGTCTCCCACCACCCCCACCCCCAGCAGTGCAGGGGCACCCTCCACCAGGCCCCCAACCATGTCTCCCACCACCCCCACCCCCCAGCCACCAGGGGCAGCCTCCACCAGGCCCCCACTCATGTCTCCCACCTCCCCCACCCTGCAGCAGTGCAGGGGCACCCTCCACCAGGCCCCCACTCATGTCTCCCATCACCCCCACCCCCCCAGCAGTGCAGGGGCAGCCTCCACCAGGCCCCCACTCATGTCTCCCACCACTCCCACCCCCCAGCCACCAGTGGCACCCTCCACCAGGCCCCCACTCATGTCTCCCACCACCCCCACCCCCCAGCAACCAGCGGCACCCTCCACATGGCCCCCACTCATGTCTCCCATCACCCCCACCCCCCAGCAGTGCAGGGGCACCCTCCACCAGGACCCCACTCATGTCTCCCACCACCGACACCCCCCAGCAGTGCAGGGGCATCCTCCACCAGGCCCCCAACCATGCCTCCCACCACCCCCACCCCCCAGCCACCAGGGGCAGCCTCCACCAGGCCCCCACTCATGTCTTCCACCTCCCCCACCGCCCAGCAGTGCAGGGGCACCCTCCACCAGGCCCCCACTCATGTCTCCCATCACCCCCACCCCCCAGCAGTGCAGGGGCAGCCTCCACCAGGCCCCCACTCATGTCTCCCACCACCCCCACCCCCCAGCCATCAGGGGCACCCTCCACCAGGCCCCCACTCATGTCTCCCACCACCCCCACCCCCCGGCAGTGCAGTGGCACCCTCCACCAGGACCTCCCTCATGTCCAACTCATGTCTCCCTGCACCCCCAGCCCCCAGCCACCAGGGGCACCCTCCACCAGGCCCCCACTCATGTCCAACTCATGTCTCCCTGCACCCCCACCCCCCAGCCACCAGGGGCACACTCCACCAGGACCCCACTCATATCTCCTACCACCCCCACCCCCCAGCAGTGCAGGGGCACCCTCCACCAGGCCCCCACTCATGTCTCTCACCACCCCCACGCCCCAGCCACCAGGGGCACCCTCCACCAGGCCCCCAATCATGTCTACCATCACCCCCACCCCCCGGCAGTGCAGGGGTAGCCTCCACCAGGCCCCCACTCATGTCTCCCACCACCCCCACCCCCCAGCAGTGCAGGGGCAGCCTCCACCAGGCCCCCACTCATGTCTCCCACCACCCCCACCCCCCAGCCACCTGGGGCACCCTCCACCAGGCCCCCACTCATGTCTCTCATCACCCCCACCCCCCAGCAGTGCACGGGCACCCTCCACCAGGCCCCCACTCATGTCTCCCATCACCCCCACCCCCCAGCCACCAGGGGCACCCTCCACCAGGCCCCTACTCATGTCTCCCATCACCCCCACCCCCCAGCAGGGCAGGGGCACCCTCCACCAGGACCCCACTCATGTCTCCCACCACCCCCACCCCCAGCAGTGCAGGGGCAGCCTCCACCAGGCCCCCAACCATGTCTCCCACCACCCCCACCCCCCAGCCACCAGGGGCAGCCTCCACCAGGCCCCCACTCATGTCTCCCACCTCCCCCACCCTGCAGCAGTGCAGGGGCACCCTCCACCAGGCCCCCACTCATGTCTCCCATCACCCACACCCCCCCAGCAGTGCAGGGGCAGCCTCCACCAGGCCCCCACTCATGTCTCCCACCACTCCCACCCCCCAGCCACCAGTGGCACCCTCCACCAGGCCCCCACTCATGTCTCCCACCACCCCCACCCCCCAGCAGTGCAGGGGCACCCTCCACCAGGACCCCACTCATGTCTCCCACCACCCCCACCCTCCAGCAGTGCAGGGGCAGCCTCCACCAGGCCCCCAACCATGTCTCCCACCACCCCCACCCCCCAGCCACCAGGGCACCCTCCACCAGGCCCCCACTCATGTCTCCCACCACCCCCACCCCCCAGCAGTGCAGGGGCACCCTCCACAAGGACCCCACTAATGTCTCCCATCACCCCCACCCCCCAGCAGTACAGGGGCAGCCTCCACCAGGCCCCCACCCATGTCTCCCACCACCCCCACCCCCCAGCAGTGCAGGGGCACCCTCCACCAGGCCCTCACTCATGTCTCCCACCACCCCCACCCCCCAGCAGTGCAGGGGCAGCCTCCACCAGGCCCCCACTCATGTCTCCCAACACCCCCAACCCCTTGCCACCAGGGGAACCCTCCAACAGGCCCCCACTCATGTCTCCCACCACCCCCACCCCCCAGCCACCAGGGGCACCCTCCACCAGACCCCCACTCATGTCTCCCATCATCCCCACCCCCCAGCCACCAGGGGCACCCTCCACCAGGCCCCCACTCATGTCTCCCACCACCCCCACCGCCCAGCAGTGCAGGGGCACCCTCCACCAGGCCCACACTCATGTCTCCCATCACCCCCACCCCCCAGCATCCAGGGGCAGCCTCCACCAGGCCCCCACTCATGTCTCCCACCACCCTCACCCCCCAGCAATGCAGGGGCACCCTCCACCAGGACCCCACTCATGTCTCCCATCACCCCCACCCCCCCAGCAGTGCAGGGGCACCCTCCACCAGGACCCCACTCATGTCTCCCATCACCCCCACCCCTCCAGCAGTGCAGGGGCAGCCTCCGCCAGGCCCCCACTCATGTCTCCCACCACCCCCACCCCCCAGCCACCAGGGGCACCCTCCACCAGGCCCCCACTCATGTCTCCCATCACCCCTACCCCCCAGCAGTGCAGGGGCAGCCTCCACCAGGCCCCCAACCATGTCTCCCACCGCCCCCACCACCCCAGCAGTGCAGGGGCACCCTCCACCAGGCCCCCACTCTGTCTCCCACCCCCCCCAGCAGTGCAAGGGCAGCCTCCACCAGGCCCTCACTCATGTCTCCCACCACCCCCACCCCCCAGCCACCAGGGGCTCCCTCCACCAGGCCCCCACTCATGTCTCCCATCAACCCCACCCCCCACCAGTGCAGGGGCAGCCTCCACCAGGACCCCACTCATGTCTCCCACCACCCCCACCCCCCAGCAGTGCATGGGCACCCTCCACCAGGACCCCACTCATGTCCAACTCATGTCTCCCTGCACCCCCACCCCCTAGCCACCAGGGGCACCCTCCACCAGGCCCCCACTCATGTCTCCCACCACCCCCACCCCAGCCACCAGGGGCACCCTCCACTAGGCCCCCACTCATATCTCCCACCACCCCCACCCCCCAGCCACCAGGGGCACCCTCCACCAGGCCCCCATTCATGTCTCCCATCAACCCCACCCCCCAGCAGTGCAGGGGCACCCTCCACCAGGCCCCCACTCATGTCTCCCACCACCCCCACCCCCCAGCCACCAGGGGCACCCTCCACCAGGCCCCCACTCATGTCTACCATCACCCCCACCCCCCAGCAGTGCAGGGGCAGCCTCCACCAGGCCCCCACTCATGTCTCCTACCACCCCCACCCCCCAGCAGTGCAGGGGCAGCCTCCACCAGGCCCCCACTCATGTCTCCCACCACCCCCACCCCCCAGCCACCAGGGGCACCCTCCACCAGGCCCCCACTCATGTCTCCCATCACCCCCACCCCCCAGCAGTGCACGGGCACCCTCCACCAGGCCCCCACTCATGTCTCCCACCACCCACACCCCCCAGCAGTGCAGGGGCATCCTCCACCAGGCCCCCAACCATGCCTCCCACCACCCCCACCCCCCAGCCACCAGGGGCAGCCTCCACCAGGCCCCCACTCATGTCTTCCACCTCCCCCACCGCCCAGCAGTGCAGGGGCACCCTCCACCAGGCCCCCACTCATGTCTCCCATCACCCCCACCCCCCAGCAGTGCAGGGGCAGCCTCCACCAGGCCCCCACTCATGTCTCCCACCACCCCCACCCCCCAGCCATCAGGGGCACCCTCCACCAGGCCCCCACTCATGTCTCCCACCACCCCCACCCCCCGGCAGTGCAGTGGCACCCTCCACCAGGACCTCACTCATGTCCAACTCATGTCTCCCTGCACCCCCAGCCCCCAGCCACCAGGGGCACCCTCCACCAGGCCCCCACTCATGTCTCCCACCACCCCCACCCCCCAGCCACCAGGGGCAGCCTCCACCAGGCCCCCACTCATGTCTCCCACCTCCCCCACCCCCCAGCAGTGCAGGGGCACCCTCCACAAGGCCCCCACTCATGTCTCCCATCACCCCCACCCCCCAGCAGTGCAGGGGCAGCCTCCACCAGGCCCCCACTCATGTCTCCCACCACCCCCACCCGCCATCCACCAGGGGCACCCTCCACCAGGCCCCCACTCATGTCTCCCACCACCCCCACCCCCAGCAGTGCAGGGGCACCCTCCACCAGGACCTCACTCATGTCCAACTCATGTCTCCCTGCACCCCCAGCCCCCAGCCACCAGGGGCACCCTCCACCAGGCCCCCACTCATGTCGAACCACCACCCCCAGCCCCCAGCCACCAGGGGCACCCTCCACCAGGCCCCCACTCATGTCGAACCACCACCCCCACCCCCAGCCACCAGGGGCACTCTCCACCAGGCCCCCACCCATGTCTCCCACCACCCCCCCAGCCAGCAGGGGCACCCTCCACCAGGCCCCCACTCATGTCTCCCACCACCCCCACCCCCCAGCAGTGCAGGGGCACCCTCCACCAGGCCCCCACTCATGTCTCCCACCACCCCCACCCCCCAGCAGTGCAGGGGCAGCTTCCACCAGTCCCCCGACCATGTCTCCCACCACCCCCACCCCCCAGCCACCAGGCGCACCCTTCACCAGGCCCCCACTCATGTCTCCCACTACCCCCACCCCACAGCAGTGCAGGGGCACCATCCACCAGGACCCCACTCATGTCTCCCATCACCCCCACCCCCCAGCAGTGCAGGGGCAGCCTCCACCGGGCCCCCACTCATATCTCCCACCACCCCCACCCCCCAGCAGTGCAGGGGCAGCCTCCACCAGGCCCCAACCATGTCTCCCACCACCCACACCCCCCAGCCATCAGGGGCACCCTCCACCAGGCCCCCGCTCATGTCTCCCATCACCCCACCCACCAGCAGTGCAGGGGCAGCCTCCACCAGGCCCCCACTCATGTCTCCCACCACCCCCACCCCCCAGCAGTGCAGGGGCACCCTACACCAGGCCCCCACTCATGTCTCCCACCACCCCCACCCCCCAGCAGTGCAGGGGCAGCCTCCACCAGGCCCCCACCAATGTCTCCCACCACCCCCACCCCCCAGCCACCAGGGGCACCCTCCACCAGGCCCCCACTCATGTCTCCCACCACCCCCACCCCCCAGCCGTGCGATTTGCCTGGGTACATGTATTCCTGGGGTGCGCGGGTAGTCTCCCATGCGATACCATCAGGGTACGTGTATTATGGGTCCGCGTGAACTTCCACACGCGATATCAGCGGGCTACGTGTTATACAGGGTTCGTGGGAAGTTCCACACGCGACTGGTCCTCTGAGAGTGGGGTACGTGTATTCCAGGGGTGGGCGTGAATATTCACTTGCAACTGGGCCTGTGAGAGCGTGCTACGTGTATTCCTGGGGTGGGCGGGAAGATTCACACGTTCGCATACGACGTGCCGAAAAATAAATGGTCCAATCCTGAAACACGTACGCCAGCATGAAGCAGGCGTACGTCGACCCACGCAGCATAAAAGTGCGCGCAAACAACAAACAAGCTCAGACGCCAGGATGAATATACCGTTCCTAGCATCAGTGGCCGTGGGTTACCAAAGGAGGAGGAGGAGGATAGTGAGGGCCCGAATTTTCAGTCCCAGAACCAGCCTTTTTGGGATGCCTGATGACCAGGTGTATGGGAGGTACAGGTTTCCACCACACATAATACTGGACCTGGTCAGTGAGTGAGCGGATGACCTCACATCACCCACCCTGTGCTCCCAAGCACTCAGCCCTCTGGAGAAGGTCCTCAATGTACTGCACTTCTTGGCCACAGGATCATTTCAGTGGACAAGTGTCATAGTGGGTGGGGTGTCAAAGGCCATGCAGTCACGCTGACTACACCAGGTCTTGAACATCATCACTGCACGCCCATCAGTCCGTAGGCACATATACCTGCCCAGAACACCTGCAGAAAGGCAGGCTGCCGCCCTCGATTTCTATGGTGTGGCACAATTCCCAAAAGTGCTAGGTCCCATTGACTGCATCCATGTGGCACTACGTCCCCCCAGGGCATCTGAGCACATCTATAGGAACCGCAAGCACTGGCATTCCATCAACGTGCAGGTAGTATGTGATGCCAAGGGAATCATCACCTCAGTATATGCCAACTATCCAGGGTCCATCCACGACAGCTTCATTTACCGAATGTCTACCCTAAGCCGGGACGTAGAAGCTGGGCGGCATGGCGATACATGGCTGCTTGGTGAGTATGAATGCCACTGCACATGCATGCATGTCAGATGCAGAGTTATGTCACCACCCCACTAATGATACCCATCACCTCCTCACCAGGGGACAGTGCCTACCCTCTGAGCACCCACATGATGACGCCAATTCGGAACCCCATCACGCCTCCAGAGGTAAGATACAACACAGCCCATGTTGCAACCCGGGGCATAGTGGAGCGCACATTCGGAGTGCTCAAGTCACGCCTTCGCTCCCTTGACCGTTCTGGCGGGCAGCTGTTATATGCGCCCCCAGTAGTGTGCAGGATCATAGTGTCAGCATGTGTCCTGCACAATGTTGCAACATGCCGGGGCCTGGCTGTTGACATGGTGGTGCCCCCACATCCCCAACCACATGCACGCCCACTGCGCATGGGAGGGGAGCGGGCACAGGGTGAGGCAGCCCGTACGCAGCTGGTGGCTAATTACTTCACATAGAAATCACACCCCTGTGGAGTGCACACAGCCCTGGCACATACCATCTGATAAGCAATGATGACTCGACCTGACAATTATGTCCAACATAGGGACAGTCAACTGTCAGAACCATAGCAGCCTGAGATTGTTCATGTGGAAGTGTCACAATGTGTGCATCCCTACCTACACAAACACCACCACTGCAGTGTCATCAAAAGACACACTTCCATGCTGCAGAAATGAATACCCACTTGCAGAATACTACATGAAAACAGTGCCATGTCACCCAACCCCTCCCCGGCACGGCCACACAACACACCATGGCATGTCATGCAATGTGAGAGCAAACAAATTAATCCCCACAACATGCCCAAGTGTCACCAGCTACAGTGTCCCTAATGGAAACATGGCCACACATGAAATGCTCACAGTAATGCAGGACCTACAACACACATTACCAAATACTTACCAAGAATACGAATCACCTACACAACCTCCAACCTACCTTAAACATGACATTACAGACTTAGAAATTTGCTAGCCTCACTACCTAATGATGCCAGCACTCCGAACACTTCCAAGTATACAGTGTTAGCGCCACGCAAGAGTGTAGGTGCACTGCTTACAACATGGACTCCAGTTCCAAGGTGGACCGCCTTGTGAAGACATGAGAAATGGACCTGCAAATTAGGAGGATGAGATGGATGCAGAGGCACATATCAATACACCATGCAGTGTACAATACAACAACAATATGCACTATGAATGTATACACAGTATTGACTACAGACTGCCCACACATCGAATGGGAGTCCAGTGTCACCATGTACGTCAATGTCACTTGGGCACACCCTTTGCAAGCCCATGGAAACGGGAAGCAGGAGGGGTGTGTGTCACAAAAACCCAAGCATCTGAACCAAATTCATGACAAGCCTGCATGTGCCCAGCCACAATGCAGCGTATGCCCACGGGAGCCACACAAGGCAACCAGTGTGGATCTTGCGAAAAAAAACACCTCCATGGGCTCATGGCCTACACGGCTACCCTATTGTGGGAGAATCACTGCTGTCGCTCTCCTCACCCTCTGCAGCTGCGTCAGGAGGTGGTGGCACTATGGGAGGCAGCCCACGCAAAGCCCTAGTCTGTTCCTCCATTGCTGCAAGCATGCAGGTGTGGTAGGTCTCGTTCTGGAGGATAATTGTGCGGAGGTCCCCATGCAACAACTCACGGGATGCCCGGACCTCCACCCTAGTTGCCTGCATCTCAGCTGAGAGCGTACGTGTGAGACTCTCCAGCTGCTGTTCTGTCCTTCTGTTTGTTGAAGCCTCAAGCTCAACAAGAGTCGTCCTGAGGTGAAGGAGTTCCACCCTCAGGGCTTCCCTGTGGCCCTGGGACTCTATGGAAATGGCTTCCTGCAGAGTCGCCAGTGCCGCCCGCCTGTCCCGGTCGGACGCCAACATGTCCTCCCTATGTGACTGGCAGATGGAGTCTGTTGCCTGCTGTAGTCGCTCCATCAGCCTTTCGGGGGGGACAATGGAAGTGGCCACCCTATCCATGGCCTGAGCCATCATCTCTGATGATGCTGCCTGTTGGGTTGCCATACCGTATATGGATTGCTCCCATGTGGTATTGCCAGGTGGCTGACGGCCACCACGTCGGCGGGCACCACACCTGTCTGGGGCAAGGCGAACTGCGCCTTGCTGTGCTGGCACTGCCTGAAGCTGCAGGACTGCATTCCCCCTCTGATCTGCTGGCCCAGGAACATGATTAGATGTCGCGGAGTGTGACCCTGCATCCATAACCACCAAAGGCGTACCTGCCAACACTGACATCCCCATTGAGGGTTCTAACCCTGGTGCAGGTGGGTCGGACAGAACAGAATCCCTCCAAGGAACACTCACCTGCGACGGCACATAGGACTCATCATCCGAATCGACACCTGAATAGAGCTCGGGGGAGGTGCAGCCAGAGACACTCCTTGAGAGCACGACCTGCAGCAGTTGTGGGTTCTCACCCACCACCACACCACGTCCCTCACTGGTGGTCAGTCAGCCCTCAGACCCCTCCTGGGTCTGCACCATCTCCACAACCCCAGCAGTATCAAGTGCGTCATCCCCTGCAAAGACATAAAAGAAAACAAATGGAAACAGGCATTAGCACTATGGCACACAATTAGGGCTGAGAGGCTACAGAAACAGTACTTGATTGACACATGTCCCACATGACTAAAACCCTCCCATGCATGCACCGTCACTGCGTGTGAAGAGTAGGCAGATGGCACACATTGATGACACCAATATGGAAGATGAACACATTTGTTGCATGCTGCCTAAAAGTGGCATCACACATTGGCCAGTGATTGGCCGGTCAAATACACATGCCATCACACAGATGGCATGTACCCTAGCCATGAAGTGAAGAGGGAGAGGAGGGCACCAATTGTTCATTCAGTCCAGTTTGCTCATGAAATTGATTTTTTCATTGAAATGGTTCAAATGTTTAACCTGGAGCTGCCAGTCCAAAATGGTCCTATAGCACAGGGACATGTCTAAACAAATCATGTCCAGGAAACAAAGCCAGTCCACTGTACCATAGCCATGTCAGACATGTGACAATAAGACTGAGAAATCCCGAGTAAAAGTGGTGGTATGAAAACAATCTGCCTGAATAAACAGAGGTAAATAAGCAACAATGTTGTGGCAAGATGACACTCCAAGGGCAACTGGCGTGGTGTTGGGCTGGATGTCTTATGTTGGCAGAAGGGATGCTGCTATACCCAAATGCTGGTGCACTTAATGCATAGGATGAGGCACATGGGTGACCCAAACCACTCAGGCACACACACCCTCACCTGGCACCCAAAAAGAAGCCTTCCCACACACACCATGCACATGGATGACACACACATGCATGTGCACTCACCGGACAATGCCTTGTAATCTGCCAGTTCTCCCAAGCCTTGGATCTGTTCCTTTGTGACGTAGGTCCCAGCAACCTGCTCATGTGGAGTGAGTTCTATGTCCTCTGCTGGAGACCCACCTCCAGTCACTAGAGATGCGGCATGACTTGAGGCCAGCTTATTCTTTGCCCTGCTCTTCAGGTCATTCCAGTGCTTGTAGCATTCAGTAGCTGTGCGCCTCACGATTCCAAGGGCACTTATGATGTCCGCAATGGTCTGCCAGTGTGCCTGACGTTGTGCAGGTGTGGTCTTGGATCCTGCAACAATCACCATTTCGCGGTCATGTGTGGACACATACTCTACAAGTGCAGTTCGGCCTCATTGAAGCTGGGCTTCCTTAACGGTCCGGACTGTGTAGCCGTGTCTGGGGCATCAGCCTCTACTGGACGAGCACTCTTCCTCTTCTGCTTGGAAGGTGGTAGGGATCCTGAGTGTCCTACGCTGCTCTGGACACTAGGGGCAGGAGCCCCGGTGGACTCTGTACTAGGAGTGTGGGATTGCACACTCAGCATGGGAGTTGGTGCAGGCATTAGCTCAAGTGTGATGGTGTCAGGGGGAATGTCAGCATGATGGACTTGGACCGACACTGTCCTGGCTGGGTGTGTGAGAGGTGGGGTGGATGGAGCCGCAGCTGCCCCTGCAGCCTTCCCAGCCTGCCTACGCGGGGCAGCAGATGACCTAGCTGCCCCTGATCCACGTGGCCTGATGACACCAACGATCACAGGCGCATGTGGCCTAGACCTGCTGACCTGGAAGTCAGCCCTGGAGTCACCCTGTGCCAGGTCTGGTTCCACAGTGGGCTGGTCCAACAAGGGCTGAGCATGGATGGTGTCAGCCACGTTAACCTCAACCGGGGGGGGGCATGGGTGTCCCTGACTGCTCCTCCACACATGGGGGGCTAGGGGCACCCTGCAAGTCACGGCCACGTCCCCTACCGGATCCACCACGGCCACCACTTGGGGCTCGGCCACCTTTGCCACCCTTATGGCTTGTTCGCCTCCCAGCCATGGCACTGATGTTATTGTGCGTATGGGAGTCGATGTGAACTATTGTCCTGGGCAATTGGGGGTCAAAGGGGTTGGGTACCAGATGGTAATCGTACCCTAGTGCTCTAGCAAAGCTTTATGTCACCCCTGGGGAAAGATGACGGGTCACGCAATGCACAGGCACCCCAAAAAAGGGAAGTAAGGTGCACGCAACCCCTCCTAGACCACGTGCGTGGATAAATAAACCTGCACTACGCTGTGGCACCCAGAAACACAAGAATGAATGTATGCGTGTCACACGCAGCCTAGAATGACCTCTGAAGGGGTACGCGACACACAGGGCAAGCACAGATGTTAAATACGTGCGTGACTCACTGTCTACCAGGAACAAAAGCGTGAAAAATATGCGCGTGTGCGCGTTGGCAACACCCCCGCCAAAAGAAGAATTGTACGCTGTCTGAGGAGACAGGACAACAGTAGAAGGGAACGCTGTTTGAGGAAACAGGCCCAGGAAAAAGAGGAAAAGAGAAAAAGCTGTCAGAGGTAACAGGGAGTACGAACTGGAAACGCCATGAAGTAAATCGCGTGTGAACCGAAAAGAAGTACAGATTTCACCCACTCGCTCTCCACGAAAAGCACGTACAAGGAAATGGCGTTCTACGTGTACCTTTTATACACACGTCACAGACGCGCATACGCGATGAGGCCATTTCCACCAATTACACGCTTTGACACTCGGACGTGTATCTTTTTTTTTACACGCGCCATTCTCTACGGCCATGCGCGTGACGTCACAGCTGCGCATGGGGGCCTTTGGGCCAATGAAATCGCGTATGCGTGCAGATGCGCTGTTAGGGAGAATTCTCTGTTTAGGCTGAATTTCCTAACCTAGTGAGTCCCCCAGCAGCTTTGCTGGATTTCTGGAGTTTGTTTTTTCCCATCCTGCCAAGAGTGAGACTCTTTTTCTCCCACTCTTGGACATGAATGTGTGTAATTCCTTTGAATGTCCATGTGTTCTATGGGCTATGGGGTCTTTTACTCCATAGGGTCTCATATGTTTTTCTATGTGTGTTACACCGCACCCTACGTGCCGTAACACTGGGGTGTCCTAGCGGTCCTCCGTCATACACTCCATACCCGGGGACTGACTACTGTCTCTCCAGGCATGTAAAGTCACCATTGGCTTTGCTAGACCTAAATTTACTAACAGAACTAGTACACACCATCTTATTGTGGACGTACTAGTAGGGGTAATTCGATTACTCCTAGGTCTGTTATTCGAGGGGGCACTGTCCCGTCCCCCCTCGTCGAGTTTTGGCTGGTGGCAGTGGAAACTGTGCAGATGCTTCCCTAATTACCAGTTATCATCCAGTGTAACAACATGACTGTGAAGATACCTGTCAGCATACAGAGTGAGGTACCAGGACACGTACTGTTGGGTAACGATTTGAAAACTCTCGGAGTTGTATCGCATACTCCCAGACCTCCTAGTAAATAGTTACAGGAGCTCACAAGACCCGCAAGAGAGAGGACCATGCGCGGTACTCTCGAGGAGATGATGAAGAAAGAGATCACTCCTGCTCCACTGGAATTGTCGGCAGCTGTCTCGAAGAGATCAGAAGCAAAAGGGAAACCTAAGACTTCGGCCCTGAAACCAGCAGCCAGCATTTCAGTGCAGCCAACACAGACTTCCCCGCGGTTGTCCAAAGTTACACCTGTAACTCCACCTCCAGCTGAGGCTGAGAGGGAGGTACAAACATGTGTGGTAGAATTAGACTCTGAGGAAGAGCTAATAGAAGACCAGGAACTCATTGGAGATCTGGATCCTGTTGACCATCCTGAGCTGCAGTCTTTACTGGCAGAAGGTGGACCCAGCAGGGCAGACTTCAGTAAGGGACAGAGAGAATGTCCAACTCTGGAAGGTCTTCGCCACCAGGCAGACGCTCAGGCTGAAGGGCAAGAGTCTGGGAAATACAGGTTGCACTGGGAAGATGGCCTCTTCTACAGTGAACCGACCGAGTCTGCACCTTGAGACTACAAAAGACTTGTAGTACCCCAAGAGAACAGACCACAGTTCTTGCAGTTAGCCCACGAGATTCCTTTGGCTGGTCACTTGAGTTTCAAGAAGACTAAGGAAAGGCTCTCTCTCTACTTCTATTGGCCAAAGATGGGGGACGAAGTAGAAAAACACTGCAGGAGCTGCCACACCTGCCAGACCTCTGGTAAGATTGGCTCCAAGAATGTGACACCTTTAGTGCCTCTCCCAGTTGTGGGAGTCCCGTTTGAGAGAGTAGGGATTGACATTGTTGTTCCCCTTGATCCTCCAACCTCCTCAGGCAACAGGTTTATACTTGTTGTAGTAGACCATGCTACTAGGTATCCTGAGGCAATTCCTATGAGGACTGTTACGGCTCCGGCTGTGGCTAAGGCCCTCCTTGGTATTTTTACTAGGGTCGGGTTTCCTAAGGAAGTAATCTCTGACAGGGGGTCAAACTTTATGTCCCACTACATGAAAGCTATGTGGAAAACCTGTGGAGTTACTTACAAGTTCTCAACAGCTTACCACCCACAAACCAATGGGTTGGTAGAACGGTTCAACTGAACCATGAAGAGTATGATAGGTGCTTTAGAGGAACCCCTTAAGCGTAAGTGGGACCTTCTACTGCCATACCTTCTCTTTGCTTATAGAGAAGTCCCTCAGGAGGGAGTAGGTTATTCTCCATTCGAACTTCTCTATGGTCATCCCGTCAGAGGTCCATTGGCCCTGATTAAGGAGGGGCTAGAGAGTGCTCCTTCCACCAAGCCAGTCAGAGTGACTGACTACGTGATAGGTCTCCGGAGGAGAATGTCGCACATGATGACAGAAGCAAACGATAACTTGAAAGCTGGACAAGCATTGGTCAAGCACTGGCACGATCAAAAGGCTAACATGGTTGAGTTCGCTCAAGACCAGCTCGTTCTCGTTATGATCCCAACAAGGCAGAAGGTCTTGCAAGACAAATGGATGGGACCCTTCAGAATTGTGGGTAAACTCGGAGAGGTTAACTATCAGGTGGACTTGGGCAATCCCAAGGAGGCTCCGACAGTCTTCCACACCAACCGACTCAAAGCGTATGTCTCACGACCTGATGTAGGAGCGTTGCTTCTAGCATCATCCGAGGAAGAAGAAGAGAGTGAAGCTCTTCCAGATCTCCTCAGAGGCTTACCTTTAGACGAACAAATTGAAGGAGTAAATCTCTCCTCCAATCTGACACCCGAGCAACAAGAAGAGTGCAAATCCATGTTGAATCAGTTTACCTCTCTGTTCTCGCTTTCACCAGGCTTGACCCCTTGGGGCCAGCATGACATATTCACTGGTGACTGTCTGCCAGTCAAAAGCAGAGGATACCGAATGTCAGAACACGTACGAACTCACATCAAAGGTGAGGTCAGCAAGATGCTTGATCTCGGGGTAATAGAGCCCTCTACTAGTCCATTGTCTAGCCCAGTTGTGTTAGTACCAAAGGCCGGATCTAAAGAGCTTAGATTCTGCGTGGATTATAGAGCTCTTAATGCAGTCACCAAGACTGATGCCCACCCTTTGCCAAGAACAGATGAGTTGGTGGATAAACTTGGCGCCGCCAAGTTCCTCAGCACATTTGACTTGACGTCAGGCTATTGGCAAATAGCCCTGACAGACCATGCCAAGGAGAATACTGCATTTTCTACCCCTATTGGCTTATACCAGTTTAAGGTAATGCCTTTCGGATTGAAGAATGCACCTGCTATGTTTCAACGGATGGTAAACCAGGTTCTGAATGGGATGGAGGACTTCTGCATGGCATACTTGGATGACATCGCAGTGTTCAGCAATTCCTGGGAAGAACATGTAACCCACCTGAGAGATGTTTTGCAGGCTCTTGGACAAGCCAATCTGACCATAAAGGCGAGTAAATGCCAAATTGGGCAGACTAAGGTAGTCTATCTTGGACATGAGGTAGGAGGTGGAGAAATAAGGCCTTTGCTCAGTAAGATTGAAGCTGTGCAAAATTGGACAACACCTACTACTCAAACCCAAGTGAGAGCCTTCCTAGGCCTCACTGGGTACTACAGAAATTTCATAGAGAACTATGGGACCATAGCTTATCCACTGAATGTCATCTCCTCACCCAAATTTCCTAAAAAGGTTAGATGGAACGAGGAGTGCAATCAGGCTTTTGAAAACCTGAAAAAGGCTCTTTGCCAAGCCCCAGTACTCAGAGCTCCTGATTACCGCCAACACTTCATTGTGCAGACAGATGCTTCAAATGTAGGGATAGGTGCCGTACTCAGTCAACTGGATGGGAAAGGTAGGGAGCACCCCGTTTGCTTCATCAGCCGCAAGCTGAAGGATCCTGAAACAAGGTGGGCAACAATCGAAAGAGAGTGCTTTGCTATCGTGTGGGTTCTGAAGAAGTTTAGGCCGTACTTGTATGGTTCTACTTTTGTCATTCAGACTGACCACCAACCCTTGAGATGGTTAATGCAAATGAAAGGGGAAAACCCAAAACTATTGAGATGGTCAATCTGCCTGCAAGGGTTTGATTTCACCATTGAGCACAGGTCAGGGTGTCAGCACCAAAATGCTGATGGTCTCTCTAGGATGTATGTCATCGATTAGAGGTATGAGATTCATCCAGGAGTGGATTAAATCCTCCTGTCCCTAAGTCTGGGGGGGGGGGGCGAGTGTTAGGGAGAATTCTCTGTTTAGGCTGAATTTCCTAACCTAGTGAGTCCCCCAGCAGCTTTGCTGGATTTCTGGAGTTTGTTTTTTCGAATCCTGCCAAGAGTGAGACTCTTTTTCTCCCACTCTTGGACATGAATGTGTGTAATTCCTTTGAATTTCCATGTGTTCTATGGGCTATGTGGTCTTTTACTCCATAGGGTCTCATATGTTTTTCTGTGTGTTACACCGCACCCTATGTGCCGTAACACTGGGGCGTCCTGGCGGACCTCCATCATAGACTCCATACCCGGGGACTGACTACTGTCTCCCCGGGCATGTAAAGTCACCATTGGCTTTGCTAGACCTAATTTACAACAGAACTAGTACACACAATCTTATTGTGGACGTACTAGTAGGGGTAATTCGATTACTCCTAGGTCTGTTATTCGAGGGGGCACTGTCCCGTCCCCCCTCGTCGAGTTTTGGCTGGTGGCAGTGGAAACTACTTGTTATATTCGACCCCGAATATAACGCTATGGGATTCTTCCCATTGTTGGAGATTGATACTTTTTCCTGTTAGTCTCTAACATACCACCGGTCTACTTATCTTAAATAAGTTTATCGGATGGTATTTTCTGCCAGAACTCGGTTTTTAAAATGGCGTCTGGGTTCGTCTCTGTGACTCCTAAACCAAAGTTTGAGCCCTTTGTTCCACTTTTGGTGGGCTCTGTACAGAGACCCTCCAAAGTGGTGCCATTCTGTCTGGGTTACCACAGGGGTGTGGGAGGGAGTTTAGGCACCCTGGACCGAGTTGCCTTGCCAACTCCGGTCGCACTCTGGTGTGATTGGCCCAAGTGGTGAGCCTCCCCACTCACCACTTAGCGTGTGTTGATTGACAGCTAGGCTGAATGAATGGGGGTTTTCTGCATAAAAGCAGGGCTTTTGGGACTGGATCTTCAGAAGTCGCCACAGGACCTAAGAATCCGACGAGGGTAATGCTGAGCCGACCTGCAATGACGACACCTCCGGTGGAGCCCTGCGGAACCGACTCACCACTTCCCGACGACAGAGGAGATCTCCCTGCCGGAGAGTCTCTTCCCCTGACTGGTGGGAACAACAACTCCCCTTTGCTTTTTCTTCGCTTCAGGAAGCAGTGGTCGAATTGCCCGTGCAGAGCACCTCGGCAACCGGATAGCCACTACCCCTGTACCGCGACCAAAAGGTGGTGCCTTGTCACGGAGCACTCCGCAGCTGGTCTCTTCCCTGGTGGTGCACCGGACTTCACTTTTCTTCGACGACGAGATCATCTCTACTCTTGGCAAAGACCCGACGTGCAACCACCACCAGGAACAACTGCCCCCGCTGGAGCTGTCTCTCCACAAACAAGGTACCATGTCCACCTGGCTTCCCTTTCTGTCGGATCGAGTGAGGTGTCTTAATCCTCGCCTTTCCCTTGGGTCGCCTCCAAGCTTTCTCTATCGTGTTGTTCTGAACTGGTCCAATCTTCCGATAACAATTTGCTACAAAGACTCAAACGCATTTCCAATAAGAGACTTTTTGGGACATACCGCCTTGCCTCTCCCCGAGTAGGCCTGGCCTCTGAACTTTATTATATATCGTGGTTCTTGTCTTCTTGCCTTGCATTTGTCCGTAAAGTATTGAACTGTGTTGATTTCGTAAACTGCTTATTTTTCTCTCCCGTCCTAACGAATACTAGAGTGCCATCTAGGTTGAAGCATACACCTCTGTCTGCAAATAAGTGATGCTGGTAGAACCTAGACTTGTCGAACTATTGTTAGGGGGATTGATCTTTTCCTTCGTAGAGTAATTGTAATTGAAGTGTTTGCCGTAATAGTGCCAGAGTGTTTTCTATAGATGTGTCGTTATAAATAAATACCTTTATATCTTTACACTGAAGCCTTGTTGCGTGTTTGCTTGTCTTACTGTGAAGAATTGCCCTATATTGTATACTCCACATACTGCCTAACTCTTCTTGAGGGAAGTCTGACTGCTCAGCCACAGCTACCAAGTGAATCTGTGTGGTACAGACTGCTACCAAGTGGGTTTACTGCCAAACACCTGTAGTCCTAAATCTTTTGCAGTGGTCCCAGAGGGAACTGCACAGGTTTCCGCCTAATACGCGCTTACGCGCTAAAGGCCTTTCCTCGAATTACATGCAGACGTCCAGGACTTTTCACGTGCCAAATCACTCCGTATCAAGCTGGACACGCGTAAGCACACAGAAGACCACGCTCCTGCCCAGAAAGCTGATTTACTGCCCCCCCACAGCCCCGAGCACGCTCCCACCTGCCATCTGCTGCTGCCTGACTGCCTGCTGCCCACGTGCCCTACCATTTGCTGCCTGCACATCAGCCAGGGGTGCTGTTGCTGTGACCACCTCTGCTGGAACCGAAGAATCCCGACTGGGATTCCATTGCTCCACAGCCCAGCCCCAGGACCCAGTTGCCCACCCACTCCTGCCTCTGGGGTTGTCATGTCGGGCACTGCAACATCTGGCACCACTGACAACCCCCGGCCAGAGAGGCAGAGGGGCACCAGCTTCAGTGCCAGGGAAGTTGGTGTCCTGGTGGAGCAAGTCCTGGGGCAGTATGATGCCCTCTACGGAAGGGTGTGCGCCGAAAAGGAAGGACGGACTCGGATCTGGACGGACATCATGACTGCCATCAACGCGGAGGGGGTGGCAGTCCGCGACTTCCAACATGTCAAGAAGCGCTGGGAGGACTTCAGGTCCAGAACCCTCAGCAAGGCCCGGCCCCTCTCGAAGGCAGCGGATGCTAAGGGGCGCCGGGGCCACTTGTCGGAAGATCAGATGAGGGTCCTGGAACGCATATCCCCAGCGCTCCACGTCCTGGTCCTTGAGAGGCAGACCCGTCTGGAGTCGAGCGGTAATTGTACATGCATCATGATTGTAAGCTGTGCGTGTGGTGATGTGCCAGTAGTGTGCCGGTTGCACATCTGTTTGTATGGGGCCGAGTATGGGTGGGGGTGTACAGGGCCATGAGGCTAACACATGCGAGGGCTGTCATGTGTGAGACATGGATGGTGCTTGTGTGTGTAGGCTTGCATGCCAAATGCAGTTGTGTGGGCACACATGTTTGCATGAATGTGTATGTAAGTAGGCATGTTCGTGATGTCACGCATGTATGTTGTTTTCAGCTGCATGTATCAACACTGTGTACATGTGCATGTATGTGTATTTGACAAGGGTGCAACAGTGATGCAACATGGATGCATGTGACAGCGGGATGTGGAAGCCTGATTGGCAGATGTGACATGGATGCCCATCGGAGCACTGCAACAGTTGGCTGAGGTGTACACATGCATGCAAGTGTGGTGGTGTGCGTGCATGTGTAGTGCACTCCCTGTGTTGCATGTGATGTCTGGCTCACCTTTGCCTGCTCATACTGTTGTATGTGTATGGATGGTGCTGGCAGTTGCGATGTGGCTGTGGTATGGCTCATGTGTGCATGTAGAAATGACATGTGTGTTGCAAATTGTGATGCCATGTCTGAGGTTTGCCAATGCCACTCATGTGCAACTGTCATGTGTGTATGTGTCCATTGTACAGTGCCCTGATGCCTGTGTTTTATTTCTCCCTGTCTGCAGCGTCAACTGATGAAGAGGGCGGAGAAGGTGCTGTGGAGCACAGCGGCGGGGATCGCACCACCAGCTGGAGACGCAAGGCCCGGCTCCCCTCCCAGGTTGTGATCTCGTTGGGGAGTGAGGAGTCTGGTGCCGCATCCCAGGCCGCGGCTGCCGGGGGGAGGTCAAGAGGCGGAGGTTGGAGTTGGACTCCTCTGCAGCAGAAGGGGCAGCTGGGACCCCACAGGGCCCAACGGGGGAAGATGGCACAGAGTCATCCAGGTCAGTGGGGGGGTTTGGTGGAGGAGGAGGCCGTGCAAGCAACAGAGACGGGGTCTGGAGGTGGGGATTCCACTGGTGCTAGTGGTGCAGTGCAGGACCAGGGACAGGAGGCAGCACAGGTCGCCGCGGAGGTGCCTGTCTGCAATCCTGTCCCTGATCCTGTCACTGCATCATCTTGCACCAGCAGGGATGCCTACGTCCAGACCCGTTTTCAGGCAGGGGAGGAGCTCACGTCAACTGGCCTTCCTCTGCCTGCGGACGTGGCTATCCAGGTCCGGGTTGAGCCTGTCCTGACTGGTGTGGCGTTGCGTCAACGGGCCATGAGAGGTGACCTGCAGTCTTTTCATGAGGAGACTGCACGTCATCTCGAATGGCTCATTGACCACCGCGGCCTACTGGGACAGGTCACCCAGGCCGGATTCCTCCATTTGATGGGGCTTGCTCAGACCCCCTCCTCAACTGAACCCCCTATGCGCCAGTCGTCCTCCGTGCCATCTTCCCACGGGCTGAGTACATCGAGGCAATCCGCAGGGAGTTTGGGGTGAACATGTGGACGGCCCTGCGGACCCTCGAAGCCATGGAGGAGGACCGCCTCCGGGACATTGAACAGGAGTTCGATGATGCCCTGGCCCGGAACATCCCGAAGTGAGCCGTCAGATTAGCCCGCTGCCCTTGTAAATAGTTCTGTAGTTAGTGTTAGGTTTCCTTTGGTTTTGAATTTTTTTTGGACCTTTTGGACAATGGGCCACATTTTTGTAAATATTTTTTTTTACTAGTGTTATTAGATAGGTTTCATTTCTTCGGTTGGGATCATGGACCCTGGATTGTTTATCTGTATATAGTTGACTTTTGGATTTTCAATTTTTTTTATGATTTCCCCATGGAGCAATGGTTTTCGATTTTAATTTTCCATTGGATTTACTTTTGTGGACTGTGACTTTGGACACCTTTCCTTTGCATTATGATTTGTGGTTTTGCATTATTTCACGGACCTGCTGGTTATTTGTTTTTTTTCAAATTTCCATTATTGTTTGTTTATTTTTGATTCAATTTATGTTGCTTTTAATACATATTTTTTCTTCGAAGTTCAATGTGTAGTATCATCTCATTGGTTTCATGCATATCATGATATGGGTTTTGCCATTCACTGACACCCATTGGGTGTATGTGAGGGACATGTGTTCATTTCCAAACTTGCAATTGGGGTTCTATCATGTTTTTGCCATTTCTGAGTGGGTGGATGCAATACTCAGGTGGGTGTTTGGCATTTGGAGGCTGACCATAAGGGCCAGGGATCTACATTGTGGTGACATTTTGTCTGGGGGACATGAGTGGGGGGCCTGGTGGAGGGTGCCCCTGGGGGGTGGGGGTGGTTGGAGACATGAGTGGGGGCCTGGTGGAGGCTGCCCCTGCACTGCTGGGGGGTGGGGGTGATAGGGGCCATGAGTGGGGTCCTGGTGGAGGCTGCCCCTGCACTGCTGGGGGGTGGGGGTGATGGTAGACATGAGTGGGGGCCTGGTGGAGGCTGCCCCTGCACTGCTGGGGGGTGGGGGTGATGGTAGACATGAGTGGGGGCATGGTGGAGGGTGCCCCTGGGTGGTGGGGGTGGTGGGAGACATGAGTGGGGGCCTGGTGGAGGCTGCCCCTGCACTGCTGGGGGGTGGGGGTGGTGGGAGACATGAGTCGGGCCTGGTGGAGGCTGCCCCTGGTGGCTGGGGGGGTGGGGGTGCTGGGAGACATGAGTGGGGGCCTGGTGGAGGCTGCCCCTGCACTGCTGGGGGGGTGGGGTGGTGGGAGACATGAGTGGGGGCCTGGTGCAGGGTGCCCCTGGTGGCTGGGGGGTGGGGGTGATGGGAGACATGAGTGGGGGCCTGGTGGAGGGTGCCCCTGGTGGCAGGGGGTGGGGGTGCAGGGAGACATGGGTTGGACATGAATGGGGTCCTGGTGGAGGGTGCCCCTGCACTGCTGGGGGGTGGGGGTGATGGTAGACATGAATGGGGGCCTGGTGGAGGGTGCCCCTGGTGGCTGGGGGGTGGGGGTGGTGGGAGACATGAGTGGGGGCCTGGTGGAGGCTGCCCCTGCACTGCTGGGGGGTGGGGGTGGTGGGAGACATGAGTGGGGGCCTGGTGGAGGGTGCCCCTGGTGGCTGGGGGGTGGGGGTGATGGGAGACATGAGTGGGGGCCTGGTGGAGGGTGCCCCTGGTGGCTGGGGGGTGGGGGTGCAGGGAGACATGAGTTGGACATGAGTGGGGTCCTGACGGAGGGTGCCCCTGCACGGCTGGGGGGTGGGGGTGGTGGGAGACATGAGTGGGGGCCTGGTGGAGGCTGCCCCTGCACTGCTGGGGTGTGGGGGTGATAGGGGACATGAGTGGGGGCCTGGTGGAGGTTGCCCCTGCACTGCTGGGGGGTCGGGGTGATAGGGGACATGAGTGGGGGCCTGGTGGAGGCTGCCCCTGCACTGCTGGGGGATGGGGGTGATGGTAGACATGAGTTGGGGCCTGGTGGAGGGTGCCCCTGGTGGCTGGGGGGTGGGGGTGGTGGGAGACATGAGTGGGGGCCTGGTGGAGGCTGCCCCTGCACTGCTGGGGGGTGGGGGTGATGGGAGACATGAGTGGGGGCCTGGTGGAGGCTGCCCCTGCACTGCTGGGGGGTGGGGGTGATGGGAGACATGAGTGGGGGCCTGGTGGAGGCTGCCCCTGCACTGCTGGGGGGTGGGGGTGATGGTAGACATGAGTTGGGGCCTGGTGGAGGGTGCCCCTGGTGGCTGGGGGGTGGGGGTGGTGGGAGACATGAGTGGGGGCCTGGTGGAGGCTGCCCCTGCACTGCTGGGGGGTGGGGGTGATGGGAGACATGAGTGGGGGCCTGGTGGAGGCTGCCCCTGCACTGCTGGGGGGTGGGGGTGATGGGAGACATGAGTGGGGGCCTGGTGGAGGCTGACCCTGGTGGCTGTGGGGTGGGGGTGCAGGGAGACATGAGTGGGGGCCTGGTGGAGGCTGCCCCTGGATGCTGGGAGGTGGGGGTGATGGGAGACATGAGTGGGGGCCTGGTGGAGGCTGCCCCTGGTGGCTGGGGGGTGGGGGTGCAGGGAGACATGAGTGGGGGCCTGGTGGAGGCTGCCCCTGGATGCTGGGGGTGATGGGAGACATGCGTGGGGGCCTGGTGGAGGCAGCCCCTGCACTGCTGGGGGGTGGGGGTGATAGGGGACATGAGTGGGGGCCTGGTGGAGGCTGCCTCTGCACTGCTGGGGGGTGGGGGTGATAGGGGACATGAGCAGGGGCCTGGTGGAGGCTGCCCCTGCACTGCTGGGGGGTGGGGGTGATGGTAGACATGAGTGGGGGCCTGGTGGAGGGTGCCCCTGGTGGCTGGGGGGTGGGGGTGGTGGGAGACATGAGTGGGCGCCTGGTGGAGGCTGCCCCTGCACTGCTGGGGGGTGGGGGTGATGGGAGACATGAGTGGGGGCCTGGTGGAGGCTGCCCCTGGTGGCTGGAGGTGCAGGGGGACATGCGTTGGTGGGCAGTAGTGCAAGGTGACATGTGGGTTGGCTGGGGGGGCATGGCCATGGTGGATGGGGTGCCTGCGGGACATGTGCAGGGTAGGCCCCTGTGGTGTGGGCCACCTACAGGGGCCGTGGAGCGTGTAGAGGGAACACCTGGGAGGACCCACACGTGCAATTCACGTGTGGTGCCCCCCACACACCCCTGGAATACACGTACCCTGATGGAATCGCGTATGATACTTCCTGCGCACCCCTGGAATACACGTACCCTGATGGAATTGCGTGTGATACTTCCTGCGCACCCCTGAAATACACCTACCCTGCTGCTTTTGCGTGTGATTCTTCCCGCGCACCCCTGGAATACACGTACCCTGATGGAATCGCATGTGATACTTTCTGCGCACCCCTGAAATACACGTACCCTGCTGCTTTTGCGTTTGATACTTCCCGCGCACCCCTGAAATACACGTACCCTGCTGCTTTTGCGTGTGATACTTCCCGTGCACCCCTGGACTACACGTACCCTGCTGTTTTTGTGTATGATACTTCACGCGCACCCCTGGAATACACGTGCCCTGATGGAATCGCGTGTGTTACTTCCCACGCACCCCTGATGTACACGTACCCAGGACAATCGCGTGTGGGACTTCCCGCGAACCACTGAAATACACGTTCCCCGCTTGGCGTTTGCCAGCCCTGTGAACTGGTCCAGGATTATCGCAGCCCTTTGCGATGATTTGGGGATTTTGAAGGCTTTTCCTTGCGCGAGGGCATTCTTGGGGGGGTAACTGGTGCTGCTGCAGGGTCGCTGCACCACTCTGCGTCACGGCTGGTTTCGGAGGCTAAAATCCATGAATACGCTGTGCGATGAAAAGGATTTTTTTGCACGCGGCTGGCGCAGTGTATCGCACGGGGACACTGTGCGCCAGCCGCATGCGCCATTTTTGCGCGAATTTCTATGAATTACCCTGTAAATAGTGTGGCTGCTAGCAGACAGCCTTGCTTGAGGCCTCTAGCTGTTGGGATAGAAACTGAGACTATGCCATTTGATGTTAAACGTACTTTCACCAAGGTGTTAGATTACAAGGCAATGATTGGTTCTAATATTTCAGTAGGACAACCCCAACTGTGTAGTTTATTCCACAGTTTATTTCGATCTACACTATCAAAAGCCATTTGTAGATCGATGAATGCCGCGTTGATGTGGCTTCCAGTTCTGAAGGCTTATTGCTTTATGACATCAAGGATTGTCAGGTTTATGCTTGTTCCTGTGTTTTTGACAAATCCCATTTGAGGAGGGACGTAGATGTTTTGCTTAGTGGCCCATTCATTCAGTTTTTTGTGAAGCATGGATGCAAATATCTTCCCTAAAGGACCCAACATCGCTAAGGGTCCGAAATTGGTTGGGCAGTCTTTCTCTCCCTGTTTATAGACTGGAATCAGTGTCACAGTGTTCCATGTTCTGGGCACTCTTCTCAGTTCAGAAATAGTTCTAAATAGTTCTAGGCATAGTTCTGTCCACTCAACTGGGTGTTGCTTGATGGTGAGATTGCTCAATCCATCAGGCCCAAGTGCACGCAAAGTATTCAGGTGTTTTGTGTGATTTAGGATTTCTTCGTGGTCCCATAGGTTGAACCATTTATGTGTTCTGTGGTATGTGTCGTAGATCTTACTTTTTCCATTGTCGCTGTAAAGTTCAGTAAAATGTTGAATCCATAGAAAATGATCACATTATAAAAGAAACAGTTATATTAACAAATAAACAAATTGTGCAGACATATAAATACAAGTATAAACAAAGTATACTGTGTTTGTACAATCATATAAAAACATTAAGAAAAAAGAAATTACTAATACAATTGCTATCCAATACATAAGAAAATCACTTATGAAACTAACATGTTAGATCTAAGTGGAAACTAATTTAGGTAATGCAACTTTCCATACATAATATGCCACACCCGTGATGACAAGTGAGTCAGCGGAGCATGGAGTGGCCCAGAATTAATCAGTGCTGACGTTTTCAAAGTTAGGCATTAGTGACCATATATATCCTTTTCCATAATGATTTGTGTGGTAAGAAAAGTTAGTTAATATATGTCTAGCAGACTCAATGCATCCATTGCACAGGAAGCACTTTCTTTCTTCTAATAGTATGTTCGACAATGCTCCAGTGAATTCATATACGTGTAGGATGTTTAAACATAAGAAAGGAATGGAACAATGTATATAGGGGTTATTGAGTTTTAGTAAATAAGGAAGCGGCTGGTTAATTAAATGACCCTGCAAGTATAAGGCATGTCTTTTCTTGCCTGCAAGAGCAGCAATGGATTGTGAGCGCTCCCAATCCATAGTTTTCTGTTTTAGATCATTGATAAATCTGCCAAGCTATTGTTCAGTAGGCAATGTGAGATCTACTTCCCTTAATGAGCCCCTACAGTGCTAACCAGATGTATATGTCCTGCCCTGCTATGTTTTCAGGAACTATGCTTTGCAAACAGAGCCAGTAAAGAATCTTGCTTATCCTCCACCAGTGTATGCTTGACAAGAAACTTACAATGTAAGATCTTCCGCAAAGACCGCAAAGATGAGAGGCAAGTTCGAAACGCAAGGCCTCTACAGGTAGTGATTTGGGGATATCCAGTAGGGAACGCAGGAGCTTGCCTTCAAAGCCGTTTAGCCATGATATATATCTCACTGCTAAGGTTTCCAATCCATACATTAAACTTGGGATGACTGCCCTTATGTAAGCTTCCAGCTTTCCTTCGATTGAACCACCACACCTGCGATGGATGACGTTATTTACCAATTGCTATTTTGTAAGTATTTTACCAGTAAATGATTCTGTATAACATTTCAAGGTAAGGTTGAGCTTGAAAGAGTAGTCCCAAGTAGTCCCAAGTATAACAGTGAGGACCATGTGTCTCCCTCTGTTATATATCAGAAGGAAGTGGATAGCAAAACAGCTTTACCTCTGGGGGTTTACTGAGGAAATTAAAATGGCCATCCTCAACACTCAGTCACTTAATAACCATGGGCGCAACTTTCACAACCTCGTCTTGGACAGAGACAACAACATAATGTGTCTCACAGAGACCTGGATCTCAGATTCCAGTGGTTTTATGATTGACATGGCTGTTTCCGAAGGGTATTCCATCTTTTGTAAAAACAGGGAATACCGCCATAGGGTGCCGAGGGTAGCCTTGACTGCCAAGAAGAAGTATAGTTTCTTTCAATCTTTATGCTTCTGTCAAGAGTGCGAGATTCTTCACATTAAAATGACCCTGACCAGTCAGAAATGTATCAACTTTATATTGATCTGTCATCCACCCTCAGCAATGCCAGGCTTTAATGATGAGATTGCTCACTTGCTGAGCAAATTAGTGGGCCACACAGTGCCACTCTTTTCCTAGGAGATTTGAATCGTTGGTGGGGAAATCCCACCGATAAAAAAGTCATTGAGCTGGAACAAGCTCTTAATAATATCAACTATCAAGCAGAGGAGTAACTTTGCTGAAAATGATGGAGGGGGCAGGGTGGGGTGGAAGGAGGGTGGATGGTGGCTCTTAGGGATAATTTCGGCCAAAGTGATCGAAAAAATGTGTTTGAATGGTAGATTTGACTGAATTCGGTCACCACCATTAGTTTGAAACCCAAAATTCTGAACATGAAGAGCTGGAGTTGCGTGGGTGTCCCCTGTTCCCCATGTTTGGTAGTTTTGGTTTCCCTGGTTGCAGGGGTGTCATTGCTTAAGCAACGCTTTGGATTAAGGTGCTATATAAATAACACATCATTATCATTATCATTATCATTATCAACTAAACCTGGAAAGATGTGCGCAGTCGCTTAAATTGTCCACAACCCAGTTTCACCATTTAACCAAGTGTGTGATCCTGAGCAAATCATTTCATCCCACTGGGCCTCATTATAAGTTTGCCGGTCCAGTAACAACAGTACCAGTAAGCTTGCCAGTACCGTTGTTGCCGGACCGGCAAACTAGGAGGTCTGCAAGCGGACCTGGCGGGCAGACCAGCAGCCGCGAGCAGACCATGTCGAATGGTCCCAGTGCATCCGACTTCCACATTCTCATTGAGTCCAATGGGACTCAAACAGGAATGGGGAGTAATATTTTCTGGCGACCAGGAATGGACAATTACCAGGTCCACCAGGGCTGTAATGTCCTGGTAATTGCCCATTCCCGGGCACCGACATAAAATGGCTGTGGCGGCAGCCATGCTGGTTTTACCGGCACGGCTACTGCCAAAGTCATAATGAGGCGCATTGTGCCTTACCTGCAGCTCTGCAAGTGACTCTGATTCACTTCAAAGCTTATGTTAATGTATCATGGCATTATAATGGAAAAGCCTAATGCCTATAGAGTTGCTCCAGATATAACAATAGTGCAATTTAGGTATTTTGCACCACAAAGTTATTTATCACTTGGCTTATTATTGGTAACTTGTTCTAAAGTCACTTCCATGGTGCCTCCAAGTATCAAAGACTGATGATGCGCCTTGCAATGTCCCTTTCTGTGAAGTCACTCCTGTTGGTGCAATCCATATAATCATTAGGAAGTTTTCATGTATTTTGCCTCAGAAGGCTTGGACAGAGCATCCTGCATATGGAATGATCCTGCAGTTTTATGTTTGTTGATGTGTGTTAAAATGCAATCTTCCACTAATGTTACCAAAAAAGTAGATTGGGCCAGGAGTGGGCGATTTGGGGGCACCAATGAGACCATGTGCAATTCCACACACTGCATTTTGTTGCTCACCGCCGCCCCCACATTCTTACAATGCTGGATACTCCCCTGCTTAGTTGGGTAAGTGAAGCAGTTTTTGGGGGCCTATAATTTGACCCATGACACTTATTTACTAATTTGCAGCAAACTGTCCTGAAAAAGTGTCTGCAAAACTCGAAGTACTTTTTGTCAGTTTGTTGAAGATAATTTTTTGCAGCAGGGGGAAAAGTTATACAGGGCTCCTAAAAGTGTGCTTTTAACACAAAATCCCATACGGTTTCTTCTGTGCACCTAGAGCAAAAACTGCTTAACAGCTGTCCGTGTGTCACACAAACATAAAGCCGGAAAGCAATTCTCTCTGCCATGGCCCCTGGAAGTGCTGCTGCTAGCGTGGCAGCACAGGCACCAGGCCCTGCAACACCCATTTCAGCACCCTGGCTGTTGACTTTGAGTCAGGCCAGCCAGGTTGAGGGACTGAGCCATGCAGGTCATCCCTGCCCTGAATGTGTTGCAGTGCGGCTGGGCACCCCAGCCTGGTTCACACTGTTCAATTACATTATTGATGATTGCAGCCCCCCCTGCCCTCCCTCCAAAATATGGGGGGGCAAAAGGGCATGCCACAGAAGTTGGGGAGACAAAACCACATGTCCCCCCTATAATTAAGCCCATGCTATCAAGTTTATAATGAGAAGCCAATTACTGCAAACAACAACAGGAAAAAGTTTAAAAAGTACATCCTGGTCTCCGACCCAGGCCTCCATATCGCTGACACCTACACCAGTGCCTCCTCCAAGGAAACTCTCACCAACATCCTCTTTGTCGTGCCTTCACCTGACCTATGGACCCTTCATATGGTCTCTGTGCTCGCTCCTTTCTCCTCCTCTCCCATTAATGGTGGCACCCGTTGGGATGTCCTCTTGGCCTCCTTCCACTCCTCTAAGGCCATCATTAATGTCTACTCTAATGGGACCATCTTGGTCCAAGGCCCTCAGGCCAACCTTCACCTCTTTGATAGACGCTTCCCATGCCTCATCAACTTCCTTTCTTCTCCTGCTGTCCACCCTCCTCTGTCCTCGGCTACCTTGCCCTCCCCCTCCCTCCCTGCCCCCTCTCATGCTCCATCTACACCTCTGCAGGGCATACCTCTGATCTGTACCCCTCCCCGGAAGTCGTTCAAGCATGGCAACCTTCTCCACATTGCCACTCTTAACTCTCACTCTGCTGTCAAACATTCCTCTGATATCTGCCGCCTTCTTGAGGAACTGGACCTCGATGTCCACGGTCTCACTGAGACATGGTTCACATCCAGCTCTGTCACCAGATTTGACATACTCCTACCTGACAGCTACAAGATCCTCTCTGTGCCCAGGCCAATCCATGCTGGTGGGGGTGTTGCCCTTATCTTCCCTGAGTGGATTCCTGCCTCTGTCACTGCTACGCAGACCTGCTCCTCTTTTGAATGCCTTCTCTGCTGACTCTCTCTCTCTCCTAGCCATTCCCTTTCTGTGGCTACTATCTATCGGCCACCTGGTCAGATTTCCTCCTTCCTCTCCGAGTGGGCAGACCTATCCTCCTCACTCTTGGCCTCAACCAGTCAACTCCTCTTTTTTGGAGACTTCAACATCCACCTGTATGCCTCCTGTCCCCCTCTGGACACTTTCGCGACCTCTGCGACTCTCTCTCACTCTCTATTCTCCCGTCTGGGCTGACTCATTCTGCAGGGCACACTCTTGATGCTGTGATCTCCTCTGACCTTCCCCTCTCTGTCCCTCTCTCCACTCCTCTCTCCTGGAGTGATCACTTTCTCCTATCCTCCCACCTCACCCTCCCTACCCCTCAGGCCAAGCCACCTTCATCACTGCCGTCCTCCTTCTTGGTCATCCGACCCATGAAGCGCATGTCAGTTGAGGCTTTCGCCGCCACTTTCTCATCCCCCCTCACCCTTCAGCTGACTCTCACCCTGACACAGCCCTCTCCACTCTGCTATATCTGATACTCTTGATATCCTTGCCCCTGTCATGAGAATCCGCCTGAAGCCCAAAGCCAAATGTAACTCCTGGTATGACTCAGATCTTGTCACCCTAAAACACAAGTGCAGGGTGGCAGAGAGGAAATGGAGTGCTTCATGGTCATCCTCTGGCAAACTGGCCTGCCGCCTGATCCAAAGGCAATACCGGCTCTCTGTTCTCACCAAGAAGAGAGCCCTTATCCAAGTCTGCATCTCTGCGGCATCTAACAACTCGGCTGAACTCTTTAAAATCTGCAAGGAACTGGCCAATCCTGCCACAGTCTCTGACTCTCCTGTCCCCTCTCAGGTCCTCTGCACGGCACTGGCTTCTCATTTCATTTCAAAAACTCAGGACATCCTGTCATCACTCTCCTCTTCTCACCACCCTCCCTCTATTCCCTGCTCTTCCTCTGGCCCTTCTGCAGCCACCCCTCCTCCCTCCTTCTCTGCCTTCCCCCTTTTCTCTGCTAACAAGGTTTCCAGACAAGTCCGATCTATGAAAGTCTCGTCGAAACAGGTTCACCCCTGTTCTTCCAAAACTATCACAGACCACATCGACTCCCTGGCTCCTGCCCTAGCTGACTTCTGCAATCACTCCTTCGCCACTGGAGTCTTCCCATTCCCCCTTAAGCATTCCCTTGTGCACCCTCTTCTTAGGAAACCCTCTTCCGACCCCTCCTGCCCGGCTAACTATTGCCCAATCTCCATCACTCCCTTCCTGGGCAAGCTCCTGGAGAAACTGGCCATCTTCCAGCTTAATCTCCATGCTGAATTTGGGTTGTCTTCATGACCATCAGTCTGGCTTCACAGCTGCCAGAAGCATCGAAACTGCTCTCCTGAACATCCGTGAAGACCTGCTCTCCAACCTTGACTCTAACACTCTGTGTGTTCTCATCTTGCTTGATCTCTCTTCTGCCTTTGATACTGTCAACCATGCCATCCTGCTCAACCGTCTCCATGATAACCTAGGTATCACTGGTCAGGCTCTGGCGTGGCTGACTTCTTTCCTCTCCAATCGACCCTCCCAGGTCCAACTGGGGTCCTTCTTCTCTGACATCTTTTTCTCTATCTGTGGTGTCCCCCAGGGATCTAACCTCTCTCCCTGGCTGTTCAACCAATATCTGGCACTCCTTGCCCACCGCATCGCCGCTCTCTGCCCCAACTTTCAGTGCTATGCGGATGATACCCAGCTCATTTTCAGGCTACCCTCGGCCTCCTCCTCTCCTTCCCTCATCTCTAACTGTCTGTCTGCTATCCAGGAGTGGTGTGCCGCCAATGACCTCTGCCTTAATGCCAGTAAGACTGAGATTCTACTCATCGGCACATCCACTCCCTCCTTCCCTGCAGCTCTCTGGCCAGCCTCTCTTGGCCCTCTTCCTGCTCCTACCTGCAAGGCAAAAAACCTCAGGGTCATCTTCGACTCCACACTCTCCTTCTCTCCTCACATTTCTGATGTCTCTAAGAAGTCACACTACCAGCTGCACCTCCTCAGAGGTATTCTTCCCTTCCTCACCTTCCCCCAGAAGCTCACTGTCTCCACAGCCCTGCTTCTCTCTAAGCTGGACTACTGTAGCAGCCTCTATCTAAATCTGCCTGCCTCTACGCTCCGCCCTCTGCAACTCATCCAGAACAGGACTGCAACACTTGTCCTTGGCCTCAAACCCAGGGACCATATCGCTCCAGGACTGAAATCTCTGCACTGGCTCCCAGTGGCTGTGAGGATTAAGTTCAAAACCCTCTGCATTGTCCACAAGGCCTTTTGGAGCATGGGGATAAAATACCTTCAACTCTCTCTTCCTAAATATCTTCCTTCTCGAGCTCTTCGCTCATCCTCCTCCAACTCCCTCAGGGTCAGCCGCTTCTCCAAGCAACGAGTTGGGCGTAGATCTCTCTCCGCGGCAGGGGCCTCCCTCTGGAACAGCCTTCCTGCCTCCCTGAAACTTGATGAGAACCATCTTCGGTTCCGGAAGCACCTCAAAACCTTCCTATTTGCTTCTGCTTTCTCTCCCCCTGTCCCCTGCTAAATTCCTGACTGAAACTGCACTGAATCTGCGCTGGGCCACTCTCACTGATCTCGGCCCCTGGCCCAGCCACTCTCCCCCTGCAATGCCTCCCTGGCAACCCCTGCACAGCGGGACTGTCTCTGTATCCCTGCAGCCCCCTTCCCAGCACTTGTCTGCACTTACCTTGCACTTGCCACCAGCTGACCCTTTATTATTTATCTTGTTATTTTACTACCCCTGTACTGCACTTTCCCCTCTCCCTTTCCCCTTGCACTTTCCCTTCCCATCTTCCCATGCACGTGCGCGATCTGAATGACACCTGGCCTAGTAAGATCATTGTCTGTCTTCCCTTTGTCCCCCCTCCCTGCCTCGTCGCGTCTTGAAACACTTGTGTATAGGTGCGTTACAAATGCCATATCATAGCATATCATATCAATGTACTTGATTGGCTTCTGTCCTGTAATCTTAAGACCTACATTGACTCCACTACTCCAAGCATTTGGTCTAATCATTATAGCACTGATTTCCACATCCAGCTACAGGACCCCCTTCCAAAGGCCTTAAATAACCTAAGTAAAGTCATTAGTCAGAATTTTAACAAGGTGCTTCAATCTGACTTCTTAGCCTGCCTAACATCTCTTATGGCCAACACAGCCGACACAGACTCAGTAGGAGCCTTGGTGAATTCATTCTCTACCACTTTTCTGGACATGCTGAACAGAATAGCCCTGCTCTAGCCGAAGTCATTCAAGGCTAATGACGGGCACCAAAATTGGTTTCCCCCCAATTTAGAGCTCAGAAGAAGGAAAAAGGAAATATCGAAGACCAGTGGCTAAAGTGCCCATTGGCAGAAAACAAGAATGCCTAGAAAGCGGTGGAAAAACATTACACGTTTAATATCGTGGAAACCAAGAAAAACATTTTCAATTACCAAATCAACAAGGCTTCAAATTGTACTGGCAAACTCTTTGAGATCCTAAAATCATTGGAGAAGCCCAAGGCCCTGTACATATCAGTGCAGCCTACATCTGCGTACTGTTCAGAAATACAGACTGCCTTTGAAGCCAAAATAACAAAGACCAGACACAAAATTAACGAGGCATTGGTCTTGTCCTCCCTGGAACCCTTGGCCAGTCAAACTCCATCACTTGACCATTCTACATTTTCTTTTTTCACTGATTACTACTTCTTACATGATGATTATGTTGTGAACTGCGCAACCCACCTCCTGATCCGAAAACATCCTCCACCCTGAATAAATCCAGAACACCAAGAACTTTGTGTTCTGTTCCTTCCATGTTTGGTCAACTCCTCTTTTCGGGATAATCTTGTCCCCTATTCAATGAAGGCACTCATTGTAACTCCCCTTGGAGCCCGGATTAGACCCTGAAGATCCAAGTAACCTCAGGCCCATTACCAACTGTAAATTCCTCCTAAAATTCTTGATAAGTTTGCCACTTCACAACTCCAAAGCTTTGTGGAATCCATAAGCAACAGTCAGGTTTTAGGCCCACAGACTGCACTCAGACAGCACTTGTTGACTTAAAAACCCATATGTTGAATATCATGGATCGTGGGAAAGCTGGAATGCTGGTATTACTCGATTTATCTGCAGCCTTCGGCCAGCTTGACCATGATCGCCTCCTCAAATTTCTTGAACACCTAGGAAACTGCTCAAGTGGAGCCGTCAAATGGATCCAATCTTTTTTGTCCACCGGGTATCCAGAATCCATTGGGTCAATACTTTCTCTGTCTTGGCACCAATCAAGTTTGGTGTGCCACAGGGAGCCACCGTGTTCCCAGTATTAATCAACTTGTATTTAAGACCACTTTGCTCGGTCCTCGAGGACTCGCACATATTCATTTCGAATAACACTGATGATACAGAGCTGGTCCTCGAGTTCAGCACTGATCAAGCACTTGACTCCATCAACCTTCTGAGCACTTACGATCTTATAGAGTCTTGGATGACTAGGAACTGGATGTGCCTCAACGCCAGCAAAACAGAACTTCTTATTTTCGTATCCTAGCAGGTCTGTTCTAAATTGAGCATTGACTACAAAAGTTTTAACATCAAGAACTGTGTTATGCCAATACAGTGCAAGGTAAAGCCTCTGGGCATTCTGCTGGAATCGTATTAGTGTTGGAAGGCCGTGGCAGAAATGTTTGAGGGAGAAAAGGCCAACAATTATTTTACTGAAGACCTTCAGTCTTTTCTCCCCTGAACATTGCAGCCACGGGCTTCCAACCCCACCCACACCAATTAATAATGTGCCATCTGCATAGCAGATCCACAAAATCAGAACTCCTGCAAGCTTCAGTGGGAGGTTTTGGCATTTCTGTACATATGCATCTAGATCGTCCATGTTCAGATTGTACAGGAATGGGGCACATAGGCAGCCTTGTTTAAGGCTATTGTTAGTAGCAATGGGCTTTGTGAGAGGGACTGTTTGTGAGGTCCTGCCATGCACTATAGTGTCTGAATATAATAGTTTAATGAAGTATAACAATGTGGATGATAACAATTGTGTAATTTGTTCCATAACCTAAATCGTACAACGCGACTGAAGGAAGCAGTATAGCCTATGAAACAAAGGTAGAGACGTGCATCAGGTAATGCTCTCACATCAGCAGTTAGCAGGTACAATGCCCATAGTCCATATGTCTATTACAGCCTTTGTGGAATCGTATAAATTGTCTCTTGATAATATTTTGTGACTCGGCCATTTAGATAGTTGTTGAAGTAGGAACTAGGCAAATATCCTGCTGCTGGTATCTAACATGGCTAGAAGTAAAACATTCGAGGGGTCTGCATAGCTATCCATCCTTCTCATGAACCAGTATCAGAATGGAGATTCGCCAGCTGTCAGGTATCATGGCAGTTCGCATTATTCTATTGTATAAATCGTGTAAAAGACCAGCCTGAAGTTCGTGATTCTCTCTGCATATAATGTTTGCCAGGCCATCAGGTCCTGGAACCCTTGATGAATTAAGTTTTTGGATCTTAAGTATTTCCTCAATATCGAAAGCAATTTCACCTTTTTTAAGTGGGGGTGCTAACTTCTGTAAAGGGCCCATGTGGTCGAGGGGGCAGCCCAAAAGTGCTCATTGATTTACTCACACCCTACGTGATGCAACCTATCTCTTTAGGCTTTTGGTCAAAATGTATTTTTGATAGAGGAACCACATTTTATTTGAATCATGGCATTTTATTTTTGTAAAAATCAATTAAGCGACAATGTTTATGAAAACCTTTCTTTCTTCTCCACATGAATGTTTGTGTCATAAGGAACACTGTTGTCATTGAAAACATTACAAATGTGCATTACATGAGAATGGGAGCTTAAAATGTACTGTAAGGCCAGGTGCATGTCCCATCCACTTTTCTGAAGCAGTAAAATGGGGGGAACTGGGCTCTCAACCAATGGTGCATTCATTTTCTCAACATTGAATTGTGACCATATTATGCGATTTCCCTTATTATTCCATGTTGCTTCTCTTGATCAGCTGCTGATTGCGATGTGTTTTTGTGGAGAAAAAACACTTTTAATGCAGCATAATCAGGGACATCTTTTCAAAAAAATGCCAGCGGTAGCGAAAGTGACATCACACATCTGGTGACATCACACGAGGAGGCATCACATGACCTTTTGACCACATTGACATTATAGGAAGTGATATCACTAATGTAAATACAATCTACAATTTATGTAATAATAAATGATTCTTTCAGCAAATAATCTTGCTGTGATGTGCCAGGGCGCAGCCATTATTACAAAGATGCACACACAACTGAGTCATCATAAGCCAGAGCCACTGCTTGTATATGCCATTCATGCGAGCCTCATGTAGCTACTTACTGCCAGTGCATTCCAGCTGTTTTGGCTGAGTCCAGACAACCATCATAGTCAAGGTATTTGTTCATACGCTCAAGTATTGTTACCATATGAAAAGTGCAGCTTCAAATGCCATTTTACGCCAGCTAAAATCATTTTATCAAACGTACTGCCTCACTTGCCAAGGTACTGTAACCATAATCTAAGTGCAGTCCAATTGGCAAAGTAAGGTTTACCATTATAGCCTCACATGCCAGGAACAGCTTTATATGCCCAGATGTCTCCACTATATGCAAAGTGCAGCCTCAATAGCCAGATAGTCAGTCAGTCTTTCTGTTTCTGAGCACTATTCTCCAACCTAATAAAACTCCACTTATCAACCTCAGAAAGACAGGCATGCTTGCATATTGCAGGTATTCCTGCAAGGTGTGGGTATGCCCTGTGTTAGAGGAAAGTGCTTATCCCATTAGCTATGCAGATAAATCCTCATAATCCAGATACAGTAATTATATTCATGGTAAAGGTTGACATGACCAGGTTTTACCATAATACGGCAAGTGTAGGTTCAAATCCCCAAGTAATACCTTGTATTGGCTAGTGCATCGTAAATTTGGTATTATCATATGCATGGTAGTTTTATATGCTCAGGTACAGCCATCGTACACCATTTGCAGTCTCATGTTCATGTAAACGCCATTCCACCACAACAACTACATTCTTGGCCATGCTACCATGAAAGGCATGGGCTTCCCACCACAGCTGTCGGCCCCTGTTTAAGTATTATGTGAATTGATCATCCAAGTGCAAATTCAGTGAAAAAACGTTGTTAAAGGGACATTATGGTTAAGTTGCACTACTAAAAACCTATCAAATTCAGTGAAAACACGTTGTGCACGGCACATTATGGTTTGGTTGCCCTAAGAAAAACCTAGCACATTCAGTGCAAACACTTTGTTAAAGGGACGTTATACTTACTTTTCACTACCAACTTCCTATTCATATTATGGGTGCATGTAAAACCCAAAAACCCCAGACATTCACCAGTTGTGGTAAGCTAAGCAACCATAACTTGCGCCCCCACTGTACTCTGCTAAGACTAACACCCATGACATCAAAGATGACATCACAAATGCCATTGATGACATCACTGATGTCACATTTGTACGCAACAATACCAATACCAATTTCATAGGTTTTTAACAGGATACCCTTAGTTTGTACAGATTGACCATACAGCATATCTAATTGATGTCGACATGCCGTTGGGCACAGTAATCGCAGAATGTGCGTCTGTTCGTGGATATTGGCAAGCAATCAAACTGCTGTAAAAAGCAAGGGTTCTCTAACATAGTGGTACCATTCAGCAAAGACAAGTAACATATACAAAGGGCACAATTTGCATGCATTGCAAGGAAAAATAGAGAAGGTCTGCAAAGGTCATACTTGTGAAACAAACAGAGCAAAGGCATATGGTATACACCATAATGGAATTCACCAATAAGGGAAATAACGTCTTAGTCGAACAATATTATGGCACTGCTGCTTTAAATAGGAACGAAGAAGAAAATGGCAGACTAAGGACTACAAGTATTGAGAGCAGAATGTCACTACAATGCAGTAAGTACACTGAAGTTTCTTCTATAATTACACAGCTTGTGCAGTGTACAATAGTGGAAAACGATGAGGATTTTTTTGTACGCAGTAATACCAAGCACCTTGGAATGGCTGTATGAGAATGTCCCTCATAACGAAGTGAGTAACGATAGTAACCCGATTGGTACCCAGCACAGTCTGAAAATTAAGACAATTAATATGTATGGCTTCATATACACCTAACAGATATTTTGATCTTTAACAGGACATACTGGAAATGAAATGAGTGCACTGCAAGTGGCACCTCTTCCACAACAGCATATGGCCACAGAAGAAGAAGGGAACTCTGTAAATAAGTCTAGACCGGCTAGATGCCAAAATTGTACAATTGGTAAACAATTTAGCCACCTTAAAAAATTTTGTGCAAGGACATAATATGGGAAAAATAAAATACCATTGCCCCACATGCACATGTACCCCTTCCCCATTTCCCAGCCCACCAGCCCCAAAAAATTCCCTATGAGCAGAGTTGTTACGATGAGACCTCAATCCTTGCCTCCCCTCATGACGACCTTCTAGAAATCCCCAATTCCCCTATGTTTGTAACAATTTCTGGTACCCCTTCCATTTTCCTAAAAATGTCTATCGGTATCAGAAATTAAAGGTGTAGATGTAAAGTGTTGCTCTGAGTGGCTTTTCCTTTTATTTTAAAATTCATTAAGAGTCTGTGGCGCACAGTACTCTCCGGGATGGCTGTAGTTAAGCAAAATGGAGGTGTCCTACGGACACCGCACCTGTCCAGCCTATGCGCAATCACAGTGCAGTTATCCGTAGGATGCCAGTTCTGGCCGCATGTCCGCATTTTATGATGCACTTTTTTTTTAAAACACATTTTATTGGTTTTAACAAGTGCATGGAACATACAGATATAGGGGGGCAGAAGGCAGTTAACTCAGTAATGCTTACAGTCATGTTGCAGCATGTGCTGCATTGAGTGTAGGGGGAGGAAAGGGAAGGGGGAGGGGGAAGATGGGAAAGGGAGTGAGAGGGTGGGGGTCTCACTGAGCGTCAATCCATTTTCTCCACACCTTTTCAAACTTGCGTGGACAGCCTCTTGCTGTATAAATGAATGTCTCCAAGGAGGCACACCTGGTAACTTCATTAGACCATCGGGTTAGGCACAGGGCTGCAGTAGATCCCCAATTTGCAGCAATCAGCCTCTTGCCCGCCCCCAGTGCAACATCCGTGAAAAGTTTTTCATGCTTAGTGAGGCCCAGTTTTCCCCATATCCCAAGCAGTATCAACTTTGGGTCTTGTGGTGTTTGGGATCCCACCATCGCAGCGATTGTGCCTGTGCAACCTGCCCAGAAAGTCTGTACAGCAGTGCAATCCCAAATTGTGTGGAAGAAGGTGCCCCTTTCACACTTGCATCGAAGGCAGACTTCCACGCCCGCCCCACTTCATCTAGCCAGCACGGTGCGGGAATAATAGGATCAGTGCAGTATCCTGAGCTAGATCAGGCGTAGTTTCGCATCTATGCCTATCTCACGAGGGAACATCAGAGCTTCCACCCATTCCTCCTGTTCAGTTTGTCAATGTCCCTTTCCCATTTATCGTTCGATGTGGTGAGTTCTTTGGTGCCGAAGGAGTTAAGGGCCTGATATAACATGGAGGTAACCCTGGAGGGGATATGCTCCATGAGGACGTTGATTTCCAGGGGGGAGCAAGGTGAGATTTCCCCCAGGTCCGGGAACTGTGCATTCATGGCGTGAACGAGTTGTCTATATCTATATCGGGCATCAGGTCTCAAATCAAAGTGTTCCCTAAGGATGTCAAACTCAACCATGCCCCCCCTTGAATCACTTGTTCCAATTTAAGTATCCCAAGCCTTTCCCATTTTCCCAGGCACCCCATTTTTTGGATTTCAGGGAAGTGTGCTTTATGCCATAGTGGTTGGGCCAGTGTAGATCTGGAGCCCCAGCCGAGGTGTGTTTGTGTGCTTCTTCCCATGTACGGTGGATATGAAGTGACATGCGTGGAGTTTTGGCCGTTCCATCCCGGGGGCCATACAGGACTTGGAGGGGGAAAGCGGGTGCATAGCAGACAGTTCTGTGCTGATGTAGGTGAGTGCGCTGTCGCCATGTAGCCAGTCATTTACCACCCCAGTCTGCGCCGCTAGGTAATATGTGCGGATGCATGGTAGTCGTATCCCTCCCTCCCAGATTGAACATTGCAGTGTCGCAAGAGCAATTCTAGGTTGTTTCCTCCCCCATAGGAGAGTCTGTCAGTGTTTGCCTATTGATGCGAAGATTCCAGGGGGGATGGGCAGTGGAGCATTCTGTAGAACATATAGTAGTCTCGGAAGTGACATCATTTTAAATAATGCGGCCCTGCCCATTAGGGACAGTGGTAAGGATTGCCAATGGGAAATGTCTGTGACAAACCTGTCGAGGACAGGTTGCAGGTTCAGTTGGAGGAACTCCTCTAGAGAGGCACCAATTTGTATACCTAAGTATGTGAAACTGCGGATGGAAACAGGTATGCACAGGGATCAGGGATCATGTTTGCTCCCCTTTGGATTGGAAAGAACACTGTTTTCTGGGTATTCACCCTGAGGCCGGAAAACCACTGGTAGTTTGTAAGGATTTGAGAAACCACAGGGCATGATGACACAGGTCTACTGAGGTAAATACGGAGATCATCAGCATACAGCGAGACCCTTTCTTCCCCTCCCCTGGGCCAAACAAATCCCGACCAGTTGGCGTCCACACAGAGCCTGAACGCAAGTGGTTTTATTGCGAGGAGGAACAACAGGGGAGAGAAGGGGCAGCCCTGTCTAGTCCCGCGCCTCAGCGGAAATGACCTAGACAGTCTGCCATTCACCCTACCTTTGCAACGGGAGATTCATATAAGAGTTTGGTCCAGGAGATGAAGCCATGTCCAAAGTTAATTTGTTCTAAAATGTCCCACAGAGCTTCCCACCCCACTGAATCGAATGCCTTCTCAAAATCGACCGCTAGTAGGGCTAGCGGGTCAGGTATCTCTGGGGCATGGTCCAGGGCGAATTGGAGTCTGCGTGAATTCATATGGGTGGACTTATTAAGCATGAATCCGCACTGGTCGGGATGGACCAGAGACTCGATCGCTCCTCGTAGCCTATTGGCTAGGGCCCGGGCAAGGATTTTGGCCTCCCCATTTATCAATGAAATGGGACTATGTGCGGCACATTGTTCTGGGGGCTGTCCCAGCTTAGGCAGCACCACAATACAGGTTTCCCTAAGGTCCGGGGGGAGCGAGGGCACCTAGTTCTTTGCTACAGAGGAACATACAGTGCATATGTGTAATTAATGAACGGCTGAGGCGTTTCCAAGTTTCCACTGGAAAACCTTTGGGTCCCAGAGTTTTCCCAGTTTGGAGTTGTGTGAGCGCGGATTGTAATTAGTTTTCCATCAACTCGAGTTCTAGTGCTTCCCTCTGTTGTGTGGTGAGGCGCGGGAGTTCAATCGTATCGAGGAAATTTAAGTGATCAGTCTCGGGGCTCCGATACAGGGGGAATAGAGGTGCTCATAGTAGTTAGCAAAGGCTTCCGCTATGTCGGATTCCTCCGTCAGCAGATCCCCGTTCGGCGTTTGAGTTGCTTGAACATACCCCTCCGCCTCCATGAGTTCCCGAGTGTTGTTCGTCCGGTGGGCGGTCACCAAGGAAATAGCTTGCCCCCGAAGGACATTTTATAGGCCTCCCGGGTCGTAATTAGACAATCCACGGAGCCCTCGTTGAGCTCAAAGTATTTGTTGGATTTATTTGTCAACCCTTCAGCTATCTCGGGGAACCCCAAGTAGTATGCGTTCAGGTGCCAGGTGGTGTCCGGCTTCTGGTGTTTGCTCTTTAGGGTCACTAGTAGGGGAGAGTGCTCTGAGATCCCTCTGGCTAGGAGGGCCGCGGACATGAGTCTGTGGGACGTTTTCTATGAGATGAGGATGTAATTGATTCAAGACATTCTTTTGTGAACGTGGGAGTAGAACGAGAACCCAAGCTCATTTGTGTGTAGAGCCCTCCAGGTGTCTAATAGCCCCGCGGAGTCAGTGAATCTGTAGAGTGCAGTTGGGCCCTTCCGAGCTGTGGTACCCATGTGTGATCTATCTCTGGCGACCTCCATTACTTCGTTAAAATCCCCTCCCAGGGTCCATACATCTGCACCTTCCTCCCGTAATATCGATTGTAGGTCATGAAGGAAGTCCTTTGTGAGTGCAGGGGGTCCGTATGCTGCAATGAGGCCCCACGGCGCTCCCCATAGGTCACCCGTCACTGCTATGTATCGACCGCCGGGGTCGGTTCTGACCTTTTTTACCTGAAAGGGGATGCGCTTGTGGAAGAGTATCATTGTGCGCCTAGTGCCCCTTGAGAATGCTGCCTGGTATGACTGCGGGTAGTTGGATCTCCTGAAAAACCTGAATTCGGTTCCAGCCAGGTGGGTCCATGAGAAAGGCAACGTCTGGGGAGTTTCTTTTAAGGTATTGCAATATTAACTTCTGTTTGATGCTTGAATCTAGGCCGTTCACATTCCAGGTTAGAAAAGACAACTGACCAGTTTGTGGCCCATTAATGTGTTGAGTTCCGTCGACATTCAAGGAGGATCGTGTGGTCCGTGAGTCCCCCCCACTCCGCCCCCGAAGCCACGCCAACGTCTACCCTGTCACCACCAATGGACTGCAGTTCATGAACTAAAACATTATCTGGTATCTGAAACGCCGGATCCCTCGTCCCAGCGCAACTGGCGCCCATAACAACCGCTAACTTGGCATCTGGTTCTGAGATTCTTGTTAGCCAACTCCCGTGAACTCCCCCCATCCTGTACTCCCCCCCAACTGGAAGCACCTGTCGCCCAAACCTACAAGCATAAACAATGAGAACTTGTTCGGGGAGCCCCCCAGGGGGTTAGGTCGCTGTTCTGCTTACCCGCTCTCGGCTGCCCATTTAGATACACGTGTCCCACCAGTTAAGCATCTCTTGCTTAGACAGGAAGGAAGAGCAGGGGAGACTATGTGTGCCAACCCCTGAGCGGCTCGGTCTGTTGAGGGTCATCCTGTGCCATTATGGCTCTCAGGTCTTTCCATTTCCACCAGGTGAGTTATCCTCTGTGCTGCCCATGCTTGGGATGGGTGTTTGTCCCCGAGCCGGGGTGACGCAGCCATTCTCCTTCCTCAGTGTGTGGTCTCTGGATCTTGGAGAGGATAAAACCTGGGTTTCGAGCCAGTCCCATTCTTCTTTCGGGTTTTGAAACACGTGGACAGTGTTGTTGTGGTGCAGCTTGAGAGTCGGGACTCTATGCGTCCTTTCGATAGAGAAGAATTTCAAAAGTGTTTGGGGAGCCATTAGATCTGCGAGCCAGTCTTCTAGGAAGAGTTCCATGGATGGTCGCTCCTTCCCCCTATTCCGGGAGCCCAAGGATGAGAAGGTTATTGTGCTGGGATCGGCCTTCGCTGTCTTCAGCCCTGGCCTTGAGATTGACGAGTTTTTTCTCCACATGTACTAGGCTTTCCTCCACTCTTTTGGCCATGTCCTTGGCGTCAGAGATTCTCTGCTCTGTTTCCCCCACTCGAGATGTCAGGTTCTGCAAGTACTGGCGGACGGAGGAGACTTCTGACGACAGGCCATCTATTTTCGTTTCCACTGACGTCCTTGACTCCCAATGGCGGTCATTATGTCCGTGAGTGACAGTGCCTGACTTATGTCGCTACCTGGGGTGCTCTTTCCAGCGTGGTCAGCAGAGGTGGGGAACTTCGCCGCGACAGACATGGTATATCTATTTTGTCCTGTGCTGCAGTCTTACGGAGCATATGTCGCCCTATTCGGATCCAGGGGGCAGAGTCGGGTGTTCAGCGGAGCTGAGCCGGTGTCCCAGATCCCAGGGTATTGTGGCCGCAGTGATGGTGCCTTGGGATCCTGGGGTTGCTGTTAGCGGTCGTCCCGTTATGATCTTGGCCACTTTCAAGTCAGTAGAGGGAAGGGTTCCCAGACCTGTATGCCTTCTATGGACACTTTTGTGCTACGGAGCTCTTCTTGTTTGCTCTGTGGCCCCCCGGGTCTCCGTCTTTCAGTTTCTTCCATGGGGTCCAATCCTTCCCCTGCCCTGTTTGTACAGATGCTGTCTCCAGGGTGCTGCTCCCCCTCCCGGGTCCCGGATTATCCCCCTTACTTGTGTGCAGCTGCTCCAGTTTTCCCAGTCTGCTCCGGTGCCATTGTGCATCCCAGCCCCTCTCTGGGCCTGTTCAGGAGGTCACCCGCCACCTCTCTGGAGGCTAGGGGAGGGCAGGTGTCTTCTGTGTGCTGTCGCTATGGCGGTCTGGAGGCCCGTGGCAGCCTGGGCCTGATGCATCAGGATCTCTCATGGGCAGTGGGGAGTCCACTTGTGTCTGCCCGATCCCCTCCTGTGCCATGCCTCGCACCCTCAGAGGCAGCGGCCCTCTGGCCGCAACCAGCACGGTCTGCTGGGTTCAGAGGAGGATGGTGACCTGGAGGGTTGTGGGAGCCTGGGTCCGCCACTTCAGGATCTCGTGTGGGCGGCTGGGTGGTCTGCCTGAGATTGCCTGGTCTTCTCCTTTGCCGCGCCTCACCCCTTCAGAGGCTGCACCTCCCTGGCAGCCCTCGCGTTGTCCGGTAGGGTATGATGAGGATGGTGGCCTGGAGGTTCGTGGCAGCCCAGTTCTGCCACTTCAGGCTCTTTCGTGGGGGGGGTCCCTTATGGCTGCCAGGTCACTTTTCGTGCTGCACCTTCCGCTCACAGAGGTCGCGGCTGTTTGACAGCACCCCGCTTACAGTGTTCCCCGCCACATGGTAGGGGACAGCGGTGCTGCCTCTCAGAGGAGTCTCGGTCCTCCTGTGTGTCAGCCAGCAGGGTTCCCTTCAGCACTGGTATTTGGCCTCTTTCCCGCGCTGCACCGCTGCGCCTTTTGGTCAGTGTTTCTGCAGCAAAACAGCTCCGATTTCCCCCCAGATTTTGGTGGTATGCCTGTCGGTCCTCTCTGCCTTTGGCCAGTGATTTCTTTCTGAAATTAATTACAGTTCAAATCAGGATATTTCCAGGGTTACGGGCAGCCCAGATGGAGCAGCAGAGCACTACGACTGCATCCATTGGCTGCTGTGATGCACTTTTAATTAGCTTTGGGAGTGCATGTCTGTCCATTCCACACCTATGTGCATGCATAAGTCATCCTCTGTCTCCTGGTAACATCCCCCCTGTCCAGCTTAGTAGGAAAAAGGTGTAACATACTTTCAGTACTTCGAGGAGTCCACCCACATCCTATGGACAGCTGTGCACACAAACATTGCACTTGCTCTAACCTACAAACAGCCAAAATGGTTGCCTGACATGTGTCACACTTTTAATGAGTCCTGGGAGACCAAACCTGTTAGTAGGACACCTATGCACATGCGCGCAAAGTATTCCTCCCAATACGGATCCTGTGAACAGCCGTCCCAGTGGAGAACATTTGCGATGTCACTATGTGACCGCATCCACGCTGCATGTGGAGCCTTATTTGCCAGACACAAATGGGACCCCTGGAGTTCAGAAAAGTACTGTTTTCTGCAATGCAAGGAGTGTTATGGTGAAAGTACACACTTACAGATGTCCCACACTGTGCCATTGTGCATGTAACATTTTTTTCTAATGATTTAGGCCCGCGTTCCGGTTCCAAATGCTCCGCAGCATCCCTAAAAAAAGCCACACCCCTGTTTGTGGCTTTGCAGAGCAGATTAGTGGTCCACGTTGCTTCATGCTGGATTTGCTTTCTCATCAATTCTGCTGTGCTATATTACCTTAGCAAATAATGGCAACCATGACTGCTGGTACTGCTTCTAAGTCAGCAGCACCCACACCCTGACCCTCACCGCCACCACCTCCTTTCGAAGGGGCTGGACAAGGCAATCAGCGCGATGAAGTAAATATAGATCAAGAGGAGAACGAGAATAAAGTACAGCAAATCCCCAATGCCTGCAGGCAGCGTGAATGCTGGGTGTGGAACTGTTTACCAGAGTAGGAGACGTGCCGAAATGTCATGCTAACCTGGTGAGATGCACTCACTCAGTCGCGGAAACCCTGGCTTGTACAGTTACGGCACCACCTCAATGCAACAAGATCTCAAAGGGAACCAGAAGGCAGCAGTTCGGATGGCAATGCCCTTCTAACAAGGCAGTAGGTTACTTTCTTCTACAGCATCCTCTGCATCTGCTCCTGCCCCCACCAGGGACACTACTGTGGGGCAACGGATCCCTAAAGCCACTTTACAGGCCATATGCACTACAGCATACCCTTACCTTTCAAAGGTCATTGTATTGTGCATGTAATGTGATGCGCTGCTCTGCAAGGGGGAGCAACTTCGAAGTGTTTTCGAGGAGTCGGTCCGGGAGCATGAGAATGAGTATCCCCTACCTAAGAGAGGGCCACCCAACATCTTCCTTTCTCTGCACATGCCCTATCTTATCCCTGTGGTTGGTTCCCATTCCCTACCCTCCCTTTCCTTCCTTTCCTTCTGTGTCATGTGTTATAAGACCAAGAAAGATACAAAACAACCAAAAAGGAAAAAAGTTTTAAAAAGGCTCTTTTCAGAGTCACCTTTCACAGTTCAAAAGTAGTATTGCCAATTAAAGTATTAAGGCCGACGCACAGCCGATCAGCTCTGCAGATTGTGCAATGAATAAAGGGAGTAGTAGCTCAGTGAAAAACATTGCAGTCATTTCCTGGAGTAAGTGCTGGCTCGAAAAAGAGGAGTTTTATGGTGTTTCATTGTGCTTCGAAGGGTAGAAATGAGCTACACCTACTAGAAATATGCATGTTTTACTGGCAAACACAGGGCAGCAATGCATTTTTCATATTTCACAAACAAAGCTGATTGCCAGCATTAGTAAAATGAACTCCATCTGATGGAAAAATGGTTGTGCTACTGAACATAATGTTTGCATTGTGGAAGAAGAACATGCGAATATCTCACAAAAAGGCACAAACAGCCTTCTTGACATTTCTCCTCGCTTTCTCCATTTGCAAGCCAAAGCAAGAAGAACACAACCACATCTGTGTTTGCCCAATGCAAGAAAAAATGACTAAGGAGTTCGGTCACATACCCATGAGCTAGCCAAGTGCCTCCCTCATCGCGAATCACAGAGAAATTCCATAACATGTCCTAAACTGTTCCCTCCACAATGAAGAATAAGAATGGCAGGATGATTGAGCGAGACAATGTGGCACAAAGAGGAACCAAAATCATCCACTTCATTGCACATACTCCATACTAGTTCACATCCACATGATAGAATCCAAAATGTGCAGCCAGTCTACAGTGTTTTGCATGCACTTTCAACAAACGTTTGTTTCTGGCAAATAAGGGTCTAGGAGTCCCACAAAATGCATACACTCTGCCTCCTGAGCCGCACAACCATAAGCATAGGCTTCTGCATTCCTCTCTACAAGCAGACCTTCTGCCACAGTCTCACACTGTCTGCTTACACACCACACCCAGAAACCTTATTGAGCAATCAGTTAGCCTCCACAGTCCCAATTCCATGCATGCCATCCTCAAAAGCCATGGATGTGGCACATGCAATCCTGCAAATATTGCGATGTCCGCTGACTTATCGTGCTCTGTACGGGAGTGGGGAACAGATTTCAATAAGGGTAGGGGATTTCATCTTTAGTGGTGGCTCTGAAAAGAGCCTTTTTCTGTAGGTGCGTGCAAACAAACACCTTTTTTGGGGGGGGTTCTTTTCTTCTCCTCTCTACATTCTTAGAGGAACCTCTTTATAGAATCCTGTAGATTGTAAAACAATATACCATGTCCAATGGTGGTCAAAGAAATGCCATTTGCATGGAAAAAGTACACATTTTTAGAATTAAGGATGTCATTGTCAGAATAGAACATCCCAGCTGTGCACAAAAAAGCTAACAAGACCCCTTCAGACCTCGGGCTGCGGACAAATTGCAGTCGGATAGTCCTGTTCTTGTCTTGGTGGTATGCATGAGAAAAGCACATTGGCAGTTGAAAAAATCAGCTTCACTGCTTTCAGCAACTTCTTCAGTTGACGCAGCAAATGTGCACAAGGCATGTAACCCAAAATTAGGACTCCATAATGCACCACAACATGAACAAATGAACAGTAGTGACAGTGGCCACATTTCTTCAAAGTGCAATCACAGCTCCTAAACTGCACTCAGGCACCACAAAGCCTCCACTCCTTCCAAATTGAAATGTTCAGCAATGCCTCTTTCCAGGGCATACCTGTGCAGCTATTGTACAAAGGCATCACCCACGATCAACACTGTGCATCTCTCTATCTCTGCCAGCCTCAATACACAGAGCAATTAAAAAAAGTATTACTGCCCCTCCTGTGAAGCACATCCTCAACACCTGATTGGATTCTCCCCACACTCCCATTTCCATGCCCAGCATTCTCACAAGTACAGGCTCTGGCATGTGCGCTTCCCCAACTACTGCGAGGACCGTGCCCTAGTAAAGCAGGGGCAGTGCTGCTTCCCTTTCCTCTACTCTTTGTCCAACACTCCCTCATTGAATACTGTTAAATTGTCACACACGTATCCACCAATGATATGCAAGACCTCTGCATCTAGCAATATCATTCTGTGCAACACTCCATATGTACCGTTAACCACTCAGAGTACAACTCTCGTGTGATTGTAAAGCACCTTCAGTAGAAAGTTCTGTGAAACTATGCAAGATTTCTGCACCCAGATTCATCCAAATTGGCATCCATCACCACAAAGAACAGGTATCAATATATTGTATCCAGTACTTTTGCAACTCTGTTATAAGTGCCTATGAGCAGGGTACCTGCCACTAAACCTCCATACGTACTCAAGAAGCATATGGTCAGTTCTCCCATCACCTACCATTAAATGGCACTTGCTATGGTATGGGCGTTGAAGATTTTCATTTACCCATATCAGCCATTGCAATATCAAACAATTATGCTCTTCTTTTTTTTTTTTATTGCTTATGGTTTGTTATACAAACCTTTACAAAATTCTTTTAAAACATAACAAACAAAACAATAATATCTCATGTAATTAACATAAATCATAACAAACATAATCCTTCACATCCAAACAAAAAAACATCTCTACATAGAATAATTCCAAAGAATCTAAAAACTATTGATTACACATCAACATAGCAGACCGCAGCTAGTATGACTAGGCTGTTTTTAGGCATCAATATCACATAACTAAAAAATATAAGGTTCACTAATTGGACCTTGACAGAACTATAAAACACTCAATTCGTTTCGTATTGCGAGTAGTCTCCACCTTAATATACCCAATTGCACACAATACATTTGCATAAGACTTCAACTTTAAGATGCACTACCCAAGCTGGTACAGAGGTTAGTACAGACACAATATTACTCTAATGAGGCAATCTTAATATGTATTTCACGATTCATCAATTTCAGTCGGTAGCTTTTCAGACAGTTTTTGTTCAATAATTATTAAGAAATTTGTTAAACCAATAATGAGGCTTTGATTCGTCCCTACCATGCATCTTTGCCAGAGGGACTCTCTGCTTAGGCTAGATACTGTGTAAAGGTATTTGCCAAGTATGTGGGTTCTGGTGGATTCAAAATACGCACAGTAGACTGTCAGATGTTTCAGTGTTTCCATCATACTATTCACATTACAGAATCTACATTGACCATTATTAGGTGAATTATTATAGGATTTCCATGACATCAGTCGCTCATTCGTAAGTAGCTGGTTCAAGCGAAATCTCAAATACGTCTTCCTGGCCCGTTCACAGGGAAAAATGGCCTGATACATAGGTCGATATCCCCACTGCCATGTACATTTTGCATATTCACCAAAGGTATGATATTCATTAATTTTATCAATCAATAAGCACCAATGATATCTGAAGTATTTAAGTTTGCACGAAGACAAGCACAGTTCCAACTCATCCCGAGAGATCATGGCGCTAGATAACAACTCCTCCATCTTATTCCTATATTTTAGAAATGATGGAGGGTATCCTTTATTTATCATAGTTTCCAGATCTTCATAAAGGGAATCTTTAGGGGGCACTAGCATTTTACCATAGTGCCTAAGAAGTCGCCAGTGCCATTTCACCGATAATGGTACTAAGCCCATCTCATGACACACGATAACATTTGGGATAGAGTAGGCCAGACCCAAAACAGTTTTCAACATTTTACCTTGGATCACGTCAAGAATTGATTCCACATCAAGCAAACATATATCTAGAGCATACAATAACATTGGTTCGATCTTTTCATTATAAAATGACATTATAGGGATCATAGAGTATTTCCTCAGACGATGATGTTAGTTAGCATTTTTGTCTTATCGGCCAAAAATATCTTCCACCCCTCCAAAGAGTATGAGCTAGCAAGTTGGTAACCTAAATAGCGGATGGCAGTGGATGTAGGAATAGCAATCCCATTCAGACCCCAATCAAATTTAAGTTTTTTTCCGACCTTCAATAAACGTTATTATGAAGGATTTTTTGAGATTGATCTCTAGATTATGTTTGCTGGCAAAGGAATGAAACAAGGCCAATTTTGGCTGTAACCCAAAGGGGGTCCTATCAAAAAATAACAAATAATCTGCAAAACTCAACCAATTTAGAGCAGTTGCCCCCAGTTTCACAGGAAAGATGATGGCATCCATCAATTGCTCGTCCAAGTCTAGTAGGTATAAATTAAAGAGGACTGCAGCAAGGTACATCCCTGTTTCAGGCCGATCTCGGTGGGAATTATATTGGTGAATGCCCCATTTCTAGTCAACCGAATCCGATAAGTGGTTTGTTTATGAAGAGCCGCAATAATAGACACAAGCTGCTCAGGAAATCCAAATTTAGTAAATTTTGTCCATAAAAGTCAAATGCAGCAGTAAGATCCAGTGACGCCATGTATACCGGTCCTGCCTTATAAGATCTCGTCTGTTGATATACATGAGCAATGAGTGTCGCATTAAGTTGACAACCCATTTGGCGTCGAAAGCCAGTCTGATATTTCGATAGAAGATTGGACTTTATGATGTACTGATTAATCTGTTGGAGTAACAGACTAGTGAAGATCTTTGCTGCAGCATCCATCAAAGCTATCGGCCTATAATTTGCCGGATCATTCAATTGGCCCTTTTTGTAGATTGGTATGATATTGGCCATACACCACGACTTAGGAATGTAGCCCAAGCAGTAAATTGCGTAAAATTTTATTTTAAAAATTCTTTCACACAAATCCGGGTTAAATTTAATAAGGCAAGGAGGAATCCCATCCGGACCTGGGGCTCTTGATCCTTTTGATTTCTTAATGATCATAGTTATGTCTTCTATCGTCCATGGGCAACCACACCGGGTAGACCTAAAGATTAAAATATCCCCATAGCCGCAGAAAGCAGTAGGTTTAGTAAATTTTGCCTTAATATACGCCATCCAGACAACTGCAGATATTGCCGATTCTCCAATTGACTCAGTATTGTCAAACAGTGTACGCATGGTAGCCCACACCTGTCTAGTGTTGTTCTTTAATAGTAAAGTAATTAGATGTTGGTTATCCTTATTTATCAGTTCATACCTCATTAGTTTTAGGTGTCTTTTGTAGGTCATGTTAATTTGGGCTTTGCTTTCATTAAAAACATTGATTGTAACATTAGATTTGGTAAACTGTCTAAGCAGTATACGTTTCTCTTTCCTTAGTGTGACTACTTTTAAATTATACTGATGGTGGTGCGTAATCATAGGCTTAGTAGCCTTATATTTCGTCAAACAAGCCATATGAAATGCAACTCTAATGGAATTCTGGATCTCAACGATGACACCCGAGATTCCACAAGCCACACAACTCCTGTTGATCAAGATATCATTGTCAATTAATTTCTAAATACAGTTTGCCTCTTATGCTAATGCCCCAAAAATAATGGCAAATTGGCTACATAAAGTCCTGAGAAAGACAATACGATTTACTTAATGAATTTGAGATTAATTGTGCTTTTTATAGACAATCCCCATTTGACAAGAGAGATAAACATATTCATCCTCTTAAAAGTACAGAGTTCAAATATTGTATGATCACTATTTTAAGACATCAAATACACCATACCTGTCCCTGTTTTGATAAGTATTGATATAATCACAGTCTGTGGACTGAAAAAACATCAATAAACATACACTGCTCCTCAATGGCCTTGTGGGTTTCAAACTGACAAGCCGAGGGACCACATCTCTCCAGCCCTAAAATCTCTCCACTGGCTCCCGGTTGCTGGAAGGATCAAGTTGAAGACCTTCTGCATGATTTCTGGGGCCTCAGACCCTGCTACCTCCAACTCTATCTCTCCCTAAATACCTCCCTGCTAGAGCCCTTCAGTCTTCTAGCTCCAAACTCTCTGCAGATCAAACACTTTTCCAAGCAGAGGGTGGGGGTGGATCTCTTTCCTCCGCAGGTGCCTTCCTCTGGAATGACCTCCCTGCCCCTCTCAGATTTGAGCCGGGTCTCCTCAAGTTCTGGAAGCTTCTCAGGATCCTCCTTTTTTCTTCCTCCTTCCCTTTCCCCCTCCCCTGTCAATGTCCCCTCTGCCTCTTGACTGGCTGCTTGGTTCCTTCAGACTCTTACAGGGCACCAGGCCCTCCTCGACCAGTTTACCCATGCATTGGTCTCCCCTGACCCCCCTCCTCCCCCAACCTGCACTTTCCCTCCTCTGAACTAGCCTGTTTGCACCTGCTCTCCTTGACCCCTTCCAGCCAGGGTCAGACTGGGAAAAGAAATAGGCACAGTCACCCAAAAAAAGTGGCCCACGCCTCGCCTCAAAAAAGTGGACCACCTATCGACTCACAAACCTTGAGCTCTGATGACCGTCCCCCGAAGTGATGTCATTTGACCCCACCCCAAAGTGACATCCCGGGAAGTGATGAAACACGACTTTTCACCCCTTGACAAAACAGGAAGTGGCTTCAACTAGCATTGCTCCTAAGTACACGAAATTACTGTGAATCCAAGCAGACATCCAAGGCCAAATGATAATATGTTATTGTATAGCACTTACGCTTAAGCGCTTTTTTATAGAACAAATATGCATACAATATCACCCAATATTTTTTTTTCTATTTTTATTTCTTCCAAACCGGCCCAGGCATGGCTAGAAACCGGCCCCCACTCTCCAGCGACGATTTCGGCCCAGCCACGGGCCGAAAGGCTGAAGGGCCAATCCGACCCTGCTTCCAGCCCCTGTTCCTCGACCTTCTTCCCCCTGCAAAACAAAGGGGGGGTCTGGGAATCTCCTCACCCTGCACTCTCTGCTTTGTTCACCTGTCCTCACTCAGAACTTGCTTAACCCCACGGGCTCTCCTGTCTCCACTGCACACCCTGTTACTGCATTTGCACAATACGAATGTCACAAGGCATAGTAGTACCATTTTTGTCTTGTCACCCCCCCCTGTCTTGTTGCACCTTAAAAATCATTAGGCCTCATTAAGGGTCTGGCGGTAACCCTGACAGTGCTACCGGTGGGTTGCCGCCGGACTCGTACTATTTCACCAGCGCTTGACTTCCCGGTGCCACCGGAAGATTCAAGTCTGGCAGCCTGGGATGTCAGGCGCCGGTAAAATGTAAGTCCCATTTCCATAGAGTCCCATAGGACTCCATGGGATTGGGGACACACAATAACCGGCACCGTTGCTGATGGTGCCAGTGCTTCCGTGACCGGTCTGCCTACCGTGGCCACTGTGCCCAGAAGGGTCAGACCTGTCGGGCATAGTGGCCATGGCAGGCAGACTCAGAGTTTGCTGAGCCAGAAACAAGTGTGCCGGTGAGTTTACCGGCACCCTTGTTTCCGAACTGGCAAACCTATAATAAGGCCCATTCAGTATAGGCGCATTATAAATACCCAATAAATAAATAAAAACCTCATGCCTCTACACATGTTCATATTTTTATTTTAAAGTTGCAAAGTAGGCTTAAGTACTAGGATTAGTAGATTCCAACAAACTGATCTGTGTCTCACTAAAGGGATGTATACTAATTGACCTTTTCACAATTGACCTCGGAAGAATTGACCTTGGGAGAATTGACCTAATTTAGAAGGTCAATTGGGAAATATATGTGGGGGAAACCCCCCGCAACCCCCTCACCCAATCCAAAACCCGATGCAACCTCCACCCAATCCCCTTATATTATTTATAATCCAAAACCCACCCAAAACATATATAAAATAACAAAAATAATATAAAGGTCAATTGTGCAGAAGGTCAATTAGGACCACTATAATTAGGTAAATTGTGCAAAAGGTCAATTGTAAAATGCCAATTTGGGTAATACCTCACTAAAGACCACTTCTGCAGTGTTGCAATTTATTGTACCAATGTAATGAGCCAAACCTTTTAAATTGTGTCAGGTAATCAATGTTGTGCCTCCCGCATAATACATACAATTCCGATTTCCCGTATGGGCACCCATTGTCTATTTATAGCGAAAAGATCATTCTGCATTGTGCCATATCGATTATCGCAATAAATTATAGCAGCTGTTTGCAAATGTTAGGCTGCTAATGGCAAATATATTCCTAGTATATTTAATAAGTGGTTTACATTACACTGCAGGGCTACACTAGCCTCTGTATATATCGTTATTATCATAGTGGACCATCTATGAACTTGTTCCATGCATGAAACCTGAAACAAGAGTATATATGTCAGTTTTCCTAACAAATCATACATAAATACATAATAACAATAGACAAATTTACCATATGACTTAACATATGACTTAACATTTCTTTTTTTTCCTAAAAGAACCCCATCTCATGATCACTGTTTAAACCAAGGCCAGTTGTGCACATCTTGCAGTTGAGTTTAGACTCCATTTGTCGCAACTTGAGTTCATGGTCTCCTACCCTCTTGCCCATAGTTGACTTATGCAGACCAAAACATTTGAGATCCTTCTTGTCATCCATTGGATGAAAATTTTGCCAGTGCAAAGCCTAAAGTAATCTTGGATCTTGACCCCCAATGGTACCCATTTGCTCCATGATTCCCACTCTAAATTCTCTAATACTGCTACCGATGTAGATCTTAGTACAGATGCTAAAAATTGCATAAACCACATATTTTGCCTGACAATTGATCACAGATTTGATGGTCAATTTAACGGCTTGTGTTTTGAGAAATTGTTTACTTTGTGGGTAAGCATATTTACACATCAAGTATGTCCCACCCTTTGAGAAACCAGTTTTCAGTGGCAGTAACGAAGTAACACCATTAATGGTCATATTCCCAGTTGTTGATAAAAGGGCTCAGTTTGGTTCTGAGAGTGGGAGCCTTAGTGAAGATAATATTTGGTGTTGAATCCAGGAATGTGTTCAGGTCATTGTCTAAATGCAGCAGATACCAGTGCCTCTGACAAATCTTGAACATGTGGTTGTTGTCGCTAGAGTACCTGGTGATACATTTGGTGGCATTAAAGTCTTTTCATGCTTTGTGTTTTGTTGATAGATGTGTTTCTCTAGCAGTTCCTTGTATTTTTTTCTTGAGCTTTCATTATGCAGCCCTCTGGGTAGCCTCTTTCTCAGAATCTATCCATAATGAGGTTGCACTTCTTATCAACCATGTCTTGTTGCTGACAATTTCGTCTAGCTCTCATTTTCCCATGGGAATGTTGTTAATAATGCTCTTCTGGTGGCAGGTGGTAGCATATAATGTTGAGTTGACCTCTGTGGGTTTTGTATAAGTACAGGTTTTAAGATTGGTGTCTCCCACGTGGATACGCAGGCCCAGGAAAACAATTGTACTTCTAGTACTGTGTTTGGTAATTGTGATTCTAAAGTTATTGGTGCAAAGCTATCAAGATCACTCTGATCGCCCTTCCATATTATTATGATATATACCGTCACCACAAGATGACATTGAGTTGAAAGCTGGGGTCCTGGTAAACATGTACATGTTCAAACTGCCCCATGAAAAGATTTGCCTGGCAGGGGCATACACTGGTGAACAAATAGAGGTGACGGTGGGACAAATTGGGCAACAGAATCACAATTTTGAGAACACCTAACCTCACACCCCTAACACCAGATCTTAGAAATGTAACTCTACATAAAATAGTTTGCTTCCAAGCAGCTAAAATAATATACTTACTGTGACCTTTTCTGTTTCTGTTTGTCTCCTCCTTCTCCCTAATCCCTCCTTTCCCTCTCTCTTACCTTCTGTTATACATGATTTGGGGATGTATCTAAATGTAATTGATGTGTTTTACTTTTTGTTTGTATTTTTACCATTAGACTTTTTGTTAAAAATACATGTAATCAGCCCAGCCTTGAGGGCATTTGGAATTTGAAAACCCACTCATGGGGTGTTTTTTCTTTGTTGAACTCTGGAATGAATAATTTCACAAAATTGAACTAATGATTCATTTGCGTTCATGGGACAGAATACAAAACCATTAAAACTGCCAGTTCTCACCATCATTCAAATCTAACAAAAAGCCCCAGGGCTGTGACATTCAGTGACAAGCGTTAGTTGGAGGTGCCATATCTTTCTTTGTTACATGGCTATAGGGTGTGGGGATACCTATAGGTACCTACGGGAGCATCAGTCCACATACAATATATATACTTTCCTAAGTGCAGCAGAACCCATTATACTCCACTGTCAGTGTTGTGCCAATGATCCAGACAAAGGAGCCCAGCAATTATAATTGGAGTGATGGTCATCTTCCCTGCATCTAATCGGCATGATTTGCCTAGGTTCCTTTGATGTTGATGTGAGCTCTCTGCATTGTTTCCATCCATTTTTTTTAAAAGGCTCCTATTTACATTCTGATGATTGGTAAATGCATGTGTATCTTTATGAACAGAAGATGGTTCGTATGCTTCAAAGCCAAGTTTTACAATGGATAGTGGGCAGATGGGGAGCAGGTCTAAGTGGATCTAGGTCACCTGGCCTAAACCCCTCCCACCTGGTAATTCCTGCCTGCCGCTCTTCTTGACCACTTAGCAAGCCCCGCCCACCTGGTGCCTTCCTGCCTGCCGCTCTTTTTCACCACTTAGCAAGCCCCGCACACCTAGTGCCTTCCTGCTTGCCACTCTTTTTCACCACTTAGCAAGCCCCGCCCAACTGGTGCCTTCCTGCTTGCCGCTCTTTTTCCCTACTTAAGGAGCCCTCCGGCCTTTTTTCCTTTGCAGATGGCGGGCAGGTGCAAGTGGATCTAGGTCACCTGGCCTAAACCTCGCCCACCTGGTGCCTTCCTGCATGCCGCCCTTTTTCACCACTCAGCAAGCCCCGCCCACCTGGTGCCTTCCTGCTTGCCGCTCATTTTCCCTACTTAAGGAGCCCTCCAGCCTCTTTTCATTTGCGGATGGGGAGCAGGTGCAAGGGGATCTCGGTCAACTGGCCTAAGCCCACCCACCTGGTGCCTTCCTGCCTGCTTCTCTTTTTCACCGCTTAGCAAGCCCCACACACCTGGTGCCTTCCTGCTTGCCGCTCTTTTTCCCTACTTAAGGAGCCCACCAGCCTCTTTTCCTGTGCAGATGCCGAGCAGGTGCAAGTGGATCTAGGTAACCTGGCCTAAGACCCGCCCACCCGGTGCTTTCCTGCCTGCTGCTCTTTTACACCACTTAGCAAACCCCGACCAACTGGTGCCTTCCTGCTTGCTGCTCATTTTCGCTACTTAAGGAGCCCTCCAGCCTCTTTTCCTTTGCAGATGGGGAGCAGGTGCAAGTGGATCTAGGTCACCTGGCCTAAGCCCCGCCCATCTGGTGCCTTCCTGCTTGTCGCTCTTATTCCCTACTTAAGGAGCCCTCCAGCCTCTTTCCCTTTGCAGATGGGGAGCAGGTGCAAGTGGGTCTAGGTCACCTGGCCTAAGCTCTGCCCACCTGGTGCCTTCCTTCCTGCCGCTCTTTTTCACCACTTAGCAAGCCCTGCCCACCTGGTGCCTTCCTGCTTGCCATTCTTTTTCCCTACTTAAGGAGGTATGCAGTGATAAGATCACAACAAAAATATCACCTGCCAAAAAATCACAGCAAAAATGCTGTGGTTTGATCCCTTAAAGGTGTACCCCATTACACCATTTAAGGGGAGCGCAGGTTGCGGGGCTGTCCCCCAATCCCTTTAAATGGTATAATGGGTCCGGGGGTTGTGGGGGTGTCCCATGCATCCTTTACATGGATTGCAGCGTCAAAACCACTGCATTTTTGTCACAATATTTTGTGTTCACAGCAATTTTTGCTGCAAATTTAACACATGGAACCCTTAAGGAGCCCTCCAGCCTCTTTTCCTTTGCAGATGGGGAGCAGGTGCAAGTGGATCTAGGTCACCTGGCCTAAGCCCCGCCCACCTGTTTCCTTCCTGTCTGCTGCTCTTTTTCACCACTTAGCAAGCCCCAACCACCTGGTTCCTTCCTGCTTGCCGCTCTGTTTCCCTACTTAAGGAGCCCTGCAGGCTCTTTTCCTTTTTAGATGGGGAGCAGGTGCAAGTGGATCTAGGTCACCTGGCCTAAATCGCGCCCACTTGGTGCCTTCCAGCCTGCCGCTCTTTTTCACCACTTAGCAAGCCCCGCCCACCTGGTGCCTTCCTGCTTGTCTCTCTTTTTCCCCTACTTAAGGAGCCCTCCATCCTCTTTTCCTTTGCAGATGGGGAGCAGGTGCAAGTGGATCTAGGTCACCTGGCCTAAGCACCACCCACCTTCTTAGCTCTGCCTCTTTCTATTAGATCAAGGGCGTCTCTCACCCGGATGTCCCAAGCGAAGGGCAGATGAAGAAAAGGGCAATTTCTGTTTGGACCTGTTTGGACCAGGAGGACCCAGGGCCCGACCCCCTGCTCAGACAGCAGATAAGCATGCACCAACATGTGTTACTCCCTCTGTCTCCTCAGGCCACCCCACCCCGTGATGTTCCCTTGTGCCCCCACCATTCTCGCACACAGGTGTTGCCTGTTTTGCTTGATTTTTCTACCCTTCTCCCCCCTCACCCACCTCAAGCCTACTTCTGCAGGAGTCTGTCCTGATAGATTCTGGTTTCACCATCACCGTCTGGTGGCCAATGCTGGATTTGATTTTTATGGACTTCATTCATGGTGTGTCACCCTTTCTCAACTCTCATGCTGGACTTCCGTTGCATCTTGTAATCATGGTGACCCTGAATCATGCTGTTCCCATCTTCTTCTTGTATCCTGGCTTGCAACATTATGTGTTACTACTGACTTCTGCAATTGTATTCACTCTCGCCTCTTACTTCTCCACTCTTTTGACTGCTAACTCTTTGTACTCTTCTCCTTTCCCATCTCCCTTTTCCTTTCTCCTTCCCTTACTTGCTTCTATGCACTTACTCTATCAGAATTGTCCCTGGACCTAGTATGATAGCAACCTCGTCTGTCTCCTCCCCCTCCCCTTACTGTTTTTTTCCTCCCCACCCCCACTCCAGCACTATCTGAAATGTTGTCAGGCCTAGTATGATAGCTGCTTGTTTTGTTACTCCCCTACCTTTCTGCACCCCTCTCTCTCACCTCTTGTTTTTCTCCGGCTCTACCAGAAATGTCATCAGGCCTAGTATGGTAATCACCTGTCTGTTTCCATTTCCCACTCTCCCCCTCGCTTCCTTATCTATGTCTTAGCTCTTGCACTATGTGAAATGTCGTCAGGCCGAGTACGACAGTTAATTTCACATCCTTACTGTTCATGGCTTGTAAGAATGTCATTGTATTTTCCCTTGTTCCCTCCCTTGCCTTCAAGCGCTTTGAAACACATTAGGCCTCATTACGAGTCCACCAGTCTGGAATCCGGTGATTCCGTGATGACAGTGACACTGTTTCCGCGACCGCAAGGTTGCGGAATGAACGGCCGATTACGGCTTCTGGGTCATGCGCAACACACCAAGGCGGAAACGGTGTCACCGTTGTCACATAAACACCCACGCACATGGACATACTGCCACAAAAAACAGTGCAAAACCTGTGTCTGCCCCCGCCGTCACAGATTGGGAATCACCAGAAGCGGAAATACCGTGGCCGCGAAAAAAAACGGAAACAGAGAGGCGGCCATTATATAAAGCACAATCCACTGCCATCCTCAGACACCACAGGTCAGAACACCTCCCTGAGACTGAGAATACATCTACCACCATGCCATCCAGCATCCCAACACGTAGACAGCGAAAGCAGCGCTTCAGTGAGGCCGAGCTGACAGTACTGGTTGAACACATTGTGGAGCATGCAGATATGCTCTTCAGCAAAGACCCGCAGCGCGCTGCCCAGCAACGCCGCAAGGAGGTGTGGGCCGAAGCAGCAGGCAAGTGCACAGCAGTCGGGGTGACGACATACACTGTATAGGACTGCCATAAGATTTGGAATAACCTCAGGCTCAGGGTGCGCTACCTCATCGCTGCACACTGCCAGCACAGCACTGGCACCGGTGGAGGCCCTACATCCCCTCTCAAGTTGCAGTCGTGGGAGGAGCGCTGTAGCAGTGTCCTGCACCTCAAAGCCAGCCACGGCATCGGAGATGCAGAGGCAGGAGTGAGCCCACCTGCAGATGCCGGTAAGTGCACAAAGTACAAAGCCATAAGTGTGAATGCACCCCAGGAGTGACCAGTACCTGTCCCGATATTTTTGAAAAACAGGGTTTTGAGAGCCCGTGCAGCTTACCAACAGTGTGCTGATAAGTTCCAGTGTCAAGGAAATGCAGTACCGACACCACCTTCTGGAGGGGGGGAGTGCAGTCGAAATGTCTATGTGGCTGCTGATGTCGTCCTCAATCATGGTGATGATGTACATGATTGTTGATTGTTGGACGGTCCAGCCGGTATAATGTGTGGCTCTGTCCTGGGGTCAGGTTCCAGGGTGAGGCCCTGATGCGGGGTATTGCAGGCTGCCTGCGGGGTCGTGCCGGCTGCACATTTGGGTTTGGCATGGGAGCAGGGTTTGCTAACTGCTGCCTGTGCCTCCTCCGCCTCCACCTCATCCTCCTCTGCACAATTTCTGCCACCATGTGCAGTGCTGCCTGTAGATTCAATAGCCCCAATCCCAATGCTGCTACAGCTGCTGTCTGCATAGTTGTGTTTGGAGTTGGCCTGGGTGTGGGTGTAGGCCTGTTGTATGCTCCCAGTGGCCTGCTGGGTCCAGCTGGGCTCATTTGGCGCACCTGTGGCCTGATTCAACTCACCAGGCACTGTGTACACAGTGTTTCTGCCATTTTTGTGGCGGTGTTTCCAAGTCTGTGATGCTCGTGATGTGCACGCTTTTACATATTGCCAGTAACTGGGGGTTTCCCTGCCAACGCAGTTTACGGGTGCGTTAACTTCGCGGTGGCGGTTATGGTGGTGGTATTTCCAGGGGCGTAGGTCGTAATTTGTCATTCGTGGAAACGGTGCCGGTACCGGCAACGTTAAGTCCGGACCGATGGACTCGTAATGAGGCCCATTGTGTATAGGCGCTATATAAATAAACTATCATATCATATCATAGTGAGAAGAGCGTGATTCTATCAACAACTACATGAGATATAAATGTGGCAGTAGACCAGTTAGTAGTACTGTACAAGGTGGGCAGCTCAATGCTCTCAATGTCATTGGAAGATATAATGGTCTCCTCAGGAATTTGATGCAACAGATACATGAAGCGGGCATTGGTCTCGGGAGGATAGCCTAGGGGCAACATGCTCGCCTTGGAAGCAAGACGACACAGAGCAACACAGGTTTGATCCCTGGGTCCACGCTTAGAAACCTCTGGGTGCTAAGCGTGTTATAAATAATGGTTCAAGAAGGGACTATTGTTATGGTTGCATGTATGTAACCTATGAACTAATAAAAGGTTGTATACATGCACCACACCTGCTGTTTATTAATGCAGGTTGTAAACTCCATATGTTCAGCAGAATATGTACATAGTTGTGGGCAGTGTAAATATTTCTGTTGTGATGCAGCACCATTCCATCATGGAATTGGAACCATTCTGGGAAAAAGGGATGTGGGCGTTTGAAAGCAAACTGATTGGGCTTGATGGAGAGGTTGGGGCTATTTTATGTATCTTAAAATAAAGGATGTTGTTTGAAGACTTACTGGCTCCTCTCCTCTGGTGGAGATTGGGAATTTGCAGTTATGGAGCGGGTAATGCAATATAGGATTGTATGTCAAGACGGAGGCGAGCATTATGCTTCATCTTCTATTTATTCTACTCTCCAGCAGTTTCAACAAATAATAAACTTTTCAATCTTGAAATAACTTTTTTTTTTTCATATCCCATCAGTCTTAGGTCCATGTAATCTCAGTGCCCTAGTCATGTGACCTAGTCCTTCCTCTTCCTGTGATCCTCCTCTTCTTTTCCTGTTCTCCAGAGATAAGTACACTTTTGACGTTGCTGCGTAATCAGACAGCATTTGAGGTGTTTTATTAGTGATCTTAATGTTGTTTGCTGACATTAGGCCGTCAACCCACATTGGGGGATTGATTCTGTAACATAGCGCAGGGACCTCACAGCGTTTCAGTGGAAATTTAGTAAAAGAAAAACACCCGGCGGCCTCGTGCTGCATTTTCAGCACCTCAGTGGCTTGCCAGCGGCATTTTGCACACCTGCGTGCGCTGCGACCGAGCGAGGAGCCCCCACCCTTGTGGGAGTGGAGCAGGCTCACAGAGTGTGAGAGATCGGCTCGCTGAGAGGCGTACGAGCAGCCCTCACCCTCGCAGCGGTGGGGCTGAATGCTGGGAAGCTGGCAAAGTTTTTAGGAGAGCTCAGAGCCCCCTCCTTGGAGAAGAGGGGACGAAACCCTTCGCGGGCATTACGTCACAGTCTCCTGTATATGACAGATCAAAAAAAAAAATGCTGTATGAGAGCTCCATGCACTCCGGAGCAGATTGAAAGATAAATAACCACTGGAGAAGTTCACAGTTTAGACTATCTCATACAGTGAACACAGTGGCCAGCACTGCTTGACAAGAAGCTGCTTTGGCAGATCAGGTGCAGCCTCAACTACACAGAGTGAGTCAGTGGACGTGCCACTACTCCTGAGAGGGTACTATTAGGCACCTACCAGCACAGAGCATGGCTGTGTTTGAATGGAGTGAAGAGGAGCAAGAGGCCATCTACTCAGAGGACCTGGCTCATAGCTTCAAAGAAGTGCTGGGGGACCCACTCATGGATGCAGTGGCTCAAGGGCTCAGACCCCTCCAGGACAGACTAGAAACAATTGAATTATTTCTGAGCCAAAAAGACAAAAGCACGATAACACAGGCAAGCACATCCACGAGGGTCACACCAGAGGACCCACAGGGGTGTATCAAGGCTCGGAAGAGCAAGAACTCTTCTGACCCCCCAGGCCAACCAGAAGGGGCAGAATCAAGAGCCCCGGTGGCTACCGACACTTTTAATCGGCTGGGAGAAGGCTTCATGTGTAAATCTGAGGTGCCGAGCCTCAGGACCTCCTACCCAGGGGAAGAGAATATGGGCAACACAGAAGAGATTTTCCCTGAAGAGGAACCCGCAGAATCCCCGACCTCCCACAAGAGGAAGCCGATAAAGAAGGGGATGAAGGAAGTCTGCCTCCACCAAAGAAAAGGCTGAGAAAGCTCAATAATTTAGAGGATGAGGAGCCTTCAGATATGTTTCATCTAGAAGACATAACCCAAAATCTTCAGAATGGATGCCCTCCCCGAGAGTCGCAAAATACATGGATCAAAGACTGTGCATAGAGCTGGAGAAGGAGGTGAGGCAAAGAATGAGGGCGCAGTGTCCAAAGCTCGAACTACCAGGCAAAGTGGCAGAATCACCGGAACTGGACCCAAAGATGTTAGCCTTCATCGCCAAGTCTAACAGGATCCCCATGAAAGGGATTGCTCGCTCATGGCAGAGTTGTCAGGAAAAAGTCCTAGATCTAGCCGGCCACTGGCTAAAATCAAGGACCTGGTGGAGCGAGCGAAATACATCGGTGAGGAAGTGGACCCAAAAGCGCTAGCGAACTGGGCACAGAACAGAGAGCGGTATGTGTATTAGGGAATGCCAATTGTGCCATATCGTCCGAGCACAGACGAGGGCTACTGCTCAAAATAGACCCCAAGTTAGGGGTTATGTCTTCATATGATGCGGGCGAAGCAGCGCAAGGGCTGTTGTTCAGAGAGACCTTTGGGAAGGAAATGGGGAGATTTGTTGAGACCTATATTTTCCTTGGAAAAGGCGCAAGCCTCCATAAAAAAGATCTTCCCCTGAAGAGTTTTTGGCAGGACCGGTTGGTACAGAGTCCGAGCGATCGGTCGCTACCAGACGCCCAGAAGGCCTCAATCGAACAGACCCCAGTACTGGGTGAACAAGCAGCCAGCACTTTCTTTCCACCAAGAGGTTGCTTCCCCAGATGAAGGCGAGCAGAGGCCAGGGAAGAGGACAAAACTTCCCTGCAGGTGAGAGTGTCTGCATATCCGCCGGTAGGTTGGAGGACAGCGAGGTTCTGGGAGAACTGGTGCGTGCTTTCCGACGATGGTTGGGTGTTGCAGACAGCCAAAGGCTTGCACATAGAGTTTACTCAGACCCCAACCCAGTACCAAGCCCCCTGACCAATAGTGTCAGCACTAGCAGAGAAAGACTTGCTACACGCAGAGCTGTGGAGCCTAGCAGAAAAGCGAGCAATCAAACCGTGCAAAGCACCGAGATTCATAAGCAATATGATTCTGGTTCACAGGAAAGACGAAGGGCCTCATTACGAGTTTGGAGGTAACCATGGCGCTATTAGCGCCATGGCTGCCTCCAAACCCTTACCGATTCCACCCTGGTGAATGGAGCTATTAACGCCCCATTCCAAGGTTGGCGGGGGCGGTAATTCTCCCTTCACCAGGGCCCTTCCCCATTCCCATTTGAGCCCCCATAGGGCTCAATGGGAATGGGGAAGGCGCTAATAACAGTACCGCTAATTGCGGTACCATTATTAGCTCCAAAGTCCCTTTGCGGGTCCTGTCCTTAACGCCTGGTAAAACCAGGTGTTAAGGGAGGACCCTCAAAGGGACTTCGGAATAGGGCGGTAAGGGATTACCGGCACAGGTGCCCTTACCGGTGTCGGTAATCCCTTACCGCCCGGGTTGTAATGAGGCCCAAAGTGAGACCAATTATAAATTTGAAAGACATAGGGCCTCATTACGAATCAGGCGTTAAGGGGTTAACGGCGCCGTAAACGGTGCCGACCCTTAACGCCTGATTCCGAGGTCCCTTTGCGCCATGGTGAGTTTAACGCCTGCTTTTTGCAGGCGTTAAAATCCATGGCGCTAAGGGACCATGGTGCTAATTACGCCACCGTAATTTACGGTGGCGTAATTAGCGCCTTCCCCACTCCCATTATGCCCTATGGGGCAAAAATGGGAATGGGGAAGGGTAAAATGGGAAATGGGGATTTACCGCCCCACTCACCTTGGAATGGGGCGGTAAATCCGCCATCCACCATGGTGTAAACGTAGTCTACACCATGGTGGTAAGGGTACGACCCAGGCGGTAACTTACCGCCTGGGTTGTAACGAGGCCCATAAACTGTTGGGTAGTCTACAACCATTTCAAGATGGAAGGTACCCACCAGTTAAGAGACACTCTCAGACAAAGCGACTGGCTCGCAAGGATAGATCTGAAAGATGCCTACCTTACAATACCAGTGTAAAGAGATTACCGTCCCTTTCTAGTGTTCAACTGGGACGGGCAAATATGGCAATTTGTGACTATGGCATTTGGACTGGCATCAGCGCCCTGGGCGTTTACGAAACTTGTGAAGCCAGTAGCTGCCGCGATCACGGAGAAAGGGATACGGATCATTGTCTACCTAGACAACATCCTGCTGATGGCAAGAAGCAAAGATACACTCCGCTACCAGACCAGCTGGGTAGCGAATCTCCTGACCTCCCTAGGGTTCCTAGTGAACTGAGAGAAGTTGGAGATGAAACCAGCGAAGAGGATAGAGTTCCTAGGTTTCGTCATAGACACCAAGGCAGCAACCCTAGAGCTACCGAACAGAAAGGTTCAAGACATAAAAAGAGAAATAAGGAGGTGCCTCAGCAGAACAGTTATATCGCTGCAAACAATTGTGCGAGTAGTAGGCTTGTTGGCAGCATCAATACAAGTGATATTTCCAGGGCCCCTGCATTACCGAGCACTTCAGCAGCTGAAGATAAGACACCTTCAGCAGGGCCTTACCTATCACCAGCTAGTGCCCCTAGATCATGAGTCCAGAACAGAGCTGGAGTGGTGGTTACAGAACATTGAGGCATGGAACGGGAGAACCATTTTTGGCAACCGAACCGACATTGTAACACAGTCAGACGCCAGCAGAGCAGGCTGGGGAGTCCATTGCGGAGAGCTCCAAACAGGAGACAGGTGGAGATCGGAGGAACTCATACTGCTTACAAACTGTCTGGGGCTGTTAGCCGGTTCATTTGCGATTAAGGCTTTCACGAAATACAAAGTGAATTAATGTATTCTGCTGAAAATGGACAACATTTCAGCAGTCAGGTACATCAATCATTTAGGAGAGACGAAGTCCAGATTATTAGCAGAGATAGCCAAGGACCTTTGGCACTCCTGCCTAGAGTCAGGAACCTCAGTGGTAGCAGAATATTTACCGGGCTCACTGAATGTAGTAGCGGATTGGAACTCCAGACATCTAGCAGACTCCAGTGACTGGATACTGGACAGAGAGATTTTTCGTCACATCGAAGGGCTCTGGGGACCAGTTCACACAGATCTGTTTGCGACCAGACTAAACGTGCAGAAGAACATATTTTTCAGCTGGAGACTGGACCCAGCTGCAGCAGGGGTAGATGCTTTCCTGTAGTATTGGAGAGGAGAAGTGCTCTACGCATTTCCTCCTTTCGTAATGATAAGTGTTAAGGAAAGTTGCAGTGAATCTGATAGTGGTAGTTCCAATATGAAAATTGCAGTTATGGTTTCCACCACTCATGGAGCTAACATCCGATTATCCGGGAATGCTACCTCAAAGAGAGAACCTTCTCCCGGACCCAGTTGGGTCGTTTCACCCTCTGAGAGTGAAGGGGACACTGCCACTGATGGCGTGCAGGATAGCAGGAGACGCTGGAAGCTCCCAGGAATTTCGGCGCAGGCTGCGAACCTCATCTCTGAGTCATGGGCCCCTTTGACTAGAAGGAGCTACGACACAGCCAGTGGAACAGATGATCGAGATGGTGCAAAAGGAGAGGTTTTCCTCGCGTTTCTGTTCCTTTAGTAGAGATACTGAATTTCTTAGCAGAGCTCCTACAAGATGGGAAAGCCCATAGAACAATAGGAGTGTATAGATCTGCGATATCAGCAGGTCACACGCCCATCTAAGGAGTCCCAGTAGGGGAGAATGTAGCAGTAATCCGACTTCTAAAAGGAGTAAGATTTAGGAAGCCACCACAACCAAGATACAAGTCCTTATGGGATGTGGCGTTTCGAGCTAAAGTTGCTATCAGACTGGCCCAGTAATAGATACCTGCCCTTAGACAGACTTTCTGGGAAATTGGTGATGATGTTATGTATGGTGTCATGTAGGAGAGTAGCAGACATCAGAGAACTGGAAGTGGATAGGATGGTATATGGACCAGACGGAGTGACTTTCCATCTGGCCAGGAGAACGAAGACAGATTCCTCCACGATCACATTAGAAGTGGTGTGTGGCCGCGTGCATAAAAGAATATGTGAATAAGACACCTGAACAATGGGGATGACTCAATTGCTGATAGCGCGCAAGAAACCTGAGTAAAGGCGTAGCGACAGCCACCATAGCGAGGTGGATTAGAGAGATTATGAGCCTGGCAGGAATAGATATGTCAAAATTTGGAGGACATTTGGTTCGGGGCGCAATGGCGTCAAAGGAACTGAGGCAAGGCGCGACTTTGCAAGATATTCTGAAAGCAGATGATTGGGCTAGTGATACTACATTTAGAATGTGTTATTTTAGACCAATTAACATGATAGAAGAAGCTATGGTAAGAAGCTTTGAACAAGCATAATGCTTGTCTCCGTCTTGACGATGAAGATTCCCCCTGCTAATAGCGCAGGGAGCTCTTGATTCTATTAAAGACAAGGAGGCAAGGATTACTTTCCCACCCTAGATAAATGGGAGAGCTAAGGTACTGATGGATAAGTGTGCTGTGATGAATATCAGAATAATGTACATGAATTCCTCCCAGAATAGGGTGTGTATCCGCTGCCCTAACATATACTGTTGTTTCTGCCACTAGGAGATAAGCAGAAGAATGGATGAGACTGTATAGGAAGTGAACGAGACACGTTGACCGAAACCGCAAGTTGGAATGCGAGAGATAACTTAGCAGAGCTCAAAAGTTCAGAGACTATGTTGATCAAGTTGACAGTTCAGTTTTGTTTAGATTGCAGTTGTAAGCAGTCAAGAAGAGTAGGATCACAGGAAGAGGAAGGACTAGGTCACATGACCAGTACACTGGGGTTACAGGGACCTAAGACTGATGAGATTTGAAGTTTATAAAAAAAAAGTTATTTCAAGATTGAAAAGTGTATTATTTGTTGAAACTGCTGGAGAGTAGAATAAATAGAAGATGAAGCATAATGCTCGCCTCCTTGTCTTTAAAAGAATTAAGAGCTCCCTGTGCTATTAGCAGGGGGAATCTTCATTCCTTCACACCAAGTGACAGGAGTTTCCCTGTTTGAAGCATTAAGAAAAAGAATACAAAATTCAAGTTTGCACCAGGGTTGGAGGAAGAAGTTAGTAGGTGTTCGGGAGGAAGTACTAGTAGGGGATTTGCAACCCAAAATTGTTGATGCCCAAAGGCAGTCGAAAGAGAGGTATAATGAAAAGAACTGCATGAAAGAATGTGAGTTGAGAGAGGGGATGAAGGTCGAAGTTAAAAACGGTAGGACAGTGTACCAAGGAGGTACTAAATATTCAAATTTGTTGAAGGTGGTGAAAGTTTTTCGGAACACAGTACTTTTGAGTAATGGTGAGAAAGCGCATAAAGAGAGGGTGGCAATTGCTAAAGGTAGGGAGGTTTGTGCGTACATTTCAATGCCTTGAAAGGGAAGGAGGTGTGTTATGGATGCATTTAACCTATGTACTGACAACAAGTTGTGTATATTCACCACACCTGCTGTTTATTAATGCAGGTTGTAAACTCCATATGTTCATCCGAATATGTACATAGTTGTGGGCAGTGCAAATAGTACTATTATGATGCAGCACCACTCCAGCATGGAATTGGAAACATGCTGGGAAAAAGGAATGTGTTTTTTTTAATGCAAATTGATGGGGCTTGATGGAGAGGTTGGGGCTGTTTCATGTATCTTAAAATAAAGGATATTGGGCCTCATTACACGGTAGGCGGTAATGGTTTACCGGTACCGGTATTCTACCGGTACTGGTAAATCCTTACCGCCTTACTATGAGGTCCCTTTGCGGGTTGGGGAATTTAACGTCTGCTTTTTGCAGGTGTTTAAAACCAACCCGCAAAGGGATCAGTGGAGCTAATTACGGTACCGCAATTTGGGGTACCGTAATTAGCGCCTTCCCCATTCCCATAGAGCCCTATGGGGCAAAAATGGGAATGGAGAAGGGCAATGGTGGAAGGGGGAATTACCGCCCCACCAACCTTGGGATGGGGTGGTAATTCCCCTTTCCACCAAGGCGGTGCCAGTATTTTACCGGCATGAACCATGGCGCTAATAGCGCCATGGTTCTCCGCCTACCGTGTAATGAGGCCCATTGTTTGCAAAACGTACTGGCTCCTGCGTGGTCTACCCGGCGTAATAACTATGAGTCGTGGGGCTCTTCTCCCAGAATCGAATTTGCTTTCTAGGTAAACCTCCATATTGGAGCACAGGAGTGTTGTCAATAGAAAATGCAAACTTAATGCGAGCGGAGTTGACTGTAGGACCCTTTGTAGTGTGGGTTATGAATGAAAACCCTGTCTTTGTGTTTGGCCTATTAAAGTCCCTCTGAGACTTTAATAGGTCCAGTCCAAGCTGGTCCCACTTGGATGCCCACTCGGAGGAGGACCCAGTTCCGGCTGGCACGAACCCTGGTTCACAAAAGTTATGGCAGAGGGTGTTAGGACAGTTTTTCTGAAGTCCAGCTAAGGGCTTAGAAAAACCATTCAACTGAGGCAGTACAAGACTCAACTCTTAGTATAAGGCTGTACTGCCTGAGTTCAGGGTACCGTAGACAGAGCAGCCAGGCTTATCTTAGGAGGGAGAGAGGGCAGTAGACACAGTACAAGTGAAATTGTAAGACAAATAATCCAAAGAAACACTGCAACACAATGTATTGTAAAAATAAAAGATTTATTTAAATACAGGTAGGCCCAGATAAATCTAAGGGTAAGTAAGTACTAAACCATTATAAGAAATCACATTATAAAAACACAACACTATACTTGAAAGCACACAGACCCAAGTATAAACCTTATTTGGAACACCTAACAGTAGTTCTAGGGAAGTCAAAACCTTGTTATACAGATTTAGTATAGGTCAAGCCTATTCTTTGGGAGTAAAAGACCAATGGTTACTTTCAGATTACATTCAGTAATACAGGGGCAGTAGGCCCTTCCAGTTGTACAGTGACTCTTGGAAAAAATCACATAAACAGTCAACTGTACAATATATTTTTGTTGAATAGTGAAACACTTATCCTAGGTGCAGTAAAAACCTATAACTACTTTTGTCATAACACACAGTTATACCAGGTGAGTAAAACCTAAGGATGTAATATACAATTACAGATGCTTTTGAAATCAGGGAACCCCAGATTGAGGTAAGCAATAACTCTGGTAAATTACTTGGGATGGCACACAGCTAACCCAAGGTTAGTAAAATCCACATACATTATCTTCACAATGAAGGGGAAAGTAAAACCCAATGTCACACTTTACTGAATAGTTATTCTAGATAGGCAACAACCTAATATAGACTTATTAAGGACAGGCTAGTAGCAGGTCAAGAGAAGCAAGACCCATCTGGGGGACACTCATACAGTTATCCTAACAGGACTAACCTGGTGATACCAACAGTTGGAGGGCACTCATACAATTACCCTACAGGAATAATTTGGTGAACCCATACATTACTTTTGTAAAGAGGTACAAACTAATCACAGGAGAGTAAAACACCTTCAAATCTACTTTCTATTAGACTGGCAAAACAGTGGCTAAGGAAGAAAAGATGTTGACCATACTTTTAAGAATAGTGCATTACACATTCAAGATCAGTACACACTTTTGTAACTGTTCACTCTTAGAATTACAGTTACCAACCATCTCTTTACAAGTAAGTAAAACACTTGATTTCTTTTCTAGGCAGAAGTCCCAATCCCTTCAAAGTCTTTCACTTATTCTTGGAGCATGAGTGTTCTCAGTGGCAGAAGGAGGGTCAATAGGACTAGTGACTAACAGGCAGTGTTAGAATAAGTTCTTAAGTAGCAAAAGTCAAAGTTCCTTAAGAAAACTGGGCAAACAGGTGAGTACTTTACTTTTAGAGTTATAAGAGGGTCCAGGGTGCACTGGACGAAGGACCTCCCAATCACAGAAAACACCCCAGGACTACACAGAAATCCCAAAAGGCTTAAGTTAAGTATATACCCAAGCCAACACAGTACCTCAGCAATGAAGAAGAGATTGCAGCAGAAGAACTACAGGGACTGCAGCCAAATACCCAGTAAGTGGATTCCTTGTCCTGGAGACTGAACACAAGACTTCAGAAGGGACTCTGCAGCAGGGATCGATGCAGAAGGCTCTAGGCAAGATTTCCCTCATGGCTGAATGCGGTTCTGCGAATTTGGCACCTTTTCAAGGATCACAGAAGAAGACAGAAGATCGTGATTGAATTCTCATCATTACAAAGGTCCAGCACTCTTGTGAGGGGGCTTTTTAGTCTCAATTGGTGTTTCTGGAGATACACCAGGATGCCCACGAAGTTTCAGTGAGATTTGAAATTCAGAAGACCATGCACCGCACAGTGGCTGGAGGTCCTAGGGTATTAAGGTATTGCAAGAACGCAAGGTCGCAGCAACCTGTGGGATGCTTCAAAATGCAGGTCTTCTTGAGTATAGTGGGTTTCACAAGGTTCTGGGTTCGGGTCATCATCTTCGGAGACCCCAGGTCAATTGGAAGGAAGTGCTGCAGCAAGCTCTGGTTACAGAGCATGCTCTCCGGTCGCTGGAAATCATCTCTGCTGCTTTTCCTTTGTCATCCTCTTTATGTTTCTGTTCCAGTGGTCGACATGACTTCAGCTTCCACGTGTTCAGTGTTTATCAGGAACTACAGCACAACCTCTGCATTCTCTCCCCGCATTTTACAAGAAAGGGTCATCTGGTTGTCCAATCAGGACAGCCAGCCCCCCACTGGGATTTGTTCAAGTTGAAGCAAGGTGTAAGACAAAGGATGGGGAAATTTTGGACTCCTCCCCCACTTCCTGTGATTACAGGCTGACTGGAGCCTGGGCGGGGTGTCCAGGGGACTCCCGCTGAAGACAAAAAGCACACAAAGGAATTTCCCACCCTGGATGTCAGGGGAAGGAACAAGAAACGACAAGAAACACTAAAATGTCAGAAAAAGAAGATGGGGGCAATTTTGGTAAAATGAGCACCTTTAGGTGCCTTTACTGCAGCTGTGATCACAGCCCGCGGTAAAGGTGCACCATATTAGTAAAAGGTATCACTGCCACCAGCCATTAAAGGTAAGCTTGTCACTGTAACAGTATTGTTACAGTTTTAATGTGAAAGGGGATACATTGTATCTCCCCAGCACTCCACATAAGGTGGGGTGTGCTGGTTTCACAGAATAAAATGTAAAAGGGATCGAAAGATCCTTTCTACCCTTGGGAACTGTAGTTCACTCAAGGTTAGCACAAGAAAGTTAAATGGGAGTGCCTAGGGCAACCCAGCAACAACAGGCACTTATTGCCAATAACTTGTTAAACACGATAACTTTAAAAAGACACTATGGAGAGTCTTAAAAATGACAACCATAAAAAGAGCTAAATATTTGGTGAGTGTGGAAAAAGGTTCCCACCCACTGAGGTATTAATGAAAAATATCCCACTAGAAAAGTAAAAAGTTCTGGGGTTGAACCAGGAAAGAAAGATTTACCAGCTCTGTGGAAATCTTACCTAACAAGGGGTCACTGCTTTGAACTCTCACACTTGTGCGATCAGAAAGGATAACATGTACGGTGTCTTTACTCTGAAAAATTGGGCCCTTTTCTGGAAATCTAAGACATTGGTCCACTGTCCTGTTGGGGGTCGACCCTTGCTTTTAAGGACTTAATTGGTAAGGGTTTGGTTGCACAGCGTGAAGCCTGTTTGTGTCTCAGTACAGATGACATCTATATTGCCTGTAGCAGCAGTAGCACCCACGTTTTTACTGTTACAAGTCGATTTGTAGATTGCACTTTTTGGGATGTTTTAGCTTTCCGTTTGCTCCGCTTGCCACAACATTGTAAATTAACAGATGCAGGAATTGCAATGTTGGCGGGGTTCAAAAGATCCAGCATACCTAGGTTAGCAGCTCTTTCCTGCCCAACTTCTTGTTTGCTTTTTGTTGTACTCAGCACCTGAGCTGGAATAGTAAGGGACAACATCTCCATTTCCATCTGTCTTACAGAGTTATCAGAAACATCCTCTTTACTGTCGGACTCATCTAGGCTCATTGGTAGAGAGCTATTAGAAAGAATAATGTACACTACCCTGCAAGGATGTTGTATATCTCTTGCTGGTCGTGTACCAGGATGGATCCTATACCAAAAATAGCATCAGCAGTCAATGCCAGAGTATTAATACTGGCCATGTAGGTCAAATCTTCCTGCTCTGACTGTACCACACCGGCCACAGAGAGGGAAAATCTGCTGCTCATCTTAGTTTCTTCCGAGGAATGGGCAGCTATGCAAATAAGGTCCGGACTAGTAGGGCAATTCGTGCTGGGATTAAGCAGGAAGGAGGAACATCATTTGTCACGTTGGTTGTAGTAACAATTCCAAGTGATTCCCTCTACAGCCCCAGGCACAAGTTAAGGAGGGAATTATTATTGTCAAAACCAGCCGTGGTAGATGGGCAACTAGCAGTAGGCAATACAGTTGAAAACATTGTCCTATATGTTGCTCTTTGCCCATGGCCATTAAAAACATGCGTGAAGAAGCCAGTCATTTTTGAATGGTTGCCGCAGAGCAGGTTGTCATGACTTTTCGTGTTCCGGGGTACTTCGTTATTGTGTGCACAGTCAGCTTGTGTGAAATGCCCAGTGCAGACGGTGGCTTGCAGATGTTGGGTTTATCATGCTTACGTTTGTCCTCAAGTCCTGAAGTTTTGCAGTTGCGTAGTGTTGCTGCAATAAAGCCTCACCTGCTGCGGGGGGCTAAATGCCGTGACAGAGGGAGTTTAACTGCCTTTCCCCTATGTTTTGCGGTGACAGATGCAGTAATCACATGTCAAGTTGTTGATTAGTGCGAGCTCAAATGTTCATAGTGGCTGTAGTCAGGGTCACGATGTAAGAGAAAATATCAAGCAACAGTTAGCAAAGAGTCAAAGTTTATCAAGTTTGAAAGGTTTCATGTACAGCAGCTCCACTGACCCTACTGGCCCGCAAGGACTGCAAAGACTGCTCGTACCTCTGCTTGAAGCTCCTCTTGAGCCGCTCTCATGTATTAGACAAGGTGAGTAGAATTCTGAGCTCCTCAGCAAAAGCAAACAAACACCGACAGGTAGAGCCCCTATTGAAAAGACTGCTTGTACCTCTCTCTGCTTGCAGCTCCTATTGTGCAAACCGATGGCTTTTTAAATGTCCAGTATTAGACAAGGTGGATAGAATTCTCAGCGTCAAAGCAAAAGCAAACGAACATCAACAGGTAGTGCCCCTCCTGCCTGCATAATTGTCTTTTAAAAGCATTAGGGATCGCGGGGGCGTGGCTAAGCGCCGGTGAAGATGGCCGCCTAGTCGTGCTGCTCCGCCTCACAATAATATCAATACTGCATTAGGTATTTATTTTATAAGTTTACACTTACCTTTTCTTTCGCGTTCCATCCCGCGAAGTAGCAGCGAACGGGTCCGGGTGATTTCAGCGCCACTCCGGAGTGCTGGGAGAGCCGCATCGCGCACAGAGGGAGGACTCCGTGTCAGTGTGTGAAGTGCGCCGCCCCTCATGAGGAGAAGCACGGTGTCGCGCTTCATGTGACGCGCCGGCCTGGGCCTAAGAAGACTCTGCCACCTGGTGGGCAAAAGTAAAAAAAATAAAATAAAAGAAAAATTAAAAAAGGAAATAACTTTAAAGCTTTACATTGGATTACTGAACAAAGGGGAAAGAAATAAAGAGGTGAGGAGAGGAGGAGGAGGGGGATGTGAAAAGGGGAGAAAGAAATAAGAGTTGAAGTGTTCAGTCAGAAAATTACCATAGATAACAACTAAAATGTCAACTTTATACATTTTGCCACTATCTCTTCAATAATCTTTATCTGCAAGCGTCATGGCTTAGACTGTTGTACCCCAACCCCCAACCTCCTCACCTCCATAACTATACATGCAGACTCCTCTCCTTATTATGACTGCACTGGAGGATTGCTTCTGAACTCCTTTTTGTTACCATTAATACCTGCAAGATATTTTCAAATGTTTAAGTTTCTGTATTATACGCCTTATTATTCTCTGTGTTTCCATTTTGGTCTCTTTACCCAAGAGTAATACAGTATGAATAATATGGGCGTAATAATTGTATACTATAAGGCATTATAGAAAATATTCATAAAGAGGATTTGCCAGATGTCTTCAAGTCAACAAATCTCTCTAACTTTTTACAATAAGGCCGTTTTATAACGGAAGGCAAACCATCCATTGTTCTGACATATTTATACATATCTTCAATTCTTCGCTTTAGTCAACGCTCTAATAACAATGTTCAGTTAACAATCTCCGATTATGGCAGCAAATAAAGCTAAACAAAAAAATGCTTCCTCTGCTAAAGATGCCACCTCCTCTTCAACAAATCTTAAAAGACCTAAAAGTGAATCATCGCCCCCCACTAGGAATTTCTGATCCTGACATCGAAGCCATCCTTGCGGAAATCAGGGCACATAAACCCTCCATTGAAACTACCAACACTAAGCGACAACAACTAGATGAAAGGTGATGGGTGTTAACAATAGAGTGGAAGAAGTAGAGAAAAGAGTTGGTGTTCTTGAAGATATATCCCCCAAAGTTGCACAGTTAGAAAAATCTATTAAAGACCTCCAAAGGTATAACAAAGACTGGGAAAATCGCAGTAGGCGCAATAAGCTACGCATTTCAGGTTTAACAGAGGAGCTGAGGGATCTGACCCCATTGTCTTCCTACAAGAATTCTTACCAGCTATTCCACATTTGCCCTTGGACACAAAATTCAATATACAACGGGCTCACAGAATAGGTCAACCTTCAGCTTCTTCCACATCTCGTCAGCTGCCTAGAACTCTCATATTTTACCTATTGGAATACTCTCAACTACAACTCATTGTTTCAACAGCAAGAGAGCGTAAATTACTCATCTGGCATGGCAGTAAGCTATATATCTCGCAGGATGTAGCCAGAAGCACGGCTCAGAGAAGAAATGCTTTTCTATCCTTCCGTCCTGCTCTGAAACAATTAAATATCCGATATGGCTTATACCACCCATGCTCCTTTAAGATAACACATGAAGGTCGCACAGCTGTGTTTGATGATCCAGCCGATTTGAGATCCTTCATACAATCCATAAAAAGGGATGGCATGGACACCTCCACCCCTGCAAGTACCTCAACATCATCTACTACCTGAAATCTTGGTTTCATTTCTTGTTTAATGTGTTTGATTATCTGTTTGTTTACATTATCAATTACCTAATGCAGCTATTACCCAATTACTCTAAAAAAGTGAGGCGGGAGCCATTTAGGTGTCTCTCTTCCACTGATGGTCGCTCTTTTCCTTTTGGCGACCCAGTTGGCGTTACCTATCCCTGGTATTTCTTTCCTCCCGGATCCTTCTGCTCTGTCCTGTTTGATCTCTAAATCCTTTTGTATTCTATTGTTTGAATCCTCCCAAAATATGATCAAACCCCTTTCTCCCCTCCCTGATCTTCAATGTTCTATCCTCCTGTATCACTGCTTGGGTATAAATGTTTTAAACTACATCACTAAAGATCTGATTGTATTATCGCACCACAGCCAAATGTTGCATATCTATCATTATGTATCTGACTAAATGACCTTCAAATGCATAACCTGGAACATCAAAGGATGTAAAAATCCTATTAAAAGATGCAAGGTTATATCTCATTTGAACAAATTTAAGCCAACGGTAGCTTGCCTACAAGAAACACATTTATCCAACAAAGAATCTATGAAACTTAAATCTCTTTGGGTTAAGGAGGTTATTTCCAGTCCTGCTATTTCCAAGAAAAAGGGAGTTGTTATATTAATTAGTAAACAACAACCCTGCAAAATCCTTGATCAAGATGCTGATACAAATGGCAGATGGGTCTGGATAAAACTTTTAATTGATTCTACACAAGTATCTATCCTTACGTCTACGGTCGCACATTACCAGATCCCCCCTTCTGGACCGCAATCAAACAAATGATACTCAAAAATAACTTCACCAATCTGATTACGTGCGGAGATGTCAATCAGATCCTTGATCCTTTTTTAGACCGAAAATCCAGATGTATGTTCATATCAAACAAATCTCATAAGTCTTTTATTAACTGCCTAGCGGAAACAGGATTAATTGACACATGGAGACTATCCCATCCCACACAATTAGATTATACCTTCCATTCACCCCCACATAATACTCTATCACGACTCGATTATATTTTTGCAAGCAAAACCCTCTCTGGATCCATTATTGATTCCAAAATCGCTAATATTATCATTTCAGTCATGCACCTGTTATCACTTCCTTTTGCCTCACCGAGGCATACAAAACTGCTACTAGATGGAAACTCAATAACTTCCTTCTAAATGATCCACAGTTTAATCAATTGGTTCAAGCTTTCATCCAACAATATTTTGCTGACAATCAAGATTTTGATACCTCGGTTGTTAATAATTGGGATGCATTCAAAGCCGCCTTAAGAGGTCACATAACGGCCCTCTCCGGTAGGAACAAAAAACGTAGGAAAAAACATCTAGATGAACTTTACTCGAAACCCACCCTTGCAGAACAACGCTATTATGTAGACACTAACTCAACAAACTTACGACAAGTAATTAAACTACGCTTTGAAATTAATAAAGAAATAACAGAACTTGCAGCAGGTACCATACTTAAATATAAAACAAAGATATACCAAACTTCAAATTAAGTGGGCAAAATGCTGGCTTCACATTTAAAAACCAAAAAAGAAAGAGTTCAACTTTCTCATATTAAAGACACTCAAGGCATATCTCATCACCGTCTAGACAAAATACCTGAATGCTCCATGAAATTTTATACTGATTTATATACTGCAGAAAGCTCTACTCCCAAAGACAAAATTGATTACTTTTTTTAAAAATATCAGTCGTACTTCATACCCCAGATTAGACCTCTCTCACCTTGACAATGATATTACCTCCTCAGAGATCACTGAAGCTATTCACAGCCTGGGCAAAGGCAAAGCACCCGGCCCAAATGGATTATCAACCAAATTCTACATCAATTTATCCCAAATATTAACACCAAAACTCAAAACACTCTTTTCATAATTTATACCTCAAAAATCTTCCTCTGGTTCATTTTCAGAAGCTTTACTTATAATCTTCCCTAAACCTGACAAAGACCATTCCCTCCCCAGTAACTATCAACCCATTTCTCTTATGAACATAGAAAGTAACATTTTTGCTAAAATACTTGCTTATAGAATCGAATCCTCCCTCCCAAATCTGGTTAAAGCAGATCAAACAGGTTATGTAAAAGGCGTAACATATCCTCAAATGCTAGACTCCTATACAATGCCATTAACCTAGCAGCCAAAGACAAAAAAGACAGACAAGGATATGCTGCCATTGCATTGGACGCAGAAAAAGCTTTTGACCGTGTAGATTGGAAATGCATGTTCCAATGCCTACGCTGGCATGGATTTGGCGAAAAATGTATTTCACTGGTTAAACTTCTATATTCAGCCACCAAATCCGCTATTTATTTAAATGGACAAACTTCTTCATTCTTTGTCTTACTCAGAGGCGCACGGCAGGGCTGCCCCTTCTCACCGTTATTATATATTCTTTCACTTGAACCATTGCTGGAATCAATAAGATCAAACAAAAATATCCCGGGGATTCAAGCAGGCACGTCAATTACCAAAATTGCTGCTTATGCTGACGATATTCTTATCTTAATCAAAAAACCCAAACTTCATTTACCTAACCTCTTAGATACACTATCTCAGTTTGGACATGTATCAGGATATAAACTTAACAGACAAAAATCAGAAATTATGCCCTTAAATCCCTACTGCCTCAATCACGACATTGAATCTTTCGGCCTCAAATGGTGTAGTGGATCCATCAAATATTTAGGACTTCGTTTTGCCCCTACAATCCAAGAAACTATTAAGCTCAACACTAAAACATTACTGGCACCCTTAAAGACCTTACATCCAGTTGGTCCCCTCTTTACCTTTCCTGGTGGGGGCGTTTGGATACAATTAAAATGATGCTATCCCATATTGTACTCTACTATCTTCAGCTTCTCTCCATTCCACTATCCCTTTCCTTTTTCAATCTATATATTCTATACTATTACATTTTCTTTGGGGAATAGGAAAAAGCAAAAGAATTTCCCTTACTAAACTTAAAGCACCCTATGAAATGGGAGGTGTTAAATTTCCTGACTTTAAGCTATATCACTCTGCATTTCTCATAAAACAATCTCGCCAATGGTTCACAGATCCCGAATTTGCTGATACCCCTACATGCTGTACATTAGAGAAACACATAGTTCATCCATACAATATTACTGATTATATATATATATATTTAAGCATATGTCAAAGAACATCTCAGTACCTATTAAAGCTTCTGTTTTAGCCCTACAAACCTTTCTCTTCCCCCATACCAGAAACCCCAATAAATACCTTTCCCCGTTACTATGGCATAATAAGAATATAGTTATTAATAAAAAGATCCTTAATCGCAAAGCATGGATTAAAAAAGGAGTCAGATTCATCCAACACATTATAGGTGGTCCTTCTATTCTCTCCTTCCAGCAACTCTCTGCCATATTTATCATACCCAAGACTGACTTTCAGTTTTACAATAAATTAATCAACTCCTGTCTTGATGCACTAGATAACTTTTCCTATGAGATTCTTTCTCCAGACACCCTTAGAGTACTACAGTTTACCACAACTGATGAGGTCAAAGCCTCAAAAATACATAATATGCTAACCTCAACATTTAATATTTGCCCAATTCGTCTGAAGTGGGAACTTGACTTAGGATATAAGTTTGAAGATCACATATGGCTCTGCCTGTTTTCTAAAACTAAACAATTATCGGTCTCAGCCAACATTACACAACACTACTACTTCTTTATTCATAGAGCATTCATTACTCTGGCTGAATTAGCTAAAGCTAACGCGAACTATGATGCTAAATGTTGGTCATGTGGTTTATCTCCCACTACTTATATGCATATGTTCTTTGAACGTTCATATATTATCACATTTTGGTTTGCTATTTGGAAGTTCATTAAGTGTATCTTCTCTGTAGATTTTCCGTTTTCTCCTGTGAGTATATTTTTAGGAGGTTTGGCCATTACAACATATATTCCACCTGACTCTGCCAAATTATACAATCTATTCATCTGTATAGCCTTAAAATGTATCACAGCGAACTGGAAAGACTTGCAATCACTCTCTACCAGAACATGATGGAACGCTTTATGTCAAACTCATAAATTGGAAATGTGCATGGCTAAGAATCAAAATACAATTCCTAAATACAGTGCTAAATGGTACTATTTCACCTGTTATCTTAACTGTTTCAATGAAACTGCTCATGGCTCATGAACATATACTCTTATGCTCATTTTACTAACCGGATGACTATATTATATTCAAATGCCTGCTTTATATTATTACAGAAATAGAAAAATCAGTGTCATGAAATAATCTATTATACCCTTTTTCCCCCTTCACCCTGCTCCCATCTGTTTCTGGTATGTCTGCTGTCTGTCTCCCTGTTTGTCTCCCCATTTCTCTATTCTTATCTCCATATCAGTTACTCTTTACAGATATGTTTTATAATAATCCAGGTTTATTCAACACTACCTCCAATTTCTATTCTATTCTTGTTCAACTTAATACAACAATCTAATTCAATTAATGTATGTCTTGGATAAAGATTATATTCTTCCTTGTTAAGTTGTTAACTCTGTTCATCCTTTATGGTTACCAAGGCCAATCAAACTCTGTAACGTGCTAACACATGTATTATTTCTGTATCTTGAAAAATAAAAAAATAATTAAAATAAAATAAAAAAAAACATTAGGGATGCGCTTCGCACCAACACTGGCAACATGTGATATGAACACATGCGAGTGGTGGGAAGAGTGAGTGCAGATGACATGTGCTATGTGTGCTCATTAATACTGCACACTGCTGGGCCACCCAAGCCATTTGTCTAGCAAGAGATACCATCAGACATAACACAATGCATGATTCATTTGGCCATATATCGTACGACAAGCTCAAGGAAACACTGATGGAGTTCCACATCTTCTCCAAGACTACAGCATTTTCACTTCCTTACTTGTGCCAGGGGTGCAGACTGCAGCCAATGCAAAATGGTTCCAGATAGCTCTGTGGGAGCTGATGAGGTTGGCAAAAGGCACTGAAAGAGGTGTGAATACCATCAAAGAACAGCCTCGGCCATTGCACATGACCACCCTGCATATTAGATACTTTATAGACATGATAAGGGCCATGGACAGTCAGGTTTGTGCAAAAACAGGGATTCATTTTTTTTGCAGCAAACAATGCCGGCAATGGCAGCCTGACTGGTGCCATTACTGAGTTGTACACCCTCAACGTGGCCATAAGGAAAGAGACTAGCAGGGTGGTCGATGATGATTGCTACAGCACACTTTTTTACTGGAGGCCTAGGTGGCAGATCAACATTTCTTACATTTTGATTCCCATCCTCCTAGTGCTCATCTTTGCCTTTTCTGGGTGTCAGATAGTGGTGGGGTGGTGTAGCAGGGTTAGGCCCAAGAGTAACAGTCAGTCAGTCAGTAACTTTATTTCGGCCATAGGGCCATAACAAGTAGATACAAACGCATACAGTTAAATAGATACATCATTCTATATAGTAATTTAACAGCTGCAACCTTGGGGCTTCAAGCCAGCTATTAGCTATCTTATGTATGGCTCAATTAGGTACTCCTCCAGTCTGCTGTGGCCCCCGGAAACCCTGGCCATGAGGGCCTACCCCCTGACCTTTTTCTAATTGGCACAATATTTTCACCGCATAGCACAGAGAGCTGTGACCTACTTTCAGAGGCATAGGGCCTCATTCCAAGTTTGGGAGTCTGGAAATAAGGGTGCCGGTATCAACATACTGCACCCTTTCCGGACTGCCAGACTAAGAGAATGCCTGCAGGGGCCGGTGCTCCCGGCAGGTCTGACCTGCTGGGAGCACCGGCGCCTGCAGGAATGGTTTTCACAGAAGAACCAGCACCATTAGCAACGGTGCCAGTGCTTCTGTGTCCCCATTCCCGTGGAGTCCTATAGGACTCCACAAGAATGGGGACTTACAGTTTCCTCTGCCTGAGAGCCCGGAGCGCCTTAACTTGTACATTCCCGGTGGCATCGGGATCTCAGGTGGTGGAACAGTGTCACCAGGTTGGCATTAACCTGCCGGTAGCAATAGTGGGTTACCGCCGACCTTGTAATGAGGCCCATGTTCTTTGTTATACTGGATGTAGGCGCTGAGTTCAATCATACACTTTGCTCCCATGCAACATCTCCTATTGGTGGCTAGAATACAATTGGCCATTCTGTGGTCCCAAAAATCTATTTGCACAGAATCAAAAACACCCCCACCCCCTTATAGGGCCATCTAATGAAATTTGCAATTTCTGCGGGAATGACAGAGTAGCAGCCACATACTGCATGAAACCAATGGATGCATTCATGAATACGTGTTTCCTTGTTTTCTCGAAGATTCAGGCCAGTTTGGGTACATTATAAAGAAATAATGTAACAGCCATATCCCCCCCCACCTTATTAGTATTAATTATCACACTTTGCCCAGAGCGTGGCCTACGTTCCTTGGGACAAGCACCATATAGGGCCGTGTTTTGTACTACATTATCAGCCATACCAGCTGGCTTCACAGTCATTGTGCCATTACTAGGTAATCGGTCCAAGCACCTGGTTTTGCACTGATGTGACAGTTGCACTACTTTATCTGTGATCCTGTTGTAAGTTTATGGGGCCCAGGAGGTTTTAGGATCTGGGACACCTTATTGGTTCGGGCACCATTAGAATCGCTAGACTTTAGAATTACACAGGTAGTCCCATTCTTACTAGTACCCCTCTTATATGTTGAATCAACACAGTTGGACTGGACAGACTCTTCTAGGGGTTTAAATGCCCCTATGGCTTCCACTGTTACAGGTAATGGCCCCTCAATATCTCCTCCCCTCCCATAAATTTTCACAAGGACCAGGATCAGCTGCTTTAAGTCCGCTAACCTGGACAAAACAAGGCTACACGGCATACACTCGACATAGGTGGGCTGCTATTGACCAGAGCAGTAATGTCCGGAGTAAAGGTATCATGTGGACTTGGTTTGCGAGAGGTGCAAGAGTTCAACAAAGGGCTCAGGAGGGGGCTGCTCTCAGCACGCAGGGCCGAGTCACTGTTGCTTGCAACTGAACTCATAGGGAGAGCGCCATTGCGAGAAACAGCACATGCATTAACTTCAATGCCCACATCTTCTGTTATTCCGGTGGGTACTGTAAGGATATTTGGCGTGTTACAGTACACAGTACAGCAATACTGCACAAGTAGCACAATTTTTTTTTGCAGCACCACCACCACAAGGGTGCGGTGCATTGCTATATGGGTTAGCAGATTAACAAGGAAAGACAGACTATTCAGTAAAAAACGATTTTAACATATAAGATGCAAATCTATTTTTACAGTTAAAAGCACACGTGTTCATTTAAAAATGCACACTATTTTTCACCTGAAATGCCTATATTGCTAGAGACACATTTGAAAATTAACAGCTAACCTATTAACCATTAACCTGACTAATAAAACCTTATTTTAATATAACCCACTAATAAAATGTGTTCTCTACTGCAGAATTAGGCATACTCTGAAAACCATTTGAATGAGTGTGCAGATTTTTTTTTCTTCTCTTCTCTGCCTGATTATCCGTGTTGTCGTGCACAGTAACGGCAGGAAGGAGGAAGTCAGATTTGCAACAATTGCAAATGTATAAGCGAAGCTATTGTTGAAGAGTAGGAGGATGAGAGATGATGGATTTCATTGGGACACGTCATAAAGAGGGCTGAGAAAAAAGTTTTAGTGGGCAGTAGCAGGGAAAAAGACAGGCAGACATCTTTCTGCACTACTGGGGAGAAGACCTGGCTGTGGGGTCCTGACTGAATGCAAATTCCGGTGTCCTGCTGCAGTCGACATTGGGGAGAGCAGAAAGAAAAACCTGTCCACTGGCTGAGGCAGTCCTATCTGAAAAAGCTGAGAATTCCAGGCAATGACCCCGGCTTGAGAAGGCAAGCGTTCCTTTTTGCTGGAGTTAATCCAAGAGAGCCACATTCACAGAGAGAAGCCTCTGAACAGATAAGGTAATTACCTAACTGGGGGAGCTGTGTGTGTGCACGGAAATATGCAGTCAGTGTAGAAAAATGAAAGTCCCGTGCGTGTCTTAATCAAGTGCTAATGTTGCAATTTAAGTTCTGTTCTCCGCCACTATAATTGCAGTGTGTCATAGAAAATGCTTTGATTGTTCCATTTTATTGCTGTAAAGAATGAGATCATGTCTAAATGCAACTTTTATAATACAGAAAATATTTGAAAACAGACGGGTGGTTTATTTTCTATTTACCATTACAATGCCAATGATGTGGGGAGATTTTTAAACAGTGCAATGGTCATTTTAAGACAGATGTGTGTATGTCAGAATCAGTATGAATAATTGTGAGTAACTGTAGCATAACTTGTTGGAGGTACATGAGCCAACTGGGAAGAGAGACTCTCTGAACATAGCTCCCTACCGTATATAAGGTAGTGGAAATTACCACAAGACTACCACATATAGCTCTCTGTCGTAAATAAGTCAGTGAGTTTGCCCATGGTGGCGCACCAACACTATCACTGGAAATTGTGGTATCCCTAGAATGCAGGTCTGAGGTCTCTCTAGTGATCACACGAAAAATCTAAGCGAAGATAAGGGATTCTGGACATTGGGGCCACAAATAAAACAATGGAATTATGCTCACCAAAATACCACCAACCACGTATACCAAATAAGCAGGTCTGGGTGCTGAAATAATGCATGTCCATTGTATTATTGTTGCACATGGCCAAATCTGAATACAAAGAGTGATTATTGCTAAGTTATTTTTCGGCGGTAATAAAATACCGTCAGGCCCCAAATCTCCACAAAATACCCTACAGTACAGTGGGGCTTTTAGAGATTTTTCCGCCTATGGATGGTGACAAATTTGTAGGCTAATGATGGGAGTCCTGCAAAGTTAAGACCCCACTGTCCTTATTGGCTTTTGTAGAGTTAGGGCTATGCCTGAGCTGTACTACCCCCCACCCACTTTTGGCCAGTATGATGAATGAATAATTGCAATATCTTAGGCTGTGGACACCCTCATAGGCACAATTATTAGATTGTCCTTGCCCAGATCAGTTCTCATTGGGCTGCTATGCTGAACAGTGACATTTGTTGCCAGGTGTTTGTTAACTGCCTCGATAATCTGTGAGGTTAAGGTTACTCCCTTACCACCCTCTTGTACCCAAACACATAGGTTTGACCATCCTGGGTGTTAGGCAGAATTATATGCAGTACCCTTTGGGAACACCACACACAATTAGGTCTACAAGTGACAGTACAAATTCACCTTTGGTACAAGCCTGTACTACACAGTAAAGTGGTAGCGATGGCTGAGCAGCCAGACTTATCTGAAGAGTAAAGTGAGCAGTATCAATAGTTACACAAAGGACAGCAATTACTATGATTCAAACAAACACTGACTCAAGGTTTCTGAGTAAAAGAACATACATTTATTTACACATCAGTTATTAAACATTTCACTATTATCAAGCAGTAGAAAAATCACGTTATGAATACACTACAACGCACCCAGTTGATTCTGGACAAGTTAGGCTCAAAATGAAGTGTGAGCAAAATGGCACGCCAGCTATTTAAAAGGGAGAGAAAGACAAAGTTAGACAGAAATTGAGCAGCACCAACAAGTGAGTAAGCAGGGCAATGGGCCTCATTACGACCCAGGCGGTAAATTACCGCCTGGGTCGTACCCTTACCACCATGGTGTAAACTACGTTTACACCATGGTGGATGGCGGATTTGCCGCCCCATTCCAAGGTGAGTGGGGCGGTAAATCCCCATTTCCCATTTTACCCTTCCCCATTCCCATTTTTGCCCCATAGGGCATAATGGGAGTGGGGAAGGTGCTAATTACGCCACCGTAAATTACGGTGGTGTAATTAGCACCATGGTCCTTTAGCGCCATGGATTTTAACGCCTGCAAACAGCAGGCGTTAAAATCACCATGGCGCTAAGGGACCTTGTAATCAGGCGTTAAGGGTCGGCGCCGTTTACGGCGCAGTTAACCCCTTAACGCCTGACTCGTAATGAGGCCCAATCTATAAAAAGGAACTACAGTGAGGAAATCAAAATCAAGGGGCCTGGCCCGAAGTCAATGGACCAAAGTCTTAGCAGATGATCACACAGTTCAGAGTAGTTTGTGGTTAAGTTTTTGCCAAGAGTTCAGAACCAAGTTGGTTGGACGAAAAGGTATTTTAAAGAATGGAGAAGGACAAGCCCTTGGATTGGCGAAAGATTTCACACACCTTCACCGTGGCTGGACGAAACAAACAACCGGGTTAGCACAGTACCTTTAAAGCAGAAGAATGCTGTAGCTGAGGCAGACGTTCCTAGCAGGTCCTGCAGGCTCACAGTTCCTGAAGCGACTGTCGAACTGACAAGAAGGAGGAAGACTGGAGGGTCCTGCACTGCCCAGGGAATAAACCAGCAGCAGAGCTAAGCGACAAATAAAAGGTGTGCTCCTTAAAACGCAAGCAGGGTCCGTTCCTCCTGGCTATCTGGTTCACTGTAGCTCTGTACAGAAAATTCGACCAGAGAAGGGAGGCCTGGTGAGCAGTTTGGTGAACTGGTTGTTCCCAGCAGCTCAAGGGGAGAAGATTCCTTGCAGATAATAATAATAATTTGGCATTTATATAGCACTACAAACCCTCAGGTATCTGAGCGCTGCTTATTATTACCCACGGTGTGTGGTGTTCGTTTATCGACCTCGGAAGGATGAAAGGCTGAGTTTGGCCCCGCCGGGATTCAAACCTGCGTTAGCAGGCTCTGCACGGATGTCAAAGCGAGCGCTCTACTCGCTGTGCCACTTTACCAGCTTATCTTCCCAATCATCAAAGTTTGAAGATTAGGACCCGCAGCAGGGCTTCACCGGGTGGTTCCGTCATGGTAGAGGTCCTCTTCTGTCAGCTTCTCCTCGGCTCCCTCGATCCAGTGGTGACTCTGCCTTTCCAGACCGAGAGACCTGCTTTTTATGCAGTTTTCTCCCATTCACACAGCCTGGCTGTCAATCACACAGCAGGGTGGCTGTCCAGCAGAGACAGTCACCACAGCCAATCATATCAGAGTGCGACATGGGTCTCCAAGGAGACCCTGTGCAGGGAGTCCTAAACCCCTCCCTCACATCCTGTCCCCCTCAGACATTCAGGCGCCTAAGGAGAGCTTCTGTGCAGAAGCCTGCGAAAGGACGGCAAACAAAGGAATCAAACCTGGTTTGGCGCGCAGAGTAAAACATGTGAAAGACTTTTACAAAAAGAAATGGTGAATAAACCCAGCCAGAACCATATGAAAAAGTATATGGTCCAGCGGGTTTAAGTTCAAGGCTACCAAGATAGCCTAAAACAATACCAGGGCTATTTAAGATAACTGCAGTAGGAAAAATAGGGTAGTTACCACTGCCACCAGCCAAGTCTTAATGAAAAGGGCACAAAACAATGTTCCAAGAGAAACAGACACAGAGTTCTGGGAAGGGTAAGTATTAACCCTTTCCACAACTCTATGTAAGATAGTTTGTACTGGGTCTGTGAGTTTTAAAAGAGACTAATAACAATGGCAACTTTACATGTTCTGAGAGACAGTAGTCAGTCTAAGAAAATGGAGTCTGAGTTGGGAAGTCTGAAAAAAACAACCCTGTGTCACTGCACGGAAGGTGCTGTGTAACACACAGTAAAAAGATGATGCCTATGGAGTAGGTGAGGCTCCACAGTCTACGAACACAAAAATGTTAAACACACACAGCAAAACACATGTAAGAGTGGGAAGAAAAGGCTCACACTCTTACCAGGTGAAAAAATAAATCCTAGAAATCCAGCAAAGCTGCTGAGGGAATCAGTAGGTAAGGGAAATTAGTCATTCTGTAGAATTCTCCCTATCACTGGGTCACCACAATGGCCCAGTGCCAGGTCTGCAGCATTCCTGGTGTCCACAGTCACAATGTTAGTACCAATGTAATTGCGAGTAAAATTGACTCTGTCCCATGACTCTGAGCTATGAGTGGCCAATCTGCTTATACTGCCAATATACAGATGCTCCGCTGCCTTGTTAGCCAGCCTGTGCCTGTTAGGAGAGAACCCACTGGAAGTTTCTGTTTAACTATCGTTTTTTTCACATTAATAATGTGGCTTGACCATTTTCATGTTCTTGCATATTTGATGTTAATGTAAAGTCAATAGGTTTGAAACAAAAGGTTTGGCCCCTGTTAGGCAAAAAGCGTCATCTACTTCTAATAATTCCAGTGGGTACAATGTCTCATGACTTCTCACTTGGGCAAGAGTCTCCTCAGCCACGGCCGCTTTCTTCAACTCACAAACTCTTGTAACTCTCTTGGGGGAGTTTAGTCAGTGTGAGCCTGCCACTCCCCCTCCAGTGTTGGGAGCACACAATACTGTTTGCAGACAAGTTTGCACACCCAAGCCCCACAAGATTGAAAAGTCTGGAAAAGAACCATTAAACATTTTTACAAAAGCATGTTCAGCCTACGCCGTGTTCATTTTCCCATAGACTCAAAAGCTCATGTTTTGCTCGACCACACAGCAAAAACTGCTGGACAGATTTAGACCTGGTGTGAAATATCTTGGGCACAAATCGTTGACCCACAATCCTTTTGTGGTTTGTGGCTGTTCTGTACAGTAGTTATTTTAATATTTGATGGAGAAGGGCGTGCCCCCTTCTCTCTAAAACAATAGCTATATCTCCCATGGTGTTTTGCAGCAGAGAGGTTGATAGGTATTTCAGAAATGAAAAAGCAGCCATTTCCTCCCCAAATTCTATTGCTAATAACTTTTGACATGGATAGATTTGGAGGACATTTTCAAAATCATACATTTGTCAAGCCCCCCTCCTTCTCCAAACTGCACATTTTGTGAACAAACCGTTATGAACTAGTGTGTGTTCTCCAGGGGCCTGCACTGAGGCACAAAATACAGAAAGCAATAGAACCTCAGCCCGCCACAGGGTCACAAACACCCCATGCCCTTTTCCTCTGTGGGCTTCGCAATTGCAGGAGTTTGCTGCAGATTTGAGTTCTTGGCTGTGGGACGGGTTTAGCTCTGATGTAATCAGTCAATGGATATGGGGCAGCACAATGCAGTATGAACAAGCAGGATTTCTCACCCCTGCAGGACTCCAACACCCTACACCCTTTCCCCCCGGGAGATTTGGGTAATACATGATGTCTTTAACACTGACGAATACTAATGATGTTGTCACTCCCATTTTGAGATCCATACACTAACCAATGCGGCAGAACAATTGCCATGTAGAGCACTGTATGGGAAGGTTGGAGCATCCGACTGGTCCCCCAAGTAGACTTTCTTCGCCACCTACAGACACCACTGGGTACAATGAGACCTGAGTAGATTGTGATGCAGATGGAGATTGTACATTTTTGTTGTGCACCCCTAAGTAGTATGAAGTAAGTAGGGAAATCTTACGTGGAGTTTGTAAAGTTTGGGTCCCCAAAGATACTTATGATGGTGCAACAGAGAAGGGGTGACAGTTGGTTGTTAATAAATTAACGATAGGGGGGATTGTTAATATACAGATCCAGCATCCTAAGGGCATGTGCAGATACAATTTGAGAAAGCCCCCACCAGCTAGGTATTAGTCATTTTATGGTATTGTGGCTGTCGCGTAGATATATGTAAGTTGCCTCATTATAATAAAAGCTTTACGATGATAGTTAAACATACACACAGCATTATGCACTCAGCAAAAAGTATACATGCAGCAAAGAATTGGACAAATACATGTAGAAAAGGCTTTAAAACATAAGGGCAGGGCAATCTCCTTTTTGAAATACACTTTTTTTGTGTGCATTCTATATATAGTTAAGTGGCGTTAAAGGGGGTGATACCCTCTCTAAAAGAATTAGCTATATCTCACATGGTGTTTTTCAGCAGAGAGGCTGTTAGGTATTTCAGAAATGAAAAAGCAACCATTTTCTTACTAAATTCTATTGCTAATAACTTTTCACATGGATGGATTTTGATGAAATGTTCAACACCAAATGTTTGTCAAGCCCCCCTCCTCCTCCAAACTGAACATTTTGTGAACAAACCCTTATGGAAAATGTAGTAAGAAAACTAAACCCCACAATTTCATTTTTCAGCCCATTCAGTTTGCAGTTTTTGAACAACCGTAGTGTGAAACCCACCAGGTAGATTTGGACCAAATAAGAAACAGCTTAAGCAAATGGTGTGGGCTTAAATTGATTTACCAGTTTGGCATAAATTCATCCCGTAGATTTTAAAATATTCAACAAAGAATGACCTTGGTGCTTTTTACAGGAGAGAGGCTGAGTGAGGCTAATAACCTTTGACTTGCTGGTTGGATCTGAATGACATTTTCTAAACACAAGGATTGTCACATACTCCATTAAAATGGAGATGTTGGGAACAATTCATTAGAAAATGAAAGAGTTATTAAGAAAACCTAAAAATGCTGTTTTAAGTCTACTCACGTTCATTCTCCCATTTAGAAAAAAGGCAGTTTTTGAACGTTTGTTGCTTGAAAACCACTTGGCAGATATGTTCCAAATAAGCAGCAATGTGGGCACAATGCATTGACTTAATTTCCTTGACAGGGGTATATCCAACTACTAGTTTTTTAAATATTTGACAGAGAACAGGGTAAAACCTTTATATCTGTCTTGGGGCTTTGCATCAGAGAGGTTGAGAGAGGTTAATCACTTTTCACTTGCTGGGTGGATTTGGATGACATTTTCTAAACCAAAGGTTTGTCAAGGGCTCCCCAAACTATACATTTTTGGAACAATACGTTAAGAAATGAAAATGTTATTAAGAAACATAAAAACTTTGTTTTCACCCTACTCACATTCATTTCCCCATATGAAAAAGTGCAGTTTTTGAAGAGCCGTACTGTGAACACCACTGGACAAATTTGTACCAAATAAGAAACAATGTGGACATTAAGCATTAACTCAATTTTATTGAATGGTTTGAGAGAATTCCATCCAATAGATTTTAAAATATTCAACAATGACATGGGGTGCCCCCCAGTTACTTAAAACCTTTATATATAATGCCCTTCCATCTTGGAGAACAAAAATGCGTAACACAAACAAACAGTGATAGGGGCTAATGGCCAGGAGAGGGCCAGGGAGGAAATACACAATTGAGTGGAGTTAGGGGACTATAGAAAGAGGAAGGGGGCACATATCTTACATATATTTGCCACAATCATGCATAATCTATCCAATCTACAATTCTAATTGATTGCTATGCAATGAAAGCAAAGACATGTATAAAATATTACATATTTATATTTAAAGTGTCATCTTTTACCAAACATCACAAATTAAAGTTTCACAAGTACTGATATCATGCATGTGTATCTGTTTGATGTTGTATACGATGTTCACATTCTTATTAAGTATACTGAAATCACATATGTACTAATGAGGTATGCCCAGAGAAAGGACAGCAGAATGTAACTAATCTTCAGCTCATCTGGGAATTCCTGGCCTACACCCCATAGAGGTTAAAGTTTGTGCAACCACATTTGGAATTATGAATGATCAGGCAACTGCCAGTCTTTGTTTATGACATCCCAAACAATATGCATGGCATAGAGGCCAGATGTAGGGACTGGGCCAGATTGACAGAAGACATCAGGGACACCCAGACAATCTGTAGGATCAGGTTGTGGAGTGGGTGAGAAGCAAGCTCATGCACCATGACCTTGCTTAGTAACTTCACTACCATTACCTCTTCATCTTCAGGCAGTCCCAGTGGGTCAGGAGGGATATATGGCTGAGTCAAACCCAGAAGGACAGCAGGTACCAGGGACATTGGAGCAGTAGGATGAATTAAATGTAGCCAGCAATTAACTGCCAAATTGATTGTCTCTGTAATTGTAGCCCTGTGTTCTATTATAGATATAATAAAGGAGAAGGGAAGGGTGGCTCTGAGAAAGTGAATCCAGATGTATGCGGCTCAGCAGGTCTGCTGGGGCTCCTATGCAAATGGGGCCTGATATGATAGTCCTCTTCCCACTCCCTAGTCAAGGAGTGAGAATGGTACCCATGCCACCTCCTGTATGATATGTGATTCCTCTCCATCACTTCAGATGACTGCCCGTATTCCAGCCCCTGGCACAATACAGCCAGTTGCCAGTTGCTGGAGAGGTGCAGCAGGTCAGAAGAAGGCCATCCCCCCAAGCTCTTTAACTTATATTGCCAGTTGTTCCTGCCACAGCATCCTCCCCTGATCTCGGTCTAGTGCTGAGGAACAGGTGTCTGCCAAAGTGGGGTGTGGGCCTGATGTATAAAAGGTGCTGTGAAAGCGGGTTCCCTGAGTGTGCCCATAAAAGCAGTGCATCTAGTGTGCTCCAATCATCTGATGCCCCACACCCTGCTGGTCAGCCAGCCACAAAGCAGGCAAGCAGATGGTAAGAATTCCCCTCTCCATTGGGAACTGAAAAAGTGTTAATGATAGAAAGAAGACAACAAATATGAAATGGGTCTGTACCCATAGAGACAGGAAACAAAGTGGATCTGATGTGGGTGCGGGGTGGGCCTTATCCCCTCTCTGAAACAGTGGAGAGGCCAGAGCCACCCCATTAAGGGAAGCTTATCGGGTTTGAGTTCTGGTAGTGCATGATAAGGACTTGGAAGTGAAAGAGGAACAAGTAATTATAGTCAGGGATCACCTTCAGGGTGTAAGTACTGTGATGATGAAGAGTAGGTGTAGGAGTAATGTGGATTACTGGTGCCTTATTGCCTGATGCACCTTTGGAAGGTACGTACCATTTATGGGATGGAGTTTTCCATCAAAGGCCTCTTCTACTGTGGCCACAATAAGCCCCTTACTCCCACGAGTGTGTTATGGTCACATGGGGGCAACCATGTGACCAAGGAAATAAAGAGGATGAGCCGCTTCCGGCTCGTCAGTTGATCCAGAACTGACTCCGGTGTTGTTTCCTTTCCGCACCATGCTGGTGCAACACTGCGTTTTGTAGGCAACAAAGCGTGCTGAAGGCCCAAGGATGGGGCCCAGCATGAGGATGGTGCCCCTGCTGGGCAACCCTGTCCTCTGTGAGTGGAGGGCCATATGAACATGATTGAATGGGCAACCCTGGCCTGGGTGCCCCCAGAGCCGGGGTGCCCGCAGCCCACGTGTGGAGTCCGGTGGCCCGGAGCATGCAGGGTGACCCCTGCTTCATGTTGGCTGCGTGAACGCGGCCCTGATTTCCCTGTTGGGTGATCCAGATATCTGTGTGGTCTGCTCCGGTGACACGGGAGCGGGCCCCCAAGAGAGGAGGTTCAGGCTAAGGGAGCCAGGTGCACCTGTGATGCGGGGGACATCCCTCCTCCTGTCATGCGGAGGAGTTCCCTCCTCACGTCGTCTACACAAGTATACAAATCGGAATCTGCTCCTGCTTCTATTCCACGAGCAGACCCTGGTACTTGGGTCACGGTGTCTGGAGCAAGACCTGGATCTGTGTTGCAAACGTCTCTGCATGATTAGAGAATAATGGCACCAGAAAGCAGTAGGAACCTGCTTGCTGAATCCGCTGCGGCCATATGTCCTGATCTACCAGAAAAGCTCTGGATCACAAAGAAGAGGAGCGGCATCACACTACCTGCTCTCGTAACTGGAGCATTTTTCCCTGTGTCATGGCATTTCAGCAAGGTGCTGCTCTTTGGGTCAAGACCACAGGCTCTGATTGCAGTTGAAAGTCAGACCAGTTGGAGACTGGAACAAACAAGAAGTATTAGGGGTTTGGCCTCCTCTTCTGCTGCTGGGTTGAAGGGAGAGGAGCCGCTCTCAACTAAGTAGGGGTGGTGAGATCACCTCCTCAATTGTATAGACTGGGATGGGAAAGAAGGACAAGGTGGGTAATGTGGATTATCAGTGCATGAATGAAACGAAGCATGTTCATAGTGTAAGTACTGTGATGAGGAAGAGTAGGCAAAGAGTCAATGTAAGAGTCATGTGGATTACAGGTGCATGACTGTCACAGAGTGCATTTATAACGCAAGTGGTGAGGAAGAGTAGGTGAAGAAGTCATGTGGATTACTTGTATATGAATGTCACAGTGTTTCTTCATAGTTTAAGTACTGTGATGAGGAAGATTCGGTGTAGGAATCATATGGATTACTTATGACTGAATGTCTGAGAGGCCTTTGTGGTGGGAGGAGAAGTGGAAGTAATGAAGATTACCATCAAGTAATCAGACCGTTCGTTCTTTATGATTGTGACACGCAATCACTTGTTTAGCGCTTCCTATCACGATGCAAAGCGAGCCCACAGCGCTATCTTGTTCTGCACTGGCTGCTTGCTTTGGGTGTGACTGGCACAGCAGTTTTTCCTTTGTGATATTCGATTTTGTGCTGACTTTATTCTGTGAATTAGCTAGCCACACTACGAGTTTGGACTATGTTTGCGCTTTTTTGTCAGTTAGGCACATCGTCTGAAAATGTGGAGCAAAATGCTTGGAGTTGGTATGCATATTACCGGCTATGAAATCTATGCAGCACATTGAAGGCCTCCATATTCCTATACAGAAAAAAAACTGAAAGTAATTACCAGAAATAATGTTTTTTTGTGGGTTTTTTGGTCAGTTATGTTACCATTTTGATATTTAATGTTCAATTTTAATTACTATATATTTTTTTAAACTGGTAATTTATGGGTGAGCTTTGAATTCTCGATTCATATTCTTTTTCAAAACATCGACACTTTGTTTTTTCAGAACAAATGTTCATGTTTTATGATAGTAAAGCAAGTGTCTAATTCTGCTGACAGGCTTTTTCAGTATATGCACCACTTCAGTTTTTGCAAACAGATGATCCCTTGTGCATAGGGATAACAAAATGGATGGCTGGAACATGCACTGCACTCATAAACATTCTACATTTAATGCAGAAATAACAGAGTCTAAAAAAATGGCGCTAAACAATTTTTATTTTTAATAAGCTGGGTTCACAGGGATGTTTACAAACTTGCAACAGTAAATGGCTCTTTGAGGAAAGACTATAAAGTGGACTAGCGGCTTTGCTTTTTCAAGCAGTCATGTGTTAAATTATGTAACTGTGAAACACAGACCATGGAATTGCATAATGAATGTTCCCTTGATGCCTTCCTGTCATCTTTGCTTACTGTATTCTCTAGGCAAAGAAAACTCTGGATCCACAAATTCATACTCTACTTAAAAAAGTTATACCGTGTTGCCCGTACGTGCAGCTCACTTACAAAAAGTACACTGTTGCCCTTCAATGCAGCTCCAAGATGGAATTTCATCCTCACATGAAAATGAAATTGCTAAAACGACATTGTTCAGTTTTTCATGATCTTTCTTTCAATGGTGAATGCATTACAGTTCGCAATGAACAAGGATTTAACCACAGGTTTTCTGCTCTTATTTGCATTTTCAAATGCGTTTGTTTAAAAGAAAGTTTAGTACCATAGTATGCATTCATTATATTCACTGAGATCTGCTAAGGTGGGGGTTGGGGAGTGGGTGGGGGGGCGTTCCATTTCCGTCAGACCCATTTTAGTTTTCCTGCAACTCCTTGCTTTTCCCAAGTGTTTGCTTGTCTACACACTCATTCAATGGTCTGCCATTCGATTTCACCTGACACCTCTTACTCGCTTCCTCGAAATCTCTTCTCTTTACCTATCTTGTCATACACTTTTAAACCAAAAAAGAAAATATAATTTACCATGTTGATCTGGCACCCTCATGCACTGCATCACATTGTTCTATTTAAGTGCATTTGTCAAACTCTTAATATGCTCTTGACAATCTCTGCCAATTTAATAATGTCTTTGCTTACTTTATAATTCATTTATAATACTTTATAATTCAGGGGTAAAGGATGTGTTTACTGCAAGGATAGCACATGATACAGCCAAAGAAATAGATGCTATAACCGAGGGTTGATGTAGTTGGTATTTTACTGATATGCTAAGTGTTGCCATCCTATCCTCTGGTATTGCAATGATTTCCACCTTACTTGCAGCACGTGCTCTGGTAACCACATGATATGGAAAGTATTGCCACAGTACATAACAATATTTAAATGAAGTGCCCAGGTGCTAACACCATGTGGTGATTTAAGGCACATTCCTCATATTCAGGAGAAGGGTTCTTCCCACCTGAGTTGCCTACCCTTCCTCCTCTGCTCCTGGAGCTGCATAATTAGCCCACTCAGTGACCTGTGTGACATTGTACACCTGATGCATCTCTGCCTGTCTTGCTCCCAGGCCACCTGATGAAGTGTGGTATGTGGCATGAGGACAGTGACAACCACACAGCACATGCTGGACCTGTGTGCATAGAGGCTGGCCCTGCTGCTGAGGATCCTGCATTCTTTGCACTGCTGACACTGGTGCCACGACTCTTGAAATGGCCAAGCTACGCACCCTGTTCTTGGCAACCTGGGATGTCTCGTGCACCTGACTTGTATGCACCTGTTCTGCTGCTAGGCCACCTAGTGAGATTGTCGTGCATTTTGCAGTTGCGCTGTGCATTGCGGTTTCTCACCTCTCTCACCCCCTTTCCATCTCTCTGCTCTCTCCCTCCATGGTGCTCTCAATCTCTCCTCTTTACCCCGTACTGCTACTCTATCACCTATCCTACCTCTCTATCAAAGCATGGAAGGAAAAAGTTCAAAAAAGATCTCCTGGTATACAATCCCAACCCGCCCATCACTGACACCTACGTAAATGCTTCTTCCAGGCAGACTGTCAGAGACATCCACATTGTCACTCTTTCTCTGGGCCTATGGACTACCCACATGGTCTCTGTCCTCCCCCCTCTCTATTTGTTACCCATCAATAGTTGCACCAGATGGGAAGTACTCTTGGCATGCTTCTCATCCTCTAGGTGCATCATTAATGTCTATCAGAATGGCGGTGTCATGGCACAGGTCTCTCAGCCCAACCTCCTCCTTCTTGATAAACGTTTTCCATCTCTCATCAACTTCCTCCCTTCTCCTGCCACTCCTCTGTCTGCCACCCCTCTTTCCCCTTCTCCACCACCGATGGGCATACCATATCCCTTTACCCCTCCTCGGAAGGCCTCCAAAGGTGGCAACCCGCTTCATCTAGCTACCCTCACTCTCGCTCTGCTTTTAAACACTCCTCTGATATCTGTCTCCTTCTTGAAGACGTTGACCTTCACACTCTTGCTCTCACTGAGACGTGGTTCCCTTCCAGCTCTGCCACTGCTTTTGACACACTCCTCCATGAGGGCTACACAAACCTCTCTAAGCCCAGGCCTAAATGGTCTGGAGGCGGAATATCCTTTATCTTCCCTTAATAGGTGCCTGCTAGTTTCAGATGAATGATAGCTCAGGTTTGAATCCCCATCCCGCGCTTAGAAACCACTTGCTGGTATTAAGCATGTTATAAATGAACAATAAAATAAGAATGCTTTGTATACAGGCTTGGTGTCTCTCCAACCCTCTCGTTGATTCGGCCACTGGACTCATCCGGAGCCTCTGTGGCTTTCTTTCCCTCAAAATTCATCCCTCTGGTCCGACGCACTCAGCCAGACATACCTTGGATGCTTTCCTCTTAGCATATGTCCCCATCTCCAACCCTCTCACAACACCTCGCTCCTGGCCTGACCATGCTCTCCTTTTCACACATCTGGATCTCTTAGGTCCCCCAGCTAAGCCTCTGCCTGAACTGCCAGCCTCCTTCTGCGGCATTCGACCGATGAAGCAAGTGTCAGTTGCAGCTTTTGCCGCCACTTTCATTCACCTTACCATTCCTGCCATGAACTCCCCCAATGACTGTGCCCTTGCTAATCTTCACCACTCTATCACCAACTCCCTGTACATCCGTGCCCTTGTCATGAGGATATGCACAAAGCCTGCCTCCAAGAGCAACACCTGGAATGACTCCGACCTAGCCTCTCTGAAATGCAAGTGCAGAGTTGCTGAGCGGAAGTGGCGGGCTTCAGGCACATCATCTGACAGACTGGCCTGCCGCCTGCATTAAAGGCAATACAGACTCTCCATCTGCACGAAGAAGAGGGCCTATATTGAAGCCTGTACCTCTGGGGCCACTAACAACACGGGTAAACTGTTTAAAATCTGCAAGGAACTCACCAATCCTACAGGAGTCTCCAGTTCTCCTCTGTCATCCCTGATTCTCTGTACTTCACTGGCTGCCAACTTCTTAACCAAAACACAGAACATTCTGTCCTCACTATACTCTACTGCCCTCCGTCCTCCATTCCCAGCTCTCAGGCCTCCCTTGGCTCCCTCCCCCTTCTTCCCTACTCTCTTCTTTCTTGCCCATAGCACCGGATGAGGTATCTAGACAAGTCCTCTCTATGAAAGTCTCCTACAAACAGGTGTTCCATCAACAACAATATTGCCTCCCATGCGCCAGCCTTGGCCGATTTCTGTAATCACTCCTTTGCCATTGGCTCCTTCCTGCTACCCCTCAAGCACTCCCTTGTGCACCCTCTCCTAAGAAAACCTATGCTGACATGTCCTGCATGGCTAACTGCAGCCCTATCTCCATTACCCGCTTCATGGGCAAACTCCTGTAAAAGCTGGTCCTCTCCCAACTGATCCAACAGTCTGAATCTGTTGGTTTTCTCCACGACCACCAGTCTGGCTTCAGAGCAGCCAGAGGCATGGAAGCTGCTCTACTGAACACCTGTGAAGAATTGCTCTTAAATCTCAATTCCATCTCTGGAGGATCTTTCCTCTGCTTCCAACACGATCAATCATGCCACCCTGACAAATTGGCTCTGTGACACCCTTGGCATCACAGGTCTGGCACTGGACTGGTTGACCTCATTGCTTTCTGACCAACCTGCCCATGTTCAACTGGGCCCCTTTCTCTCTCCTATCATACTCTCCACTTGAGGCGTTGCTCAAGGCTCCATCCTCTCACTGTGGCTCTTCAAAATCTACCTTGCCCATCTGGCACACCTGATATCCTCTTTCTCTCCTCACTTCCAGTGTCATGGAGACAACACTCAGCTCTCCTTCAAGCTTCCTTCCACTGCCTCCTCTTCCTCTGCTCTCATCCCTGACTGTCTGCTATTCAGCCATGGTGTGCTGTGATTGATCTCTGTCTTAATGCCAGAAAGACTGAGAACCTTCTCATTGGGTCTCCAGTTCCATCCTTCTCTCCTACCCTCTGGCCGCCCTCTATGGGTCCCGTCCCCTCACCATCTTGTGAGGCAAAAATCCTTGGTGTCATCTTCTACTCATCACTCTCCTCACATCGCTGACCTTACCAAGAGGCCCACGATCAGCTGAACCTCCTCAGAGGCATTCTCCCTTTCCTCATCTTCCTCCAGAAACTCAATGTCTCCAGAGCTCTGGTCCTCTCTAGGCTGGACTACTGCAACAGCCTCTTCCTCAGTTTTCCTTTATCCTCCCTTTGCCCATCTAATCCAGTATATGACTGCAAGACTTATCCTTAGCCTCAAGCACAGGGACCAATCTCTCCAGCCCTAAAATCTATCCACTGGCTAATGGTGGCTGCTAGGGTGAAGTTCAAGACCATCTACATCATCCACAATACCTCTCTGCTAGAGCACTTCGGTCTTCTAGCTCCAACTGACACTTCTCTGAGCAGAGTGTGGGGGGTAGATTTCTCTCCTCCACAAGGTCCTCTGTCTGGAATGGTCTCCTCGGCCCCATCAGGCTGAATTCTATACGGCACCAGGCCCCCCAACACAGTCCACCCCCTTCCACACCCCTAGCATGTGGACCTGCACCCCCTGCTCCTCATGCAATCCCTGCCACTTGCCCTCCTGGCATCCCCATAGCACTTGAATAGGCCCTTTGGCCCTCCACCCTCCTCCCCTTTCTCTTGCACTCTCTCCTTTTACCTTGAACTTCCCTTACCATCCTAGCACTTTGCATTTTGCCCTACCGGTACCCCCCCTTCTTGCACTTCTTGTTACTGAACGTGCACAATCTGAATGTCACAAGGCCTAGTAGGACCGTTATTCTAATCTTTCTCCCTTGTTCCCCCCTTTTTTGTCTTGTGGTGCCCTGAAACACCATTTGCTGTTACAAATAACCAATTAATAAATAAATAAAAATAACATGTGGCAGGTATACTAACCACATACCCAAGCAAGTATTGATAGTATATACCATATAGTACCAGTTTATGAAACGCAAGTCCATCCCCAAGTAATCCAACAAGGAACCTCAGGCAGCAAAGTTAGAGACATGATGTATTTCTATATAGCTGTGCAGAAATGGACAGGTATCCCTTTCCACAAATTGAAGCCCCTGGACTTACTGAACCTCTCAGTTTTGATACGTTTTTACACAATGAGCCTTGTACAGAAGTGAGGCTTTAAAATCAATGAATGCCTCACTTTAGCAGTAATCTACATCCAGCGATCTGTAAGGAAAGTACTGCATCTCCAAGGGAAACAACTCCTTGTCTACAGGAAATTGTTAAGATTACTGCAATGCAAGGTTCGCCCATGCCTGGGGACTGGGTATATGTAAGCAGGTTGGCCAATCCACAAGCCACATTTTATGGCAAACCAGAAAAACACCTTTGGGACATAAAAGTGCATGCACTGGTAAGAAGAAAAGCCGTTTGACCTAGGGAGAACGCCTGACCATATGTATGCTTGCAATTAATCCCAACTGTCATCTGCATAGACAACTGCCATGCCATGCCATGTGCAGTATGTCCTACTAAATGCCCCCATGCCACATATGGACAGCAAGTGTTGCATTGTACAATTATCAGCACACTGTGACCAGTGCCACGTATCACCCTGCACGAAGTCAGATTGACACATAACACATTACAAAGGGAATATGTAGAAACATTATGAATGTCTCAGAGATAGACACAGAAGGGAAGGCACACATGCCATTTCCAATCCTGCATCACATCCGTGCCTTCAACCCTGCTATAGGTCAAATTAGAACTAGAGTTAGTTCTCTCACACACGACTCTTCTTACCTACCCTGCATTGCAGTGGACAATAACAATTGACAATGTCCATGCTAGACCTGCAGAAATATGCTGTTGGAACAGTGTTAATATTGTAAGTGTCTGGACAATGTGTGGGTCAGTATGCAACAGGTGGAGGCAGTGACACAGGCTTCAATGCTATGGGTTTAGTAGAAATGGCCCAAGTCCATGCTCACATGAGTTGGAGGAAGTTCACAGAGCAGTGTAAAAAGCATCACTATTCTTTTTTAAATTTAATTTAATTTAAAATTGTTTTTTAAAACGTGTTTAATACCTGATTTCGGTTTCTAAATGCGGATCCGGGCCTGACAAGTGTGAAGAGATTAAAACCCAATGCAATCAAACTACATATGACTTGCTGCTGTGTAGGCACATTACATGGGTCACATTGCACAATGTCATCATAAATGTATGTATTCCATGTGTTGTATGTATGATGCTGTAGCAGTTTCAAAAACAAAACAGTAAATGGCAGTGTTACCTGGTCACATTCTGCAGTTGTCCACTCCATGAAAGGTACATAAGGACCTGCTGTGTCCCGAACAGTAGAACTGTGCAGATTTTGCATTTACCCTGTATGACAACAACATGATGTAAATGACTGCTGCAAAAACTGATCTAATATAGTTAAATATGTACCACAGACCATGCACAACATGTAAGCAATATGTGGCTTGGTGCAAGGGTCAACTGTATCACATTGACTGTATGTACTGTACTCTGTGTCTCACAGTAGATGCAGGATACCACACTTGTCTGAGGCTCATGACATCACTGTGGAATCCAGTCTATCCTAGAGAGCAAGGGTACAATGCTACTCGCAGCCGCACCCGGGACATCATTGATCAGGCATTTGGCCTACTTAAGAACTGCTTTCGGTGCCTCCACAGGATGCGTGAACCCTTTATTATACCATCCTGAGAAGGTCTGCCACATTGTGGTCATATGTTCCATGCCACACAACAATGCCCAGTACTGGAATATGCCATAATCAGAGGAGAATGCGGATAACACTGTCCCTGATTACACGGGCCATGGCAATGATGGGAAGGCCCCTGCCATGGGCAGCAATAGTGCCACATGGGTGTACTTGTCCTGCATGGGGAGGTCATCAACAACTTACTTTGATAGAGATAAGTGCCATCTTTGAGTCCTCCCAATCTTTTCTTCAAAACATACCTAAACCGGCTCATGTCTGCCCTGTTCATCAATATAACTTTCCTCATGCTCACCTTTTCTTGTCTTTCAAGGCCCCCCATAACTATCTTTATGGCTCTCATCTTCTTTCATATTGGCTATAGTTCTGCTCTCCCTCTATTTCAGATTTCACCCCCCTGTCAACAATTTTGCTATGTGGCTCTTTTCTCTGAAGCCAGCCACCTCTATCACCCCCTTTCTATCTTCCCTTTGACTCCCATCTTCATTTTCCTTTTCTCACTATTGTTTTCAAGGTTAACCATGGTGTTGCTTCTCCTTCTCGTCCCTCCTTTATTCCCTGACTCATTCCACCTCCCTCTCTACATTCACAATCTAAATTCCTGCTTACTACTCCAATTCATCCTATCGATTCTGTTCTTATTAACTTCTAGTGGCTACGCACCAGAACTCCCTTCCACTGTCAATCCACTCCACACGCTCACTCCTTCAATTCCGTGCTCCTCTGAATTTTCACCTTCTAGCTCTTTCAAACTGACCATTTCATATTTGGACACCTTCATTTTTTCATACTTCTTGATTCATTACCTCTTTCTTATATTTATAGCATTTTGTGAAAAGTGCTTCATAGATCTATATGAATACAGAAGAAAGATTAGTGTGCCAGATGTACAACATGACTCTAATTGGCACTGATCTTCCCCATATACCCAGATGAGAAACAGGCAATACACGAGAATCATGGCTCAAATTGCAACATTACTCAACATGGATGGGTTGGTAGGATGCTGATGCCTCTGGAGGCAGGGTGGTGGTGGGGGATAGGCAGCCAGAAAAAAACAACTGTCGGGTCCATTGACCATCTGCTGCTTATGGGTTCTTATGGGAAATTCATCTGACGTCGATACACAGAACAGCGTCTAGAGTGTACTTATTTGACGTATGGTCCGTCATCACGTGATTGTCTACGTGGCAGCCGTAGCAGACAATTACGCGCATGGCGGTCATCTTGGTGTGATATTGTCAATGAAGTACTGAGGGGAGGCGGCGAGCCTGTCTCAAATAGACATAGAAAGCCGTTACTCCCGTCAGGCTATGGGAGGGACCACGAAAAGAGGGTCGAGGTGCCCAGAAAGGAAACAAACATTCAAACAACTTTGAAAGCAGATATTAATCAAATCAAATCTCTAAAGTAGTAGCCAGATTCTGGCAAAATTCGGGCAAAGCTCTTGTACGACACACATGCTGATAGTGCTAATAAGCGCAACTTAAAAAGGCTGCCGTCCCAGCATGGTTTGATTTGCAAAACTTAAAATGAAGTACTATTGAGGTGGTGTCATATGTGTCCTACACAGTGTGTATAGGTCCTGCATAGGATCACCAGTTATCACTACAGTTAGTATGCCAGTACAGTGGATAAAGTCTATCTACAACACAAACTATTCTTAGAGCGAGCTTCAATTTAACAAATTGTACAGTAAAAAGCAGATTATGCAAAGAAAAATGCAAGGGAAACGAATACAATTTCTAAACAGGTCACATCCAAATGACAAAAAAATATAATAATGGTTAAAGGGTTGCAAGTGATTGCCAGCACATAGATTCATGTAGGCCTTCCACGTCTGTTCTTAATCTATATATCCACATTTGCTCCCGTCTGAAGAGCAAGTTGTGGATGTTCCCTCCTCTCGTTGCAATCTTCACCTTCTCAAGAATTATCCATTGCATGTCTGTGGGGCTGTGCTTTTTTTCTAAGTAGTGTTCCACCATGGATGCTGTGATCTTTTTGCTTCGTATGCAGGAGCGATGCTCTGCCAACCTCGTTCTTATCGGTCGGGTTGTCATCCCTACATATCTTAATGTACATGGGCAGGTAATCAAATAAATGAGATTTTTGGTGTTGCAGTTGGTCATTTCTTTTTGTATCCATGGATGATGCCATCCGATATATATGGCTTTGGTTCTCGTAGTCCCAGGGCAGGCACTACATGACCCACATGGGGTGTGTCCTGTTGGTTTTTCATGATTCCAGAGTGTCTCATGAGGCAGACTTTTTTCCTTATAGGTTTTGACGAGGGAATCCCTCAAGTTCTTATTCCTTTTCATGGCAAAGCGTGGAGTAGCCAAATTGGATTCCCCACATTTAAGATGGGCCAGAGTCTTAGTACTTCTTGTTTGAGTTTATTGGTAAGGGGTGAGAATGTAAAGACCGCTGTCAGTTTGTCCTCAGAGCTCTTTAGCTTAGCGTGTTGTTCTAACGTGTTGTCACGGCCCTCTTTCTTGCCTGTTTGATGTTTTTTTTGGGGTATCCTCTCTTTTTTAGTTTTCTCTCCTTCCCATACCCTGCCCCTTACAATGCAGGGCTACCTCCTATCTGAATAGTAGAGATGTATCAGTATCAGTGGAAGAAATTAGACTACACACTAACTGGTGTTGGTCTTTAGCCCTGAAGAAAGTGGTCTCAAATATCTCAATACCACTGAAACAGGTCAGCTTTTGATGTGACCTGATTGGCAAAACTATGGATCAAAGATATTCCCAATTCAGGCCATACCTTAATCCCAACACCAAAAGGGATTGAGTACTCAAAAATCTTAGGAACGGAGCTTACACTAAAAAACATATCTCTGAACCAGAAGAAATAGGAGTAGTCTTTGACTATCCTTGGTCCAACACTCCAAATAACGTTTTTAACAAATATCACATGTGAAATTAATTCATGAGTTTTGTCTCTCACCTTATATAATCATTCTTTCAGCTGAGAGACACGAGATCAACACCTCTATTTTTAATGGGTTGCATTCCAAAAATGAAATAAAATGTAATGCTTATTTGGGAAACAACATATAATGTGCAAAATCTCGAAGGACAAAACAAAAACAGGAACTCAACAGTGTGGATCTAATCCTTAAAAAAGTAATACCTGAATAGAATTGACTCAAATCTAATTGTGATACAATGCTAGGGAAGATTTGAGTTTCAGATCCCCCAACCAGGTTCTAATATTGTGGATATCTTTTCTTCGGACAGCCAATGGCTGTGAACCTATGCCAGTGAAGGCATTCTCTCTAACTAGCTATTCGGAGCACATCGGTCCGGTTGGACCTACCCACTACCTTTCATCTAAGCAACTTACTATAACTATGGAGACTTGAGACACCTACAGAGATGGCAGAGACATGATATCTGGCATTTGCAGAGGATCTAGTGGAAAACATCTTGGCTAATCCATCTATTTTAGGCACAGAGGGCATACCGGAAGCAGGAAATAGTGGCAACGAATGGAATGAACTTGAAATCCTGAAGAAACAACTGACCCGCACTGAATTACATGGCACCAAAATGACTGAATATCTGCATGCCCATGCGGCTCCAGTGGCATTAATAATCAGAATCGAACCGCACATCTTTTTGGAGCAGGTCCAATTTATGAAAGATTGGTCGTATATATCAAATAAGTGCACAAGAGACTGGCTTGTGCTCATTATAAGTACAGCAAAGACAGTCTCAGAAAAAATTATGAAGGAGATCAAAGAGAAACAAGACTCTTTAAAAACAGCAACCGTCATTGCCATCTATAAAATGAGTATAGAAGACCTCGACACCACAATGAAAGACTTTAAGGACTTTAACTTCAATAAAAAAGTCGGCAAACTAAGAAAAGATCTGGCGAGCTTCACGCAAGAAAAGATATATCCCTATATAACGGATGCCTATTATGAAGATCAGAGTCAAACAACTGCTCAAACTGGCCAACAGTATAATCAATATAATAGGAAGCGGATACAATCACGCCCAAGACCATCAAATTGGACCTTTTCAAGTGGGAGCTCAAGTGGAAGTAACCAAAACGTAGCTACACCAAGTGGCGCTTCGAATGTATCCAACAACAATGCCCCCACAGCCCCCCAGTTTTTTCATCGGGGACAGGGAAAAACAAGGAACAAGGGGAGAAGACAATGGAACGCCCAGTGGCAGAACCAGTCACCCCGTGTCACACGCAGCAGGGGACAGGGATAGTCAGGCACTCCGCCATAAAAAAGAAAATAGTGACCTGGCAGAGGGATGTTGACATACCTGGTGTAAGATCCCCTAATGATAATACCATTGAAGAAAGAGAAAGACAAACACAAATCCACTTGATGCAACCATCCATAACCCAGACTCTTCCCCTCTGCGAGAAGTCCTTGGTGATGAACTTTTCCCAACTGGTCCTTACACGGGAACAGCAGATGCTCTTGGAGAAGGGCTTGTCCTTCGTACCCACCTCACAGCACAATCCTTTTCAAACCCGGATTGAGGCAGCCCAACTGATATGAAAGATAAGACTTAAACAATACTTCGGCACCCTAACGGAGATGGAACCCGATCAGAGGGCTGTAAAATGTGCCATAGATCTAAAAACCAAATCTACCTTCTATCCACCACCGAATGGGATATCTCTGGAATCTATTACATTTGAAAAAGCACTTTTCAAGAGCATTGAAAAACTTGAAAAAGAACAACATCATATCTTCCACAATTTTTCGAAACAAGAACAAATAGCCTTGAGAACACTGGCAGATAATGACCAAATTGTAATAAAACCAGCAGATAAGGGTGGAGCGACTGTAATACAAGACGTGGAAGACTACAACAAAATGGTCTTAACTCTACTAGAGGATCGAACCAGTTATAGACAGCTGGGAAAAGACCCCACTGAGGAAATCCAGAGTTTGATCCAACCTATTCTGGAGGAAGCCATTGCGGAAGGCCACATTAGCCTAAAAGAATATGAATTCCTATCTCCTAAAACACTGAGGAGGCCAGCATTCTATGCCTTACCTAAAATACATGAGGGAACAACACCTATCCCGGGAAGACCGATAGTCTCAGGCATAGGATCTGTCCTGGAACCACTCTCCGAATTCGTAGACTTCTTCCTGAGACCCAGAGTGGACAAAATGCGCTCCTACCTCAAGGATACTACTGCTCCTAAAAAAACGGAACTTTGACCCCAAAACACACTTGCTTGTCACTCTAGACATTGAGTCATTATATACACGAATCTCACAAATGGCCACTCTACAAGTAGTAGAGAACATTTTCAGAAACCTGGACCCACCTTTAGAGACTCCAGTTACTCTGATCATGCAGTTTCTGGAAATAGCGCTCACTAAGAACTATTTTCTTTATGAACAAACATTTTTTGAGCAAACATCGGGCACAGCCATGGGCGCTACATTTGCGCCAAGCCTTGTTAATCTATACGTAGCAGCCTTCGAGGACGATACCATCTACTCTGACATGAACCCCTGGAAAGCTCATATAGAACTGTTGTCACGCTATATCGATGATGTCCTTATGATCTTCGAAGGCACTGAACCAGAACTAACAAGTTTTTGACCTGGCTAAATGAACGTAACAGATATCTGACGTTTACTGAAACACATAGCAAATCTGAGATACACTTCTTAGATCTCCAACTGTAGGTGGGAAATAACATCATAACCACTCTGGTATTCAACAAACCCACTGATAGGAATGCTTTGTTAACCTTCTAGAGTTTTCACCCAGCAAGCCTGAAGAATAACTTGCCCTTCGGCCAATTTTTAAGATACAGAAGGAACTGTTCGAGCATTCTGGATTTTGAGAGACAATCGGATTACTTGGCCAACAATCTAAAAAGGAGAGGATACCCCAAAAAAACCATCAAACAGGCAAGAAAGAGGGCACGTAACATTCCACGTGACAACACGTTAGAACAACACACTAAGCAGAACAGCTCTGAGGACAAAATTACAGCGGTCTTTACATTCTCACCCCTTACCAATAAACTCAAACAAGAAGTACTAAGACTCTGGCCCATCTTAAATGTGGGGAATCCAATTTGGCTACTCTACGCTTCGCCATGAAAAGGAATAAGAACTTCAGGGATTCCGTCGTCAAAACCTATAAGGAAAAAAGTCTGCCTCATGAGACACTCTGGAATCATGAAAAACCAACAGGACACACCCCATGTGGGTCATGTAGTGCCTGCCCTGGGACTACGAGAACCAAAGCCATAGATATCGGATTGCATCATCCATGGATACAAAAAGAAATGACCAACTGCAACACCAAAAATGTCATTTATTTGATTACCTGCCCATGTACATTAAGATATGTAGGGATGACTACCCGACCGATAAGAACGAGGTTGGCAGAGCATCGCTCCTGCATGCGAACCAAAAAGATCACAGCACCCATGGTGGAACACTACTTAGAAAAAAAGCACATCACCACAGACATGCATTGGACAATTCTTGAGAAGGTGAAGATTGCAACGAGAGGAGGGAACATCCACAACTTGCTCTTCAGATGGGAGCAAATGTGGATATATAGATTAAGAACAGATGTGGAAGGCCTAAATGAATCTATGTGCTGGCAATCACTTGCAACCATTTAACTATTACTACATTTTCTTGTCATTTGGATGTGACCTGTTTAGAAATTGTATTGGTTTCCCTTGCATTTTTCTTTGCATAATCTGCTTTTTACTGTACAATTTGTTAAATTGAAGCTCACTCTAAGAATAGTTTGTGTTGTAGATAGACTTTATCCACTGTACTGGCATACTAACTGTAGTGATAACTGGTGATCCTATGCAGGACTTATACACACTGTGTAGGACACATATGACACCACCTCCAATAGTACTTCATTTTAAGTTTTGCAAATCAAACCATGCTGGGACGGCAGCCTTTTTAAGTTGCGCTTATTAGCACTATCAGCATGTGTGTCGTACAAGAGCTTTGCCCGAATTTTGCCAGAATCTGGCTACTACTTTAGAGATTTGATTAATATCTGCTTTCAAAGTTGTTTGAATGTTCGTTTCCTTTCTGGGCACCTCGACCCTCTTTTCGTGGTCCCTCCCATAGCCTGACGGGAGTAACGGCTTTCTATGTCTATTTGAGACAGGCTCGCCGCCTCCCCTCAGTACTTCATTGACAATATCACACCAAGATGGCCGCCATGCGCGCGATTGTCTACTATGGCTGGCACGTAGACAATCATGTGATGACGGACCATACGTCAAATAAGTACACTCTAGACGCCGTTCTGTGTATTGACGTTGGGTGAATTTCAAGGGGCACCTCTATTCCATTGGAGGTAAGCTATACCTAACGCGGAAGCATTTCCTGCAATGCTCTTTAGCTTGCCGACGCTACGAATCGCTTTATCCATCACGCTTACAAACCATGCATGCTACGTGCACCAAGATGCTGGCAGCCTCACTTCTGTATTGTACTTTGGGCTTCTTATACTTACAATTATATTTACAATTGGACTTTAGATTTGGGACAGCACGCACATGTTCTGCATAGCCCCTATCTTTCACATCTATTAGAATGCACTACATTTTCTTGCATTTGTTTTGGAAAACAGTCTTTGTAAACGTATTCTACACACAAGGATTGCGACCTAGTGGGTTTGCTGGCTGTCAGTGTGGGTTTTTCCCTGCTGGGCCGTTGTGTATCTCAGGCCAAACTTCTCAGGAGTTGACCTGTTAATTGAAAAAGCTAGTTTTTAATGCTCTTTTGTTTTAAATGTTTGTTGATGAAAACATAGTTTACCTTTGAGTCCCATTTCACTGCATTCAATTCCTAAAGAATATATCTTTTCTGTAGGTGAGCAAGGAATGCGCAATCCTTTTTGGATTCGGGACACTGTAAATTGTTATACTTGTTCGAATCCAGGACCTTGACATATGGGAGTTGTCTCATCTGTGATGGGTAAGATGTGTACATGATGACCTCTTATAATTGTGAGGTGATTTGCGGGATAATTCCCCAATGGCACTCTCCCTCTCTCTTTTCTCTCCTTCCCATACCCTTCCCCTTACAATGCAGGGCTACCTCCTATCTGAATAGTAGAGATTCATCAGTATCAGTGGAAGAAATTAGACTACACACTAACTGGTGTTGGTCTTTAACCCTGAAGAAAGTGCTCTCAATTATCTCAATACCACTGAAACCGGTCAGCTTTTGATGTGACCTGATTGGCAAAACTACGGATCAAAGATATCCCCAATTCAGGCCATACCGTAATCCCAACACCAAAAGGGATTGAGTACTCGAAAATCTTAGGAACGGAGCTTACACTAAAAAACATATCTCCGAACCATAAGAAATAAGAGTAGTCTTTGACTATCCTTGGTCCAACACTCCAAATAACGTTTTTAACAACTATCACTTGTGAAATGAATTCATGAGTTTTGTCTCTCGACTTATATAATCATTCTTTCAGCTGAGAGACACGAGATCAACACCTCTATTTTCAATGGGTTGCATTCCAAAAAACGAAATAAACTTTAATGTTTATTTGGGAAACAACATATAATGTGCGAAATCTCGAAAGGACAAAACAAAAACAGGAACTCAACAGTGTGGATCTAATCCTTAAAAAAGTAATACCTGAATAGAATTGACTCAAATCTAATTGTGATACAATGCTAGGGAAGATTTGAGTTTCAGATCCCCAACCAGGTTCTAATATTGTGGATAGGTGTAGGGTGTTATCACCCAGCAAGGGCAGTTATTGGATACCATCATGGTCAGATCGCCTTAGAAAAAGGCCCACAAAAATACCTGTAGCAATTAGCAAGACAGACGAGAAGAAGTCGCAGCTTCAGATGCAGGTGGCACAGTTGCCCATATTAGAGAAAGGTGATGGGGGCCTCAGTACGTACCTTGGACAAATATGGATGAGGAAAATGTAATGAACCACTTGCCAAACCTCACAGCAGAGGCAGGCACATGGATGTATGCCTTCGAGAAACAGGCAGCAGGGATTACCCTGGCTGTAGGGGATATGAAAAGCTTGTTGACCTCATTATTGAGTGAACAATCAGATGCTCTTTGGCGAAAGGCAGGATATGACAGAGTGACATTGAACAGTATTTCCAGTAACAGCCTCTTCTCAATCTGCCTAACCTCTACTCTTTGCCTTCTGAAACTAACCCAGAACAGGACTGCAAGACTTATTCTTGGCCTCAAGCCCATGGGCCGCATCTCACCAGTCCTGAAATCTCTCCACTAGCTCCCGTTGGCTGCAAGAATCAAGTTCAAGAGCCCCTACACTGCCCACAAGTCTTTCTGGGGCCGGGGCCCACACTACATCCAACTCACTCTTCCGAAATACCATCCTTCTAGAGATCTTTTCTCAGCTACCTCCAACTCTCTGAGGGTCATATGCTTCTCCAGGCAGAGGGTGGAAACTACCTCCCTCTGGAGCAGTCTCCCTGCTCAGACTTGTGCCCGACCATCTGAAATGCCATAAGCAGCTCAAGACCCTCCTTTTCTCCTCTGCCTTGTCTCACTTGCTCACTTGGGAACTTACCTGTCTGCTGCACCAACTGGTTTCTTGTTTGCATTGGAGTCTCACGGGGTACCAGGTTTGTCAACAGCCAGTCTTCCTTGCACTGCCCCCTAGACTACTGCACACTTAGGGGCTGTAACTGTAACCCCCAAAACCCCCTGCCTCCTGCACTGACCTAGAGCCTTGCTACCCTGGCTGCACTTACTAAGAGCCATGCTTCCCTGATCGAACTTCCCTGTTCTTCTCCCTTGCACCTCCCCCTCTTCCTCCCCTTGCACTGCTATTTTCACACTTGCACAATCTGAATGTCACTCAGCCTAGTAGCCTAGTAGTATAATTTGTCTTGTCCTCCCTATATCTTCCCTCCCTTGTCTTTTGGCACCTAGAAACTCTTGTGTACAGACAAGTTATAAATGCCATATCATATAATATCATATCATACCATAATGAGCATGACATCATGCCATTCAATAACTTCAGAGTGCTAAGAGGAATGAACCCGGATACACCAGACATGCTGTCAATCCTAGCTTGCACTATGAGAACAGATTAGGACCCTGCACAGTACATTCAGCAGATATAAGAGATGTAGCTGTTAGAGATATGACAACACTAGGCCAGGAACATCCCCGTTCGTTATCACCTATGGTAAAATGGCTCCCCAAAGCAGTACAGGCAAAATTAGGCAAGGAGGTGGACTTTGAGACAAAGGTATCGCTGAGAGACAAGCACACATAGTTCACCATTACAGAGCAAAACAGGACAAGGAGAGCAGCAAAATTGACCAAGCGCAGAAGTCATAAGTGACATTTGTACAAAAGAAATTAGCTAAACTAATACAACTCCCAGCATAGAAGGGGGAGTTGGATGGGGTAGCCTCCACAAGTAGGATATCCTCAACAAGTAGGGTATTCTCCATAAACACCAGCATTAGCTTATTTTCCACAGGGGAGATTTTCCACCAACAAGGGGCTTTCAGAGAGGGAGGGGGATTGGATTTGGATATGGAGGAGTAGGACACATGTTCAGAGGACCTTGCTATGTTTGTGGGAAGATAGAACACTTTGCACTAGAGTGTAGGAGCAGAACCAAAGTACAGAATGGCCCTGGTTGTATTCCTGCATACCATACTACAACCTATCCAACACAGCCACAGATGAAACTCCAAAAGGCGCAATACCCACTTCCCACAAATGTCAAAATGCACCACAGCAGATGCCCCAGTTGCCCAAAATGCCCCATCGCAGATGTTCCCAGTAACTCAGATGCCTGCAGTTTCCCAAACTATACATAATACTGCCCAAAAGCAGCAGTTAACCCAATAACCACAACCAAATGCCCTCCAAGCACAAGCCCCTGCTCAGCAATGGGACAAAAATGTGTTACCACAAGAGGCAGTACTACACTGTACAGATGTGACAGTGTTGGAAGGATACCCTTTTACAGTCCCAGGAACAGATAAAGTGTCCCAATAGTATAGCCCACAGAGGGTTCTGACGTGCCTAGTTCCTATCAGTCACTGCAGACCCAAAAGATGAACCACAGGTTTCAGTGAAGATGTGAGGCAAGACATTCTCATTTTTGCTCGACACAGGGGCTACCAAGTCTTGTATTAATGAAGGAAGGTTCCATTTGTTGTACAAAATAATGGACACACAGGGGTTTTCTGGGGCTGTTCCTTTCATTTGTTGGGGAGCATGGGACTTTAAGGGATTACAAGATCATTGGAGAGTACATTTGGTGCCCTAAAAATGAACAAAAATATAAGCTGCGAAAGTCCCTGTAAAAAGAGCATGCAGCATGAAAGCCAGCAGCTGCATACACACAATCCCGAAAGAGATCCTGTTGTACAGGCCCAACAAAGTACAAAGCACAAGCAGCTGTGTTTTAGTGAGCCATAACATGTTCACCCTATAACTGAACATAACCCTGCACATAACGTAAACATATGCATTAGACATTAGTTAGGGAAATATAAACTGCCCCGCCTTGGGAACCTGGGGTGCTAAAGAAATTATTTTTCTTCCCCCATTGCAGGGGCTGGAATGCTGGAATGGGGATAACGGTCTGGAGCCCTCATTATCTGCCCTCGCTCCACTTGGGTCGATAACTTGGGGTGCCGGGCCGTCATCCCTGTTCCAGTCCCTAGAACGGGGAATTAACACCACATTATTCACATTAAAATAACACAAAATGCTAATGGAAATGTTGGAAAATCTTATTGAGTCTATGTACTTTACTGAGAAATGTAAAGTAGATGGAGTCTGTACAATTTATTTTTAGTTCTATTTTTTAAATGTGAAAGGTTGTTCCTAATTGAACCTTTCCTTTGGTGTTTTTTGATGTATTTTTTTGCAGGAGAGGTTAGAACTTAAGGTGGGGAGGGAAATGAGGGAAGAGGCACCAAGAACTAATAGGAAGGGGCAGGTGGACAGGCTAAGATGTTGCATGTGTGTAACTTCCAAGGTACGGGGCAGTGTTTCTCATGATCCTTGATTACAGCTTGAAAATCACTCTGAAATTTCTTCCCCCTGCAGAGTGGTGTGTTGCAGTATATGCAGTGGACTGTTGTCTTTGAAAGATATGGATCAAAAGCCTCTTTTATTGCTTACAAGGTAGGTGGTGGAATTTTGTGTCCCACAGAAGTAGGCTGTGTGGTTACAGTATTGGTTGAGATAGATGAGGTGGAAGAAGACGGCTTACTACTTGCTAAGAAAGAACCAACCTTTCTGAGAGCATCGCGGTGGTTGGATTTGGTGTGGCGGTGCATGGAGGTGGTCCTGTAGGAGTACTGTCCAGGTACTCTGTGACTGATTACAAAGTTGCACTCAGTGCATTTCACTTTGGTAGCTTTAGCCTTTGGTACATTCCCTACAGTGGTAAATAACTACCCCACCCATGATTCTCTTTGGGTGCTAGAGGTAGGCACATCCTCCACCTCATCTTCTTGGTCCGCTTCATTGTCTTTAGAAGTACAGCGCTTTTTTTGTGATGTCATCTTTGATGTCCTGGATGTTAGTCTTAGCAGTGCACGGTGGTGGCACGAGTAATGGTTGCTTAGCTTACCATAACTGGCGAATTTCAGGGGTTTTTCGATTTGAGTTGTAATGATAACATCCCTTTAACAACATTTTTTCATTGAATTTCATAGGTTTTTATTAGTGCAACTTAACCATAATTTCCCTTTAACAACGATTTTCAGTGAATTTCATAGGTTTTTATTAGTGCAACTTAATCAACTTAACCATAACGTCCCTTTAACAAAGTTTGTTCAGTGAATTTCAAAGGTTTTTATTAGTGAAACTTAACCATAATGTCCCTTTAACAACATTTGTTCAGTGAATTACATAGATACACACACACATAAGTATATAAACATATACAAATATCATCATCATTGTGAGAGGATGAAGTTCGCAAGCAGTTAAGTCCTAGCGTGAATGGTCAAAGGTAGGATAGCTGAAATCATGGGAAAATTAAGCCAGGCAAGTAATGTTTCCATCGAAAAGTTGCAAAGTGTATTAGAGACAAATGGTTCACAATGCTGAGAACAGTAAGATGGTGCAAAACCGCTCAGTTCAACAGGAGAGGATGTCATGTTACTATCTCAATGCCACACTGTCAACACCTCACATAGGGATTGGTTGAAATGTATGTAATTATTCAATTCACTCATACTTCTTGCGAAGCGACCAATTGCAAGTTTTGATTAACCGATACATGTTTAAAAGAGAGCTATCCAATTAAAATGGATGTGAAAGGCGATGATCTAAATGGATATAATCTAAGTCACAATGTTAGAATAAAGCAATAGAGTTAGGAAATGTATGGAATACTTATCGTGCAAATGATGCAGGCGAAGCAGAAGACTGGAAAAGGTCATTGACTCATTACATTTGTTGTCTTTTTCTTTCTGTATTACAGTATATAACCAGCCATTTTTATGAACACGTTTGAATATCTGTTTAGATGTTCCGCTGCACAGGCATATATAATACATTTTTGTTTTTCTCAATTCTTGTGCATTCATTTGTGGCTCTTGTGGATTGATTTTTGATACTTGAATCGGGACTTGCCATACATATCTGATGGCCCGAGTATGGGGATCCAGGTGTTTCCGGAAAGCTGTGGTCTCCTCCGCCGCACTTTGGGGACAAGCAAGGTCTGACTGGAGAGAGCAGAAGACTGTGCAAAACCACAAGGAGGTAGCAAGTGCCGGGATCATCGAGAAGGCCTGCCTGATTGCTCCAGGCTCCTGGCCCGCCCCCTAGATTACAGGCCATTGTGGGGAGAAGTGGCCCCTGAAGACTCCACCTGATCTGAGAATTACAGCAGGAAAGTGAGTATAAATGCAGAAGTGGAGTGAGCCACTTGATTTGGTTTCTTGTGTACTATTTTTACTTCTTTTAGTAGAAATTGAAGAGGGCACCTGTAGTGAGGAGTGGAGACATCATCCAAATTAAAACTTGGTAAGTGAAGTGTACACAGACCTCAGTAAATGAGGGAGGGGCAGCACTACTTTAGAAATAAGAGTGTGAAGTCCAGCATTAGAACTGTGTTTTATTTCTTGCATTGTATATTTTTACATAGTGGTGAATGATTAGAGGCAAACACTAATGAGATTTTGAGCAGGGGAAGTATTGGGGTGGAGACTCTATTTGGAAGGGGGTCCGTTTTTGGACATTTCTGTTTATGCGCATGGCCGCGCTGTGATTTTGTGTTTAGGCATTGGTCTTGTATTAACGTTTTTGTTTTGAGGCTGTTTGATGCAAGTTAGGGGTGCGTCGTAGAGGGGAAGACCTACAAGATATCATTGAAGGCATTGTTTTGATTTTTTTTCTTGTGCAAAAAACTGTACAGATGAATTGTTATTTACTGTATAGAAAAGAAATGAGTACTCCATTAGAGTACATGTTCAAGGAATTTATGACCTACAGGCAAAAGATTATTAAATATAACCAAGAATGGCTGCTAGGAACAGAAGGACAAATGTTTACAGCTTGGCAAGCTGAGGGCACACATGACAAAAGTATGATAGAACACATGTATACCCATTTATTATCCACCTATAAGGGTAAAAAGCTGAACAAGAGCAGAGTATATTAGAGCTATGGAAGCTCTATAAAGACAAAAACAGTAATAAAGAAAAGGAGAATGCTGAGGGTGTATGTGCCAGGCCCCTGTCAGAAGCACAAACACAACATAGACTTCAATGCCTGCACAGTCGATAATCCAGATTAGTGTGGAGAAAGGCACCCAGTCAGCACAAGCTTCAACGGCAGCACAGCTGACTGCACCACCCGTAATGGGCCATTATCCCTTATAACCATCTGCAGGATATGCAAATCTCTGATATAAACCCCAGCATATTCTAAAACGAGCCCACTAAGGGGAGGAAGTGCACCAAGCAACAGACGAGACCCAGCAATAATGAAATTAGAAATAAAGGTGTGCAAATATTTTGAAGCAGCGATACACAAGACAGAGGAAGAATTGGCAGGGGTGACTAGGAAAAGTGGGGCCATGCCCTAGGGTAGATGCAGAAACATGGGCAGTGGGAGAAATGTAATTGAAATTGCACAAGGCTGTAATTAAAGATGCAAAAGTCAAAAACTGAAGAGCCAGAGCAACAGGATGTAGACTACGAATTGGAGGTGATTGAAAGTGAGGATGAGCAGGAAGAAAGTGACGAGGATCAAGAAGAGTGGGTCCTTGGGAAAGGCAGTTAGCCCATTGTCCCATAACCATGCCAGTGATAAATGGGAGGAAAAAGGCAAGAGAACATCATAGTCAAAACGAGGAAGGAAGTTCCCATTGATACAGAAGGGAGTGGGCAGATCACAATATATACGATGGGCTCATACGGATAAGAACAATTTAATCAAAATGTTACCACCTCTTACAGTGGGGGTGGGTTAGTGGATCAGTGCAGTAGAAAAACATACAGCAGTGGTTACCTTAGCAATTGGGGACATGAAAATCCTATTAGCCAGCATAATTGGAGATCAAACAAACACAATTTGTGAACAAGCAGGGTACCCTGGATTATGATTAGAAAGTGATGTACATGACAGTGCTCCATTCAATAATTGCTGAGCCGTGTATAGGATGCATTGAGAATGGCATACCTAGACAGACCTGATGTAGGTGCGTTAATGACATGCACAATGAAGCAGGACCAAGATCCTGCATTGTATATCCAATCCATTCAGGAAATGTGGCAAGAGGATTCAGGGGATACATGCGAAATGGATATACAATTTTTCGACCATGTGCTTCGAAAAGGTCTTCCTACTGAAGTGCAAGGGGAATTAGACAGAATCGTAGGCATAGAAGCAAATGGGTGGGATGCGATACAGGTACAATTTTGCAAGTGAAAGAGTGAAAAGGCAGTGGAAGAAAAGGCAGAAGGGGAGGAGTTGGAGGATTACAACCTTGATTTGGGGGTGAATGTGTAACATGCGGGAAGATCGGACACATGGCTAAGATTGTTGAAGCAGATTCCCATGCAATATCACCTAAAAGCACTCCCACCACTTTATTATGCACAAGTGCCAACACAGGGATTCAATGCTCCACAGCAAGCCACCGCTCCAATATCAATGTATGCCCTGGATCTGCACAGCACCAGAACGTAAGCCCAGTACAAATGTTTCTACCCAGAAAGGGGCCACCCATGCAATACCCAACACCAAATGCAATGCAGAATGTCATTCAACAGGCTCTCACACAGGCTGTTACAGTGACATGGGAGCAGAATACCCTTTTACAAGGAACAGTCACAAACTACATGGTGTCAGTGTTCTAAGTAGCAATGCTTTTCTGCTTCCCAGATCCAATACATATGCACAGTAGGACAGAACACAGCAACCCCTGATGTGCCCAGTTCTCATGATTACTCCAGAGAGAAGCAAGGAGCCCAAAGTGGGGAAGAATGTAAAGAACAGAACGTTTACCTTCATGGTAGACATGGGAGCCACCCGATCTTGAATAAGGGAGGGACGGTTTCAATTGACAAACAACAGCATGGACACTCAAGGTTGTTCCGGAGCAATTATGCAGGTTCCTTTCACAGAAGATGTATACCTCAGTATAGGGGCTCAAGAGCTAGTCACATCATTATTGTACAGTACAGAGCCATCAGAGAATTTATTAGGGAGGGATCTCCTTCAGTAGCTCAGCATGACCATTTCATTCACCGACAAAGGAATTGTGTGCTCGAATCCAAGCATACATTTCAACAGAATAGCCATAGTAATAGAGGTGCTTTGCAGTACCATCAGAATTCCAGCATTGCCATTGCACGAGACTCTTTTTGCATACACAGTGACCATTTATATTGGTTGGCTACCAGGTATGTGAATATGAGGAAGCCCAGGAGTGATTCTCACATTACGCATTGATGCATTGATTATGAAGAAAGATACAATAATTGTAACAGGCATAGATGAAGAGAGGATGGAGTGGAAGGGTGTGCTACACATAGATTCCATACTGCCACTGAGATAAATCACAGACAAACTGCTATTTGCAAACATGGAACCAGATGGAGAAGTATTCTTCAAAATCAGCGCACCCTGTCATTTGGTGATACAGCATAGGAATTACCACATATGATACTGATAGCTACAGCAGCACCTGCACAATTACATGAAGATTTAGTGCAAGTGCCTAATAGAATGTGGAAGAGCAACCCACATGATGTAGGGTGACTGACCAGCAATTCCCATTGGCCAAAGAAGCAGATGAGGGAATTTATGGCACAATTAAAAAATTGCTTGACCTAGGCATCATAGTGCCTTCAGTCTCACCATGCAACACAGCTATATACACATTGAAGAAAGAAAAAGGGATCATCATGGAGATTCATGTAGGATCTCTGCCCTCTGAACGATATATTGGTAGCAGAATATTGCTTGTGCCAAACCCTGCATCAACATTGTGTAACATACCTGCGGATGCAGACTACTTTTCAGTGATAGATCTTAAAAATGTCTTTTTCACAATAAACAGCATCCACACTCCCAATACCTGACAGCGTTTTCATATCACAGAAAAAGAGATTCCAACACACTTGTGTGCCCCAGGCGTACTGCAAATACCCAAGTGTTTTTAACAGGGTCCTTCAGATGGACTTTGGAAACATCAAAATGCCCCGTGCAGTTCTACAGTATGAAGATGACTTGTTAGTGTGCAGCCTGACAGAAGAACAGTACAGAAGCAAAACAGTACAACTCGTGACAATACTTGCAGACAAAGGGTACAAAATTGACAGAGACAAACTACAATTCTGCCAGAAAGAAGTGATGTACTGGGGACTGATCATATCATCAGAAGGGAGAAACGTAAGCCCAGACAGAGCCACAGCAGTGAGGAACACACCACAGCCTAAAACAATCAGAGAAATGCAGCAATTTCTAGGCCTATGCAATTATTGCCGAACATGGGAGCTCGATTACTGAACATATGTCAGTCCCCTATTGCAGGTACTTAAGGAAGCACACACAATCAAAGGAAAACTTAAATGGGCAAAAGAGATAGCAGAATGTTTTGAGGACTTAAACATAGCAAGTAGCAGTGAACCAGTGCTAACAACTCCGGATTACAATAAGCCATTCTTCCTATTCTCACATTCAAATGGACAGATCATGACAGCAGTACTCACAGTGTGATCATCGCAAACTCACAAGCCTTTACCATACTACAGTGGTCTTTTAGATCCAGTAATGCAAGGCCATTTCTCATGTGAGCAAGCATAATCAGATTCAGCATTTGGGGGTGTCCACTCAGTTTGGATGCTGAGCAAGCAGTATTCTCCATATTAGAGAGAAACACATCTACGCTTACCACACAAAGAGCAAGTGGGTATGAGGTAATTGAGGTAATGTTAACAAACACAGCCATTACGATAGTGAAATGTCACACAGTTTTATACAGCAACATACATCCCCACACCAGCTGTGCCTCAGGGCAAAGTCCATGACTATATAGTATATGATGGCGAGCCAGAACAATACAACAGTGTGAGCGAAGACCCTCTGGACTAAAGTGTACTATGTAGATGGGTCATCAAGCATAGACCAGGAGAGCAACAATAGTAAAATATGTAAAAGACCAAGAGGAAGGGTTCCAAATAGTGATGCAAAAGAGTCTACCTTCACTCTATTCAGCACAAGCACAAGAGCGTGCAGCACTCATATAAGCCGTAGAAATACCAGATTATGAAGATGACAACATATACACTAATTCACCCTACATGACCTCTACAGTGCACTCAGGTGATCAAGGTGGAAGAGGAGAGGTTACAGACGGGCAGATTGGTTACCAGTTCAGCAAGCAGTCTTGTTAGCTAAACTAATTGAAGCATTGAACGGCCCTTTGTACCTAGCCACAGTGAAGTGCGCAGGACACTCCAAAGGGAAAGATTGTGTTTCACGTGGAAACACAGCTGCGGATGCACTTAAAACCAGGCCTCTTATATGCCCTTTCACAAAGAAAGCCAAATGTGTGTTACCGCAGTACAGAAAGGAAGACTACCAGAAGCTTACAGCGCATTATCAAAGGAACACATAATTGAGTTTCAGGAGAGAGCCCCAGCAGCAAAAAAAGCGTTATGGGTAAAAAGAGGGTGTACACAGTCACAGACATCATCATCCGGAGACAAAATAGCACAGGTAAGGTAGTAATGCCTGAATAGCAACTAAACATTGCCATAGAACAGCTCCATTTCCCTTCGCATGCATCTAAGCAGCACCTTGCTGCTGACATACGTGAGGACTGGTTTGTGCCTAATCTAGCAAAACAAGTCGATAAGTTTGTGGAAAATTGAACCACATATCACAAATGTCATACTGGACACACACTCAAGACACTGAAGGCAACATTGCTTCTCCCCACAGGGCCATTCTAGGAGCTCCACATCAATTATATCAATATGGTGAAGCAATGCAACGCATACAGGGAAGGACTAGTTGTAGTTTTCCCATACTCCCACTGGATAGAGGCTGGAGCTTGTGTCAATGTGGATGCCAAATCCACCACCAGATTTTTTGTGAGGGAGGTCTTTCCTAGATGGGGTATATGTGAGACTTTGAGGTGAATAATGGTCCCCACTTTGTGAATAGGTTCCTCTGGGAGGTCACACAATTGTTAGGAATAAGACAGAAATTCCGCACTGCCTACCACCCATAAACAAATGGGGTGGTGGAGAGGATGAATTGTTTGCTAACACTAAGGTTAGCTAAACTCTGTGACATTCTTAAAGGAGCTGGCTATAATGTATATTAACTTATATAATTGGTTATTTATAACACGCTGAATACCCAGAGGTTTTGAAGCGTGGACCCAGGGATCACACTTGTGTTGTTCCACGTCCTCTTGCTTACAAGGTGAGCGCATTGCCCTTGAGATATGCTCCCAAGACACTGCCTAACCCTGGTCCTGTTCAGCGTACATAATCAGCCTGGTAAGGACCACCACATAAGGACCTATGCAGCACTGACAGGAAGGAGAATGCATGCCCCAAATGTGCCTCCACGATCAGTGTTTGATGCCAACAGGATCTCAGATCTGTTAGGAGAAGAGTTCAATGTATATCTGAAGAATATGTCAAGCTTTGCAAAGTTCATTTCTTCAAAGATAGAAATAAAAGCGTGTCATCGAGCCCCAACTGATCAGCACAACATCACAACAGAAGAACCTCTTCAGCTTCAACCAGGAGACAGTGCCTACGCAAGAATTCACCTGTCACCATGAGGTACAAAAGGCAACAGCCAAGCTAAAACATTGTCGTGCCTGGGTTCAAATCACCAATCTGCACAAAGATACAAGCACAGCACCACAACATTGAGGATCAACAGATATTGGACTCAAATGAAGGAGCAACAGCAAAGGTTGAGTAATAATTTTGAACTGTAGAACAAGTACATGGCGAGAATGAAGTATTTCAGGCACAACAGGGCAGCAGAGCAAGTGCAGCATGCAATATGTAAAAAGGCTAAAGAAAATAATCATAGAAATATTAAGAATATGATTTTAAGGATATATTGGGCCTCACTACAAGTCTGGCGGTAACGCTGTTGGTGCTACCGGTGGGTTGCCACCTGTCTTGCAATATTTACTGGTTCCTGCCTTTCCAAAAACACCAGCGTATTATGACCCCAGCATTCCGGGAAGTAAGGCACTGGTAAATATGAATCCCCATTCCCAATTGAGTCCCATAGGACTCAGTGGGAATGGGGACCACAGAAGCACCAGTGTCGATGCTTCTGTGAAACTCTGTGGGTGGGTTCCGTTCCGTCTGCCAGGTGTAATCCTGGAGGGCGGGACAGCACCTACCCGCTGTGTCATACTATGCTGGTCCAGTAACAACTGTGCTGGTAGGCTTACCGGCACTGTTGTTACCGGACCGGCATGGTCATAATGAAGTCCATTGTCTATTTTTCTCTCTTCTTCTTCTTTCCTTTTCTTTAATGGAATTTATAAAGTTAGGATCTAGAGGTTACAAGAATAATAGTACAAAGATAGAGACTCTACCTATATTTATAATTAACCTTGTGACCAGGCATAAATGACAGTTGATTAAAGAAACAAATAGCATCTTTGATGAACATCATTCAGAAGGTACCAACATGTGATACGATCTCATGAAAGCCATATGTAGGGTACAAGTAAATTAATCATGTTATATATGTGGGCTTATCCCACATGCTGTTGGCAAACCCAGATTGTTCTTAATGCACAAAGTGCCGACTTCGGAGGCCTAGTGCTAAGCACATTTAATAACTTGCATGATACAGGGGCAGTTCCAGAGACACAATTCAAAAACATATGAAAAAAGGTCCAAAGAGTTGTGCAAAGGGTTGGGAAGATATGATGAAGTACAATGTCCCGCAAAGCAACAGATAATGATGGAAGGTGCAACATCCAGGAACAAGAAATGGGTGAAGGGGCAGGCTTTGTTCAATGTAGAGAGGCTACTGGGATTTACAGAAGAAGAAGTAATGCTGCAAACAGATGAAAGCTGCAGAAATGTGTGGACCTTGCATATTAATAAACTGACAAGTCTACATCAACATGATCAAGCTGTAAAAGTACAGAAACTCACTTGTTCTTCATTTTGTTTCAGAGGCACAGAGGGACTGTGCCCATTGACACCAACAGCAATTGTAGCTGGACTTACATGATGCCAGGGCTAATTGAGGGTACAGTCACCATCACATATTTCCTCTGGCAGTGTGACACAAAGGCCTGCTTTTATCTACCACCGTCTTGGGTGGACTTTGCTCACTGTTAACGTTGCATGCTCCTGTTATGGTAGTACCTCAAAATTCCCCCGAATGACCCCCAATGTTTATAGGACACATTAACTCACCTAGAGTGCAAAATATAAAGAAAAGCTTAGGATATTTCTCAGAGGAAGCGGATGAAGCCTTAAAGAAGGTGCCAACACAATAACTCCTATTCTCAAAAACTGAGGTATTCTTTACCTCATTGCTGGCTCCAGGGATACAAACTGCTACCAATTCAAAATGGCTTCAGATAATATGCTTTAAACTTGTTGGAGCTTTCTTATGCTACTGAAAATTGACTCAACGCAATACATGAAGAGCTTCATGCACTCAGGCTTCTGGCACTCCAGAACCGGATGGTGCTCAACCTACTCACATTAATGGAGGGAGGCATCAGTAGAAAGATAGGGAGCACATGCTGCACGTACATGCCTCCCAATGAAATCAACAATGGATCCTAAACACTTGCCATCAAACAAATGCCCAAGTTGACAATGGACATAGAGAAAGCAGGAGGAATTGTCAAGGATGACAACTGGCTGATGGTTCTAACAACAGGGATGCTTCAGGGGCTAATTATTTTTGCCAAGTACTGTTTCCTATCCTTATTACTGTAATAATACTCTGGTGTACTTATCAGATAACTTTTGTGTCCCATGGTCATAAAAGTACCCATCCTGCAGTTACGACAGGTAATACTAATTCTCGTTGGAAAGATGAAAGCTGTCAAACAGATGAGCAACCACAGGTAGGAGAAACAATTAGGTACCAAATAAACAGACATTGCTGCCCAGAAGATGCCCTTTGGTCACCACACCCGATCCAGACAGATTTCTTGAGTGCTGCATAAATATCAAGTCAGACTGACCAACCAGCTACCTAAAATGTACCCCATGGGATTATGCCATATGTTGAGGAGGTTTGAGGGATACACATAAAACATAGATACCCAGGAGTGTTTATGACTGACAAGAAGAAGAAGAAGAAGACCATGAGAGGGGATTTAGAGAAAGATTATTCCCTCAAGGGATGAACGGGGGAAATGTTGGGGAGTATGAGATTATGGGGGATTACAACAACATTGGAGAGTACATTCAGTGCCCTAAATGTGCACAAAAATATAAACTGTGAAAGTCCCTGTAAAATGAGCACACAACATGGAAGCCAGCAGCTGCATACACACACTCCCGAAAGATATTCATTTGTGCAGGCCCAACAAAGCACAAACAGCCATGTTTTAATAAGGCATAGTATACTTACCCTACGATGAACATAGCCATGCACCATAGTGAAACCAGCTGCATTTGAAATTAGGGAAATATAAAACTTATTAACAATAATAATGAATGACAGTAATCCTTTACATTAAACTGAACACAGAGCAAATGCAGGCCTCAAAATCTAGTGAGCCATTTCACAAGGATGAAAATCCATACACCCACAGCAAACAATATCAGCCAAACTATAGCAAGGAAGCATACACACATCTCAATTGTATCTTTTCAGAGCACACAATAAAATGAGGCACAGTGATTGATTAAGGCAAGGGCGGCAAACAAGTTGCCAAGCTTGAGATGCAGTAGGGAGGTCATGAGAGAGCAACAAAGAAATATATCGGACCCCAGTGCTAAAGGACATAGACTGCATACTGATTGGACAAAATATATTGGTCTAGCTGAGTTCCCAGGCAAGCATTTGAAAGACATAAACAAAGTGTGTTCCTGAATAGTATGTCAAAATGTAATACAATGAATTGCCTAAGCTTGAGAGAGCAGAGCAATAGCTCGTAGAAGATATGTCTGGTAAAATAGAGCGACTAAGGCACACCACTGCTCTCTACAGGATAGAGCACACCAATCTGGCTCTATTTGTTTAGGAAGAAGTCATGTAGAATGCCAGTACACATGAAGTAGGCTTGATTGGTAATAATTGATTTGTTTTAGAAGCTCGCACATAACCTTTACCAGATGTACATGGTAGAAATAAAAAGACACCTTCATGAAGACACAAACTATATAGATAGACGCACATATAGGTATGTAAACATATTCACATATTCTTGTCATTGTAAGTCCCAGCGTGAAAGGTTAAAGGCAGGATAGAATAAATCATGGGAAATGGAAGTCAGGCAACTAATGTTTCTAATGACAAGTTGCAACATGTATCAGAGACAAATGGTTCACAATGATAAGAACAGTAAGATGCTTAGGTCAACAGGAGAGGATGTCTGTAACTATCTCAATGCCACACTGTCAACACCTCACATAGGAATTGGTTGAAATGTATGCAATCATTCATTCCACTCATACCTATTGTGAAGCAACAATTTGCAAGTTGTGAGCAGAAGAGGATAGGGCACTAGAAATGCATATCACAGCTCTAGAACAAAGCAACAATAAGTAGGACCCTGCTGCCGATAACTGGGTTCTTGTAAGATGGTGCCCTGCCATCTTGTTTTAGTGGTTTAAGACAGGGTGGATAAAGAACCTGTGTCACAATGGCACAGGGTTGGTTGCCAATTTTCTTTGGGTTTAATTGTTGTAGATTATTGTGAAAAGTTGAAATGCTCAATGTTGTTGTATATCCAGCTTAGCCGACACATGTTTAGAACCAACATGGGTCTTTTTCAAGGCTTTGGCAAACATACAGTAGATGCATTGTGAGACATACAGTAGATCCAGCGTGGTGCACTATTGGTTTTGACCCCACCCAGATAGTGTAACCAGGATAGTGACATTGTGTAGAGTGTGGTTCAATGTTGAGAGGTTAAGTGACATTTCGCAATGTGATATACCATAGTGTTATGTTATCCATAATTAGTAGCAACGTTAGGAACATGAAGGTTAATTACGGTGGTATATGTGATCGTCATTGTGATTGACATGGTGCAACAGGTTGTATGATGAGGATCACACAGCGTTTTATAACAGTTTGTTTGATACACGTATATGCATGGTATTTGTCATAGGGGTTTGTTTGGTACAGGTAAATACAGAATACCTGTACTTCTGATCTTTGACCATACGTTTATGGTCAAAGATCAGAAGCAGCAAGGAAAGAGGGTTAGAGAAAATTAGCGGAGTGCAGGAGCAAATAAGCAGCTGCAGATGGGATGGAAAATGAGCCAAAGGTGTTGCAAGGTTAATCATTGTTATCACATGGTGTCTGAGTACAAATAACTGTCATGTGTGCATTTGTTAAAGAGAGGGGGGGGGCCAAGGACAGTGCAGTATTGCATCAATAAAGGTCAAGCCTTGAGGGCTGTGAAAGAGCACAAAATAATGTGGTGATATAACGGCTGGGAACCTTATAGGGTTTCCGCCATGGGCATGGGCTAAGCGGCAAACCGAACTGCTGTTGCAGCAGTATTCGTCATAATAATGGAATGCTAAGTGCAGATTTGGGTGAATGCTTGGAAGTGGCTGGCTTGCGTCAAAAAACGGGAAAAGTGAGGTTGGCCATATTGGTTGAGTGCTTTTACTAAGGATATTATCTGAAAGCGTTTACATGTCCTAAGTCAAGGGGGGCCTCTGCAAACAGTTGAGCGGTCTTGGCGAGCGGATTGTGCTGACCGCCATCTTTGTTTGTAAATTATATGGTGAACTTGGATTCACATGATTGGCTGTTGTGATACACAAATCTGATTGGCTAATGCGTTCATATTGGCTATATTTGTTAAGATGCACTAGCAGATAACAGAGCATCTAGACCACCAGAAATTAATAAGGGCATATTGGTGCAATTACGTGGTTTACAAAAGAGAAACACCATTTGTGTGGAACCTAATGAAGGAGGTGGAAGCGGAGACAGCTTTACCTTATTGAGGTACTGCTGCATGGGGATGCAAATATTCCAACATAAAGGAGTTGCAGGCATTTGACCATGTGTGAAGGTATGGGGTATGGAAGAATAACCAAGTTTTTGGAAATTATTGAAAGACATGGACATTGGAGAATGCAGTATCCTGATAAGGTGCGGCTGCATGGGGGAATCAAATGTTCCGTAATAAGATGGTTATGGGCATGTAGTCAGGAGGTTCTGTGGTGAGGGATTTATGGCGCAAAGTATGTGTATCAGTACAAGGTGCGTCTTAAAATCTGCAAGAATGCTTGGCTGGGGTGATGGCCTAACAGGGTGACTAGTCCTGGCCGCACCCTTGTTGGGATGGCCAAAGTTTTAGAGGTACAAACCAAACGGATGAATGACACATTATAGTAATGTGATCCCAGGGCTGTGTGAAATGGTGTTCGGGGCATCCTGTGTTGTGGGAGGGAGGCGTGTGTGGTCTGCTGTATGACACTATATAACCGGCAATTTTTCAGAACATGTTTGAATGTCTGTTTAGAAGATTCCCTGCCTTGGCAGATATAACACATTACTGCCCAAGCAGGCGCACACAGACCATCAGCAGTAACAGCAACTTTGGCCGTTAATCCTGCCATGCATCAGTGTAATTATTGTTACCATCAGGCAAATTGGCACTAATTCTGCTGCCAGAATTACTGAACAGTAATTTTGCTGATGGAATTAGTGTTGAATAGAAATGACACAATGGAAACAGTAAGTCAGACGGTGGCCATCATAAAAAATCCAATCCTCCCTGAACCTCCCGTCTCCTGTTGCAATTCAAACACAGCAGTTGTTGTAATAATTCTCACTGGACATTGTGAAGAAAAGCGGCCTGATATGAGGCTGCAGAGGTAGAAAAGTAGTAAGGCAGAACTGCATGTCTTCCCTGATGAGGTTTTGGCTTATGCGGAGGAGTTATTTGGGGCGAGACAAGGAAAGGCATCAGCCCAGAAGAAGGCTTCCATCTGGGCATCCATAAGGCACAAAGTAGCGGTAGTGGGCACAGCCCCATTTGATAGTGAGGACCTACACAAGCACCAAAAGAACCTGAAGGCCAGCATCCATATCCTCCTGGCAAAACACTGGTGGGAGACATCTGCCACAGGATTTGGCACAGTGGAGCCTCTTGCCTTCACACAATGGGAGGAGAAACCCAAGAGCCTCCTTCCCATGGAAAGGATTGAGGATGTTTAGAGCTAGCAGCCAAGGTGATCCTGGCGAGTATCCCACGAGAATGCACTGGCCAGATCCAATCTCATGCATGTGTATCCCCGGATAGATGACTCCAACCCACAGGGGAGAGGCCAACCAAATGGCAATGTGTACAAAAGCACTGCTACTACCTGTCTATGCAAGGGAAGGTGGGAGACTGTGCAAATACACATGCATTGTAGGGCAAATGTGCATTTGACCACATGCAATCATAGGAAGCACCCATATGTGCTGAAAAAGGCTGAGTGACACAGTGATCGCCTCCACCAACCTATGTACAAAACATATCGCCAGGACAACTGCCAATAAGCCATTCCTTATGTTTTATACACCATCCACAGACACTACTCCCACCTTGCATGATCCTTTCTCATTGGCCTGAAACTGACTGTGCCCATGAGACCACATGTGTGTAGGCTCAACCTCCATAATGCTGAATGAGTGTTTTGCTAGCCCACGCACAAGTATGCATGATGACTGACAGCGTGCCATATTCACCCATCAATCATGCAACTGATGCCACACCACCTGATAGCAGCACATCATACACAGCTGCAGGTGCAGCACCCCCAGAATCTGCAACTTCCACTCCACAGCCGACCCCTGAGGGTTTTGTGAGGAGCCACATGAAGCTACTGACATCCATGTCTCAACACCCAACACTCACCCAGCTGCCCCTTGACTCCCTCTTGTTACCTGAGGCATCTATAAAATGCCATCAGCAGCATGACACATGTACAGGGAGCAACAATGATGCCATTGGGCCACTTGATGCAGGTGACAGGGGGTCAGGCCCCACTGCTTCAGCCCAGTCCATAGTCCTCGGTGTGTGCCTCAGCATTCCCTTGATTCGATCTGGAGGAGGCTGATCAAGATAGAACAGTGCCATGTATTCATTCAGAACATTGGTCAACTGCATATTCAGCATTTGAATGCCATGTGTAACTCAATGCAGGGCTCATCATGCAAACTTGTCTGTGGCAACTGCTTCCATTGCTTTTGGGGACCACAGGGTGTGGGAGCTCACCAAGGACATTTCAGCATTGGCTGAATCTATGGACAGGTGCATGCTCTTGATCCTCCAACACATCCAGGGCCAGGTGTCTATCCAGCCACCTCAGTCACCCCATGGAGGGGTTATTGTCTGGTAGCTCACGTTGCCGCTTCCTGTGAAATGCGGGCCATTTACTGCCAGAATAGCATGGCAATAGGCCGCAGAAATTACTTTTTTTTTTTTACACTCTTTCTCCAGGGTGGGAATGGGTGTTTGGAATTGAAGGAGGTGGGAGGGAGTGTGTGTTTTGCACAGTTCTCAATAAAAGAAAGTACAACAAAACACATGCAAGGATGCAAGGACAATGCTTTTTGTGTGAAAGTGAACTATTTAATTCGTGGCTATGAAAAAAGGTTTGCAGCAGGTGCAGAGAAATGTGTCTAGAAATAATTGTCTATGAGTTCTTGACGCACCAAGCAAATGTCCCTGCCTTCCTCATGCTCACTGTTGCCTGAAGAACATGTTGTGCAGCATGGCACATGTGGCCAACTTTCTATGGCCTGTACATTGGGCCCCTCCGGTCCAGTGGAGACACTGGAAAGGTCCCTTCAGTAGGCCAAAGGTCTGCTGAAAGTACAGCCTGATCCTGATGTGTGCCTCATTGTAGACCACCCCCTTCGGTGTAATTGGATTGTGCACAGCAGTTGTCAGCCACAGGAGCTGGGGGAATCCAGAGTCACCTGTAGGGGCATAGGTCACGGGTGTCAGTCACAATGCATTGAGGATGTGAAGCATTATTCATGGTATGTTGATGGACATTCTCTTGATGCAGTTATGGAGCACTGATGTGCAACATGGTTTTCCATCCCATAAATTGAATGATGTTTGATATGTTACAGGGGAACATGTGCATTGCCACTTTGATATACCTGTGCACACAGCTCACAACCACCCGTTGTTACATTTATGGCCTGTGGTTGGACTTGCATTGTCCATTTTGACTGTATTGCCTGGTGCAGTGCTATTATTCATGTGCCCTGATGGGTGTTTGGTTGTTCTGCATGTTTGAGGTTTCTGCAATCCTGCTGTTATGTATTCACATACATGGTTGCCAGCCTACATGCCAACTTTGTCTTCCAGTGTTGCATTATCATTGTGCAGGGGTAAACAGAGCTATTGTCTGTGTAGGTATGTGTTCCCTATGAATTGTGGTACCTGTAGTGCTATTGTCTGTGTAGGTATGTGTTCCCTATGAATTGTGGTACCTGTAGTCCTCTCTTTGTGGAGTAGTTACTTGTTTGTGCAATATGTGTTACTGACACACTACTGCATTTTCCGGCAGCTCGCTGGATGGTATATATGGGATGAGAGGGCAGGTCCTGCGTGTACAGGCCCTTGGCAGGGCGTGTTGATTAGTAGTTGTAATGGTCCTTCCCCCACCCCCTTCACAAATTTCACTTCTGATGCAAGATTATTATGTGCGATGGCTCTAATACTTAACAATATCCATGTCCATTGCCTGTTGTAGCTATCCATGTATGCAGGCAGTATACTGTTCCGCAGGATCATAGCATCATGAGTGGAACAAGGAAGGCAGGCTCAGCAGACTGTGATGGTGAGGTCAGCTGTACAGTCATTGAATGATACTGCTTCCAGTTGTGGTATACCTCTTCTGCTGTCTGGTGGGTAACCAGCGCCACATAAGTGCAGTCCAGAGTGGCAGTAACGTTGGGCAGGTGGGTTGCCAGGTAAAAATGTTCCTTTCTGGCATGTATTTGTGCCATGGTGGTGGGAAAGGTGATGTGCAGTGTTGCATTGTGCCAGAGTGATTCCAGCACCTGCCCAAGAAAAACTGAAAATGTGGGCTGGGAAATGCCATGCAGCATGCCCACAGCGTGCTTGTAGGTGACACTTGCTAGAAAATGCAGCACCAAAACAAGCATCATCAGCTGGGGTAAGGCAGTTCTGATGCTGATCCTGCTCTGGATATCATTGTGGTTCAGGGAGAGTAGCTCTGCAAGGGTCTCCCTATTTAGCCAGTAAACGGTTATCAGTTGGACATTTGTTAATGCCCAGGGAGAGGGTCTGACCCGGGGAATGGGCGCTCGCCTTGCATGGTGTCTCCTCCTCCTCTCTGCTCCATGTGCTCTGTGGTACTTTTCCTGCCTTTGCACCTCAGTGAAGAAAAGGAGGTGCTGAATATCCAAGTTTGCAACTGCTAGTGGCAGCCTGGTGTTGGAAAGTGTGTTTGGGGTAGGTGTGGGACTTATGTACCCTTCCTGAGTGCATCGGGTACAACTGTGAAGTCATTTTCATCACTTGTTTCCATTTACTGCCACCTTCAGGGTGGAGGTTGCTGCACTGTGGTTTTGATGGAATTACCACCCATTGCTAATTCGGTGGTATATTGATTCTTAATACAGCGGAAATACCATTGTGCCTAGTGGCGTAATTGCCCTGGCAGAAATAGTGTTGGGGCTAATTATGCCATATACCACCACATGCCGGTAGTAATTCGCTTGTGCTAATGCCACTGGTGCTAATTCTGCTAGGCAGCCCTAATTCAGTGGAGTGGTAAAAGTGGCAATAATTCCATTAATGCCATGTTTACCACATATCACCCAACTTGTAATGAGGCCCAATGTGCCAAAAAAGTGTAAAGAAGGAGGGAATCACCTCTATGCATTTTTTGCACTTTGTAGTGCAACAGGAATACATGCCTCCTGCAAGCTGTGCTTGATGATGCTTTTGGAATAGATTCCTATGGAATATAGCTGGATTTATCATGTGATAAAAACAGGTGACTTCTATAAAAATCCAGTGGTTTTATGACATGTCATTTTTGGATGTAGACCAGAATGAAAGGCATAAATGGGACCTCCACTCCATGCCCCCACTCCACCTTAATCCACCTCCATCCTGCTTGAAACAATAAATGTCAGAAGGATAGTGAGGCTGTGCTTTCACAGACTGTATTCGTACTGAAAAACAAAGATCAAGCAAACTTTTGTCCTTCTGCTCTGCGGGAAGTTTCTGTCTTCCCTGAGGTCACCTTATGATACCTGAATTATCGTTTGACAGGTGTACCGCTGCAGTCTAACTCCCCACCTGCCACTGTCCCCTGGAGCAGGTCATGCCCGGCAAGCACCAGACACTTGTAACCAGAAGCGATAGCCCCATGGGGCAAGCACCAGACACTTGCAACCAGAAGTGATAGCCCCATGGGGCTCAGCTCCCACCTCACCGGTTAAGTGACAAAATTATTAGAGTACTGATATTTCACCGGTGGCCCAAGGACCTCCAACTCATCCTCTACCTTTCATGTCTCTTCATAGTGACAGACTTGGGTCAAGCTCAACAGGGTCTGCTTTCCCTGCTGGTTCTGCTGAGCAAGCTTTCTTGACTGTGGTTCCACTAGATAGTGACTAGGGACAGTGGGAATCTCGTTCATCCATTCATGTGCATCTCTACTTAGATAGTGAAACATTTGCCTACCTTAGGAGAGGCATAGTTACTGTTGCCATTTACCTGCGCGTCATTCAATTTCTTCACTTTGACATTAAGTGCACAGTGCAGAAATCACATAGTGTCAACCTCCATAGTGAGCCTTCATGCGTTCTCTTGTTTTAATTAAACAGTGGGATTCCCTTGTCTGCACCAGTTCTAAGTCAGCTGCTAGGCATCAGCTTAGGCAAATTTCATCCACAACCCTTGGGAGGGGAAAGTAGAGAGGGGACCACTGCAACTGGGAGGATCCACAGCAATGACCTGTCCCGCATTCATAGTCAATGCTGCCAATGGAAGGGAGAGGCCTTGTCCAGACATGGTGCATGCCCCACCCCACTTTGTGCCCCAGCCTGACCAACCCAGCCCTTAGAGCCAATCCTTATATCAAATTTACGGATCTGACTTGCCAACTTCCCTTACCTACATTGATCCAACATGCCGGAAGCTGTTCATCTTGGGTGCCCCCTGCGGGTATGGATATGGCCCAGCGTGAGATTTACACCATCTCCCCCGGATGTTCAAGGACCAACCAGAGCTCACTGGATGCCACAGTGACTGCAACACTTTTCAAGGCTTGGGCCCCTCTCTCTGAGCAAACCCATTCCAGCGTGCCCTGCCCTTCATAAAGAAAAGGGAACTCTCCCTTGGCCTTGATCCGGCTACTCTGCAAACATTTTTCTTAGTGAATGCTGCAAGGTTCCCATCTTCACTATTATGGGTTTGGGGATCTAAACCCAACTCCCTTTCGATCAACTGAGGACAACGGAGACTATCACCACTCCATTTCTGAACCCCAGTAGAGGGATGGAGAGAGGCAACCACCACAGTTGGAGGCATCCACAGGAATAGCCTGGCATGCATCCAAAGTCGGTGCCACTTCTGGGTGTGAAATAACTTGTCCAGCATGCACCCAGCACCGCTACGCACCACAGCAAAACCAGACCAGCCCTTTGAGCCAATCCTTATGCCGAAGTTGCATATATGATTTGCCGACTTTCCTTGCCCACATTGTTCCAACATTCCAGTGGGTGTTCACTTGGAGACCATATACGGATATGGCTATGGCCCAGCACGAGATTTACACCATCTCCTACATATTTTAAGGGACCCGCGAGATCTTACCAGAAGCAGCAGAAAAGCAACACTTTACAAGGCTTGGACCCCTCTCTCAAGGCAAACCCCATTCAGGGTGCCTGGCCCTTCATGAAGAAAAGAGCTCTATCCCTGGGGCTTTCACAGGCTTCTCTGGGATTGTTCGACACGACTCTTTTTCAATCGGCAGAGGGGAACGGAGGCCATCACATGTCTCTTCCGAACCACGTGAGGGTTATGGAGAGAGGCAACCAAACTAGCTGGGTCTATCTGTCACTTTGATGCGCTGGGCGCTGTGGCAATGCTGGAGACATGGTGAGTCCTTATAGCCACTATGTTTCACTGCTTGGTAGCAGACTAGTCTTTTTCCAACATGTTACCTCCATTATGAAGCTCCTCCTTTCATGCCCGCACTTGCGTTGCAACCCTGTGATTTTCCTTTGGATGAGACGATTGTGCCAGTACATTCTGTGCCTGCTCTATCCTTTCTCTATGTTGCCCTCTTATGTCCTTTTTCTCGCTTGATTCCTGCTACGCTGCCCACTGCTCCGGTTTCTCGCATTCAGGTTTGCTGCCTTTGATTCCCACATTCTCAAGCTGGTTGCTGCTTTTGGCTCCCGCATATTCTCAAGCTGTTTGCTGCTTTGTGCTCTCACATCCAGGTTTGCTGTCATTACCTACCGCATTTATGACATTATGCCCTTCCGCTTCACGTCTCTTTATATCTACGCTTCCTCTTGCTGGGTGTCTCGTTTCCTGATTCACTGTGGATTTTCATCAATAGTTTTCCTGTTCTTTGCTACCAGGACTCTCAACTTTCATTTGTCACCTGAGAGAGAGTTCTTTCCTTCTGTGTACTTTGCATAACAATCATTGGAGTCTTTTTTTTAAAGGGGTGTTTGTGCCTTCATGCTTTTTCCCCTGGAGGCCGACCCTCCCGTTGTCCCTTTTTTTATGCCTGTAACTAGTAGGCAGACATAGTGGCAACTGGTGGGGATAGTATGTTTCTCTTCAAAGAAATGAGAGATATCCCTCAAAAGAAGACAGGAAGAAGGAAGACAGCTGAGAAGACAGAGGAACAAGACCAATCCGGAGGTGAGAATCCCATTCAAGAGGCTAACCTTGACACTATCCACAGGAAGGTCCCGGCTTGCATCCACGGCCAGTGCTGCCCCCAGGGGAGTGGGCTCAGCCATTCGTATGCGCCCAACCGAACTTTGCGGCTCTGCCCGAAAACCCAGCCCTTAGAGCAAATCCTTATCCCAAAGTTACTGATCTGACTTACTAACGTCACTTACCTATATTGTTCCAACATGCAAAGAGGCAGTTCACCTTGGAGACCTGTTGCGGATATAGGTACGGGCCAGAACCCATGAGAGCTCACCAATCAGTGTCCGAACCTCATCACTTTCCCAGGCTCAGGCTGCTCTCTCGGGGTGAACCCATTCTAGGGTGCTCAGCCCTGAACAAAGAAAGGAAACCTCTTCCCGGGGCTCCCACCAGCTTCTCCAGAATGGTTTGCGTTACCGCACTGGATGCCGAGAGGGCACCCATCTCTGCCACTCTCCATTCAGGAATCTAAACCTGACTCACTTTCGATCTGCGGAGGCCAACATAGGCCATCATTGGTCCCTTCCGAATGACACTCGCCCCATCTCATAGTACTGACTGACCCATGTTCAACTACTGTCCCTGTGAACCCATTCTCTACTTCGGCCTACAATATTCTTGTTGGAATACTTGCTACTACCACTGAGATCTGCGTCTGTGGCTGCTCCACCTGGGCCCTCGCCCCACACTTCTGAGTGTACTGCAGTGGCCCTCCTACTTGTCGCAGTTTATCCCCCATAGCTCTAAGGCTGGTGACGGCTGGGTATGCACCGCTGCTCCAGTGCCATCCATATTCAGTGCTAATAGATTTGGCATGTGAGCTGTTAAACACTCCTAAGCAGATTCTGACTTTCATCGCCACCTTCCTACTGTCTATATCAACAAACACTTTTGCTCGGGTGATGTGAATCAACATCGGGCACCTTAACCCAACATTCGGATCACACCACAGCACTAGTTCTGCTTAGCAAAAGTGGTCCACTGGGAACTCATATTGGATGCATGGCTCCAAACCAGTGAGCCAAGCTTCTAACCCATTAAAGTTTTAGAATAGGTTGAGATTGTTTCAGACCCAAGACCTCTAATCATTCACTTTACCAGATAAACCTGGAGTTTCTGAGTGCCATCTATCCTGATGGAAACTTCAGAGGGAACCAGCTTCTATAGGGTTTGGTGAGTATCTTGCCCCTATACTCAGGATGGATGACCAAATTATGCAAGATGACTACCTCAGACCTCCACCAGAATTTCCTCTAGCTTCACCCTGCCCAGGCACAGTTCACCATCGTTTGGGTCCTATCACACACATTCATGTTCCACATCCATGACACAGTGGGTGAGATGGGCCTGCAGTGCGCATGCTCCAATGTTATGATGGGATCCCACCTCTGCTAGTCGGCTGGCCCCCACCTTTATTACACCATAGGTTTTCGTTCGTCCCTCCAACTTCTGCACGTGTTAGACTCTTTGGTCTGTCTTTCAAGACAAGATGGATGGGTAAACACCATCTCTGCAGTACTCTGCCACCTGTCATGGTACAACCAGATAGTTTTGCGCCACCAGGCGGGGAGGCACAGGAAGGGTACCAGCGGTATGCAGTGTGCAGTGTCAATACAGTTTAGTGGGGATTCTGACTTACAGACATTCAGTCATAATCCCACAGATGGAGATGTGCTTTGCTCCTCAGCCAAGCACATACACCAAATATCTGAACCAGAGGTTCTTCCAGTACTGGGCAGGATTACTATTGCAAAAACACAACATTAGTATGGCAAAACTGACTTGTCATATTCCCTAATAGTGGGTGAACAATCCAACGCTTGGTGAATTCGGCTTCACAATGACAGGAAGAGAAGACGGCGAAGTATCAAAAAGAAACATCACTATGAACACTTGGCCACCACAAACCAGTATTCCCTGTGGTAATTTTTTGGACACACTGAGGACAGTCCACCCCAGTTGTCAGTTGCACCAGGATGAGGGATATACGTCCCCTGTCACCACCCCACTCACCCCTAAGAGGGGCAGGTACAGATGTCAGAGAAGGGTTTGGCGGCGGACAGTCTCCTTGTTCATGCAGACAAACACTCTCCACCTGAGCAGAGAACCACCTGCCTCCGGGGCCTTCAATACCGACTCAGAACCAGTCTCGGTGCACTGTCATGGAGGAAATGCACTTTACAGGGGCTAGTTGCTCAATTCTGGGTGACGGATCTGCCTGCAATGTTGGATCCTCCGGGTGGGGGCTACACGCACTCCACCCATTTACCTTTTGATGGTTTCACGCCCTCTTGTACTCTTTCCACAATGTTATTTTCAACTTTTCCATATGATATGATAAGTCATTTATAAGATGCCTCTACACAGGTGTTTCTAGGTGTGACAAGACAAGGGAAGGAAGACAGAGAGAGGACAGACACACAATCTTACTAGGCCGTGTGTCATTCAGATTGTGCAAGTACAACAACATCAAGTGCAGTGTGAAGGGAGAGGGGGAAGTGTAAGGGAGATGGAAGGAGGAAGCACAATCAGGGCAGCGCTGCTCTGGGTAAGTGCAAGGAGGCAGGGTACTGTAGAGGCTATGGTAGAGCCCCTAAGTGCATGGTAGTCCCAGAGGCAGTGCAGGGGAGACTGGTCAATGAGGAGCATGGTACCAAATGAGACTCTGAGTAAGCAGGGGTGGAAGAGAGAGAAATCAAAGGAGAAAATGAAGGTTTTGAGCTGCTTCCAGAACTTCAGGTGGTCTGAGTCAAGTTTGAGACAGGCATGAAGGACATTCCAGACGGAGAAACCTGCAGAGGAGAGAGATCTACCCCATGCTCTTTCTGGAGAACCTTCTGACTCTCAGAGAGTTGGAGGTAGCTGAGCGAAGGGCATGAGAAGGAAAATATTTTGGAGGAGAGAGTTGGATGTAGTGCAGGCCCCAGCCCCAGAAAGCCTTGTGGACTGTGCAGAGGGTCTTGAACATGATCCTTGCAGCCACCGGGAGCCAGTGGAATGATTTCTGTGCTGGAGAGATACAGTCCCTGTACTCGAAGATTTGACGCCAAGGATAAGACTTGCAGTCCTGTTCTGGATTAGTTGCAGAAGGCAGACAGTAGAGGAAGGAAGTTTGAGAAAGAGGCTTTTGCAGTAGTCGGGCCCAGAGAGAACCAGAGCTCTATAGACAGTGAGCTTCTGGGGGAATGTGAGAAAAAGAAGAATACCTCTGAGGAGGTGCAGCTATTAGTGGGCCTTCTTGGCATGGTCCATGATGTGATGTGAGAAGGGTGGAGTTGAAGATGACAACAAGGTTTATTGCCTCACAGGAAGGCGAAGGAAGAGGGCCCAAGGAGGGTGGCCAGAGTGAAAGAGGGAAAGTTGGTAGGGGTCCCAATGATTAGGATCTCCGTATTACTAGCATTAGGGCAGAGGTTGTTGGAGGCACACCAATCCTGAATTGCAGATCATCAGTCAGGAATGAGCGCGAGAGGAGAGGAGGCTGAGGGGAGCCGAAAGGATAGCAAACTGGCATCTGCATAACACTGAAAGTTAGAGGAGAAGGTAGAGATCAGGTGCCCAAGTAGACATAGAAGTGCCAGGGTGAGAGGTTAGAGCCCTGGGGAAAACCACATGTGGAGAGAGAGGTGGTGGAGAGAAAGGACACAAGTTGGAAATGGGAGGGTCGGTCCCAGAGGTAGGAGATCAGCCACTCCAGAGCTTGAACAGTGATGCCCAGATTCTCATGGAGTGCTTGATCAGGATGGAGTGGTTGGCCTTGTCAAAAGCAGAGGAAAGGTCAAGGAGGATGAGGACATAAGGAAGGCTGGAGTCCAGATTATACAGCAGATCTTCACTCGTGCTCAGGAGAGCAGTTTCTGTGGCTCTGGCTGCTCTGAAGCCAGACTGATGGTCATGGAGACAACCAACAGATTCAGTGTGGAGAGTAAGATTGGAGATGGCCAGCTTTTCCAGGAGTTTGCCCAGGAAAGGAGTGATAGAGATCGGGTGGTAGTTTGCCAGACAGGTAGGATCAGCACAAGGTTATTTGAGGAGGGGGTGGACATGGGAGTCCTTGAGGAGATAGGGGGAAGATCCAGTGGCGAAAGAGTGATTGCAGAAATCGGCCAAGGCTGGAACGAGGGTTTCACTGCTGCCCTTTATGGGTCTGTGGGGGCAGAGGAGGTCCTGTTTAGATGACACGTTCATAGATAGGACTTGTCTAGAAACCTTGTCAGAGAGAAAGAGGATAATCAAGGAGGAGAGGATGTCCTGAGTTTTAGCGGAGAAGTGAGAAGCCAAAGCCTCACAGCGGGCCGGAGAGGGAACAGAAGGGGAGACTGCAGAAGGATTGTCCAGCTTCTTGGTATGGTATGGTATGGTAATGTTTATTTGCAAAGCACCTATACACAAGGCAAGTGTTTCAAGGCAATCAAGGAGGTAGGGAACAGGGGAGAAAAGCAACAGTCATTCAGAGCACTTGAGTTTCTGAATGATAACCAGTCTGCTCAGGCATATTAAGTGCATATAATACAGTTAACAGTGAAGATAACAACACATTGATCTGACGATGATTCTGCAGTTTTTCCAAGAGCATAGAGGTGCCACCATGCAGGAGCGGAGACAGGGAACATAGGATAAACAATCTTCGAGGCATGGTACGTTTAGATCATGCAAGTGCACAAGACGGTACAGGAGAGGGGGGGAGGAGGAGGCCTGCATGGGGGGTGGAGACCAGGTGCCCCAGTTGTTTGGAACTGGGGAAGTGCTGAGAGATGCCATTCTGAATGTGTAATTGACCGAGTACAGTAGTAATGAGGCAAGTGTAGGCCCTGACGCAAGTGCCTGTAGGACTGGCGAGGGTGCTAGGGATCTGTGAAATTCTGAGGTAGTCCCGGCAGCCATTCGGCATGCTCAGTGGAAAAGGAGGGAGAGAGGGTTAGAGCAGAGAGAGATTATCAGCAGGGTAGGGGTAGAGAGAAGAGAGAGGAGAAGAGGAATGTCTTGAGTAGTTTCCGGAATTTACAGAGATCAGGCTCAAGACAGAGTGAGGCAGGGAGGCTATTCCAGAGGGCGAGCCGAGGGTAATGATCTCCTTCCAAATCTCTGTTTACAGAACTAGCTCACTCACAGAAGGTTGGAGGTAGATGAGTGGGGGGCATTGGTGAAGATAGGTGTGAATCAGGCACCGGAAAGCCTTGTGAACAATATAGAGGGTCTTGAACTTGATCCTTGCAGCCACAGGGAGCCAGTGAAAGGATTTCAATGCTGGAGAGATGCAGTCCCTGGGCTTGAGACCAAGGAAAAGTCTTGTAGTCTGTATCTTGCAGATTTTAAAGAGTTCAGCTTCGTTGCTAGAGACCGTAGAGATGTGGGCTTGGATGTGGGCTCTCTTTCTGGACAGGACAGAGAGTCTTTCTTGCCTTTGGAGCAGGCGGCAGGCCAGTTTGTCAGATGATGCACCCAAGACCCTCCAGAGACCAATCTCTGATTGCAAGGTTAAGTGATGTACAAGAAATGCAGAAGTGTCTAATTGTATGATATAACATCGAATAACACAATAGCTATAATAGGCAGAGTTTGAACAAGGATTACTAGCCTGTATTGTGAGAAACATATGAAGAAATATGTAAAATACCTTGTTTATGATGTACATTGGGATTTCTTTTTAATGAAACAATAACTCTAACATGCAAATAAATGCTCTTTTTTGCAAGATAAATACTGAATATGAACTAATTTGCACCAATTGAATTGTTGCCTACTTGTAAGTATTTCTAATAATTGTGTTGAATCTATAGCAAAATTTGTTTTGCGCTATGCTGTGCCTTAATTTGTACAATTAGTTTTTCGTTGCACCACTCATTTTTTCACTGATCTGCACTGAAGCCTGCTTGAGGAGAGGTTGCCTGCCGGATGCGGTCATGAGGCCTGCGCTCCAGGCATGTCTGGCACAGGCAACTGTGGCACAACACAGAGAGCCACAGGATCATGGCCAGCTGCCCTGGGGAGAGGTGTGTCAAGTTTTAGGTCACCACCATACCAGAGCATGCTAGGCACTTGGCCCTCTCGATCCCACAATGGGAGAAACAGGGAGGCTATGGCATGCCAGCAACACACCTCTACGCTAGGAGCAGAGAACCTGCGACAATGCAAAACGTTGTCTGACCTTAGGCAGACAAAGGGTATGGGGTCCATGTGATGGCCTCATCTGGGCCCCAGGGATGAGGCCTGGGGTGATTGACGGTCAAGCAACCCTCAAACAGGTGTAGTCCTATGATTAACCCGGGCCACAAGATGCATTTAAAGTGTTGGTGATCAATGTGTCCTGCAATTCATACAAATTCGTGCAGCTAGCTGCGTTCTTCGTTGACGTATAAGCTGAGCGATCCACTGCCAAGAGTCAGAGGCATCAACTGTTTTGAGATGTCGGACAGACCTGCTGGTGCAGGAGAGGCATGGGGGAGGCAGCACCACCCTTCCCATCAGCGTGGCAAGACAGCACGGGCTCCGTCTCACTTTCCCACTTCAGAGCTGGCCAAAACCATTGAGGTTTTAAACAAAGGTGGCCCAGGTGCTCTGCTCAGGAAGCACCAACCCACAGTCTTCTGCAGCAACATGACAGAGCTTCCCACGGCAATGGAGGCAGGCCACTCCGTGGCTGGCCACCCGGTGAACGCTCATTACTCATCCATGACCTTCTGCCCTTTGAGGGATAGAGCAGAAGGCCAGAATGCCAGGAGATAATCTGGGGCTGCTACAGTCTTCAAACCTCAGCCTGGCCACACCAGGCAGAATTCCATGCATCCACAGGGGGGTTTTGCAGATGCATACGTTGACTGAAACTGGCCTCAGAAGGGGATCTAAGGGCTTGGAGAGGCTCTTGATGAAGCATCCATCTTACATTGATTGGAACACAGTGTTAACTTGGATAAAAGCAGCTTTTGATGCACATCTTCGACAAACACACTGACAGAGCCCCATTAACTTAGGCTGAGTGCCATTTCTACCTCATAATGCCCTCAGCATGTGCCATTATTGCTTAATACACTTGCACAAAGATGACCATTGAGAAGACTCCAATACAATGGCATGGTTTCAGCAAAACCAGGATAGAAAACTCTTGCTGCCTCACATTCTCCCATTTTTGTTCTCCACCCCCATCCTACCCATCCACCCCTGTCTCTCACTAGGCTTGTTCTAAACATTTCTTCCATCCTGGACCATTCTCTACATTTGCGGGTGTCCCAGTTTATTGCCAATAAACAGAATTTGGAAAAAGGAAGAAGTCATTTTTCAGTTTGCTCAACTACATGTCAGAAGCATGTCCAAGATACCACTGTATGAACAGTTTGAAAGTAAGTTATTTTAAGTTATTCATGGAAGGCTGAGGAGGCAGGTCATTGGATTAAATATCCAACATGCATACACTTCCTCTGCTGCGCCTACTCGTGGCTGCCCCTGCCACTTTGTTGATATTGTTCAGCCCACCCACTCCTGGACCAGATCGCTGTGAGCACACTGCTCATTCCGCCATACCACATCCTCCTGCAACCAAAACACCTAAACACAACCATATAAAACTGAAGAGAGCCTTTTGCCGGTGCTCTGCAATTAAAAACACGGTCGTCAGCACCTGAGAAAATACAACTCTGTTTTTGTCCTCAGATGTCTGCACTTCGGTCGCTTGAGTCTAAACCTTGCAGCGCCTTTGAGATGCCAGAGTGCCATGGACACATTATGGCAAAAGGAGACCAAAAACAAACCTGAAACGGCAAGGCCTAAAATACATGTGACATACAAGAATGGCTAAGCCTATAAAATAATGTGCACTAGGTGTGCAGTCATCAGTCAATGGCGGACTGCTCTGCACCCAGAAAGCACAGGACATTTAAACATCACAACTGTCGTATGTAAACAAAAGTATCCAAATGTTGGTGCGAACAAATGGCACTGTATACAATCTCGGGTGATACAAACAATTTTTGAGCCTCCACGCCTAAAGTGTCCTGCGAAACCATTTTGAAAAGATTGCCACCCTATTGCAAAGGGAAATTTGTCCAGGTGTGAGTTTTTGGGATAGCATTTCCTGTAAAGTCGTGAATTGACGCGATTCACGGATGATGGCTTGAGTGGCACTTTTTTATGCTAGGGGTGGGCCACTTTTTTTGGGGGGTCCGGGCCTTTTTCTTGCCCCAGTCTGACCCTGCTGATCATCTTAGAACCTCCGAATTTCATTCTGGGTTAAAGATATCATGTTTTTCCTTTGGTTCATCTTGCACAGGTTCACGAATTTCACCTCTAATGGCACAATACAAATGCCCCTGAACTCCCCTCTTAATCACGGCACCAGTTCAAAAAAACAAGAAAGTAGAATCAGAGTCCTATTTCATTATTCCTAGCTGAAGTATTCCTGTAACTGGCCTTCTTGGAACACTCACATTTTTTCAAAGTAAACACATCTGGTGCGCAGTACACTCACCAAGCATTCAAGATCCAACTATGAGGTTTTTAACTGCAGCAACGTTAATATGCACTATTGAAGCTGGTTGTACTGCGGCTGCTGGCACCAGACTTGCCCTCCAATGGATCCTCATTAAAGGATTAAAGTGTACTCATTCCAAATACAGGCCCTCAAAAGGGTCACTGTTTATTATGTTTTGTCCTTATTCATTAGGCCTTCAGTTGCACACTAATTATATACAAATCACAGGTAGGTATTGGCAATCAAAACAATATATAACATATATACACATTCACCAATAGAAGAATACAGATGCATATGACTTAGTTGATAGTGATTAATAGGTGAGTACACAGATGCAGGGAAAATAGGTATAAATAGTCAGAATGTACAGCATACCTTTATCTTATGAAGTCCAACTCTAAGATTGCTTGGGGCCTTTTGCCCAAAAGTAACAAGCTACAATTTATAGTGTCTTCAGGTAAGGTATTTCAGAAATGATGCAATGGGCTGTGGTAGTACTTTATAACATTATTAAAAGTAATACAAGTATTTACCCAACATCAGGTAAGTACCACCAATTTATCCTATTCCCAACGGAGGTCCTATACAAGGATCTTTAGCCCTAGTTTGACAACCAGAGGCCAGCCCAGAAAGAGATAGAGACAAGGGATTTTCTCCCAATGTTACCCTGTAGCAGTGAGGGGAGGGGGCCTCAATGGGCCCCCTGCCCTCACCCTATCCTCAATTCATGGACCTTGCCAAGAAGGCCCATATTTCAGCTGCCTTCTCCCTTTCCTCACCTTCCTCCAGAAAGTCAATGGGCCTCATTATAAATTTGCCGGTCCGGTAACAAAGGTACAGGTAAGCTTGCCGCTACCGTTGTTATCGGACCAGCAAACTACAAGTTCTGATCGCGGGTGCCTTCCCGCCCACTAAGTCTGACCTGGCAGGCGTACCGGCACCCGCGAGCAGAGCATGCCGGATGCACCGGCACCATTCTGAATGGTTCTAGTGCATCGGGCCTCCCCATTCCCATTGAGCCCTATGGGGATTGAATGGGAACAGGGAGCATTTTGTGCTGGCACCCAGGAATGGGCAATTACCAGGTCTGGCGGGGCTGTAATGATCTGGTAATTGCCCATTCCTGGGCGCCGGAAAATAAAATGATACCGACTCCAGCCCAGATTACTGCAACAGCCTCTTCCTCAATCTGCCTACCTCCTACCTTCGTCCCCTTCAACTAATCCAGAATAGGACTACCAAACTTCTTCTTGGTCTGAAGCCCAGGGACTGCATCTTTCCAGCCCACAAACATCTCCACTGGCTCCTGCTGCACGGATCACGTTCAAGACCATCTGCATCATTCACAAGACTTTCTGGGGCCTTAGACCCTGCCACATCCAACCCTCTCTCCCTAAATACCTCCCTGCTAGATCCCTTTGTTCTTCTAGCTCCAACTCTCTGCAGATCAGACGCTTTTCCAAGCAGAGAAGGGGGGCTACATCTCTCTCCTCTGTAGGGGCCTCACTCTGGATTGGCTCTCTACCCCTCTCAGACTCAAGTCGATCTCCTTAAATTCTGGAAGCTTCTCAAGAACCTCTTTTTTCTCTTCCTCCTTTCCCCTTTCCCTCCACTGCTATTGTCCCCCCTATGCCTCTTGACTGACTACCTGGTTCCTTCAGATACTTGCAGGACACCAGGCCCTCCTCATCCAGTGTACCCTTGCACTTGGTCTCCCCTGACACTCCCTTTTCCTGCACTTACCCATCTGTGCCTCCTCCCCTGCACTAGGCTGACTGGGCCTGTTCTCATGGAGGCCTTCCAGCCCCATACCTCACAGTTAGCATGTGGACGTGGACCTGCACTGCACTCTCTGCATTCCCATGTCTCTGTCCACCAGGCCTCCCATTGCCCTCTCTAACCTATGGGCCCTTCCACTCTGACTGGCACTTCCCCCCTCCATGCACCCTGCAATTCCTGTTAATGCACTTGCACAATATGAATGTCACAAGGCCTAGTTGGACCGTTTTTGTTTTGCTATCCCTCCCCCACTTTTGCCTTGTTGTGTCTTGAAACACATTGTGCATAGGTGCATTATAAATAACACATAAATACATAAATAAATACATAGAGGACATAAGTACAGGAAAAGGAATGTTACAACCCCCTCCCTTGCTGGTCTCTGGGAATTAACTGGCAACAAAATCTTCTGCAACTGGTTTGGGTGAGGAAGTCCTAGGGGGCATGGGTGCAGATGTCACCTTTCATGTCAGGAGTTGATCACGTTGCACAGCAAACAGTGCTAGTCAGCTTCCAGAAGAAGACACCAAATGAAGAAAGGTGAATATTTCTGTGAGGAAGACTCTTGAGGACACATCATGGGATTGAAGAAAGATTGTTCCAATTGAGGTCTCCACAGTGAGCAACGACATACCATCACATAGCTGTGAACACATCGGCAACCCCATCACAGCTTGTAGTGAGACGGCTGATATTGTGAATACAGGTGACCTGCAGAAAAGCTGAATATATGAAAGGTTTCAAGGGTCTGTTCAGAATGATGACATCTGCAGTAAGGTAGCTTAGGAGAGTGCAGATCATTCCACTGGATGGTCCAGGGACATTTCCGGATACTCCCTGTCCAAGGGTCAAAGCACCAATGACGGTCTTCTGAGAACAAGCAGAGAAGCAGGGTTTTGCTGCAGGGCCATTCACTGAAGTCGATATTGGTCAGCTTCAGGGGTCATCCTCGGGTTGTCAGTGGGCTGGTCTTTTTCATAGAAGTCTTGGTTCCAATAATGATCTGCCGAATAGGTGCAAGAGCCCTCATTTTATCCAAGATTCAGGCTGGGAGCAAGCCCAAGCCCATCAATGTTAAGGATCTGCACCATTCAAAAAACCAGGGATTATACAATCCTGGACAGCCAGTGGTTATCCCATCTGTGCAGCAACAGACATCCTGGCATCGAAGGATGTGGACTAGGACCATCCCAACCCTCTTTGGCTCACACACACACAGCCCACTTGCCCACGAAAGTCACAGCTTTCTGAGGAAGGGGATTTCCATATAAGGCATTTCAGGAAGAAGGTCAAAGTCAGGAAGAAGGTCAAATAACAATATTTCCAATGTAAAAGCAACAAATCTCATGGCACAAAAACTGTAAAAAAACACGCAGCTGCCACCAGTTTATCTCATGAGCATTGTCAAAGTAACCGAAAAGACATTGGGCTTCCCTACGAGGTGGCACAGTGTGGGTAAAACTTCGCAGTGATACCGTTACTGCCACATTATCGCACCGGCCACCTATGAGTTTGGCAGGTAGTTAGAGGATTCACCTCCAGCTCAGAACTGGAGCTAACTGTGCCATCTTTCTTCCAAATTTTGGCATAATTACTGCAGCGGATATTCTGCTGAAATTCAACACGGAGTCCTATGGACTCCAATTAAATGGGGACTGAAAGTGAGCGTCCCCCAAAATGCAGTGATAAATCCCCAATGAGAGTCAATAATGGACACACCCCAGGAGGGAGTGAGACCAAGACCACGTGCGGGTGAAGATAAAAGTAAAGTTTATCGAAAACCAAATAGGGCCAGCAGAGAACTCTGCAACTCTGAGAGCGCTCTGCCAAAACATCAGAAAATGCACATTATATTACAAAATCACACGGTCTATGATGTGTGCTATAGGGGATACATTGAGTTGCGGCCATTGGACAAAGGGAACAGGACAGTATCCATTCTGTAGGGGCGGCGCTCCCGGATGGGCTGGCATGGTGCTGGTTACTTCACGGAGCATATGGGTCAGCTGGGCTCATCTGGGTGGGGTGCAGGGTCAGGTGAGATGTCCAAGTCATGAAGATATAACCTACTTAACATTCTTCCCTTGTGGCCACACATACCTCAAACTTTATTTATACATTTTAACATATAAGAGTTATACCACTAGACATTTGACCTGGACAATAAAGTGAGACTACATGGGTCCAGGTGCCTAATCTATTCACAAAATTACTTTGACACATTTACCAAACATTCCCTTAGATCCAATGAGAGAATGGTTTATTGTTTTTTAGTGTGAAGGGAATATATTGCCATACATGGAATTAGTAATTTGGGGTGACCACGGTGGCACACAAATGAGGGGCATGCCACTGTCACATATAAAGGCTTTGGGGTAAAGAGTCTTGTAGTCTATATTTCTAAAAACAGATTCTGTTGGTGCAAGGCAAGTTTAGGGAGATATTGTGTGTCAGGGGGTAGGGGGTTGGATGCTTGCTGTGGGCTCAGCAGAAGAGAGGAAGAGTAGGAGGTTACATTTGTAGCATCAGGGCATCAGTGGAAAAATGGCCTTTTGCCATCAGTGCAGTATGAGGGGGAGAGTGGTGGGAGCTGAATGTGCGGCGCTACAAGAGAGGGGAGAGAAGGCCTTGAGGTCTTTTAAGTTTGGTTTTGTACAATTTGTGGGATCATATGTGAATCATTAGGATGAAATAAAACCAGGGTATTGTCCCTACTTGTACAGCAAATAATAGACGAGTTCTGATTACATTTTATGCTATGCCTTTTTATCTACCATGATCATCGTGCTGCAAAAAATGACTCTATTTACATTAGCTTCGTTGCCTCGTCAGATATATTGTACACATAAAAATCTTATACTATCTGAACACATTTGTAAATATACATAGTATTAAAAACCAGTGAGCATGTGGATTATATATTTTGCATATCGAGCAAGCTACTTAGCATATCATACATTAACGTAGGTCTTTGGTGGGAAAAGATGTGTGAACAACAACATTGGACCAAGTCATATAGATCATAACGTTGTGTATAGTACACGTGTTTTGGACACAATAATAAAGGAACATTTTGTTATATCACATAGCTTCAGCCTCATAACACATAACTGCAGAAGGGAATTTAGAATCTTTACAGAGGGGATTAACACTGTGGGTGAAACAGGGTGGCACACAGGCATGCGGTATGCATCTGTTACTTCAAAAGAGGAGTGAGGTTGGGGTGTTATCTACAGCATATATCTTAAATGTAGGGTCTGCAAAATGGTGGGACATGTTTATGGAGATGGATTGTGTCTCCCAGACCCAAACGCTTGCCCGGTCATTTGCAGGTCAGTGATGGATAGAGGAAGGCGAATGATACAATGTCTGTCTTGTAACTTGTTCGCGCCTAGTCTTCTGTGAGAACAGGACTGCTGCAGGGACACAAAGGGGAGGAGGGTGAGGGAAATAACTGGCCCGCTGTGTGCGATCTCGAAAGGAGAGCTACAGCCCTGCAGGCTGGTTTTGCTTATGAGTCCTGCTTTAACATATACAGAGTTTGGTACAAAATGGAGTCAGTAATCAACGTTCTGGTGGGTCTTTGCATCCGTATGGGTCGTCCCGCGTCTATCCGGCATCCCTGGCCACAGGTGCATGGGTAGCCGTTGAATGAATCATAATGTGCAAGCGGGTTGGAATGGAGGGTAGGGGGCCTAAAAGACCTTTCCTCCCCTACATTCCCCCCTTTTGTTAATTAAGTAACAAATATTGTAATTCACCTAATCTTTTACGCTCCTCTTCCTCAGCCACTGCCTCATCCCATGCAGGTGTTCCCTTTCATGGCATCCATGCTCTGCACACTGCTCTGAGGCTCTCCCCAGCCCTAGCATAATCATCTGGAGTGCAAGTCATATAGATACAGCCCCATCCCCCTCCAAGTCCACCCACAACTCGCCATACCAAACTAGCTCACAGGGTTCTTTTATTGTTGAGTGGTATAATCTATCTACGATGTACTCGTCATTGTATATGGCCGTCATCCTATACTTTGGTCCTGAGTCATTTCCTGTTTGTACTTGTGCCTCGTGTGTCATCTGCACCACTCCTTTTTGTATTGCCCATTGTCAACATCATCATTGCACTGTTAGGTACTGCATCTGAGCAGCACCTAAGACCTAATTGCCACACACAAAAAATCAAAAGCAGGAAAACGATGGTGGGTATTAGTAGTGTGACACGCACCCGAGCCAGGAAGGTACCCACAAAAACATGTATTCGAACCAAGTGCTGGGATGCACCCCTCCTTCTTCCTTCATACGCTTGCCAAGGTTGTGCACCGCTGCTATTACGTGCAATAAGGTCCCATTGTCCCCATATGCAGAAGGTACGAACGTGCAGCACGTGCTCCCGATTTTTCAGCAAACGCCTCCATCCATGGCTGTCAACAGGTCTAGCACGTACCTGTTCTGCATTGTCATCAACCGCAGGGCCCTTTGCTCCACCTTATCACATTAAATCCTTCTACTGTGTCGTTGGCCATTTGGATCAGTTCCCAGTGATCTGCAGCCAATTTGAGTTAGCCCACAAGTGGATACTTGGGACGAGGGAGGCAAAGAACATTTCAGCAGAGTTAAACAGTCGGAACCTGTCTGGGATTTGCACCAAAAGTTTGGAGGATGCCTTGGAGATATAGTTTGATGACCTCCTGTTCTCGAGACTGTGCTTTGCAGTTTTCCCTCAAACATGGCATATACAGGGGCGTCTTCAGTTGGTTGCAAGGGCTCTGGTTCTTGACAGCCGACGGCCCTTTCTCCCTTTGGATTATGGCTTTCAGGTATAACCATCAAAGCGGAATGCAGCATTGCCAGAGAGCACGTGCCCCTCCATAACTGTGGAAGGTGCAGGTACGCCTGTTTCCCACAAACCCAGTAAGTGTCCATCAATGCAGCAGTGTCTTTTTTCATATCTGGAATGATGAGTTGGTTGCTATAGTGCTTGTTTGCGGCCATATTTACGTTTCCCTCCCCATGGAAGCACAGTTCATAGGTTTTCACTTTCTGCAATTTGAATGGCCTTTCAAGGGCCGTGAACCACGTGAGCTTTGCAATGTGTTGATTCCATATCCGGGTACACGTTTTCTGGATCCATTGCAATTTTTGGTCTGTCAGTCCTCGTAATGCCTCTGCTTTGCATGTTATTTGCTCGTCTTGCCACTTATTGTCCGAATATAATGTTCCTTTTATCACTAGGAAAGTTTCTTTCAGGCACATTACTCCTTGAAGTTTCAAGTAGCACGTCTTTTTATTTTGCAGCATTTCAAAAGAAATAGTGTGTGCTTGAAATGTATTTTTATTCTGCATATTGCAAGATGAATGAGACACTGTGCATCTGCAACAGGTGACTCTTCTGGTAACAGCACTTTAGGAGTACCCGAGGCATAGGGTATCAGAGAGCACACATAGCAGCTCTCATTAGTTGTTTGCTTTGCAGTAGAGCTCACGTCTGTGTACCACTTATTAGACTGGTGGGGGTGTTGTGGGTCTTCTATGGTGTCTAGTCCTAGTCCGTGGTATTCATCAAATTTCTTCCGTCCTGACGCCCTATTTGTTTGTCTATTACCTCCTGGGTGCCCCAGAGATTTTCTTTCATCATGCTGTGTTAAGGGCATTCCACCCGCCCCCCCTTTTCCCACTCATTATATAGGGCCATGAACCTCTCCACAGTTTTTTCATCATCATTCACCACACTCTTAGGGAATACTGAATATTGTTCAGTAATGTCAGGTACAAGTGATTCCGATGGGTTGGAATCATCATATAGTCAGGGTAATACGGAAGGGTCTGGGTTGTTTATGTCATAGACATTGAACTCGGATTCATTATATCGTACAGTGGGGCATATTGATACAGTTGTGCTGGTTGTGTTATTCTCATAGTGTGTGCTGTTTCTCTGTGTCCCGTGCTCCCACATGAATTTGAGCACATCCCATATGAGGTGGGTGCCTTGTTTTACCAAGGTGGTCCCTTCACCCCTTCAATATAATCGATAGATATACATGCTATTGCCGAGTACACCACCAGGCCAAACAACATTGACAAGAATATTACTGCACAAAAGATAGAATATTACTGTGCAAAATAATAAACCACATTCGTAGGAGTACTGTCTCAAATTTAAACCACTATTTCTATTTCTATCTAATCTAACATTGTTGACATCGGGGGGCCCTTCGGTCGCCATGGTTACTCCTACAGAATAATGAGATATAGAGGTGGGTTAAGCATACACACACAATATATATATATATATATATATATATATTGTTTAATTGTTGTGCCCTTCATCACTACTTGAAAGCAGGAGAGAGAGAGAGAAAGAGAGAGAGGGAGCACATTTCATTTTTTATCATCATGTGTTATTGCAACCGTATTACTCTTTTTTGTCAGCTATAACATCTATTCACATTTTTTACATCACAGAATGCACATTTCATTTCCATATATTCAGCTTATTTCTCTTACTCCTTTTGTTTTCACGGTTCTCGTCAGTTGTGTCTGTTTTTATTTCTATGTTTGTGTCTCTTCTTCTGGCCAATTTGTCTCCTCATTTTTTGTTAAACTGTCATAAGCTTTGCGTACATCAGACAAATGTATCCAATACCTCAGGCCCTTTACTTTTACTGCTGTGGGTGTGCAATACACAACTTCATATGGGCCGTGGAACCTGGGTGCATTCCACCGACATACAAAACTTCTCACATACTCCATCTCCCCTGGCATGAGCTGGCCGCTTGGACTAACTGTGGCTGGTGTTACTGTATCATTTACTGCTTCTTGTGTGAATGGGGGTGCTAACTGTCTTGCAATCATACATGCTGCTTGCGTAAGTTTTATCAGATACTCGTGGAATTCTTCCCCCTACACGGTTGCACTCCTGTGTGCATCTGACTGTCTCCGTAAGGGGGAGTGTGCTGTGTATATATGTCTGCCTGTCCCTATCTCATGGGGGGGACAAAAGGTGGTCCTTGCAAGGTTGGTTTCTGAATTCGAACAGGGCCACGGTTAACAATACACCCCGTTTTTCTTTAGTGTGTGACATAATTTTGAAAATCTACTCTTAAGAAGTCTGTTTATTTTCTCAACAAAGCCATTTGATTGTGGGTGATAAATCATGCATAATTTGTGAGTGATGCCCAACATTGTTTTTACTGCTTTGAACAGGTCGTTGACGAAATGTGTCCCATTGTCGGAACGTATTACATCACATATTCCCCAGTGGGAGAATACTTTCCCGTACTAAGAAATTGGCTGCACATTTTGCATCCGGGTGGGTGCAGGGGCCTGCTTCTACCCACCTTGAAAAGGGACACACTACCACTATGATGTGTCGAGATCCATTGCACCTTTCTCCCATATCTGCATAATCAATGTGTAACTCTCGGAATGGTCCAATGGGTTTGGGTAATGTTCCTTGGAGCATTCTCAATGTCATTCCTGAATTGTATGTCTGGCATGTAGTACATTCTATCACCATTTTGGTTATCTGTTCTTGCAATCCTGGCACGAACCAGTTTTCCTGGACTTCAGCTGCAATATGTTGGTTGGCATTGTGGGCTGGGAAAAGAAGCTGTTGGAAGGCTATTTCTAATAGTTTCTGTGGCATCACTACTTTACCTGTGTTGTTCTGCAGCCAGAGGAGGTCAGTAGATGATTGGCTGCACCCTCTTTTTTCTCATAGCTCTTTTTCCTCTGCAATCACGTCCTGCTGTAATTCTAATATCTGAGACACTGGCATAGAGTTGTATCCCTCCCTTTGCTCTTCCTCCACATGTTTTTGTAAAACATACTCACCTGTTCTTTCCATCGTTAAATAGGACGTTTCTTTGGTGGTGGCATCCGCTGACGCATTTCCAAATGAGATGACCTCATTCTTGTTTGTATGGGCCTGGCATTTCACCAATGCCACCAATGTTGGCTCCTTCAAAGCTTCTATTAATTCTGCTAGTAATTCAGCATGCTGCACTGGGGACCCATCTGCCCTTTGAAACCCCCTCCTTCCCCAAAGGGCTAGTCCCCCATGCACTGTTGTGGTCATGTATGCAGAGTCATTGTATATTTTTACTGCACTTCCTTTCGCTGTATGCAATGCTTCAATCAGTGCCACTAGTTCTGCTGCTTGTGCTGAAAAATGGGCGGCCAGTTTTTTTGGACAATTACTTCATATTCTCCTTCTTCCAGTCGCACCACTGCTACCCCCACTTGTTTTTCCGCTGCCTCACACTTTATTGATGCTGACCCATCTATAAAATACACCTCTCCTTCTGCTAGTGCATCCTCATTGGCAGTGAATGTACCATTATCTTCCCCTCTGTAGGTTGCACAATCGTGTGTTTGCATGTCCTCCACTGTGCATGCTTCTGTGAGAAATGTGGCTGGGTTCACTTTCTTACATCTCACATTGTGTATGTTTGCACTTGACAGTATTATCTCGTACGCTGTGGCTCTCTGTGTTGTTAATTTACTTTTGGACCTTTCTAGTATGGTCAACAGTGAATGCCCCACGTACAGAGTCACGGAGCATCCCATCACAATTGTTGCACTTTTTTCAATGGCGAACGCTGCGGCTGTGAAAGCTTGTTCGCAAGCAAAGTGTCCCTGCATCACTGAGTCTAGTGTACCACTTTTTCAATGGCGAACGCTGCGGCTGTGAAAGCTTGTTCGCAAGCAAAGTGTCCCTGCATCACTGAGTCTAGTGTACCACTATAGTACACCAGAGGCTTGTGCCCAATGATGTTTTTTGTGTAAGTACTGCTGTCATTAGTGTTCCATCACAATGCAAAAATAAATACAATTTGCATTCGTAATCTGGTGTGGCTAGGACGTGTGCCATTGATATCAACTCCTTCAGTGTGTTGAAGGTAGTGTGCCTCGCTTGTGTCTATTGTATTGTTACACTCTCCCTTTGTACATCTTTAAGGCCCTGCAGGAGTGGTTTTCTGTATCCTGCATATTCTGATATCCATGCATGGCAATAGTTGCATATGCCCGAGAACTTTCTGCATCTCCTTCACTGTACTAGGCTCATTCACAGCTCGTACTGCAGCTGCTCTGTCAGGGATTATTCTTTTGCCATCTTTTGATATTAGCTGGTCCAAATACAACACTTCTGTTAAACAGTATTGTAATTTTTCTTTGTCCAATTTGCATCCTTTGTGTGCCAACAATGTCAAGAGTGTTACTGAGTCCTGTCTGCACTCGTCCTCATTCTTTCCACAAATCAAGAGGTTGTCTACATATTGTCTGATCGTGCTCTTTGTGTCAATATTTCCAAGATCTTCAAGCAAGATTCTGTTGAATATACTTGGGCTTTCACAGTATCCCTGGGGCAATCTACAATGTTCATATCGTTTCCCCCCTACGGTGAAGGCTGTCAAATATTGTGACTCGGCGTCTAGTGGCACTGAGAAAAATGCATTCTTCAGATCTACCACTGTGAAACATGACACTTTTTTGGGTATACTGCACAAGATGGATGCAGGATTTGGGACAAGTGGGATTTCTTTTTGTATGATGTCAGTGAGGGGGCTTACATCCTGTATCATCCTACAAGCCCCTCCCTTTTCCTTTTAATGGGGTATATACAAGTATTACAAGGTGAGTTTGAGGGTACAATGATCCCTTGCTGTAGTAGGGCATGCATTGTTTCTTTTATCCCTTCTTCTGCTTCTCGTGACAGGGGTACTGTTTTACCCGGGGCAATAATGCCCATTTTTGAGTTTTATTTTTACTGGTGTTACTTCACGCAAAAATCCCACGGCATGTGGGTCTGTTGTCCATAAATCCTGTGGCACCAGTTGCATGTCATCATTAAAGAATGCTGGTGGTGCGCTCACTACAGCAATGAGTGGTAGTGGCACTTGTCGATTCTGGATCATTATGTCACAGGGAATTGCTATCTCCATTACTATCTCTCTGTCACTGTCTGAATCAGTGAAGAGCTCCTCCTCTGACAAATCTTGCAGGACTATGTTAGCATTTATACACAGTACTGTTCGCCATTCACATCCGTATAAGTCTAGTCCGATTAGTGCTATTCTTTGTGATGATGCCTGCACCCCATGTAAATCTAGTGACACCACTGATCCTGGCATTATCTTAGGGCATGCTAGAGGGAGGAACACAACTTCTGTTGGCGCTCTCCATTCTTGGAGCTTCAGTTCAGGTACAACCCTTGGTAGTGTTTTCAACTCCTGGATGAACATATTGGGGTCTTCGGGTATTCCACGTACCTGCTGTGCCGTGGCTTGTGTATGTATCACTAGCATTGCTCGCATTGCACAGATCCCTGGAGTAGAACACACTATGCCTCTCTCTGTAAATGAGATGGTCATATTGAGCTTACCAAGGAGGTCCCTCACCAGCAAATTTATGGGTGAGTCTTCATAGTACAATAGAGGTGCTCGCACTGTTTTTCCCCCTACTGCTACATCCAATTCTTCAGTGTATGGAACCTCGACCACCACCCCATAGAACCCCTGCATCTCCATTTTACGATTAGATGACAGAAACCTGCCTTCTCGTAGGCACGATGTTTCTACACCCGAGTCTACCGTAAAAATTAACTGTTTGTTTCCTATCGCTGCTCCCACAAGTGGTTCCTCAGCTGTGTCGAGGGTCATTGATAGTACTGGACATGCAAGTGCTCTCTGTGGGCTGTCCTATGCTGAATATCTTTGGTTCTCCCCATTATCGAAAACATTACCTGACACCACTGCCGCTCCTCTGAAATGCGCGGGGGGGCGCCATTTGCCGTTGTAACCAAGGGATTACCGCACACAGGGGTCATGTGTTCTCGCGCCTGTGGGAGGTGTTGTGCGTTCTGTGGAGGTGCTCTGTGTTCATCTACGTACCTAGGATCAGGTTGCTTGTCTCTCGTGCTGCCACCCATGGGCAGTCCGTGCAGGCTTCCTGGGTGGGGGTGACCATATTGCTGTTCATTCTGATAGTTATTCATGGGGCGGCTTCGACACACTCTTAGGAAATACCCCCACCTCCCACAGTTCCAACACCTCCCTTGTCCTCCTCTGGGACCCTGTCCTCTGTAACATCCGTACCCACCGTACCCTCTGTACCCATATCCACCACATCTGGATCTTCTGTACCCATCTCTTCTTCCACGGCGCTCCGCGCTTGTCATTTTGGCCCTCTGTATTGTTCCTCACCATTCCACTCCTCCTGTCCATTCCCTGCCCAGTTTGCTGCCATCCTTGCTTGTATTGCTCTCGGCCCTTCCTGATCCTCTCGTTCTTTGTCTGTGGGGAGGGTGGCTACTGCTGCTATGACCTTCACTAATTTTGTTTGAATCAATTTAGCCTCATCTGATAGTCTCTTTTGGGCTATCTCCCTTTCTCTTTCCTTAATTCTTTTGCAATGATGTACTATAATACTCTATATTTATGGCCAGCCTTTGGCTTCTATTCCAGCTATTTTATCAAGAGCCTTCTGATCTTCCTTCAGGATTCCCCTTTGCATTATGAAGTAGAACAGGGAAGTTGACTGATCCCACGCCATGCCTGTTTCCTCTCTCCACATCTTCTGCACCCGTAAAATGAAGGCCATTGCATCCTCCTCCTCACCCATTGTACACTGCATTACAGACTGGAAGTCTGGTGTATCTGGAAAAGTGTCTCCTAGTGCATCCCATACGCTTGCTCTTACTGTGTTAAAGGATGCCCCATCATGGTGGTCACAGTCTAGTGTTATTCCCGGGAAGCCTGCCTTTGGCCAAACTCTGTTAGCTTGGTCACCTACTGCGAACAATTATAGGCTTTGATATCCCCTGCTACCAAGGGAACCCCGGCAGTGTTTTTCTCAAATGCATATATCCACTTACTTACCCCTCCTGAAAGCAGGGGCAATAATTTTAGTACATTTGCCTTATCCATTTGGGCCCAGGGTATGTAATTGGGTCTTCCTCCCCCCTGTGTATCAGCGGTAACTGCAACTTTGCTTCTGGCAACCTTCCCTGTGCTTACCTTCGTTCTCTTTTTCTCTAGTATTGCCATTCACTGCATTCTATTCCTCAACTTTCCATTCCATTCTTTCTCCATCGCCCTTCCCAAGGGAGTCTGTTCTATCCCTGCTGTTGCCCCACCCGTTGCGCCCACCAGTCTCATCTCTTCCTGTTATTGCTCTTCTATGTCACACCAAAATTCTTCCTCTCTATCTGATGCCATGACCCATCCTTCTGCTCCCCCCTCGTTTGTTTCCTGACCTATCTCTATTATTCTTTTTGGTGTGTCATTTATTCGGAACAACAATTCTCCCTTCTTCCACCCATCTTCACCTGACCTGTCAAGTGACTGTGACATTTGTGTCTGCTCTACTCTGGAGGTGCCAGATCCTCCTTGTTCGCATATATCTCTCGATCATGAAAGTTCAGTTTGGGCTATTTTTAATCGGGAATAAAGATCTTGTGTGAATTTCTCGATATCTATTGCTGGGGCACTCACCTGTCCACCTGGTCTTGGACACTCATATGGGGGAGGTGCTGTGGGTTGGGGTATGGCCAGGGATGTAGGCCTTGACACATACACTGGGTCACTGTACCCTTCAGCTGGTATTGGCTTTGGCAGGAGGGGATATAGTCATTCAACCTCTATTTATTCTTCCTTCTCTTCCCCCTCCTTCCCATTGTTACCTACTGCCAGTGGAGATAATCTCTGTTTCTGCTTGGTTCTTTTCCCTTACTTGGAGGTAATTCCTCGACAAGCCTCCATAAGTCTAATATTTCTCGTCTGTTATGTAACTGTTTACCCTTATATTTCACAAACACGCAGGTTGCTACCATGTCTAGCACATTCTTATCGAACGTTCCTCCTTTGGGCCATACCTGGGGTAGCCCTTCCCCTTTTAACTCTGTGATCCACTGATCATGGTATTTTGTGATCCTTTCTGCATACTACCACAGCCGCCGACAGGAGCAGGAGCTCATCCTCGCCAGAGCTGCAGGAGCAGCTCTCCCTCGTCACCCCAGCAGCCTTACGGAGGTAAGCTTGTGTGGCTTAATTGGGCTTGAAATGCACTTGAGCTGCCTGATGCCCCTCGCACATCTGCACCTTCCTGCAATTTATGGACACTTGGAAATAATACATTTTGTCGTGCTACAAATTATCTTTGTGCTTCCATTCAACTATTATGATCCTGCTCATTCACGAAAACCGCGAGGTCCGCACTCTTAAAACGGCTACCGTCATCCAATCCCAATAGTGCCTGCTTTGGGTGTTACACGCCTATTGGTCAGGCCTCCTGCCACTATCCAATAGCGGGGCCCCAACAAAGGCACGCAATTAAGGCACCTTTCCTTTGCCTTTCCAGTGCAGACAGTGACCAGGGCCAGACATTATGCCCGTTACTTACCCCATGTGAGGCACACCTATTCATGCCTGGACTTTCTTATCCTGCCTCCTGTGTCCACTCAGCTTTATGGTAAGAGCCAAACTCTCTCACTAACGAGCCATAGACTTGATTACTACGCTGTATCTATGCACAGCCTATTGTCGCAGCATAGCACTGCTATGGCCTAAGCCCTTATATTGTTGTTTACTTGCCCACCATCTGCCTAGTGCATCTCACTGTGCCTGTTCAATCATTTTTGTATGACTCAGGCCTGGATAGGTGTACGCATTCATATAATATTGTTCACTGTCACTTTATATGCTTCTTGTTTCTCTAGAACCGCCCGTAGCCTTGCCACTGTTGTATGAAGAACGTCATCACGTTTTTTTCATATGTACCTTTATCTGATTGACTACGACTTATTGTCCACTCGCTTGCTCGCACTGCTGACTCTCGCCGCATTTACATTTTTCACTGCATTACGTGCTGATAACTGCCCAGCATGTACTCAACTGCATGTTAGCATGGCCCAGTATCCTCACTGTGCCATGCTCCTGTAATAACTGCTCTCAGTTGCTGCCTTAATCACCTTTGCGATACCTTGTCCCCCAGCATTGTTAGTGGACACCAGGTAGAGTTGTACTATGATGACCTCATACACACTGTACAGATGCATACAATACCTTTCTTGAGCCTTGCACACACCAAAGCCCAGTTATTAGAGCACCTTAGAGTTGCTCACATGCTTATCACCCTGTGCAAGTGACGCCATACATGAGTACAAGCAGCACTAGGATCTACTTGTATCACTGCACTGCTCTACAGCTTCCCCTCATGTCCTGCCTAACGGCACCACCACCACAGCGCACCTCACATCACCTCATCCCCGTAGCCACCTCACTCACCACTCTCACCATCTGGCTCATCCTCAGCATGTCACACAGACACCACACCTTCACTTAACCACCACTCTACCTCTCAATGCCCTCTACAGAACACCCAGCACAATACACACACCACCAAGTTTGATGTTCACACCCCTATCAAACTTAGGCTCTGCAAACTAAGAGCTTGCACTAAATTATATGTCTCTCACCACTGCACCCCACCCACCATCGACCTTAGAAAAAGAGACCTAGCTCATGCACACCAACCACTCACTCTCATCCCCCATGCCATAAATTATGCTACAACCAGCCCTTCACACAATGTTCCACACCGAGCCCCCCTCCTGCACATCCACGCAATCCAGCACCTACATCTCCTTCCAGCCCCAAACCCATATCCTACGCCAAATGTCCTCTCAATCCACCCCACACAGAACTGACTGTGCGCTTATCAACGCCCGGTCCCTCCCAGCACATGCACTGGAGATCAACAACCTCATCACTGCTCTCAAACTTGACCTACTAGCAATCTCTGAAGCCTGGCTGCATGAAGTATCAGGCCCATCCCTCTCCCTTGCCCTTCCTCTAGGTTATGCTATTCTCAGACAGGATCACAAAACATCCAAAGGTGGAGGTGTAGCCCTCATCTTCAAAGACACCGTCTCCATCAGACTAGGCAGCCAACAATGGGAAAACGGGAAAACAATGCCGACTTCCTCATTGCCAAACTCTCCCTCCCCCCCAATTGCACCATAAATATCCTAATCACTTACAGGCTACCTGGCTCACCACCAGACTACCAAAACACCTCCTCCAAATCCTAGGGAATAATCTAAAAGGTTCTACTAAAACAATCCTACTCGGCGACCTTAACCTAGGCTTGCTTGACCCCAAGGATAAAGCTGCCGACTCCCTAGTTAAAGAAATTACCCATATGGAGTTTGCACATAAAATCACTGCACCCACTCATTCCAAAGGACAAACATTGGATCGCAGATCACAACTGCATATCGTCCATCACCAAAATCTCAGCCCTCCCATGGACAGACCACCAGCTCATCCAATTTGCCATTCCCACCTCTCCTAATCTCAAATGACCTTTGTATGCCCCACCTGCCAAGGTCAGAAGCACTAAAAAACTAACCAAAATCAACCTCCCCCCCAATACTCAATATCCCTGAACTCAAACCTCCATTTAGCAACAACCCCATCTCTCTGGCCAACACCTTTGCCAACCTGCTCAACAAGCTATCAAATTCATAGCTCCCCTAGAAGACAAAAAAGAGAAAAAATCAATGCACTTGAACTCCTGGTTTACAGAAGAACTAGCCACCCTACGCACTAAGAAGCATCAAGCTCTAGCTAACTGGCAATTTTCGCCCAACCAATCCTCCCTAAATGAATTTAAAATGGTATCATCCACATACAAAAAAGCCATTTTCCAAGCCAAGTCAGAATCCTTCAAACAGAAAATCTCCAAAGCCAACTCTAAATCCAGAGAAATGTTTTCTATTTTCAAAGATCTCACCTCCCCTGCCACCAGCCCGGATGAAATTATCAAAGACAAGTCCTGGTGCTCTAACATTCAGGACACCCTCATCAACAAAATTAAAATGCTCCAAGAAAAAATATCTACACAACGCAAATCCCTTCCCATTCATGACAACCCACTCCCCCCCCACCCATGCACCTCTCTCAAAAATCCCTCTTCGTCTTTAGAGACGTCACTGAGATAGAAGTTACTAATCTTCTCAAACATATCAAACCCTCCACTTGCAAAGGGACATCTGTGCCCCTACCATCATCAAAGAATGTGCAGACTCCCTCACTCCCATCATCACAGCATTCATCAATGCTTCATTGTCCTGTGGAGTGATACCACAAAGTCTTAAAGAAGCATGGGTTTTCTCACTGATAAAATAACCTTTCATAGACCCCACCTGCCCCAGCAACTACCGCCCCATCACTACCGTTCCCTTCCTCCTAGAAATCTTGGATAAATCCGCCCACATCCAAATCCAACACTACCTGGAAGCCAATGCCACCCTAGCCAGAAGACAATCATGCTTCTGCAAAGGCCATGGTACAGATACCGCCCTCCTAGATCTTAAGAACCAAATAACCAAAATAATGGATACAGGCACACCTGCTCTCCTGCTCCTCCTCGATCATTACGCCGCGTTTGATCTTGTTGACCATGATATCCTCACATCCCACCTCTCCAACGCCGCCCATTTCTCTGACAAAGCAACCACATGGATAACCTCGTTCCTAGAAGGAAGGGCCATGAAGGTCTACTCTGACCAAGCCAATGCAGACCCCACCACCATCAATTGTGGAGTTCCCCAGGGATCATGTACTGCCCCTACCCTCTACAATCTGTTTACCAAACCTCTGTTTGACCTGTTGGATGCGCTCGGCATAGCCTATACAAACTATGCCGACGACACTCAAGTGCTTCTCCCCCTTACTTGAGATTATGATCATGATGCAAAAACTCTACTCCAGATATACTCCACCATTCAAACCTGGATGGAAATCAATGGCCTCTGTCATCAATGGCCTCTGTCTAAACGGGGATAAAATGGAAATCATCATCCTGGGCCCCAAGAAAATCCTCGCCAAACTAAACACCAAATACACCCAATTCCCCATCGACCATCCACATCTGTTAAGACCCTCAGAGTCTACTTAGACTCTACACTCCCCATGACAAAACAGGTCAGCGCCATCGCTTTTTCCTCTGCCCACTGCTCTACTAAACTCATAACTGCAATGAAACCCTTTCTAACCACTCAAAACTGCCTTTCCGTAGCCAGCGCCACAATAGGAGCCAGACTAGACTATTGCAAGGCAGGCACCTCTACAAAAAACATCAACAGGCTCCAAATAACACATAAAATGCACTCTATGCAGCACTACACATCCCGAAAAGTGACCCCATATCCCAAGCCAGATGCGAAGCCCACTGGCTCCCAGTCAAGGAAAGAATCAACTTCAAAATTCTCACCCTTACGCACAAATGTATCAATCTCTCCGCCCCTTCCGATCTTTCAGAAACAATACTCACAAACAACTCTACACGCCCGCAAGAAGCCACCATGCAAACCAACTCTGCATACCATCCATAAAACGAGCCAATGCCGGCGGCATTATCTTCCCCCACATAGCACCTTAGCTCTGGAATGCCCTCACCAAGGCACTCAGAGCAGAACCCTCTTTACTTGCTTTCTGCAAATCCCTCAAAACTACACTATTTGTATAAACCATCACGACAATATGATACACTAGCCCCTCACTCTAACAACCCCCAAGAGCTGCAATATAACTGCTATTTACATGTACTTTGTAACCTTTAGATGAACCCATAACGCATCATATCCTACTTTTTTCTTTACTATGGGCCTCATTACGACCCTGCCGGTCCGGAAAGAACGGTGGCGGTAAAAACGTTGCCACCGTTCTTTCTGGACTGGCTGATTCAGAGTCCTGCAGGCGGGAGGTGTCACTCCCGCCAGGTCTGACCTGGCGGGAGTAACGCCACCCGCCAGCAGGCGCAAATGGAAACACTGGCTCCGTCATAGACGGAACTGGTGTTTCCATTGTCCCCTTCCCCATGGAGTCCTATGGGACTCCATAGGAATGGGGACTTACAGAATTCCGCCTCTGGAATTCCCAGGTTGCTGGGGTCATAATGCCCCGTTGATTCTGGGAATCACGCAGGCGGAATGGTAATACGAGTCCAGCGGTACCCGGTCGTTTTTTCCAGCACGGTTACCGCCAGACTCGTAATGAGGCCCTATGTCTCTTGTTCTATACTATGTAACATCAAATGAGCCGTTAAATGCAAATATCAATTTAACACTACGTTTTCCACTGTAACAGACATGTTTTTATGTAACAGCGTCGTGATGCCGCTGGGCTGATGTGCGCTCTAAAAATATGAATAAATGAGTAAAATACCCTGGCAAACTGTGACAGATGTGGGCTAACGGTGTCTCTGCACCCATTTTGTCTTTAAAGCTTCCCTTTCCCACCGTAACAATCTGTGCAACAAAGATATGCAATTCACAATGTTTCAATAGTTCACACCTGCATATACCACTTCAATGGTACAATATTTAGTACTCTCCAGTGTGTCGCACTTACTATGACAACATATGTAAAACAGTAATGCAACACTTGCTTTGTCACGGCTTGCCCATGTACACTATGCACAACAAACACAACAAGACAATTACATAACACTAACCAGAAAACAGATCACATATAACATTTAACACAAATCCTCCCTCTCTGCCCCAGTTACTCCCCTGTAATTAGTCCCTTAACATTCTAGGTCCTTTTCTGTTAGTCCCTTATACGTTTCCCCTGTGCCCAAAGAAAAAGAATAAAGTGTTTCTAAATTCTACTCCGAGTTGTTCTTTTATGTAAGACTCCTACTTATTCCACTTATTTTCCTCTTTATACCCAGCACTAGTTGAGATAGCACTATGCGGCGCCGCCTTCCAACCCCTCGCGGAGGTAGGTTCCCGTACACATTTTTCACCCTGTAATCTCCTTAGCTTGTCCTAATGGCCATATGCAAAAACAATAAGAAAAAAAGATTAAAACCCACGAGAACTCCCTTAGCTATGTTGACCTTTACCCTCCTTTAATTCCCCTTCACTTTCTCTGACTCTGTGTACTACACCTGTATCCCACCCCTAGCTTCTTTTAATGTTACTCGCACTTGATACTCCCATGTCCGTCTTGATCCGAGACTCTCCGGACCCGGTCTGTCCAGGCGCGGTACAGTGTATTTTTGCAATGCCGGGACCTGTACCCTCTCACCCTATTGCGTGCGCACGTCTAGGTGTACCAGTTGCTGTAGGCAGACAGTTCTCTTGAGGGTGCGTACCCTGGGTCTCTGCTTTGGCCAGGGAGGTCTTGCGACAGAAGGAACGAAAAGAACGCTATTGCGTCGGGGTGACCACTTTAAATTTCGACTCCGAGTTGTTCTTTTATGTAAGACTCCTACTTATTCCAGGCGAGGCGTCCCCCAAAATGCAGTGATAACTCCCCAATGAGAGTCAATAATGGACACACCCCAGGAGGGAATGAGACCAAGATCAAGTGCCGGTGAAGATAAAAGTAAAGTTTATCTAAAACCAAATGGGGCCAGCAGAGAACTCTGCAAACTCCGAGAGCGCTCTGCCAAAACATCAGAAAATGCACATTATATTACAAAATCATGCAGTCTGTGACGTGTGCTATAGGGGATACATTGAGTTGCGGCCATTGGACAAAGGGGACAGGACAGTATCCATTCTGTAGGGGCGGCGCTCCCGGATGGGCTGGCATGGTGCTGGTTACTTCATGGAGCACGTGGGTCAGCTGGGCTCATCTGGGTGGGGTGCAGGGTCAGGCGAGGTGTCCAAATCATGAAGATATAACCTACTTAACATTCTGCCCTTGTGGCCACACATACCTCAAACTTTATTTATACACTTTAACATGTAAGAGTTATACCGCTAGACATTTGACCTAGACAATAAAAGTGAGACTATATGTGTCCTGGTGCCTAATCTATTCACAATATTACTTTGACACATTCATCAAACATTCCCTTAGATTCCATGAGAGAATGGTTTATTGTTTGTTAGTGTGAAAGAAATATATTGCCACGCATGGGATTAGTATTTTGGAGTGAGCTGGGGTGGCACACAAATGAGGGGCATGCCACTGTCGCATCTAAAGGCTTTGGGGTAAAGAGTCTTGTAGTCTATATTTCTTAAAACAGAGTCTGTGGGTGCAAGGCAAGTTCAGGGAGATATTGTGTTTCAGGGAGCAGGGGGGTGGATACTTGGTGCGGGCTCAGCGGAAGGGTGGAAGGGTGGGAAGTTACATTTGTACCATCAGTTCATCAGTGGAAAAAGGGCCTTTCGCCATCAACCCAGTATGAGGGGGAGAGTGGTGTGGGCTGAATGTGCGGCGCTACAAGAGAGGGGAGAGAAGGCTTTGAGGTTTGTTAAGTTTGGTCTTGTTCAATTTGTGGGATCATATGTGAATCATTAGGATGAAATAAAACCAGGATATTGTCCCTACATGTACAGCAAATAATAGAACATGATCATTGTTCTGCAAAAAATGACTCTATTTACATTAGCCTGGTGGCCTCGCCGGATATATTGTACACATACAAATCTTATACTATCTGAACACATTTGTGAATATGCATCGTATTAAAAACCAGTGAGCATGTGGATTATATATTTTGCATATCGAGCAAGCTACTTAGCATATCAAACATTAACGTAGATCTTTGGTGGGAAAAGATGTGTGAACAACAACAACATAGGACCCAGTCATATAGATCATAACGTTGTGTATAGTACACTTGTATTAGACACAATAATAAAGGAACGTTTTGTTATATCACATAGCTTCAGCCTCATAACACATAACCGCAGAAGGGAATTTACAACCTTCACAGAGAGGATTAACACTGTGGGTGAAACAGGGTGGCACACAGACATGGGGTATGAATCTGTTACTTCAAAAGAGGAGTGAGATTGGGGGGTTATCCACAGCATATATCTTAAATGTAGGGTCTGCAAAATGGTGGGACATGTTTGTGGAGATGGATTGTTTTTTCCCAGACCCCAACGCTTGCCCGGTCATTTGCAGGTCAGTGATGGATGTTGGAAGGCGAATGATACAGTGCCTGTCTTGTAACTTGTTTGCGCCTAGTCTCCCATGAGAACAGGACTGCTGCAGGGAGACAGAAGGGAGGAGGGTAAGGGAAATAACTGGCTCACTGTGTGCGATCTCGAAGGGAGAGCTACAGCCCTGCAGGTTGGTTTTGCTTATGGGTCCTGCTTTAACATATACAAAATGGAGTCAGAGTTTGTTACAAAATGGAGTCAGTAATCGACGTTCTGGCGGGGCTTTGCATCAGTATGGTTCATCCCGCATCTATCCGGGATCCCTATCCACAGGCGCATGGGTAGCCATTGGATGAATCATAATGTGCAAGCGGGTTGGAATGGAGGAATGGGATCCTAAAATACCTTTCCTCACATACAGGACTAACAACACTACTACCAATTGTAATTGAGCGGTAAAATGGCAGGACCAAGTGGTAGTAATGGTATAACTTTTTAATGAGCCCCATTATTTAAAAAATAATAAGGCTACAACGTATCCTAACTGTACTTTACTGTAAGGGGATGTGTCCAATTGTAAAAATACAAGAATCCATGAAGAAAGACGGTCATTATTAGTACGGTGGTCTTGGATAAATGCCTGTACAACGGCCGGTACCAGCATTTTTCCTGGACCAGTATACTCTGAGTCTGCCGGTAGGGGCAGTGAACTCCTGGCAGGCCCAACCTGCCATGAGTTCAGGCCCCTAAAGGCAGAGAAATCACTGAGGCACCAACACTGTTAACAACGGTGCTGGTGCTTCAGTGGTTCTGATACATGGAATCCTATGGGACTCCATGGAATGGGAACTTGCCGCAGTTGCCGACACCCACAATATCTCAGAAACACCTGGATATCGGGCACCAATAACAGTAAGGAGAGCCTGCCAGTAACCCGCTGGTGGCAGACTCACTGCCAACCTGTCCACAACCCATGGTTATTAGGAACTGGTTTTGGTGGCTCTCTGTCTGATCTGGTGCATGGGTTAATGTATACTTTAGATGGTAGTGGGGTTTCCAAAACAGATGAAGGCCATGCCCCAGGGAATGTGGCAACTTGACAGGACTGCAAGCTGTTGTCAGATCTGTCAAATGATTTGGTATAATGAATAATGGAGCACGATAGGTGAAATGGGTAATATGGCCACTGACCATGGTGTTGAGGGACTGTGTATGGGATTCAAGTTGGCTGTAGGCCTGGCCAGTTGTAAAGACCAATGTGTACTCCCAGACATTGACTCGGTTGTGGAACATGCCTGAAGGCTATGCAATAGCGACGTAGTCACTGGCAATGGTCAAAAGCCATAGACTGTGGTGAATGATCTATGCGTGAATAGTTGGGCATGGGTGTGGCTTCCGGAAGGGCCAATGTATATTTTGAGTATTTTAGTGGCTTCTGTAACATTCTGACAGCATTCCTGAAAGGGATGACAAAGGGATTGTGGAGACTGGCGATGAGTGCAAGATGTGGGCAAGGGTAAATGGTCCCTTTGGTCATGGTTAGTGGCCAGATTGTTTGGGACATGGTCAAAGGATATGTCCCAGCAAACCTGGCCACTGGCCATGGTTATTAGGAACTGGTTTCAGCGTTTAAATTGGCTCACTGTTTGATCTGCTGCATGGGTTAATCTATATTTTGATATGATATTAGAGTCTTCAACGTGGATTAAGGGGGCGCTCAAGGAATTATGGACAGTGGGCACGCCTTTAAGCATGCCACAGGGATTGTGGAGACTGGCAATGGGTGTAAGATATGGGAAGTTGTTAATGACCTGTGTGGCCATGGACAGTGTACAGATTGTTTGGCCCATGGGGAAATCGAAGCCCTGGACAATCTGGCCACTGGCCATATTCACAAAAAAATGGTTAAGGTGTTAAAGTTTGCATTGGGCTTAATGTGGTTCATGGGTTAATGTATATTTTGATGTGTTAGTATGGTATTGGACATTGCTGAAGTGCAAACGCCAAGGATTGTGGGCAGTGTGTATTTCTGTATGAAATAGAGAGTAGTGAATGGTTCTATGAAGGGGTATGGTGGGCAGTAGAGGAGGCTGTAGAATAAGGCAATTTGAAATGTAGGTTGTTTTTATGGACAATAATTATTAAAGTAGAAAGTGTCTAGAGAAGTTCAGTTATCATGTATTGCAAGTCAATGAAAACAAGGTTTGGGGTGCATTTGGAGGGAAGCTGCTCAGACCTTCTTTTTCTGGACATGTTCTTAGCGTGGGTTTAGTACAAGCATGAAGTTCTTGGTTGGAAGGTTTAGCATTTAGGACACTAGTGATGTTATAGTGTCTGTTGTATTCTGAGTGTTGTTATGGGCTAATTGTGGAAAGGTATTATCATGTTGTGTCGATCTGTAAAGCAAAGAAAATATAATTAGTAGTACAACATGAAATGCAAAATATACATAATTCTTTTTTTTTTTACCCTAATAGGTTGTACATTTTTAAGTATGATGGGCCTCATTAGAAGTATGACAGTGCGAGAGCAACTTTGTAATGGAATTTCGCCACATTTCTTACAGCGCCATACTAGAATATGACCCTGGTGTGGGGGATTTACCACCAGCATCATAATGGAGGTAAATCCTCCCACTGTCCACCGACAAATTGTCGGAATTATGGCAGCAGCAATTCCGCTGGCGGTAATTCCTTGACAAAGCCCCATAGAGTCCATTGGGCCTCATTACTAGTCTGGTGGTGTGGGATAAAAGTAGACATAATTCTGTTACCTCCATTTTTTCCACACCATCAAGCGGTCCACCATCACTGGTGGAATGAGCGGTAATTCCACCGATTTCTGGATACAAATTGGAGGATATATCTCCAGTATGATGCTGGCAGTGAATCCTCCACTTTTCCGCCAAGAAAATAAGCGGAATTACCACTCGTAATTCCATCAGTGGTAATTCTGCCAAAAATACCCAATGGAGGCCGATGGACTCCAGAAAATGGGGATTTACACTACCTAACACCACTTGTAATCCCATGGTAAATCTACAGGACCAAGGGCTGGCAATGGTAAATCAGTTGGGCAGTACCCTAGAGAATTTACTAACGGAATCCCACCCAACTTGTAATGAGGCCCTATGTATTGTACAACATTTCTATGTAGTGCTCTCTTGCTGTATTTACATATTTCTGATTACTGGGTCATGGGAAAAAATATCTGAGGTGTATTGAAAAACCCATATTTTACTTTCAGATTTAGTACATGTTTTGATAATGGTAGCAAACATGGTAGTCTACTATAAACTTTAATATTTAATCTGTGGCCTTGCACAAGTGCTAATAACAGGTATTCACTACACAATGTTCAACATTTCTTTCTTTTTACCACCCGCCAACATTTGTGGAAAGTTTAAGACATTGTGGGAAGTTCATCAACATGTCTCATTAATTTCTTGTATTCGTTTTCAAATGGATTCTGCACCTGAAGATGACAAAGACATTTGAGGAACAACTACTATTGTGACAGCAGTGATGGTTGTTCCTCCCCTCATTGGCCACTGCCACCCACTGCCACCCACAGATGCACCACTTAGAGAACATGGAGGATGATATGATATGATAGTTTATTTATATAGCTCCTTTACACAATGGGCCTCATTACAACTCAGGCGGTAAGGGGTTTACGGCAGCGTTAACAGCGCCGACCCTTACCGCCTGATTACGAGGTCCCCTAGCGCCATGGTGCTTTTAACACCTGCTTTTAGCAGGTGTTAAAATCCATGGCGCTAAGGGACCATGGAGTTAATTACGCCACCGTAATTTACGGTGGCGTAATTAACGCCTTCCCCACTCCCATTATGCCCTATGGGGCAAAAATGGGAATGGGGAAGGGTAAATGGGGATTGGGGACTTACCGCCCCGCCTAGGTCGGAATGGGGCGGTAAGTCCGCCAACCACCATGGCGTAAACGTAGTTTACGCCATGGTGGTAAAGTCACGGCCCAGGCGGTAACTTACCGCCTGGGTCGTAATGAGGCCCAATGTGTTTTAAAGCTCTTCAAGTCAAAGGAGTGAACTAGGGAAATACAATTAAATTCTGACAGGCCATGAACAGTAACAATGTGAAATTAACTATCATACTCGGTCTGATGACATTTCGGATAGCGCTGGGTAGGTCTGGAGGCAGAACAGGGTGACTGGTCTGGGGGGGCATGGTACCCTGTGAGAATCTGAGGGCAACCATGCAGCTGTTTAGGATGAGCAGACATATAGATTAGCAGGGGAGAGAGAAGAAAGAGGAGAAAAGGAAGGTCTTGAGAAGCTTCTGGAACTTCAGGTGTTCCGGCTCAAGTTCAAGTCTGAGAGAGACAGGGAGGCAATTCCAGAGGGAGGCACCTGCAGAGGAGAGAGATCTACCTCCCACACTCTACTTGGAGAAGCGCCTGACCCGCAGAGAGTTGGAGGTAGCTGGGTGGAGGGCTCTACAAGGAAGGTATTTAGGAAAAGAGAGTTGAATATAGTGAGGACCACGGCCCCAGAAAGCCTTGTGGATAATGCAGATGGTCTTGAACTTGATCCTTGCAGCCTACCGGAGTTAATTGAGAGATTTCAGATCTTGAGGGATGAGGTCCCTTGGAATGAGGTCAAGGATACGTCTTGCAGTCTTGTTCTGGATTAGTTGAAGAGGCTGAAGAGTAGAGTTGGGAAGATTGAGAAAGAAGCTGGTGCAATAGTCCAGCCTGGAGAGAACAAGAGCTCTGGAGACAGTGTGTTTCTGCAGAGAGGTGAGGAAAGGTAGAATACCTCTAGTATTAGATGGTAGAATTAAAGGCAGAATACCCTACCTGTTTAGATGAAACTTTCCATCAGGAAAAATATAGATCCTGTCCCAGAAACTATTGGATGCCCTGATGGTGGGTGGAGCCCCTTATGGTGAGTGCATAGAAGGCGTGACATTTTCAGGTGAAATGGAATCAAAAAACATATTCTTTCTAACTAATGTAGCCTCATGGAGGGATTCCTATACAATCGGGTCAATCAGTCATTTAATTGTTGGTGTAGGATCACTTCTCAAACATCTGTTACTTGAGTGGTCATTTAGTAGAGATTTGCTATATTGCGATAATCTTCTGTATACATGATGATCGTGTCCCCCCCTTTGTCTGATGGGTTTATTGTTATCATTTTGTTACTCATTAGAGACTGGGGTGCAATTTTATCTCTCTTGGTAATGTTACAGAATCCATGCTTTTGGCTCAATTTAGTTTCCTCCAGTTTTTTAAAGAGGGCATTTTCAAAGGTAACTGATTCAGCACTAATTCCTGAGGGTGGATGATATAAGGTGGAATTGTTATGTCAACCGGTGGCACCCGTTCTTTCTACAAACAAATTGTCACCAAAGTATTGTTTGAATTGAATCTTTTGGATTAGCTAAGTGATCTCGATCTTAGTTTGCAAAGGATCTTGTTGGGCTGTAAGGATGAAGGATAAACCTTTCTCTATTAGCTTGATTTGGTCATAATCTAGGAATATGTGGTAGAGGTTTAAAATAAGGCAGTCAGTGGATAATGAATGCCCCATTGGTTCTCGTGGTATTGGGAATTCTCAATGTTCTGTTAATTCTAGGGGTTCTGTGGTTCGTTCCATCCATGTCCCCTGCTTTGGGTAACCCTCAGGGAGTTCTCTTGTCATCTCTCTTGCCACCACCCTCACCCTTTCCCCTTGCCTCCACCTCATTGCTGTAAAAAAGTAGAGAGTGCCTGGTCTCAATGCCCGTATTCCTAACCTGAAAATGGACAGCTCTCTTTGAGTGTTGTTGATCTGGGGCTCCCATTGTTCAAGTACTGTGGCCGCTATCATCTGAATGTGTGCTGTAGAAACTGCAATTGTCCAGTCGATGGCGTGGTTTATTAAAACTGTGTTTCTGGTTAAAGCCAGTGTTGGCAGTCTCTACACTGCTTTGTTCCTCATAATGAGAATTTGAGGTGTACGGATATATTTTTCATGGCTGAAGGCATCAATGTCTTTTTTACATTTTGTTATTATTTTTACCACAGTTGACCTCCTTAAAGTCTCTCATGGCTACCTCTAATATCCTCTATACTTTTCTTTTCATTTGAGAGGAATGTAGCACTCCACCGCATTACGGCAAGGTAAGAAGCCTCTTAGAGGCTGTTTACAAGCTTCCTTGAGGAGTGAATATTGTGACAATGTCATTTATGAAATTGGCGTGGGATCCATTGCCCTGCAGCCCTCTGTTTTATACTAACATTATTTGTTTTTTCTAGGTGTAACAAGCAGCCCCAACTCAGACGGCCACAACCCATATACCAATGCGAGCATAGCCAATTAATTTGGTGAGTTGATACTGATGAGTATTACACGCGTAGATTTAAAGGTGCCGGGCACCCAAAAGGAGCTATAATGGGTACTTGATTTATTTATATTTCCATTTTGCATGTGTTGTTTTGTGTCTCCTAACAGGGAGCCAGCATCTTTGCATCCAGGGGAATTTGCAACAGGATACAAACCTGTGAACCACTGACCAGTTCGGCTGTATGAACAATTGTATTCCAATCTAATGTTGGGTCCTGTAGAATGTGGGAGGAAAGAGATAAGAAAACCCACTCAAACCGGTTGACTGTAGACAAAGTGGGATGCTCAGTCAATTACTGGACACCCCTGATAATACAATTATTTTTAGTCATATTTAAAAATTACAAAGGCAGATTGTCATCAAATTTACAAAAGCACACATTCGGGACCAGGCAGCGACTCCTTGCACAGTTTTGGTGAAAATTCCTGTTTGGGAGACGAGCATAGTACCCACTTGATGAAACCAGACCAAACTTTGCAAAATTACTGAGCGTTGGATCTATGTTTTTTGGGGAAGTTTCATTAGGATTCATCAAATGGTGCCAAAGATACAAGCAGCCATAAAAAGTTCTCTCCCATGTGAAAGCCAAGTTAATAACTACAGGGTCATTAATGACAGTCCTGTAATAAATACATATGCGTGAATGGAATGTCCTCGAACATTTTTTAAGTTCACATTGCCCTCAATTATCTGAGATGTTCTGGAACATCGGAAAAGAAACAAGACCATTTTTTTTACACTTTTCAAGGTATACTCCACCCTATTTTCATCACACATCCCCAGAGTTTGTTTCATATGTAAGATTAGTTTAATATTGTGTTTTTGATTATACTTCCACCGTGCAACTGTTTCAAACCTTCCAAAATTATTCAGAGATGGGTCTATTTTTTAAAACATTTGGGGGGAGTTTTTTTTAACAGTGCCAAAGTTATAAGCCAACCAAAACATGGTCTTCCTATGGGAAAGCCAACCATAACTACAGGGTTGCTATGATTTGATATGGCATGTATAACGTGCCTATACTAGTAGTCCTTAGTACTTTCCAACTGTTAAGTTAGTTCACTGTTGCACAAACAAACGATTCTGGAGAAAAATTATGATTACTGTGTAAAGCACATCAAACATCTGTTGTACATACTACTGCCACATACATACTCTCCCTAATCGGAAGAACACCCAGTCCCTGTGTTGCAAAAGCCACTTTTCCGAGGCGTCGAGTGTTGTATCGCCTATCTAACAGGGATAGGTGAGAAGCTGTCCCAGAATTTCCTTCATTCACACAATTAACACTGTAAAAACTAGCGATTTCACTAGCTTGTCCCTTATATTGGGTCGGTGCTTGAGAGCAAATGCTGGTTCAGGTAGTGAATTTTCTACTGTATTCAAAATAGACTACAGTGCCCTAATCTCTTTCTTTATTTGATTGACCAATGGGGAGTAGCTCAAAACCGCTGTGATGTCAGCACACGGAGGAGGTTTAGGATGTTGTTGCAATGTAATATCTCTCGTTATGCTGCAGGCTCTCCTATATGTCGTTTTGATGATTGTTAGCGGGTATCCTCTGTTTATGAGCTGAGTTTTCAGTTTCTTCCCTTGGTTAACATAATCTTGTGTGTTGGTACATAGTCTTCTTTATCGCAAAAATTGGCCAAATGGCAAATTTATCTAGCTGTTTGTTTCCTTTCAGGAAGTGGAGGCGACGCAATATTGGGGACCCATATGTTTGGTCCTTCGACCAATTTAATTTCTGTACCTAACATACCCGGTCCTGAAGAAGACGAATGCAGTGACCAAGTTAGTTGAAACTGGTCGACCCTAGAGTACATGAGGAAGCTTGTGTTGTAAGAAGGTGTCCATCAATAAGATAGGACACTCAGAGCAAAAAATAAGTGCTTTTCAAACTAACTTGCTGATCTAAGCTTCCAGTTTATAGAGCCTTGACAGCAGATGTGTATTGCTTCCATCAGAATTAGGTCTCAGGTCACTGGTTCTGGTCTCCCCACTAGCCGGTTATTAAAACATACATCACAAATCCAGAAGAGGGGCTCTAACCATTCTGACTTATTTAGTGAAACAACATGTATTAGGATTGTTGATCTCTGTAAACTACTCTGTTTATCTGTTGACCTTAATCTGTTTTTACAGTGTTAATTGTGTGAATGAAGGAAATTTAGGGACAGCTTCTCACCTATCCCTGTTAGATACAACACTCGACGCCTAGGAAATGTGGCTTTGCAACACAGGGACAGGGTGTTCTTCCCATTAGGGATAATATGTATGTGGCAGTAGTATGTACGACAGATGCTTGATGTGCTATACCCAGTAATCTTAATTTTTCTCCATAACCGCTTGTTTGTGCTACAGTGAACTAACTTAACGGTTGGAAAGTACTTAGGACTACTAGTCCATATTTAGCAAGCCCTAGGTGTGTTTTGTTCTTCGTACAATCCATGCGGGTTGTTGGGCACGATTCATTTGTACAAAGGCTACATGGCCACACAGCCTTGAGCACCAACATTGAGTGAGCTTTACAGTGGAGTAATTAGCTCTCCCTGTTTCCCTTCCCTTCCTTCCCCCCACCCCATCCTCCTTCCATCCCTTCCAGTCCACTCCTTTGCTTGGCAACACAGGAGTACCAACAACAAAAAATAAAAAGATGGCAGAGAGAAACTACTTAGCATTCACCAAAGGCCCAGTAGAAGGAATTCTAGCAAAACGTCCATTCTGGGAGAAGATCTGAATATATTGTCAACTACTAATCCAGACGAATGGAATGAGATAAAATATTATGCAAAACAATAATTTGCACTTAGCTCCATGGCGCACTGATGACAGAGTATCTCCGAGCCCATGCCACTCCCAATGGCTTGATAATTAAGATTGAACCACGGATATTTTTGGAAAATCTTCAGTTCAGATAGGACTAGTCCTATATAGCAAAAAAGTGCACAAGAGACTGGCTGATTCTCACAATTAATACGGCAAAGACAGTCACATAACAACTTCTAAAATAACTTAATGACAAAAATGAAGAACTCAATCTGAAAATTACCATAGACATCTATAATGCTAAATTGACAGCTTTGGAAGTCACATTAAGAGAGTTCAAGGACTTCAATCATAACAAAAAATGGAGTAAACTCAAGAAAGATTTAGCATCTTTTGCACACGAAAACGTTTACCCATACGTAGGTACAGACTACTTTTCAGAAACAGATAAACAAGCCAGGCGCAATGCTACATTGATTTGTTATCAAACTAATCACAGAAGTGGCTATGGACAAAGATCAGGCACCACATTGCGATCATTCAACAGTTCGGACAACAGATGAGTACAATTCATTGCTAACAAAGGAAATGCACCACCAAGTACCAATGTATCTTTTTTAGGACCACACGGCTCAAATCGAGGAAAACAAAGATGGCAGATGCAGTCACCACAAGTTACCCACAGCAGGGGACGAGGACAACCACCACCAACGCATCCCTAATAGTTAATCTATCGACACCCCCAATCACTACGGACAAAGAAGGGATCTTACAAAAGGGTCTTTTCTTTTGTGCCCACAGCACACTATGACCCATTTCAAACTAGAATAGAGATCTTTCAACTCATGAGAAAAATTTGACTTAAACAATATTTTCAGGACAATCAAGCCAAAACCAGTGACAACACAGGCCTCAGGCCTAAGTCAGAATGCATTCCTCCTGTACCTGCCAATTCAGTAGAGTCCTCTACCTGTGAGCAAGCCATTCCGAATAAAATTATGCATATGGAAGAGAACATCCCCTTTATCCATGCTAACTGCACAAAGGCACAGCTGTCTGCATTAAATGACTTGGCACGGAATGACACTCTATCCATAAAACCGGCCGATAAAGGTGGAGCGACAGTGATCATGGACACTGTGGATTACAACAAAATGGTCAAACAACTACTTCAAGATGCCACCAGCTATCACATTCTTCCCACTGATCCTTCACAAGCCTTGAAAAATGTGATCAACACAGTTGCGGATGAAGCTGAAGCAGGAGGATATCTGAGTGCCAAGGAAGTGCCGACAACACAGCGCCGACATCACAGCGGTTTTGAGCTACTCCCCATTGGTCAATAAAACCAAGAAAAAGATTAGGGCACTGTGGCCTATTTTGAATACAGGAGAACATTCACTACCTGAACCAGCATTTGCTCTCAAGCGCCGACCAAATATAAGGGACAAGCTAGTGAAAACGCTACAAGAGACTAACAACAGAGATGCATCCCAACAAACATTGTGGAACACGAAATGCCCCATGCGGTACCTGCTCTATGTGCTCACAGACCCAGCGAAGCACCTGTATTGACATATGACTCTGAACTCAGTGGATCCAACATTTTTTCACTAACTGTATCTCCAGTGGGGTGATATATCTCATATCTTGTCCATGCAAACTAAGATATGTTAGTATGACTATGCAGAAAGTAAAGACCTGCATGATTGAACACAGAGGTGTTGCTAGGTCTGGAAAAGACCAGGGGCTAAGCTGATATCCGAACTGTTGGGACTGGGGGCTAGCTTGTCTTTTGGCTGTAGCTCCTGAGATTCTATCCGGGGCTACAACCAAAAGATCAGGGGCTATAGCCCCCTTAGCCCCCCCTAGCGACGCCCCTGATTGAACACAAATCATGCTTACGCACAAAAAAATGTAATGCACCCTTAGTTACACACTTCATGCAAAAAGGTCACTCACCAGAAGCATTCAAATGGACAATAATTGAAAAAATATATCTCCCCAGAGGCGGAGGTAATGTTCACAATCTTCTCCTCAGACGAGAACAGAATTGTATTTGTAGATTAGGTACTGATAACGAAGGATTTAATGAACAGATCCAGTGGAATGATTTCACTGTTATGCAGAAATAATCTCAATCCGCTGTCCAAGTACTTTTTTGTTCAGAACATTAGCCTACTGGAACACACATAATGGTAGAGGTTGCACATAGTGATCCAGATCCGAGACACATGGCTGTATTGTAACACCATATACAAGTGATCCTTAGAAGTGTGCGCATGCATGCGGAATTGTACATCATCCAGCGAGATGTCCCATACTTACATATTCAGTAATAGATGCGCACAGGCTACCACACATTTTCAGAGAGATGCATAGTTTTGATATCCAGCCCCAACGCTGGCGTGTACTCCGTAGGCACTAGGTCATTAATTCCATAAGGGCTGCAGGTAGTTGAGATTGAATTATAGATAGTTTGCCGGCATAGCATTAGTCCACACATTGCTGTCACTACGCACGCTAAGATACTGTTGCCTATCGTTTCGCCATTTAGAAGCTTTTAAATGAGCACTTTTCGAATACGAATATTAGGTCTGTCACTTTTCTTCATACTCTGCCTAGCTGCAGTACCATTTTAACTACACAGGGCAATGCCCATTCCCACATGGCGCCCAGCAAGAAGTGGCTTTTACCTAAAAGTAAGACGCTCTAGCCACATCTCCCAAGAGAGACGTTGGTCAACATTCGGCGCTTACGGACTCTACGGGACACAGCTATGAGGTAAAGTAGATTCCCTAATCGCACGCTCGTGCAATTCCTTTCATCAAAAAACAACACGCTCGCTGTATGATGGGATACTAACTGCTGTCTCCTTTCCAGGAGCTGCCCCCACACACATCAGGCGACCCATTTGATGCAGATGAGATAAAACGCGGATTGCCACCGTCAACACTGCTAGCCTGGCATGCAGCGTACATGCCATCTGGGCAGGTAGGATAACGGATATAGTTATTTAGTCACCCAGTCATTGAGTCATTATGTGCCATACAGTAAGTTGAGGTGTACATGTTCTTATGCCAGTACACTGTCCACTGTTTCAAAAACTACCAACATCAGCGTCTTGATCTGATTATGCATACTTACAGCGCCACTTCCAGGATCCTTGACCAGGTCAGTGGGCGCACAATATTACTAGTTGCATGGATCACGATGCAAGTATCACAATGGGTGCTGCACAGGCATAAGCATAAGCTCATTGTACCACGCTTAGTCCAACATTTTGTGGGCTGATATTGGTCACCGCATATTTCAGCTATTGGTGCATAGACCCGAGCACTTTGATAGGCAGCCACTTCAAGGGCACCTTCTAGTCACATCCTGTAGTGCCTGAAGCATTGTGGACACTTTGTCCCACACCCAAGCACACTCCTTTCCAGTCATGCATGAAACAAGTGCACGATGAGACCCCCAATAGGTCTTATAATAATTGCACTCCTTCTAATCACAAGAGCTAACATGTCAATCCAGTAAACTTTCTTGCCACTACACGTTTGACATAAATTAAGGGATAGATATGCATCCCAGTTACCTAGCTGTTTGTTTCCTTTCAGGAGGTGGAGACGACGCAACATTGGGGACCCACATGTTTGCTACTTTGACCAAATTTATTTCTCTACCTAACATACCTGGTCCTGAAGAAGACGAACGCATTGACCTTGTTCGTTGAAACCGGTTGACAATAGAGAACACGAGGGAACTCGTGTTGTAAGAAGATGTCCATCAATAAGAAAGGAGGACACTCAGAGCAAAACATCAGTTCTTTTAAAACTAACCTGCTGATCTAAGCTTCTAGTGTATAGAGTCTTGACAGCAGATTTGTATTTCTTCCATCAGAATTCGGTCGCAAGTCACTGGTTCTGATCTCCCCACTAGCTGGTTATTAAAACATAGATCACAAATCCAGAAGAGGGGCTCTAACCATTGTGGCTTAGTTAGAGAAACAACATGTAGTAGTATTTTTGATCTCTGCAAACTACACTGTTTATCTGTTGACCTTAATCTGTTTTTACAATGTTAATTGTGTGAATGAAGGAAATTTAGGGGCAGCTTCTCGCTTATCCCTGTTAAATAGGCAATACAACACTCAACGCCTAGCAAAAGTGGCTTTTGCAACACAGGGACAGGGTGTTCTTCTGATTAGGGAGAGTATGCATGTGGCAGTAGTATGTACAACAGATGCTTGATGTGCTTTACACAGTAATCACAGCTTTCAACTTGAAACATCCTAGATTGGCTGAAAATGCAAATAAAAAAAGGAAGTTACGACAGACTGATAGACAGATATGTATAGTATAAAAAGAAATGTATTTATGAAAGGGATGGGGTAACGAATATGAAACATGAAGGTGAGAACTTGAAATTTCGACAAAATCATCATCGGGAGGCTGGGAGAGAAGTTTTTTTCTTTGATTTATATTTTGCAAATATGATTAGGGCTATTTCTACGGGAAAGGGGGACAGGTACACGTAGGACAGTGATAACATTTACAATAACATGATTGTATATTAATTTAGAAGTTCCTTAAAGTCATTGCTAACTTCATCCAATTTTGAAGACAAGATCATGATTTTAGTGTGTAACGTTTGGGATTGGGATTGTCTTTCTGGTTATTGGAATTCTCCATAATTAATCTCTGGTGTAGTTTCTTTATGTAAACTGTGTACTCTAAGAAAAGAAGAAATTATTATTTTTGGCATTTTTTATCTGGTAATAATGGCCAGTAAAACAATGAATGCAACCCTGTCAGAATTTTGACTCATGTTAAACATGGAAAAGATAGCTAACAATTAAATACTTACTACACTTGTGTTAGTATGAACAATACATATGAAAACCCATAATTCATACAAATCAGAGGAACATATAGGAAAACTACAGTAAGGAAGGAAGAAACATCACCAGAAAATGACTATAAAATTAAAGTTCATCATCATGTACACAAATTCATTTTGTGTTTGAAGCCTGCTTATTGCCCTTTGAGCTGAGACCAAATCGTACAGAAAGTACTTCAAGAACATACAAGTTTAACATGTAGATATATAGCATCTTTTGAATTTTCAAATTCTCACTGTTAATGAACAAAAACAAGTGGCCTAGATATTTCAGTGAACAAAAACAAGTGTCCTCGGTTTGTGATGTTATCAGTGATGTCATAAATGACATATGTGATGTCATTCTTGATGTCCTGGGTGTTAGTGTTAGCAGTGCACGGTGGTGGAGTGAGTTATGGTAGTAAAAAGTGCTCTTTCTATGGTTCACTTGTATTGTGGTGGTTGTGGCCAGTGGTCAGACATACTATAGTAATATGTTTATTACACAACCTGCGGTAGCAGTAGTGTAGCTATGGTGGTGTTGCTTAACTCATGAAAAGATGTTTTTTTGGGTGGCTTATAACTTTGGCATTGTTTGACGGAACCTTATGAAACTTTGCAAAAAAGGTATATAGCAACCACAGAACAGATTTACAAAGTCTAGTGCAGTTTTGATCAGGGGGTGAAAGTTACAGGGGGTCCCAAACATTTAGAACTCATAATAGACATAAAGGAAAAAGCATTTTTCTCACCCCTACTGGGAAAACCGCGTATGTAATTTTTTAAAAATAGAATTGTATTGAAGATCGACAAAAGCAGATAGTTACATTGCGTCACAGTCACCCTTCAGTGCCAGTGATTGATCTCGTTTTGATTTTCTCCCCTCCTCTCGCTACCTCCCCAACCTCCCTTTTCCCTCCCACAACATCTAACAAACTTCGAGAGAGCAGTAAACATACAGCACTTATTAAGTACATGACTGGTGATTGGCTTAAGGTTTTGTTCAGGCCTGCAGCGATTAAGCAGCTTCTTGTTATAGGGTGTGGCATTGCAAATTTTGTGGGGGACAAATATTCTAAGCTGGAACTTTAGGGCCCTCCTGATTCCCTCTATGCTGTGAATCCAACCCAGGATTTCCTTCCAATAGGTTTGAGCTTTGGGAAAATCCCAGCATTGGTGCCAATAGTTGCTAACCTGAGGGCATCCCCGCCAACAGTACATTTTTCGCTGGTCTCTCGGGGGTAAGGTGCCATTGCATAAGAAGCCTGCTGTTGTGCATTTTGTATTGGACCGAAATGATGGAGTTCCAGACAGCTCTCTGTGCTGTGGCCCAACCCTCTTGGTTGTCATTCCATCCAGGTCACACGGCCACCAAACCTGTGTGTGGAGTTGGTAGATGCCCCCTTTTCAACAAAGCACTATAACTTTTTGCAATTAACCCTCTGGAGCCCATGTGAGAATTGTCTCTGGGGCTGCTTGTTCCACCACGGGTCAGTGAGTGCAATTTTTATCTGCAGCTATTGGAGTGGTTGGATCGATAGGTCTTGTTGTGCACTTTCTAGCTCTTCCTTGGACAGGAGGATCCCTTCCCTCCACATCTGCCCACACTGACCAGACCCGCTCATATTGTGGTTGAAAGTGGATTGGGTCGGCTATAAAATCCCCAATTGGTGGCGTCCAGATATAGCTTAGGGGAGGAGGCCATTTGGAGATGCCGCTCATATCTACTTTCTGTTTCCAAAGGGCCCACAACACTGCTAGGATTGGGTGTTCATGCACACTTCTTGGCATTCATTTTTGGGGGACCTAGTGTCAGTCTCCCTGCGTGACTGGAGTGAAATACATATTCTCTAGGTTTACCCATTGCTTGTCCTCTGATTCCCTCAGGTGGTCCAGTAGCATGCGGAATTGTGCTTTTCTATAGTACTCATAAATGTCCGGGTACACCATACCCCCCTTACTGTTTGGAAGGGTCATTGTCTTGTAGGCAATGCAAGGCCTGTTCCCTTCCCACAGAAAGTTTAACAGAGAGTGCTTGACTTCTGCGTGGAAGGAGTCAGGGAGAGTTATCGGGAGGGACTAGAAGAGGAAGAGAAGCCGCAGAAGCATGTTCATTTGAATTGTCGTGAACCTTCCCGCCCAAGAGAGTTTTAGTTTTGACCATTTCTGGATGTCACTTTCCGTCCAGAGTGGGTCAAAATTAGCCTGGTACAGGTCCCCCAACTGTTTCGTGATGGTTACCCCTAAGTATCGGATGTAATCGTGATTCTGCTTCAGAACCAAACTTTTCAATAGGTTTTCTGAGAAGTATCCACCATTCTTCAGCGGTAGGATAACTGTTTTTCTTAGGTCAACACAAAAACCTGACTTGGTCCCATATTCCTCCATTACGGCTAAAAGTGCTTGGATGGACTGGGATGAGTTTGTCAGATAAACCAAGACATCATCTGCAAACAGTGCTATCTTGTATTCCTTCCCAAATTTAATAATCCCAGTAATTGAAGAATTTTCCGGATGTTTTTGGCTAGAGGTCCCATCACAAGTGCAAAAATTAAAGGAGATAAGGGACAGCCTTAACTGGTCCACCGACTCAAGGCAAAATCAGGGGAATGCCACGCCATTGACCACAACCTTTGCTTTTATGTTGCGATGTAGAGCTTGCGCCACTGTAATACAGCATTCTCCCAGGTTAGCATTCTGTAACACATTCATCATAAATGGCCACTCCACCCTATCGAATGCTTTTTCAAAATCCACAAAAACTAAGGTGGGGTCTGCGTCTTGAGGGTCAACTGATGCTATTAGCTCCAGCATTTTGCGGTTGTCTGAACACTGCCGTCCTTTAACGTAGCCAACCTGGTCATTGTGTATAAGCTTCGGCAGAACCCTGCTCAGCCTGTTAGCGAGGACACTGGCATAGATCTTGGCATAAACATTTAGCAGGGAGATTGGCCTGTAGGAACCACATTCGAGCCTATCCCTCCCTTCTTTTTGGGGAGAACAATGATTCGAGCATCCGAGAAGGATGCTGGGGACTGGCCATTTTCCATGATATCATTAAAAAGAAGGGTCAAGAAGGGAACTATAGCCCAGCAAAAGGTCTTATAAATGCTGGGGTGAAGCCTTCTTGCTCTGGTATCAATCCTGCCTTTAATTTTGATATCGCTGCACTGACCTCCTCTACTTTGATTGGGGTGCTTAATTTTTCTTTGTCTTGGATCTGCAGTGGGTCAAATGTAGATTTTTCTAAGACTTTCTCTATGTTTTCATGGGTGGATGCACACTCTGAGATATACAATTTTTCATGGAACTGGGCGTAGCAGGCTGTGATTTTAGTTGGTTTGTTCAGTGTTACCCACCCCCCCAGATCTGTAATCTGATAAACCGCTCTTTCGGCTCTCTGCCCTCTTTGTTTGGCTGCTAATAAAGTGTGAGCTTTATCCCCTTTTTCATAAAACATTTGTTTGATGTATCGGAGGTGTGTCAATGCCTTCCCATTCCATAGTATTTTAAGCTCCTGTCTGTGCCCCTTTATATCTGCCAGCGTCTCCATGGCATCCCCGCTCCGCTTGCCAGGTGAGCTTTTTTATTTCTTATCTCGCTCTTTAAGAATGTTTCCCGAAGTAGTCTTGTTCTTTTCATAAATGTTCCCAGTGCTATCAGAAGCCCCCTCATTATTACTTTTGCTGCTTCCTATACTGTGAGTAGTGGGGGATCATCAATGTCATTTTGTTCAAAGAATTCCCTAATTTTGGCATCAAGTGATTCCCTAAATACCTGATCTTTAAAAAGTGTGTGGTTACAGATCCATCTTTTGTCGGTTATCGTGCCTGGGCCTAATTCTAAGTTTATGGTGCTCATGTCGTGGTCTGACCAGCCCACTAATTCAATGGCTGCTCTCTAGATGTTGTGCTTGTGTGCTCCCTCTGGGAAAATATCATCCATGCGGTTGAACGTTTGGTGAGGGGGTGAGTAAAATGTGTATGCTTTAGTATGCAGGTGGCAGGATCTTCACACATCCACCATGCTTCTGTAGGTCTGTGTGATTTGCAACCCCAATGATGCCTGATATAAGATGCCCACACCTCCCTTTTTGACAGGTCCCGATGCCCACACAGTTCCTCCCAGTTGCCTTCTTGCCTTCCCTTTGGTGTAATATCCTCTCCACACTGAGATTTGGTTTCCTGCACAAAGAGAAAATCCAGGCTGGACTGGTTGAATGCCCTCACCAGCAGAGATCTCTGTTCGGGTGAGTTAAGGCCCTTCACATTCAGAGACCCAAATCGTACTAAATTATTTGCCATACCGCTGATTTGTGGGAAATCTGATTGGCGGCCATATTTTAAGCCCCAGTGTTTTTTTTCTTGGGCCCTGGACTGCAGGCGGACTGAAGTGTTCTGTATCCCTTCAGATGTGCTACCCCTATGAGTGTGCTGCGTGCTGATCAGTGGAAATGTGCTGCGTGCTGAAGTTCCATGGTGTCTGACCCCCATTCCCCCTGTGAGTCCTCCCTCCCTTTGAACCCACCCACCTCCACCCCCAAGACCCCAAGGAACTAGTGGAGTGACTCCCCTTGTAACTGGAGACGCCCTAGAAAAAAACATAGGACCACACTAAGGGGACTCCCCGTGACACACAACTGCTAACTGAAACAAAGCTTTTGGTTGGCGCTGACATTTTATGACCAACACTTAACAATTCAGCCCAGAAAAAGAAGACAAGAGAACATTAAAAAGTGAAAAGTGAAAAGGCAGGTCTTAATTCTCCCTCCTCGGCCGGTGCACCAGCCCTTTCCGCTGAGTCCATTGCCCGTGACAAGGCATACCCTACAAGGTTCTAAGGCAATCAGATTGTCTGTTCTTATGCAGTCATTTGCCTACTGCGCGTCATGGAGTGGTGAACCTTCTGAATTTCCTGATGCCCTTAGCGCACCCGCTCTTACAACAAGCGCCAATTGATTTCCTGGGTAAATGGGAGGATGACAGGAGTTCTTCCATCTCAACTCCACCTGCACCTGTTGTTAGGCCTTGTAGCACACTATTTGCTTCTTCTGTGGAGACAACTCTGTATTCCTTGTTACCGTGTTCAAAAGAAATTCACAAAGGGGAAGCCCCACCGATAGCAGATATTCTGTTCTCAGAGCCATGAGGTTAGCGTGCAGCACTCTCTCCTTTTGGTGAGTGTAGATGCAGACAGGTCTCGGAAGATGTTAACTCGCAAGCCCTCAAATTCAATGTGGTCCTGCTCCCTTGCCCACTGCACAATTTCGACCTTGTGCCTGTAGTCATTGCATTGTGCTAGGACCGACCTATTGGGGGTCCCCATGCCCGATGCACTCTTTCAAACTCCAAGTCTGGGGTTAGTGGGGCGGCAAAAAGAGAATTGACTAAGGTTTTCACTTGCCTTTCCAGGCTCGGTGGGGTTTCGTTTGGCGTCTCCTTAAGGGCTTATATACATATGTTAGATCTCCCCTCCCAGTTCTCGAGGTCATTAATCTTGGCCGCCAAGTCTGGATTACTTTGCTCCAGGTCCTGGAAGTGATCTTCTGTTTTCATTTCCACCAGGTCCGTCGAAAGTTGGTTATTTTCCAGGGCCTCTACCTTGTCCTCTATTTTGTTTACTCTGCCTTGCAAAGGGCATTCACCGTGGTTGACATGCTCCTCTTTAAGGACCTCATTTTGACCAGGAATAGTTGGATATCTGGTTTTGTAGATGCATTGTGGTCTGCTCCTGGTGTAATCCGTAGCTCTGTTGGAGGTGGAGAAGCCATGTTCGAGCATGTGCAGCAAAACTCCTGTAATATATGTGCAGTTCTGGGGTCTAATTCTCCAGGCATGTGCCTCTTGTGGCAACCAGTGCTTGTGGAGGGCGGTTTTTAAACTGTGTGTTTGCGTCAGTGTTTAAATTGAGGCCTTTGCACCTGGTTCCTGCTTGCACTACCATGATGGCCTAGTGTTTTGAAGTGTGTGCTGCAGTCCTAAGTTTGTTTTAGAGAGAATGGACCATGGTGCTAAGGGGGGCCAGCTCTGTGTTTGGTTCTGTGCGTCCACTGCCTCCCTGGCAGCTAAGAGCTTTCTTACTGTGCAATCGGATGGCCTGGGAGGAGGGCACTGTGAAGCATTGTGTGTACCAAAACAACTGTGCTGCCCTGTCCATGCTGCTTGTGCCACACGGAAAAGTCCACTGTGTTCTGCTACTGACTTTGGAGGAGGGGATTGATTACATGCAGTGCACTGCTTTTGAAAAGGTCCAAGGCACTCCTTCCCCCGGTGTTCCTTTATTCGGCCCGTGAAGTAGTCTATACAAACCCCTGTGGTCCGTGATTACTGCAGCATGCTGTGGGAAGCTGGAGCATCACAAATGCAGTGTACGCTAAGGCAGGTTCCTGCTTCTGGAGGCGGTGGCTTTTCTGGGCGCTCAAGTTATTTGAGGAGGAGCGGGTGCATGGATGGCGGCTAGGCCCCAGGAGCCAGGAGCCCTCCTAAACCGGGTGATGATTGCCACTCACGGCGGGTGCTCACTTCCTGAAGGGCTTTGTTCTTTATCTCAACTCTACTCCTCTCATGCACACTGACCTTTCCTGTAGCACATCCTGCATGGTTGCTTCAGGCAGCACCTGCTTTCTCGCCCTCCATAATGGACCCCCATTCGCAGGGCGACCAACACGTTTCATCTGTTCTGTTTCTGGCTCGGGGAATTCGCTTACAGCCCTTCCGTTACTGCAGTCTCTCCCTCTTGGTCTGACGCGATGAGCGCCGAGAGTGGATGTCGGTGTACTCTGGAATGAGAGAGTGTTTAGGCTGGGACTCTGGTAAGGCTACTGGTCCGTGCTGCATTCGGGGGGTAAATGATCCCGAGTCTTCCAGGAAGCTACTTACCAGCTGCTTCCTCTCTATGTTTCTCTGCCTTCTCTCTCAAATGGGCTGAGTTTGCTCCAGCAAGCCACCATTTAATTGTGGGCGTCAGGGAAGTTGAAGGATCCGGCAGCCATTTTGTCTGCACCCCCTGGTGGTCTCCACAGTATGTATTTTTAACACATTTGGCCAAGGAGCAGCACATTAGTTTTGAAAGTGTGCTTTTGCAAACAGTAATTATAGGTTCTATAGGTGGCATGTACATTATTTGTAATATGGTGGAATGATATAATTGAAGTGTATATGGCATTTATGATTGTGGTACAATTGAGATAGTGCTTCTGGAATCTGTATTTGTTTCTTTGTGAATCAGTGGCTCTTTTTCTGGGGAAAAACAACAGTATAATTTGTAAAATAAGCTAGTTTAATTCCATATGATTGTACATATAGATTTCGTTTTTTGACCTTCAGAAACAGCACATTCCATGTACTATATTTGGTAACACATTAGTGTGTGGTACACTGTTGTTGTGTTAAAATGAAATAATGATAGGGTGATTGTGAAAAACAATTCATAGTGGATGAAAAAAATCCTACCGTATTTAAAGACAGTATTTGGCATTTACATAGTTTTAAAGAATATATATGTTACAATATATGTGTGTCGAAGCATGGATATACTATGTAAGTGCGATAGGATGTTTGTTTGAAGAATGTTGTAATTAAGGGTATAGTTTGTAGTAGTTAGATATCCGTTGCCATGTTCTAACTATATTGGATTTTACAAGAAGCATTGTCGTAACAATAAGATTGATGTATAAAATAACTATATTTATGTGATGGAGAAAGGGTAATACAATATTGATAGTAGAATGTGTTGAGCACTACTGGTGTTGGTGAGAAAGGGAGTGGTGGTGTAATGGAATAAGTAGGACGATTATGATGTTTTGACGAAAACAGTGGTTTTATATGGGTGTGATTTAGTGCATAGGTATGAGGGTTGTGTGGGTGTAATTCAAAAAGGGTGTGGAATTGTGTGTATATGTGATAATCTTTGTTAGTGATAGGGGTATAGAAAAGTAAAGAAATACATTGTAGAAAGAGTGTTTGAATGCTGTGTTTGTAATGTGTTGCAGTGTTTTAAAAGAATAACGACACTATTGCCTAGTGGTAATGAAATAGTAGATGGTAGTTGGAGCTGTGTATGGTGTGTTACTGTAGTGCTTGGAAAAGAACAGTACTTTACATGTGAGTAGATGTGTTGTACATGGATACTTTGGCAGTATACACATATTTGTCAGCAGGTGGACAGTGGTGGCACTATAAGGCATGTAAAGTATGATTTTTATATGGAAGGACAAATTGAAAATGCTGTGCATTTGAACATGTTTTTTTGGGAGCTATTTGTTGAAAGTAAAAACATGCACATGTGCATTATAGCAGCACTGTGTACAGTGTTTTGTATAAGGAAGGGAAATGCAGATGCATAAGATTTCTAGAGCACTGTTAAGTGCAGTTGGTGTGTGGACATTTACAGGCCGATTCATGGAATAATTAGCGCAGCGCAAGTGGCCAAAAACGTGCGATTTCCAGTGGAATAGCGAAAATCGCAGTGCAAGTGCGAAATTCGCACGAAAAGCAGCGCACATCGATTCATGGAAGGCCGTGCGCGAGAAAACCATCGGATGTGCGCTAAAAAAGTGCGCAGCGCACGTTGGCGCACAGGCCATCTAACGGCGTGCGCCAGGTCACAGTGAAAATCGCACAGGCCACAGCGAAAATCACACATAGCGCGGCGCACACAACAAAAGTAGGCGGAACACGGGGCGTAACACTCGGAATGGGGAACAACTTGCCAAAATGTGGGCGTCACGGGGGAAGTACAGGGTGCAAGTGCGCGGAACGCCCACACGCTTGCCTACAACATGTATTCATGGAATCGAATAGGGCAAAACAGCGCACGGTCAAACCAGCGCACAGGCACAAACACGACCGCCACAAGAAAGCAAGCGGTAGCGTCCCTGCGCCTGTAATAAATGTGCGCCAAAAGGTGCGCCAACAAATAGCACCTATATACAGCTATGATGAATGTCCTATACTGTGGCCCTCCAGGACAAATGACGTTCAAAGGGGTACCCACAAACACGGACACCCGCTGACTGAAAAATAACGTGTGCGTGTATTTCGGGGTGCGCGGGAAGTTTCACACGCGATTTGGCTGGGTACATGGATTCCAGGGGTGTGCGGGAAGTTTGACACGCGATTTCGCTGGGTACGTGGATTTCAGGGGTGCGCGGGAAGTTCCACACGTGATTTGGCCGGGTACGTGGATTTCAGGGGTGCGCGGGAAGTTTCACACGCGATTTGGCTGGGTACGTGGATTTCAGGGTGCGCGGGAAATTTCACACGCGATTTGGCAGGGTACGTGGATTTCAGGGGTGCGCGGGAAGTTCCACACGCGATTTGGCCGGGTACATGCGCGGGAATTTCCACAAGCGATTTGGCTGGGTATGTGGATTTCAGGGGTGCGCGGGAAGTTTCACACGCGATTTGGCAGGGTACGTGGATTTCAGGGGTGCGCGGGAAGTTCCACACGCGATTTTGCTGGGTACGTGGATTTCAGGGGTGCGCGGGAATTTCCACACGCGATTTGGCTGGGTACGTGGATTTCAGGGGTGCGCGGGAAGTTTCACACGCGATTTGGCTGGGTACGTGGATTTCAGGGGTGCGCGGGAAGTTTCACACGCGATTTGGCTGGGTACGTGGATTCCAGGGGTGCGCGGGAAGTTTCACACGCGATTTCGCTGGGTACGTGGATTTCAGGGGTGCGCGGGAAGTTCCACACGCGATTTGGCAGGGTACGTGGATTTCAGGGGTGCGCAGGAAGTTCCACACGCGATTTGGCCGGGTACGTGCGCGGGAATTTCCACACGCGATTTGGCTGGGTACGTGGATTTCAGGGGTACGCGGGAAATTCTACAAGCGATTTGGCTGGGTGCTCCCAGGTATTCCCTGTACACCCTCCACGGCCCCTGCAGGCAGCCGACACCACAGGGGACTACCCTGCACACCTGCTCATGTCACCCAGCACCCCCACACCCCTGCACTGTGGGGCACCTGCCACCAGGCCCCCACTCATGTCCCCCAGCACCCCCACCCCCAGCACTGAGGGGCACCCTCCACCAGGCCCCCACTCATGTCTCCCTGCACCCCCACCCCCCAGCACTGTGGGCCACCCTCCACCAGGCCTCCACTCATGTCCCCTTGCACCCCAGCACTGTGGGCCACCCTCCACCAGGCCCCCACTCATGTCCCCTTGCACCCCCACCCCCCAGCAGTCATGGGGCACCCTCCACCAGGCCCCCACTCATGTCTCCCACCCACCCCACCCCCCAGCACTGTGGGGCACCTGCCAGCAGACCCCCACACATTTCTCCCACCACCCCCACCCCCCAGCACTGTGGGGCACCTGCCAGCAGGCCCCCACTCATGTCTCCCACCCCCCAACCCCCCCAGCACTGAGGGGCACCCTCCACCAGGCCCCCACTCATGTCTCCCACCCACCCCACCCCCCAGCACTGTGGGGCACCTGCCAGCAGGCCCCCACTCATGTCCCCCTGCACCCCCACCCCCCAGCACTGAGGGGCACCCTCCACCAGGCCCCCACTCATGTCTCCCTGCACCCCCACCCCCCAGTACTGAGGGGCACCCTCCACCAGGCCCCCACTCATGTCCCCCAGCACCCCCACCCCCCAGCACTGAGGGGCACCCTCCACCAGGCCCCCACTCATGTCTCCCACCCACCCCACCCCCCAGCACCGTGGGGCACCCTCCACCAGGCCCCCACTCATGTCCCCCTGCACCCCCACCCCCCAGCACTGTGGGGCACCTGCCACCAGGCCCCCACTCATGCCCCCCAGCACCCCCAGCCTCCAGCACTGAGGGGCACCCTCCACCAGGCCCCCACTCATGTCTCCCTGCACCCCCACCCCCACCCCCCAGCACTGTGGGCCACCCTCCACCAGGCCCCCACTCATGTCCCCTTGCACCCCCAGCCCCCAGCACTGTGGGCCACCCTCCACCAGGCCCCCACTCATGTCCCCTTGCACCCCCACCCCCCAGCAGTCATGGGGCACCCTCCACCAGGCCCCCACTCATGTCTCCCACCCACCCCACCCCCCAGCACTGTGGGGCACCTGCCAGCAGGCCCCCACTCATGTCCCCCTGCACCCCCACCCCCCAGCACTGTGGGGCACCTGCCACCAGGCCCCCACTCATGTCCCCCAGCACCCCCACCCCCCAGCACTGAGGGGCACCCTCCACCAGGCCCCCACTCATGTCTCCCTGCACCCCCACCCCCCAGCACTGAGGGGCACCCTCCACCTGGCCCCCACTCATGTCTCCCACCCCCCACACCCCCAGCACTGAAGGGGCACCCTCCACCAGGCCCCCACTCATGTCTCCCACCCACCCCACCCCCAGCACTGTGGGGCACCTGCCACCAGGCCCCCACTCATGTCCCCCAGCACCCCCACCCCCCAGCACTGAGGGGCACCCTCCACCAGGCCCCCACTCATGTCTCCCTGCACCCCCACCCCCCAGCACTGTGGGCCACCCTCCACCATGCCCCTACTCATGTCCCCTTGCACCCCCAGCCCCCAGCACTGTGGGCCACCCTCCACCAGGCCCCCACTCATGTCCCCTTGCACCCCTACCCCCCAGCAGTCATGGGGCACCCTCCACAAGGCCCCCACTCATGTCTCCCACCCACCCCACCCCCCAGCACTGTGGGGCACCTGCCAGCAGGCCCCCACACATTTCTCCCACCACCCCCACCCCCCAGCACTGTGGGGCACCTACCAGCAGGCACCCACTCATGTCTCCCACCCCCCACCCCCCCTAGCACCGAGGGGCACCCTCCACCAGGCCCCCACTCATGTCTCCCTGCACCCCCACCCCCCAGCACTGAGGAGCACCCTCCAGCAGGCCCCCACTCATGTCTCCCACCCCGCACCCCCCCAGCACTGAGGGGGACCCTCCACCAGGCCCCCACTCATGTCTCCCACCCACCCCACCCCCCAGCACTGTGGGGAACCTGCCACCAGGCCCCCACTCATGTCCCCCAGCACCCACACCCCCCAGCACTGAGGGGCACCCTCCACCAGGCCCCCACTCATGTCTCCCTGCACCCCCACCCCCCAGCACTGTGGGCCACCCTCCACCAGGCCCCCACTCATGTCCCCTTGCACCCCCAGCCCCCAGCACTGTGGGCCACCCTCCACCAGGCCCCCACTCATGTCTCCCACCCACCCCACCCCCCAGCACTGTGGGGCACCTGCCAGCAGGCCCCCACACATTTCTCCCACCACCCCCACCCCCAGCACTGTGGGGCACCTGCCAGCAGGCCCCCACTCATGTCTCCCCCCCACCCCCCCAGCACTGAGGGGTACCCTCCACCAGGCCCCCACTCATGTCTCCCACCCGCCCCACCCCCAGCACTGTGGGGCACCTGCCAGCCGGCCCCCACTCATGTCCCCCTACACCCCCACCCCACAGCACTGTGGGGCACCTGCCACCAGGCCCCCACTCATGTCCCCCAGCACCCCCACCCCCAGCACTGAGGGGCACCCTCCACCAGGCCCCCACTCATGTCTCCCTGCACCCCCACCCCCCAGCACTGAGGGGCACCCTCCACCAGGCCCCCACTCATGTCCCCCAGCACCCCCACCCCCCCCAGCACTGAGGGGCACCCTCCACCAGGCCCCCACTCATGTCTCCCACCCACCCCACCCCCCAGCACTGTGGGGCACCCTCCACCAGGCCCCCACTCATGTCCCCCTGCACCCCACCCCCCAGCACTGTGGGGCACCTGCCACCAGGCCCCCACTCATGTCCCCCAGCACCCCCACCCCCCAGCACTATGGGCACCCTCCACCAGGCCCCCACTCATGTCTCCCTGCACCCACACCCCCCAGCACTGTGGGCCACCATCCACCAGGCCCCCACTCATGTCCCCTTGCACCCTCAGCCCCCAGCACTTACGATGTCTGCAATGGTCTGCCAGTGTGCCTGGCGTTGTTCAGGTGTGGTCTTGGATCCTGCAACAATGACCATTTTGTTATCATGTGCGGACACATACTCGACAAGTGCATTCAGTTTGGCATCCGTGAAGCTGGGCTTCCTAGACGGGCCGGACTGTGTAGCCGTGTCTGGGGCATCAGCCTGTGCCGGACGAGCACTCTTCCTCTTCCGCTTGGAAGGTGGTGGGGATCCTGAGTGTCCTACGCCGCTCTGGACACTAGGGGCAGGAGCCCTGGTGGACTCTGTATCAGGAGTGTGGGATTGCACACTCAGCATGGGAGTTGGTGCAGGCATTGGCTCAAGTGTAATGGTGTCAGGGGGAATGTGAGCAGGATAGACTAGGACCGACACTGTCCTGGCTGGGTGTGTGAGAGCTGGGGTGGATGGAGCCGCAGCTGCCCCTGCAGCCTCTCCACCCTGCCTACTTGGGGCAGCAGATGACCTTGCTGCCCCTGATCCACGTGGCCTGATGACATCAACGTGCACCAGCGCACGTGTCATAGGCCTGCTGTCCTGGAAGTCAGCCATGGAGTCAGCCAGGTCTGGTGCCACAATGGGCTGGTCCAACAAGGGCTGAGCATGGATGGTGTCAGCCACATCACCCTCAACCAGGGGGGTCGGCGGGGGGATTATGGGTGCCCTTGACTGGTCCTCCACACATGGGGGACAGGGTCACACTGCAAGTAACAACCACGTCCCCTACCGGATCCACCACGGCCACCACTTGTGGCTCGTCCACCTTTGCCACCCTTACGGATTCCTCGCCTCCCAACCATGGCACTGATGTTAATGTGCGTATGGGAGTGGCTGTAAACTATTGTCCTGGGCAATTGGGGGTCAAAGGGGTTGGGTACCAGATGGTAATCGTACCCTAGTGCTCTAGCAAGGCTGAATGTGACCCCTGGGGAAAGGTGACGGGTCACGCAACGCACAGGAAGCCCAAAAAAGGGAGATAACGTGCACGCAGCCCCTCCTAGACCACGTGTGCGGAAAAATAAACCTGCACTACGCTGTGGCACCCAGTAACACAAGAATTAACGTATGCGTGTCACACGCAGCCTAGAATGACCTCTGAAGGGGTAGGCTACACACGGGTCAAGCACAGATGTTAGATACGTGCGTGACTCACCGTCTGCCAGGAAAAAGAGCGTGAAAAAGAAGCACGTGTGCGCGTTGGCAACACCCCCGCCAAAAGAAGAATTGTACGCTGTCTGAGGAGACAGGACAACAGTAGAAGGGAACGCTGTTTGAGGGAACAGGCCCAGGAAAACCAGAAAAAGAGAAAAAAGAGAAAAAGCTGTCAGAGGTAACAGGGAGTACGAACTTGAAACGCCGTGAAGTAAATCGCGTGTGAAACGACAAGAAGTACAGATTTCACCCACTCGCTCTCCACGAAAAGCACATACAAGGAAATGGTGTTCTACACGTACCTTTTATGCAGGCCCACACGTCCAGCGTCACTTCCGCGTGTACGCGCTAGGGCCATTTCCACCAATTACACCCTTTGTCACTTCCGCGTGTACGCGCTAGGGCCATTTCCACCAATTACACGCTTTGTCACTTCTGCGTGTACGCGCTAAGGCCATTTCCACCAATTACACGCTTTGACACTCGGACGTGTCTTTCATTTTTTTAACACGCAACATTTCAAACGTGCGCCATATTCAACGTGCACGTGACTTGATAGACACGCATACGCTGGTGGCCTTTGGGCCAATGAATGTACAGACGTGTGCTGACGCGCTTACGCGCTAAGGGCCTTTCCTCGAATTACAAGCAGACGTGCTGGATTTTCATGTGCAAAATCACTCCGTATCAAGCTGGCCACGTGTTCACACACGGAAGACCACGCTCCTGCCCAGAAGGCCGAATTACTGCCCCCCAGAGCCCTGAGCACGCTCCCACCTGCCATCTGCTGATGCCTGACTGCCTGCTGCCCACGTGCCCTGCCATTTGCTGCCTGCACATCAGCCAGGGGTGCTGTTGCTGTGACCACCCCTGCTGGAACCGAAGACTCCCGACTGCTTTTCCATCGCTCCACAGCCCAGCCCCAGGACCAAGTTGCACACCCACTCCTGCCTCTGAGGTTGCCATGTCGGGCACTGCAACATCTGGCACCAGTGGCAACCCCCGGCCAAGGAGGCACAGGGGCACCAGCTTCACTGCAACCGAAGTTGGTGTCCTGGTGGAGCATGTCCTGGGCAGTATGATGCCCTCTTCGGAAGGTTGCGCGCCAACAAGGAAGGACGGACTCGGATCTGGATGGACATCGTGACTGCCATCATCGCGGAGGAGGTGGCAGTCCGCGACTACGAACGTGTCAGGAAGCGCTGGGAGGACTTCAGGTCCAGGACCCTCAACAAGGCCCGGCGCCTCGTGAAGGCAGCGGATGCTAAGGGGCGCCGGGGCCACTTGTCGGAAGATCAGATGAGGGTCCTGGAACGCATATCCCCAGCGCTCCACGTCCAGGTCCTTGAGAGGCAGACCCGTCTGGAGTCGAGCGGTAAGTGTACATGCATACTGATTGTAAGCTGTGCGTGTGGTGGTGTGCAAGGAGTGTGCAGGTTGAACATGTATTTTTATGTGGGCAAGTAGGGGGGGTGTACAGGGCCGTGAGGGTGACACATGCGAGGGGTCTCATGTGTGACACATGGATGGTGCTTGTGTGTGTGGGCTTGCAATGCACAGGATGTGGAGGAATGATTGTCAGGTGTGACATGGATGTCGATCGGAACACTGCGACAGTTGGCGGAGGTGTACACATGCATGCAAGTTTGGTGGTGTGTGTGCATGTGTAGAGCACTCCCTATGTTGCATGTGATGTGTGGATGACCTTTGGCTGCTCATGCTGTTGTATGTGAATGGATGGTGCTGGCTGTTGCAATATGGCTGTGGTATGGCTCATGTGTGCAAGTTGAAATGACATGTGTGTTGGGGATTGTGATGCCATGTCTGAGGTTTACCAATGCCACTCATGTATAACTGTCATGTGTGTATGAGTCCATTGTACAGTGCTCTGATGCCTGTGTTTTCTTTCTCCCTGTCTGCAGCGTCAACTGATGAAGAGGGCGGAGAAGGTGCTGTGGAGCACAGCGGCAGGGGTCGCACAACCAGCCGGAGATGCAAGGCCCGGCTCCCCTCCCAGGTTCTGATCTCGTCGGGGAGTGAGGAGTCCGGTGCCGTGTCCCAGGCCGCAGCTGCTGAGGGGAGGTCCAAGAGGCGGAGATTGGAGTTGGACTCCTCGGCAGCAGAAGGGGCAGCTGGGACCCCACAGGGCCCAACGGAGGAAGATGGCACGGAGTCATCCAGGTTGGTGGGGGGTTTCGAGGAGGAGGAGGCCGTGCAAGCGACAGAGGTGGGGTCTGGAGGTGGGGATTCCACTGGTGCTAGTGGTGCAGTGCAGGATCAGGGACAGGAGGCAGCACAGGCCGCCGCAGAGGTGCCTGTGTGCAATCCTGTCCCTGCTCCTGTCACTGCATCATCTTGCGCCAGCTGGGATGCCTACCTCCAGACCCGTTCTCAGGGAGGGGATTGGCTTACAACACCTGGCCTTCCTCTCCCTGCGGATGTGGCTATCCTGCACCAGGTTGAGCCTGTCCAGGGTGGGGTGGCGTTGCGTCAACGGGCCATGCGAGCTGACCTGCAGTCTTTTCATGATGAGTCTGCACGTCTTCTCGCATGGCTCGTTGAACGCGTTGACCCACTGGGACAGCTCACCAGGGCTGGATTCCTCTGTTTCCTGGACCTTGTTCCGACCCCCTCCTCCACAGAACCCCCTATGCCCCAGTCGTCCTCCATGCCATCTTCCCACCCATGTGTCACCTGGGTGCCCTGTGGAGCTGCCTCTGACCGTGCGGCCAGGCTGGTGGACAACAGATCCCTGCCACAGTCGGGAGTCTTCTGTTCCAGCAGGGGTGGCCACATCAACGACTGCACCCCAGCTGGAGGAGGATGTGCAGGCACCATCGGACAGGGCACATGGACAGCAGCAGCTGCAGCAGCAGGAGGCTGTAGGTGGGAGCCACGATAGCTCGGGGCCTTCAACATCGGAGGGGCAGGCATTGGCCGGAGGGCAGGAGGACCCAGGACAGGAAGTGTCTTCCGTGTGGCAGCGGTTGGGCCACGCCATAGAAGCGGAGCGGCGGCGGGCGGAAGAGGCGCGGCTCACGATGGTCAGGGCAGAGAACTCCATGCGGAGGGCCCTGAGGCGGGCCGAGTGCCTCGAGGCAATCCGCAGGGAGTTGGAGGTGAACATGTCGGCGTCCCTGCGGACCCTCGGGGCCATGGAACAGGACCGCCTCCGGGACATAGACGAGGAGTTTGATGATGCCCTGGCCCGGAACACCACTGAGTGAGCCTCTGGAATGGCCCGCCGCCATTGTATATAGTTATTTAGTGATAGGTTTCCTTTATTGTTTATTTTGATTTGGAGTCGACGGACACTGCTCCACCTTTTGTATATAGTTCCATTTTAGTAGGTTTCATTTCTTCTGTTGGGATGATGGACCCTGAATACTTTGTACATAGTTTGACTTTGCATTTGGATATTTTTTTTACTATGAATATTTTTTTCCATGGAGCAATGGTTTTCTATTTCTTTTTTCCCTTCATTTACTTTTTATGGACTGGAACTTTGGGAGACATTTTTTTGGATTATCATTTATTGATTTTAATTTGAAAAGGGACAGCCAGCTTAATTTTCTTTTTTTTTCCTTGTGTATTTTGTTTAATTTTGATTGCCATTACTGTTGTTTTTAATACATTAGTTTGATTTTTTCATTCTTCAATGTGTGGTTTCATCTCATTGTTTTCCTGCATGTCATGATATGGGTTTTCAGGTTCACTTGCAACCATTGTGTGTGTGTGAGACACATGTGTTCATTTACATTGTTTCCATTGGAGTAGTATCATGGGCGCATGTAATACTTGGTTGTGTCTTTGGGCTGTGGTGGCTGGCCATGAGGCCCATGCTTGAGGATTGTCAGGGCCTGTGAGCAGGGGGACATGTGTGGGGGCCTGGTGGCAGGTGCCCCACAGTGCTGGGGGGTGGGGGTGGTGGGAGAAATGTGTGGGGGCCTGCTGGCAGGTGCCCCTGACTGCTGGGGGGTGGGGGTGCAGGGGGACATGTGTGGGAGCCTGGTGGAGGGTGTCCCTGCACTGCTGGGGGGTGGGGGTGCAAGGGGACATGGGTGGGGGCCTGGTGGAGGGTGCCCCTCAGTGCTGGGGGGTGGGGGTGCAGGGGGACATGTGTGGGGGCCTGCTGGCAGGTGTCCCTGCACTGCTGGGGGGTGGGGGTGCAGGGGTACATGTGTGGGGGCCTGGTGGAGGGTGCCCCTTGACTGCTGGGGGGTGGGGGTGCAAGGGGACATGAGTGGGGGCCTGGTGGAGGGTGGCCCACAGTGCTGGGGGGTGGGGGTGGTGGGAGAAATGTGTGGGGGCCTGTTGGCAGGTGCCCCACAGTGCTGGGGGTGGGGGTGGTGGGAGAAATGTGTGGGGGCCTGCTGGCAGGTGCCCCTGACTGCTGGGGGGTGGGGGTGCAGGGGAACATGAGTGGGGGCCTGGTGGAGGGTGCCCATGACTGCTGGGGGGTGGGGGTGCAGGGGGACATGAGTGGGGGCCTGGTGGAGGGTGCCCCTCAGTGCTGGGGGTGGGGGTGCAGGGGGACATGTGTGGGGGCCTGGTGGAGGGTGTCCCTGCACTGCTGGGGGGTGGGGTGCAGGGGTACATGTGTGGGGGCCTGGTGGAGGGTGCCCCATGACTGCTGGGGGGTGGGGGTGCAAGGGGACATGAGTGGGGGCCTGGTAGAGGGTGCCCCACAGTGCTGGGGGGTGGGGTGGGTGGGAGACATGAGTGGGGGCCTGGTGGAGGGTGCCCCATGACTGCTGGGGGGTGGGGGTGCAAGGGGACATGAGTGGGGGCCTGGTGGAGGGTGGCCCACAGTGCTGGGGGCTGGGGGTGCAAGGGGACATGAGTGGGGGCCTGGTGGAGGATGGCCCACAGTGCTGGGGGGTGGGGGTGGTGGGAGAAATGTGTGGGGGCCTGCTGGCAGGTGCCCCACAGTGCTGGGGGGGTGGGGTGGGTGGGAGACATGAGGGGGGGCCTGGTGGAGGGTGCCCCACAGTGCTGGGGGGTGGGGGTGGTGGGAGAAATGTGTGGGGGCCTGCTGGCAGGTGCCCCTGACTGCTGGGGGGTGGGGGTGCAGGGGTACATGTGTGGGGGCCTGGTGGAGGGTGCCCCATGACTGCTGGGGGGTGGGGGTGCAAGGGGACATGAGTGGGGGCCTGGTGGAGGGTGCCCCACAGTCCTGGGGGGTGGGGTGGGTGGGAGACATGAGTGGGGGCCTGGTGGAGGGTGCCCCATGACTGCTGGGGGGTGGGGGTGCAAGGGGACATGAGTGGGGGCCTGGTGGAGGGTGGCCCACATTGCTGGGGGATGGGGGTGCAAGGGGACATGAGTGGGGGCCTGGTGGAGGGTGGCCCACAGTGCTGGGGGCTGGGGGTGGTGGGAGAAATGTGTGGGGGCCTGCTGGCAGGTGCCCCACAGTGCTGGGGGGTGGGGTGGGTGGGAGACATGAGTGGGGGCCTGGTGGAGGTTGCCCCACAGTGCTGGGGGGTGGGGGTGATGGGAGAAATGTGTGGGGGCCTGCTGGCAGGTGCCCCTGACTGCTGGGGGGTGGGGGTGCAGGGGAACATGAGTGGGGTCCTGGTGGAGGGTGCCCATGACTGCTGGGGGGTGGGGGTGCAGGGGGACATGTGTGGGGGCCTGGTGGAGGGTGTCCCTGCACTGCTGGGGGGTGGGGGTGCAGGGGTACATGTGTGGGGGCCTGGTGGAGGGTGCCCCATGACTGCTGGGGGGTGGGGGTGCAAGGGGACATGAGTGGGGGCCTGGTGGAGGGTGCCCCACAGTGCTGGGGGGTGGGGTGGGTGGGAGACATGAGTGGGGGCCTGGTGGAGGGTACCCCTCAGTGCTGGGGGGTGGGGGTGCAGGGGGACATGTGTGGGGGCCTGGTGGAGGGTGCCCCATGACTGCTGGGGGGTGGGAGTGCAAGGGGACATGAGTGGGGGCCTGGTGGAGGGTGCCCCTCAGTGCTGGGGGGTGGGGGTGCAGGGGGACATGTGTGGGGGCCTGGTGGAGGGTGCCCCATGACGGCTGGGGGGTGGGGGTGCTGGGGGACATGAGCAGGTGTGCAGGGTAGTCCCCTGTTTTGTTGGCTGCCTGCAGGGGCCGTGGAGGGTGTACAGGGAACACCTGTGAGGACCCACCCAGCCTAATTGCGTGTGATAATTCCCGCGCACCCCTGTAATACACTTACCCAGCCAAATCGCGTGTGATAATTCCCGCGCACCCCTGTAATACACGTACCCAGCCAAATCGTGTGTGATAATTCCCACGCACCCCTGTAATACACGTACCCAGCCAAATCGCATGTGATAATTCCCGCGTACCCCTGTAATACACGTACCCTGGCTAATCGCGTGTAAAACTTCACGCGTACCCCTGTAATACACGTACCCTGGCTAATCGCGTGTGAAACTTCCCGCGCACCCCTGTAATACACGTACTCTGCCTAATCGCGTGTAAAACTTCCCGCGTACCCCTGATATAAACGTTACCCGCTTTGCGTTCCTTGTTTGGCAGCCCTGTAAACTGGTCCAGGGTTAGCGCAGCCCTTTGCGATGATTTAGCGATTTTGATGGCTTTTCCTTGCGCGAGGGCGTTCTTGGGGGCGTTACTGGCGCTGCTGCAGGGTCGCTGCGATACTCTGCGCCACGGCTGGTTTGGGAGCCTAAAATCCATGAATACGCTGTGCGCGGAAATCGGTTTTAGCGCACGCGCCTGGCGCAAACAATCGCACGCGGACACTCTGCGTCAGCCGCTTGCGACACTTTTCTGCGAAATTCTATGAATTACCCTGTTAATATGTTGACAGGCTTACATGTAGAGTGCTGTCATGTGATTGGTAGATGGATGTGTGACTGTTCGAAAGCAGGCATTGAGGAAGTGTTACAAGCATAACAGTAAAAAGGGTGGAAGGGCTGTCCTGTGCGATGGTATGCACATGCCATCTGGGTCTTTTAACAATGCCTGGCATGAAAAGGGGACTGGAAAGACTGCTGATAGTCATGAAGGTCCATGGATTATGGTCCTTTTTATGTGCTTGAGAAATGTATTGGTGACAGTTTCTGTCCTTTTACCTTTTTCTCTAGTAAACAATTGTCCATTACTTCCATTAGCATAGTACAAAATTAATTTTATTGAGTCTAACTACTTTATTGAAAAATGCAAAGCAGATGGAGTCTATAAGACTCTTTTTTTAGTTTTACTTTTTACTGTGAAAGATGCTACAGAAGGATCCTTTTTTGTGTTTTTTGATTTTTTTTTGCAGCAGAGGCACATTAGCATAGTACAAAATGAATCTTATTGAGTCTAACTACTTTATTGAAAAATGTAAAGCAGATGGAGTCTTTAAGACTCTTTTTTTAGTTTTATTTTTTACTGTGAAAGATGCTACAGAAGGAACCTTTTTTGTGTTTTTTGATTTTGTATTTTTTTTTGCAGGTGAGGGAAATGAGGGAAGGGGCACCAACCACAGATTTGCAGGTGCAGGGGAAGATGTTGGCTGTGCCTTAAATCTAAGGTAGTGGGTAGTGTTTTTCATGCCCTTCATTGCAGCCTTGAAAGCACTTTGAAACTGCTCCCCCCTACAGAGTGATGTGTCACAGTGCTGTTGTCTTGAAAAGATATGGATCAACAGCCTCTTTTATGGCTTGCGATCCAGCTGGTAGGATCTTCTGCCCCACAGGAGTAGCCAGTGTGGTGGCAGGAGCGTTTAAGGAAGATGAGGTAGAGGAAGACAGCCTACCACTTGCGGAGAAAGGAACAGCCTTATCCTAGAACCTGGGTAGTTTGAGCGGGTGTGGCGGCATAAGACTGTGGTACCAAAAGAGTATTGCCCATGTGGTCGGTGACTAATTATGATTATACACTCAGTGCATTACACATGGGTTGCCTGAGCATTCAGTATCCCATGTCCTGGGAGGGGAGCTCAGCGGCAACATGCTCGTCTTGGAAGCAGGAGGACACGAAGCAACGCAGGTTCGATCCCCGGGTCCGCGCTTAGAAACCTCTGCATATTTAAGCGTGTTATAAATACGCAACTAAGACAAAAAAAATAACAATTACGCAACAAAAAAAAAAAGAATTCTTGTAACAGCGCCTCGATGCCTGCAGGCTGTGTGAGCGCTTTAAAAATGCAAAAAAATAAATAAAAGTTTACAGTCTTAAAGAACTGTCACACCCATGATTCCCTCTCTCAGCAATTGATTTTCGTTATGGGTGCAGAAAGTACCTTAGGCCTATGGTATTCATGTAGCTGGTTATTTTTTCCAGTTTCCATATTGCTTAATTATGTGGTTAGTTGGGGTTGTGCGATGTATCACAACAGTCACCAATAGATAGACCATAAAACATGGGGCTTGGAGCACGGGACAGGACATTTTGGCATGGCCAGTTAGGTCCATACCGTTATGGTGTGACCGTTTTGCCGCAGATTCTGTTTTGGCCCCTCAGTAAGATGCAGCCAGTTGGTGCAGGAACCACTTAAGGCGGGTACCCTAAAACACGCAATTTTCCAATGGACCAAATAATGATGACAGACCTCATCAGGGAATGAGACTGAGAGATGAATTGCAAGGGTAACAAACTTTATATAAAGCAAAGAACTCTCCCACCCGAAAGCGCTCTGCCAAACAAAACACGAGCACAAATTATAAGGATAGAAATCATCAGCAAATACGTCATTACATAGGGTACAAAGTGCGGATTGGAGGAGCCATGTGGCACAGTTGGTTCTATAGTGGATGCCAGGCGGTGATTGGCCGCTGTTTTCCAGTCAGTCTAGTGGTACGTGGGTCAGCTGGGCTCATCTCCGTGGTGAACGTCAGGAGAAGTTTGATACATTTCTAACTGACTAAGCTAACACAACAGGAACTGATAATATATGAATAATAGTAACCATAAAATCCTTGCATGAATGGGGGGCACATTGGAGAATCATGGGTTAATATATTGGCATTTTGATCTCTGCAATCAGCTCCTCGTTGATACCGGGGTCCTGCACACAGGTGTCTTCTCTTGATGGTTTGATCTACTATTTTATGTTTCTCCATATCACATGACACTGATGTACATGTATTGGTGTGTAGGGAATATAGTACTATACAGATTAAGTCTATGGTGGGTGTTCTGGAATGGTCAGTATGAGGAGGTCAGATGGGCATCAGCATGAAAGAGAGTAAGTGGTTGGGGACTGGTGGTCCGTGGCCTGGCAAGGTGGGGGTTGAAAGGGGCATGGGCAGTTTGTGGAGATGGATGGGCACTTGTTCAGAGGCTTGCTTCGATCTCATGCTCTGAGGAGAGCATAATCTGGGTGATGCTACGCAATTGCAACAAAAAATGATTTGACTTCCATGAGAACAAAACTTGCACAGAGCTGGCAGGGGAAGTGGCAGTGTTTTGGGATCTCTGTGTGAGTCGCTGGGGATGGGGGGAGCTGAGTTTTGCAGAGGGATGATTTTTTTGGCCTAGTAAAAGATGGCATCCGTTCTGATACAAAATGGTGTCTATCGGCGGGGCTGTGGGTTAGGTTATGCAGGCAGATTTCTATGTTACATCATAAGGCCAGGTGCAGTGGGGGAGGGGCCTATCCCCCCTTAGCTTACACATGATCTATTTACTGTGGGAATGGTGAGGGGGTGGGATTGGACCACCTCATCCCCAACATTCCCCCCTTAAACTACTCTTAAAATAACAAATACCCTTCCCCAGTATGGGTTCATTCTTCAGCCCTTTTTACTGCTTCATCCCAGGTGGGAGTACCTTTGATGGGCATCCATGCCCTACACACGCTTCTTAATTTCTCCTCACGCTGTGCATATTCTTCAGAGTATATGTCATGTAAATATATCCCCCTTCACCATCCAGGTCCACCCATACCTCCTTATAATTCTCAAGATCTTGGGGCTGTTTGATAGTAGTGTGGTAATAGTTGTCTACCTAATCCCCTGTGTGGTATATTGCCACCATTTGGTATTTGGGCCCATCATTCTCTCCAGTTTGGTTTTGGGCTTCCCTAGTATCATGAGATATCTTATTATTTGTATTTCTGTTGCCGATTGTCACCATTATCATCACACTGATTGGCACTGCTTTTGTGCAACACCTGAGCCCTAACTGGCACACAGAGAAAATCAGCAGGTGGAACACAATGATGGGCACCAGCATCTTCATAATTGTTCCAAGCCACAAGGGTACCAAGCTGAACACCATGCTGAACCATTCGTCATTCTGTATTCCTCCTTCTTTTCTCATTTTCATGGCCAGTTTATGTACGACTGCAGCCACTTGTGACAATATCCCATTTTCAGCATCTGAAGAAGGTACGAATGTGCAACATGAACTCCCTATTTCCTTGCAAACACCACCTTCCATAGCAGTTATGAGGTCCAGAACATACCTGTTCAGCATTGTCATGAGTTGAAGTGCTAGTAGTTCCACCTTGATGACAATGAACCCTTCTTCAGTATCATTCACCAGTTGGATGAGTTCACAGCGAACGATCTGGAGCCATTTTGTGTTTGCTCTTGTCTGGATACTGGGCACAAGTGATGTAAAAAATGTCTCTGCTGAGCTGAAGAGTTTGTACTCATCAGGGATTTGAGCAAGGAGGTCAGAGGATGCTTGATGCACGTAGTTGAATGTGCACTTCTTTCGGGACAGGTGATCTTGCTTTTGAAGATATGGTTGTGCTTCAGTTGGTCGGGGTGCACTTTGTTGCTTTTGTGGCACCACTCCCCCTTTGACATGCTCTTTTTGTATCACCAGCAGTGCAGAGTACAATGTTGCAAGCGTACAAAACCCCTCCATGTTGGCAGGAGGTGCAAGTATGCCTGTTTACCGCACACCTTATATTAGTCCATTAAGGCAGTAGTGCCTTTTCAAAGATCAGGGATTACAAGAGTTCTATTACAGTGTGGGTGATAACCCATGAACACCTTCCCTTCTCCATAGAAACAAAGTTCATAATTTTCTTCCTGGTGGACCTCGATGGGTTTGTCTAGGGCTGTGAGCCATGTCAATTTTTGAATGTGCTCTGTCCAAATTGGTGCACAGGTTTGGTCCATCCATTCTAGTCTTTGATCTGACAAGCCACGTAGTGCCTCTGATTTGCACATGAAGATCGACTCGAAGCGCTTGTTTTCTGAAAAACCTGTGCCTTTGATTGCCAGTAATGGTTCCTTAAAACAGTTTGACCCTTCTTAACAGAGCTCTTCATCTGGTGGGAGGAGTTTCAATGTTACCGTGCGTGCCTGGAAGGAATGTATTATTCTACAAAGTGCGAGATGGAGGAGACATTGGGTTTCTACTAAGGATGCCTCGGACCTATGGGAGGACCGGTTAGTGAACATCCCGTCACCCTGTATGAGAGATATGAGAGTGTGCCCTAAGGGCATGAAGTTGAGTTTGTGGTTGAATGAATGGGGCCTACGTACTGTCAATGGTCGTCTAGCCCCGGATATACCGGGGGAGGTTACCTTTAACAATCATCTGGGTTCCTCCACAATAGACTATTTCTGCATATCTGTAAGACTCTGGGAGTGCTTAGTAAGCTTTGAGGTGATTGCCGATGTTCATAGTGATCACCACCCTATCTGCTTGATCATAAAAGACCCACTGGGGGTGGGGGCTCCTATGGTCATTACCCCTTGTCCTTCGGTGGCTACTGCTGTTGGCTCCCGTAGAATCAAATGGGGGATCATACTAGAAAAAAACCTACATGTAAAGGTAATAAGGGAAAAGGAACCCCTACTGTTGGACATATTGGGGAATAACCTCCCAGCTGGGGTGGTGGTCGCCAAATTTGTAGAATTGGAGGCCGCCTTTACAGCAGAATTCACGACCACTTTTAAGGTTAAGGGAAGAACGCCCAAGAAGGGGTGGTTTGACCGGGCCTGTAAAGAGACCAAACAAACCCTACTCCTGAGACTCAAGGACTCAACATCTAGCAGAAAGGAGATAGCTCTCGCAAGATCTGCATATAAAGGAGAAATAATAAGAAGAAAACAGGAAATTGAAGGGGCGGCCTGGGAGGGTTTTCTATCGGCCGTCAAGAGTGGAGATCGGAAAGCTTTTTGGGAATTTGTAAAGAGGGATTCTGTGGGGTGTAGGACTAATCAGGGCAGTGGTACTTATGTGGAGGAGGGAGCCTGGTTAAAACACTTTGGTAGCCTGTTTAGGCCAGGAGCTATTGAAACTGGTGTCGAACTAGCTACTTCGGGCCTAAAATTTGAGATCGAGGAGGTCAGAAAGGCCATTAAGTTGCAAGCCCGTAACAGGGCTCCGGGACCGGATATGATCCCCTCCGATTTATTTAAGGACTCTATTGATTTGTGGCACCTTTACTCATGGTGGTATTTAACGCATGTATGCTATCAGGGAATTATCCTCCGTCGTGGAAAAAGACTATTATCTTCCCAATCTTTAAAAAAGGAGATATGGGTAGTCCAAGTGCCTATAGACCGATCTCCCTATTAGACTCCTCCTTTAAGATTTTCGGGAGAGTCTTATTGGCTCGTATTGATTCTTGGTTAGGAGAGGTCTCGATCCTTTCCGACATTCAATTCGGTTTTCGCCCAGGGGTCGGCACAATGGAACAGAGTCTGAATATTTATCTTCTGGTGGCCAATTCGGTCTTTTGTAGAGGAGAGGTTGTTTATTTGGCCTTCATGGACCTGAGCACTGCCTTTGATAAGGTAGACAGGGGGAAACTGTGGGCTGTGCTTAGATCCATGGGATGCCCGGGGGACATTCAGAAGGTATTGGACGAGCTACACACGGATAATGAGGCGTGTGTACGTGTGGCCCCAGGGGACATTGCACGGCCTGCTTTAGGGTGGGGTGCGGTGTCTGGCAGGGCTGCGGGCTAGCACCTATATGTTTCTGCCTCTATATTAACGGTTTATCACCCAAACTCATCATTATTTTGGCTGACTTCCTGGTGTAGGGGGGCCGGGATTTCCCAGTTTTAGCATATGCAGACGACACCGTCCTGCTAGCAAGAACTCCCAGAGCGTTACAGGCCTTGATTGACGCATATACAACCTTCATGTGTAATCTAGGTCTGAAAATTAACTCCAAGAAGTCGGAGTGATGGCTTGTTCGGGCAGAAAACGGTCAATTTTTCATTTTATGTTAAGATGTAAGGGCCAACCCTTAGAAGTAATTACTAAGATATATGGTGCCCAAACATTGGCCGTCACCCTGTATGGTGCCCCCATATGGGGCTTCACAAAGGTTGGGGACATCCAAGTAAAGGAAAATACATTTTTCAGACAGCTATTGTGGCTCCCGAACTCTGCAGCGTGCATCTCGATTCATAGAGAACTGGGGATGGAGTTCTGGGAGGATCTCTGGACGTTGGCTCCAATCTTATTTTGGATCCGATTGTGGGCCAATGAATTTGCATCCCTGTGCCACTTTATTATTCGAACCATGGTGGGCAAAGTGGGCTGGCAAAAAATTCCTTTGCTTGCATATATTTCCAATGCTCTCGGGGAGGCCAACCTTACTGATCTTTTTCCACCAGTCTCACTCATAATTAAGAGTGAGGCATCTAGTTATAAAACTGTGGTCCGAGAGGCCATAGTAAGGAAAAGAACACTTCGGGAACACGGCAACAAATGTGATGAATATCACACTATGATTAGTAGGCCCTCTGGGATCCAACCCTATTTAATATGGAGCCCTTATAAAAAGGATAGGTGGCTTATCACAAGGGCACGTTTTGACTCCCTTCTCCTGCAAGCAACTTCAGCTAGGTGGAAGTGAACCAAAGACGGGGCCGGCTGTCCGGTTTGCGGAGATCAGCTGGAAGATCTGGCTCATTTTATGATCTTTTTTCTGGGGTACGCAGGCATCCGAAGGGCAACTTTGCTACCCGCCCTAAGGAAAACCAAGGTGCGCCATTATAAAGCTGCACTTATTTATTTACTTAGTGCTGACTGCGTTTTTACAGCATGGGCATTGCTTACATTCCTAAAAAGAGCATTTTACTTTAGGAAAAATTTGCTTAGGCTCCAGGAGGACGAATGCAAACTTTGAACCATCTTTACAATGGATATACCTCGCATATTGACTTTTATTGTGCCCCTGTTCAAATTGGATCCCACGATGTAATGAATGTGAACTTGCTATTGTTCAATTGATCTGTATGTCTCATTTTAACCCCAAGCACTAGTTTTTAGGAATTGTGAATTTTTGTATGGATTGTATGTACTTGTGTATTAATTGATCGTTTGATGAATTTTTTAAAAAATTTCGAATAAACATGTCTGTCTGACTGATCAGTGCAACTTACCCATAAAGTCCCTTTAACAACGTTTTTCAGTGAATTTCATAGGTTTTTTATCAGTGCAACGTAACCGTGTGATATGATATATGATATGGCATTTATAATGCGCCTATACACAAGTGTTTCAAGGCGTTTGTTAATGTCCCTTTAACAAAGTATTTTCAGTGAATCATAGGTTTTTATTAGTGCAACTTAACCAAGATATCACTTTAATAAAGTTTTTTCACCGAATTTCATGGGATTTGACCAGTACATGATATTTTCCTACAACTTACTAATATCATACTTACCTCAATATTGCAATATTTTTATCTAATTTACAATGTTTCACCTTAAAACTCTGCTGTTTCCCACCTTCTAGCATAATTTTTAACAAGTCTATACACTTTTTACAGCTTTTTCCACTGTTTTAGTGTCCGTCAACGTTCGCAAATGTCTGACGTCAACACAGACTTTCCAGACAGTGTCATGTGACCACAGGCATGCGGCATGATGAAATGGTTGCAAACGTGTCCGCACTTCACGATCCGGTTTGAGCTTCGCAGACAGTTCCGAACTGCACTTTCGGCTGATCCCAGAACTTTCAAGCTCAAAATGTTCCACTTGTACAGTTCCTACACCTATTCTTACTCATTATCTATTAACAATCTAGTGCAGAGCACATACTTGGAAGAATATTAGCAAAACTGCTATTTATCTTAAAAAGGGCATCAGCTATTGCCATCCCTCCTCCCCAAGGGCCACCACCACCATTAGCACCAGCTAGAGGAACTACATAATAAAAAAATGCGGTACTTCCAAAGACAATGAAGAGGACCTTGAAGATGAGGAAGAGGTAGTGCCTACCTCTAGCACCAAGACAGAAACATGGGTGTGGCTGTTCTTTACCACTGTTGGGAATTTAACAAAGGCTAAAGCTACCAAAGTGAAATGCAGAGCGCAACATTGTACTCAGTCGTGGACTACCTGGACAGTACTTCTACAGGACCACTTTCATGTGCTGCCACCACACCCAATCCAACCACTGCAATGCTCTCTGAAATGCTGTTCCTTGCTTAGCAATTAGTAGACTGTCTTGTTCCACCTCATCTTCCTCAACCAATACTGTAACCACACAGCCTACTTCTGTGGGCCACAAAATCCCACTAGATACCTTGCAAACAATAAAAGAGGCTGTTGATCCATATCTTTCAAAGAGAACATTCCTCTGTATATACTGCAACACACCACTCTGCAGGGCGGGCAGGGCAATTTCAAAGTGCTTTTGAAGCTGTAATCAAGAAGTATGAGAGACACTGGCCCCTACCTTAGATGTAACACACGTGCAACATTTCCCCCGTCCACCTGCCCCACAATATTAGTGCTTGGTGCCTCTTGCCTCACTTCCCTCCCCACCTTACGTTATAACCTCTTCTACAAACAACAAAGAAAAAGTTCCATTGGGAACCACCTTTCACAGTTAAAAAATTGAAATTAAAAAGATTTTATAGACTCCATCTACTTTACATTTTTTAGTAAAGTACATAGACCCAATAAGATTTTCCAACATTACCATTAGCATTTTGTGTTATGCTAATGGGAATAATGTGGCATTCATCCCCATTCCAGGGACTGGAACGAGGATAACAGCCCGCCAGCCCACTCTATCGGGCCAAGCAAAGCGAGGGTGGATAATGAGGGCTCTGGACCATTATGCCTCATTGCAGCCCCTGCAATGGGTAATGAACACCATTAGCACCCTGGGTTGCCAAAGCAGTAACCCAGGGTTCTAAAAAAAAAAAAGTATTTTTCTTCCTAAAGCGGGACACACACAGCCTCACATTGTAGAACATGTATTCCCATTGGTCATCCCTCATGGTCATGGCCAGTAGCCAGATTGCCCAGTTCATGACCTTATGCCATGACCCAGACAATCTGGCTACTGCCCATGGCCCCAAACTATACCTCAGTCACCAAAGTGTATCACTATTTCTTGTTCCTACATTCTGACACTTGTCAAAAAATAAAACACAGACACATTTGCAAAACCATGCTTTCAGGTCCTTGCCAATACTCCTTACACGAGTTTGCTCGAAATTCGCCCATGTTTAATTTTTTCAAAAGTGTCAAAATGCACGTACATACAATAGTCATATATATTAACCCCCACTTGACAAAATCCATTCAGACTTTGCACAAACATTTAAGGTTGAGTCTCTAATCTTTCTGAAAACCTTTGTTCACATTCGTCAAATGGCAACAAAGTAATAAGCCATCTAATACTCTTGAGACCCTCCTTCTAATTTTGTTCCCTCTTGACAAACTTCCAAAACCATTAAGAATCAGGTCTAGAATGAAATCCCCAAATTTTATGCAATTTCATTGAGTGGCACCAAAGTTATGAGCCATCCAATAACTGCTGTTCACCAACCCTGTAATGCACAAATAGGCAAATCTGAAATGTGTGCGAACATTATAGGGCTGTCCCCGAAATGTTTGTGGAGATTGGAGAAGAAAAACACCTGTTTTCTAGCTTTTTAAGGCAATATATCATCCCATCCTCATTAACCCTCACCTCCCGAAAGATTGTTTAATAAGTTTGACAAGTGCAATGCTGTGCTTTTCAATATGTTTTCACAGTGGAATTCATGGACAACAGTGCTTGTCCGCGAATCCAATATGGCTGGTGTTTCTGAAAATCTGACACACTTCACGCTTTTCACCATCCAATTGGCAGGCACGTCCGATGTCTGTGGACCTCACGTCGAACTCTGGGCCAATTGGGGGTCGGTCTGCAGACTGAACAGCGAAGTGAGTCCCGGATCGAACCCAGATATCACTCTTTTTTTTAACCTACTTCGTGGTCATTTTCTTTTAAACTAATGGATGGATTTACACCAAATATACAAAACCATGCTTTTGGTACCAAGCTGCAGCTCCTGCCAAACATTTGTTGAAAATCTATCCAGCGTTTCGACCTGTAGGCTTGAGCATTTTTTTTTTCATTGCATCTATGGGAAAAACCACTAATTTTGAGACCACCCTTATAACTTCGCCACCCCCTTGATGAAACCTCACCAAACTTTGCAGAATCGATCTGACGGAGTCATTTACTATATTGCAAGGTTTTATGAGGATTCTTCCAGGGTGAGCGAAGTTATAAGCCACCCAAAAAGTGTTCTTGCTATGGGTTGAGCAACTTAACCATAACTACAGAGCTGCTACCACAGGCCCTGTAATGTAGATATAGTTACACATTTACAACAATTGCCTCCCCGTTATTTTCCACTTTCAATGCTCGACTTACATCTGTTGCTCAGCTCGAGTACCTCGGTATTGACTCTTCCCCAATCGACCACTTTGCCTTCTGTCTGTGGGGCGTCTGTGGAGACCAGACAGGAATGCTGTAGACCAACTCTTTTTCACATGTCTGTCTTTTCTCCATTCTCCACAGGAAACTCTGTGATCTTCTAGCTAAAGGTGGAAGACATAAAAAATCTGAGATTGTGGATCTGAGCTAAGGAGACTGGATCAGAACCATCTGCACCACTACCAAACTGTGCAGTAGCCCTTGGAGTGTTCCAAGTGCCAGATGGAATTACCAATGAACCATCTCAGACCCAAATAACTGGACAGACTCAAAGAACATGCCAAAATACGACTTTATTATTCGCTCAAATAAAGTAGGCAAACCTGGTGAATAACCAGATTGCAGCTCAGTCACTCTCATCTACATTTCGATTACACAAAGGCTTTATACCTTGATGTATGTCAGGCATGATGTCATCCTATGTGGCAAACAGTAAAAACCTATCAAAAGGAGGGATTGGTTAAGGGAACATATATATCTAGACTTCATGTAGGTGTTAGTCAAATATTTGACTGCCCCTTACATGGTATGCATGACTTGAATTACCTCTTACTATACATAATACAGATTAACAGCAGAATAACAGCAGCAGATTGGCTTCTGCAACAATGTATGGTACACAGCTACATAGGCCTTCATGATTGGTTGTCATTCTCTCCCAACCTTGGACATTTGGTTTGTTAGCAGCCTGTAAGCAAAGCGAAACCCAGGTGTGGCTAACAATGTTTGACCACTCCCCACTTGGTTAATTAGCCTACCATCTCTCATCAGTTAGGCCCTAAACCAAGGCTTCTTCTCTGTCGTTAACCTTGACGGCCCGTTCTCTGACTTGGGACTTTTAAGGGCATATAATATAGGTACATCGCTATCTTCAGTTGGAGCCTAATGAATAGTCCTTCTTTTCAAGTCTTGCACAACACGAGAAGTGGGTTTTGTAGATTTTGTCCTTTTATTTAGTTCTATTTATTTCAATTAAGCTGGCTGCTATTACTCTTCTTGGCTGCTGGAGACTTGGTTGTTCTGTCTGTATGCTTCCTGCAAATTTAATTGTTCATTAATTTGCACTTGCGTTTTCTCCTTCACTTAAACTAAGAGAAACATACCATGCATATGTAGCTTATCCTCTTTGACTACTCTTGTGCCTTGCAAATGCCTCTTGATGTGGCATCCTTGATTTCAAGCAAAACAGATATTCTTTGTTCTTCGCACAAGCTGTTTTCCAGCTCCTATCAGCTCTGCACCCATGGTCTCTCCTTTCAAGGCTTCTTAGCAATTTATACAGAGTCGACGTCCATCTTTTAATCATAGTCTCTTTACCTGTGTTATATTTTCTACTGCAACAAGCTTCTATATATCTCATCTACCTTGCGTTGCTGCAAATTTACATTTGCTAATTCTCTTCTTACTTATCTTCTTAGTGTATATGATTTTCGTATTTGCATACATGTTTCTCTTGTTACTTCACTTACATCTTCATTATTTAAGTATTCACATATAATTTGTGTGTCCTCGTGTCTTCTCTTCATGACTTCACTTTACTCTGATTTCACCTTTAGCTCTTCTATGTCCCATGATGTATGCAGAAATCCTTCCACCACGTCAGTGTGAGGGTACATTCGATATGATTGTCTGACTGAATAACTTCTCTCGTATCTTTAATGCGGTATTGGGATGATACCTGGTGTCACACACAGTGCTCTTTTGCTGTTCTTTCAGTATGAGTGAGATGAGGGGGGGCACTAGAGATGACATGTACACCTGCCTCTCTACACTGCAGATCAGGGTAGTGATCCAGCAGGGCACAGCTCTACAGTATGCTTTTGGCGTGGAACTAATGAAAAGGGGACCTGATTACCATTTCTGAGATGGAATTACCTGCATTGTTTTATTAATTAATAAAAATAAAAAATAAACCAGGGCTTTTACAACCATGCCACATTGCAATTCCTCACAGTCCACTGTGGTTACAGTCTGTCCCTATTTTTGTCTGATGTCATTCTTGTATTGCTATGGATATGTCAGATGTGTAGAGCAGGCATTGTGTACATGTGTGTTCTGAGGTGAGAATGCATCTGAGCAGGTATTGAGAATGTCACTGGATTTCAGGGTGGTTGCAGTTTATCAGTCAGATGTTTGGGGCATCTGGCATCAAAGCATCTGCATGTGTGAATGGTTGTCTGCTTGTTTAGTGTCGGCTGTTTTGTTCGTTGTCACTAATTTGGAAATGCTACCTTGATTTGATTACTTTCTGTGGAGTTTGAGGAGTCACTACAGGATTTCGTTAAAATGGCAACAATGAACATTAAGAAAATACAGTTTACTATATGATGAGCTATTCCGAACATATATTTTTCGGATGTACGCATCACAGCGATATTTTGCTTTCACCCTCTTACAATGGCCACTTTTGCTGCAAATCCACCATAAAAAGTTAAGAATTGTTTTCTTCAGAAATTAAATTAGATTGCAACAACCGTACACGATTGAGCAATTTTAGCTCAACAGAAAGGGCATGTCAAGAAGCATTGTTATGATGACCTACCAAAACGCACAATGTCCTGCAACAAAAATGAACCAAACACGTGACATTTATTTGATATCTGATGCTGCATTATCCACTTAAAGTTAAAAATCAAAAGTGCTATGTTTACAAAGGTAGGACAATTTAAGTATGGATGCAAAAGTGCAATCTCTGTTTTCAAAACCACCGACATTTATTTACCTCCCTGGGAAGTACATAAAAGATGCTGGTGAGAGCTGAACAGATACTGCAAGATACCCACGATGTTTACAATTGGAAAATGCCCCTATACTGCAATAATTGAAATAAGATAATGAAAGAAAACAACATAAATGGGAATTACCTCCTATCATACTTCATTAGGATATTGCATGTCACAGGGGAGTTTGTGATTAAATCAGGATTGAGTGTGAAGGTAACAGAACTCTTAGGTGACTTGCTATATTCGTTTTAAGCATGACATGATAAGTTATTAATAACGCACTCAATACCCGAGGTTTCTAAGTGCGGACGGGGATCGAACCTGTACTGCTCAGTGTCCTCTTGCTTCTAAGTCGAGCGCTTTGCTCCTGAGATAGCCTCCCGAGACGGGATGGAACATTGTATTCCCAGAGATATTTGATCCCTTGCTTACTCCAAGTCAAGAGATCATCTAATTGTTGATATGTGTAACCAATGCAGAATCTTTTTGGAGAAAAAATGAAACGGTATACCTGCTTGTAATGTGTTGCACAAGCGATTTAAGCACATTAGGAGCTGCATGTTATTTAGTTATTTTTTAATCCAAACAGCTTCCACTTTAATAATATACATCAGCAACTGGAAGATCACTCATGTTACATTAAGCAGGAGGGCAGGTACTAAAGGGGATGACAGAGTATGTCCTTGTATTTTTAGGAATGAAATACCCCATTCCTAACGTAAAAAAGGATATTTCTAATCACCTCGATATTGCAAATCATTTAGGTGTGTTGTGACGTTGTAAAGGTACTCGGCCTTTGTCCTCTTTTCTCTATTTGGTCATTAAGCTTGCAATATCCTTCTAACTAAGGTAGGGTGTACTTTATACCATAAAATACAGGTCAATACTGATGTTCCTTTCGTTCTACAATAAGGGCAATATTTTTAGGCCTGTATGCAGATATTGCAGGCTGCCATGTATTATATTATCTTCATAGAAGTGAAAACATGTTTTTAACCATTAGTGTTTCGAGTAATGTCATCTATGCATTAACATATGCCCGTTGTCTCTACTACGTTGGTAAACCACACTAAAAGTGGTGTTACCTTACAACGATAACTCATGTGCTACTGTATAAGTAACTTTTAAAGAAATGCGCCCAGATGCCTTAGGGCCAAGTGCGCTATATAAATAAACTAAATGCAAATACAAATGAAACTGTGAATCCCTTATACATGGTCATATGTGCCTTTAGAATTGAAGGAGAGTGTACACACTATCATGCTTGTTATATGTTTGCCATTTGAAGTTACAGACATCTTCATCGTGGTAACACTGGAATACATTGGTTGCAATTTGTGAATTTTTTTTAAAGTCAATTTTGCAAACTCCTCCAACTTTCCTGTGACCCTTCGAGTTCGGCCTCTACGTGCAGTGCTCTCGTACTGCTCTGCTAGGTTTGCACTTTAATAATCCCATAGATTAAACATAATAAATACTGGGCAGCTTAAAGTCATTCATGCGTATTGATGCTTCATGAGGCATTCATGTGATCATTTGAAAAAGGGAATTATATTTATTGTTCTTAGGATGAATGAACCTGGGGTAGAGTTGCTTAAATTTTAAACAACCAGTTGGCGGTGTACAAGGGCCTTGTAATTCATCCACTCAGAAATGCATTTCTTTTATTTTTAGAGGACTACAAAATTGATTTGTTTGAAGTTTGGATGTCTCTGTATTACGAACATTGTGGTTACAAAATATATGCACCTTGAATGAATATTACAGTTCTCACTTCCTGAAAAAGTATGTTTCTCTCAGTAAGGAGAGGATGTTCTGGTACCAGCAAGAGTTTTGGCCTTTTCGAGTTCATGTTATAGTACTGGGTTATTGCATGAGGTATGAAGGGCAGAAACCTTTTTATTTCTTTTTTTTTTATTGTATATGGTTTACAATCTCTGTCTAACATACATGAAAAGGAAAACCTTTACAATTTCTTGTAATAAAACCCATAAAGAAGAAAAAAGAGATAAAGAAATAAAAATCCTTCTCTGAAACCAATAAGTTAAAATAAACAACTTTCATACCCCTCTTAAAGAGGGGAAAAATAGTGACTTTTGTTCCTCTATAGCAAGTTTAGGGACTGGAGAAAATTCACCACTGCCGCTGTTAACTGGATCTCGTGTCCTGCGATTATTCTGTGCCAGATGTTTTCTGATGTTAGCCATTCGGCTCTTTCTACGAATCATCCTAGTTTTTTCAATCGCAGGTTCCACGTTCCCTTACATTCGATGAGCAGGTGCTTTAAAGTTTGGTTTCCTGGGATTGCACATTCTTTGCAGTAGATCACTGTCCTTTCTGACTGTTTCTGAATATTCAGAATTTCCCCCGTTAATAGTATGTTCATTCTTGCTCTGAGAAAATTGTTTCTGATTTTTTCATCCGGAAATGTTTCTAGATACTTTGGAAGTGTACCTATTTTTTTGTCAACTGTCAGGAAGGTATTCCTTGACGTTGAGGATCTTGTTTTGTCTATCATGTTTATTCAGTCTGATGTTACCAGCTCCCGCTTTATCTTCAATGGATTTTCCATCAGAGTTTCCATATTTGATTCTGTTCTTGATAGCACAGTTTTTATTTTTTTATCCAGGCTCTGTAGGATTTCAGATCTTAGTTTACCATGGTATTCGATGATATCTTCATACAAGGAGCCTTTTTTGGGGTTTATTTTCTCTATAGAAAGATGTTAGTTTCCAATCTGCCAGGCAGTTCAAAGACTTCAAACCTAATTCAAATCGTAGCTGTCCCCCTGATGTGCACCATGGTAGATTTAAGGATTTATTCCAGATTCTTCCTTCTATTTTTTCCCAATTGAAGTTCCATAGTTGTGGTTTGGCTTCTATTCCGTATAACAGGACTGGTACTATTTTACTCAGGTAATACTTTACCATTGGGACAACTGAGAATATATGGAATCTGCTCCTGATTTTGATTAGGTGGGGGATTAACACATTAACTTTGGTAATGATGTCTCTCTCAGCTTTGTGGTTGGCTGTGCTTGCATAGATCTTGTATCCCAAGTATTTGAGATTTTCGACTTAGGGAATTCTCTGCCCATCCAGGGTCCAATGCTTATATGCTATCTTTTTCCTCAGATGTTTGAATACTAGTATCCTTGATTTTTAGGATTTATTATCAGCCCGTTCTCCTCTGCATATTTACCCAATCCATCTAACAGTCTTTGCAATCCGATGGCTGTTCTATCCAGCAGAATGATGTCGTCCGGATAGGCCAGCCAAAATATTTTTCTGCCATTTATGACTGGGCTTGCCAATGCGGACAAGATCAAATGATCTCCTAAATCTGCTAGGAACAGATTAAAGAATGTGGGTGCCCCCAAGCACCTAGCCAACAGTCAAATTGCTTATTTGTGTGCTTATAGCCAAAGCTGCATTTTGCCTATTCTTCTGCACCTAGCCAACAGTAAAATTGCTAATTTATGTGCCTATAGCCAAAACTGCACTTTGCCCACTGCACTGATGTGATAGACGTGATCTTACTCAGCATGTATTACTTTGTTGCCCTGCCTAGGATGCCCTCTGCATTGATGTGATAGATATGATCTTACTTAGGATTTGTTACTCTTGCTGCCCCCGGCCTAGGTTGCCTACCTCTGCCCGTAGTCCCCAGACTAGATGATATACTACACTACTACATTACCATGGCTGCTAACTCTTATGTTGCTCACTAGCCGTAGCCAATGCTAACCTTTTGTTGTTTGCAAGTCACATCTGCATCCAGCCCTTAGTCGGCTGCACTGGACCACAGCATCCATTATATACATTGCCCATCACCCCACGGACACCCTACACAATACAGTAATACCTACCTCACATGCCAGCAGTGCGCAGCCCTTACGGCACCTAGCATCAGCATGCCCCTCTCAGCGACCATCCAAATCATTCATATGATACTCCTCACATTAAATATAACACTCTACACCATGGCACTCACTACTCCAACCAATAGGACACTGCCCTCCCTGACATCCTCCACCATTGTACAACCTAACTACTGCATTTCCCACAAGCATGGTAGACTACATAAACCTCCCATGCAAGCCCTGCCCGATCAGGGACAGGAACCTATGCCTCATAGCGAGACTAGCCAAAATTTACGAGCCTCCCATTAGGTCTCTCTCTAGCCGCCTTGTTACAAGGACACTAAATACCTGGCCTTCCTATTACGGCCCTAGGCCATCAAAAAGTGTAGCTAACTTCAGTAAACCAAAACCTATACAAACACCCCAACCGACTACACTAACAACGACAAGCACCCAGATAAAAGGAGCCTTAATAAACTCCAGATCACTGGTAGCACATGCTACGGAAATAGCTGACTTGATCCAGAAGGATGACCTAGACTTCCTCCCTATCACCGAGACGTGGCTACATCCTCATGCTAGCAGTCCCTGATGGCTATTCCATCATGAGACACGATATACTCAAGTCCAGAGGAGGCGGCATCGCCATCATCTATAAATTCTGCCTTGCCATGAGCCCGTCCACCCCCATCGTTATTCCCTCCTGCGAATCATTATAAGTCAAAGTCCCTTTGACCAATGCACAAACCCTGAATATCCATCTGATATACCGCCCCCATGCCCATCGGCAACTTTCTTTGATGATATAAACTCTATCCTATCGAACAACCGTAAAAAGCACATCCCAAGTACTTCTACTCGGAGACTTCAACATGGGCTTCAATGACCAATCTGACCAGCTTGCCACAAACACAGCTAATACCTTATCAGAACTGGGATTTACCCAAAGAAGCAACACCGCCACCCACAACAAAGGCAGAACACTGGACTGGGTGGCAGACCATAATTGTCAGGCTAATATTCTGTCTATCTCACTACTTGCCTGGACTGACCACAACCTTGTGTCATTTACGCTCTCCACTAACAGACCCGCACCGACTCCCGCCACTAGGGCTCCACCAACTTTAACGAGAAACAAAAAGTGCATTACGGTGGATAGGCTTATCCCAGCATTACCTCCCACCCTCAACTCGCTCCCAGACAATACAGAACCTGACAAATTGGTCGATGAATATAATAAAATCATGACTACCTCCTTGGACAGGATCGCACCTGCCAAACATAGACCAAGTAAGGAAAAAAAAACACCTGAACAAATGGTTTACACCTCAAACAAAAAAGAAATTGCGAGGCTTCATGGAAAAAATACCCGACAGAAGCTAATAAGCTTAAACTTACCAAATTGTCCTCCCTCTATTAAAAAGAAATCTGCCTAGCTAAACGTTTATCCTTTGACACTCGTATATCCCATGCCAAATCTAATATAAAGGAACTCTTTACCATCTTTAAAGAAATAGAGACTCCGATAGCACCACCTGACACCTGAACGAAATATAAAAAATGGTGTGAAGACATCCAACATGCCCTAGCCAATAAAATAGCCACCCTACAAAACAAAATCTCTTACAAAAAAAACACCTTAAACAACACGCCTCCATCTAAAACAACTGGCAGTGCCATCATGGATGAATCCACCCAATTCAACTGCACCAAAGTCTCCATTTGTGAAGCGGAAAGAATTATTCTGTCCCTTAAACCCTCCAATTGCCAGGGTGACCTATGTCCCGGGCAGTTTATCAAGGATGCTGCCTGAGACATATCGCCTTTCATAACGAAACTCATCAATGCATCCTCCGCTACTGGTATCATCCCCACTAACCTGAAACAATCTTGGGTACTCCCCCTCCTAAAGAAACCCACCCTTGACCCATCCACACTGACCAATTATAGACCAATTACCACGGTGCCTTTTTTTTCTAAAAATCCTGGATAAGGTAGCATAAACACAAATACAAAAGCACTTGGAACTTCACCACTTGCTAGGGGCCAGACAATCAGGTTTCCGTCCCCAGCACGGCACGGAAAACTGCCCTTATCGATCTTAAGACTCAAATTGACGAGCTTAAAGATAGTGGCAAATCAGCTTTACTCCTCCTCTTAGATCTCTCAGCTGCTTTCGATCTAGTCGACCATATTATTCTCTGTAACCATCTTAACACTGCAGCACATTTCTCTAATGATGCTGTCACTTGGATCAGATCCTTCCTGAATGGCAGAACCATGAGAGTCTTCTCGCCGACAGCAGCTGCAGACCCCATACCCATCACCTGTGGCATACCCCAAGGATCATGCGTCTCGCCCACACTTTACAACATTTTCACTAAACCCCTTTTCGATGATCTGGACCATCACAGTATCACCTACACTAATTATGCAGACGATACCCAGATCCTCCTCCCGCTTTCAGGGGATTATGAAAAGGATTTGGCCTTGGTAAATAGAGTCTACATCATCATCCAGGCATGGATGGCCACTAATGGTCTATGCCTGAATGATGATAAAACTGAACTCATCATCTTGGGCACTCCATCCAACCTAAAAAAACTAGGACCCAATTACACTTCATTTATAATCGATGGCAACATCATTAAGGTGGAGCGCGAGGTGAAAACACTTGGTTTTTACCTTGACTCTAACCTCTCATTCTCCAAGCAAGTCAACTCCCTAGCATCCTCTACGGCTTACAGGTGTAAACTCATACTCACGGGTAAGCCATTCCTATCTGACAGTAGCTACATTACTCTGGCCAGAGCCCTCATCCTGTCGCGCATAGACTACTGTAATGCCCTCTACCTAGGATCGACTAAAGCAACAATTAAAAGAATCCAAACCTTACAAAATAATGCCCTTAGAGCGGCCTTAGGCATCTCCAAAAGAGACCACATCTCAGAGACTTCCTGACAAAATAACTGGCTCCCAACCAAGGATAATGTCCTCCTAAAAACGCTGTCACTTACCCACAAATCCCTCAACAATGCCGCACCTATTTACCTGGTGGAGAGATTCCACAAACTTCCACAAGACCTATGAGAGCAGCCAATAGAGACCGGCTTTCCATACCTTGCTTCAAACGTTCCACAATTGGAGGTAACAGTTTCCCGGTAAAAGCTGCCAAACTGTGGAACTCTCTACCTCTCAACCTGAGAGCGGATCAATCCTACCTCAAATTTAGATCCAACACCATTACATGGCTGAAAGCTAATAACCTGTAACTGATCCACTATTCAGAACAGAGCTAGTATCGACCGGCTACTACCAAAGTACCCACTATTTGACTTGACATCCTCACTCAATGCCAGCATCCTTTATTTATCTCTTACCTACTTTTCTCCTACACACTTATATACTCTGCACGTCTGACCTTACTCTGAACACAGTGCCTCACCGGAGACTGCCTGCACACTCTCCTCTTGCATACTCTTCTGTAAATAAGTATCCCATGTACATAGATCTCTGTAATTATTACCTGCATGTAAACTGAATACTTCCTCATGTAATTAATTATTGCCTGTATGTAAATTGTATATAACTTTGTGTAACCACGCTTCGTATATACTTGTGACTATTGTGCCCTGTTACCCTAGGTTGTGCTGCGCATTACAAACAAACAAACAAACAGCCCTGTCTTACCCCTCTTTCCACTGGAACTGTGTCGGAGAGGTGACCGTTGTTATCTAAACGTACTCTTACACTTGTTCCCCTATACAGTTCCATTAACATTGATATTAATGACTCCGGTATTCCCTTTTTTCTGAGTTTATTCCATAGTCTGGTTCTGTCGATCTGATCAAAGGCCTTGGAGAGGTCTATCCAGGCTCCACATAAGAGTGTTGCTACTTTGGCCCTTGCTGTTTCGCTTAGGATGTTTAGTAAGGCTCCATTCAGAGCCGTTGATAAACCTTTTCTAAAGCCTGTTTGACATCTGGATAGCACCCCCTCCTGTTCTGTCCAGCTCGAGAGCTCATTCAGTAGCAATCTCATAAATATTTTACTATCAATGTCGAGGGCGATGGGTCTATAATTTGATGGATTTACCCTATCACCCTCCTTGAAGAATGGTATAATCAAAGTGGTTTTTTTTTCCACGATGGTGGAAAACTCTTTTGCCACAATATCTATCTAAAGAGCCTTCTCAGCAGTTTAGCCCTCAACCTCAGGTTTTCCCTAAGTACCTGGTATGCAAGGCCATTTGGCCCTGCTGCTCTTGACAGTGAAGCTTTGGATATGATTTCCAAAATTTCCTTCTCCTCAATTTGCAATTCCCAACCTTTGTCTAGGGGCGGGCAGGTTTGTTCTTTTAATGTCTTTCCAAAGCTTTTTGTAAGGTATTCCACCCAGGCTCTTTCTGGAACCAGATTGCATAGTGTACTGCTAGAGTTTGATTCTAGTTCTCGTAACAGTGACCAGAAGCTTCTCGATGACGAGGACGAGACTAGTTTTAGCATCTCCTCGCCCTCGTTTTGGTGGAGCAGAAATGTGTGGTTCTTTATCCAAGCTTTGTAATTTCGTCTCATTTTTTTCAGTTGCTGAGAATATGCTTTGCTGTTGAGTTTTTGACTTTTCAGTTCTCTGATGGTTTTTCTCAGGATTCTTTTCCTTTGCCTCATTTCTTCGTCAAAACTATGGAGGTGTGTGTGTTTTCCACTGTTTGATGGCACTTTTGGGGGGACAAGTGACCATAGAGTATTTACCAACTTGCCTGGGCTTATCTCTTGAGCTGTCTGTTCCGGCATATTTTGTAATGTTTTATTGAGGTTTCTCCCTCCTTGTCCATATTTTCTTAATCATATTTTGCCTTTTATTCCCATTATTTCTTGGTTATGAACTAAGTTTGTGAGGCCAGACTCATACATGATTGATAATTCCAATCTCGAATGGTCACTTCCGCCTTTGTTTCTTATTTTTAGTTGTGATTTTCTTTTAAAGAGGCTCTCACTGACAAAAATGTAGTCCAACACTGAGGCTGATTTTCCTCTTTACCATGTCATGCAGGGCTCCTCGTCTCCTTGGTTTACATTGTTCATCATTTTCAAATCCCAAGCCTTGGTGAATTCTAGCCAGGATTTTCCTTTATTTGATAGGATTAGTTTGCCTTCTGCCCCCTTGCTCCTTTTATGGTATTCACATTCTACGTTAAAATCACCTACTAGCAGGATATCCAAGTCTTGCCATTCTGTCTTGATCATCCCCATTACTTCTGCTAGCTTATCCTGAAAGGGTTGGATTTTGGTGGATGCCGGATTCCGATATATATATTGATCACGATCAGGGCAATTTCTTCTGCGTTGGCAGATAGTGGACCTTACAGGCCAAAATTCCACTTTCGTCTTTCCATATTTGTGTAGCATGTTTGAATGTGCTATTTTTAATGGCAGTTATTAAACCTCCCGCCGGCCTCCCTTTTGCTTTCTGGCTTGCCGGTAGACAGAAGGTTGTAAATCCCTCTATTTCTATTGGGTTTACTAGCTATGTTTCCTGAAAGGCCAGAATGTCCATTTTCTCCAATAGATAGTTTTTCGCTTCTTTTGCCCTGAACGTGCTGGAGCCTCTTGTGTTCCAGCTAACCACATTCAGCTCTTTCTGCCTAAAGGTTCTGAATTCCTATACCCACGTTTTTCAGAACTTGTGTGAGTACGTCAGGTAGGGCCGCCAGTGTTTTTTCTTGGATTGATGTTCCCTTCTCAGGTATTTTTTCTCCTTTTCCATTTGTGTCTCTGGAGCCCCTGCCTTCCCTCTGGCCCTTTTCCTTCTGTCGATCTTGTTCACTTGTCTGAGGTTGAGTTTTTATAGGATGAGAGGTTTATATAGTTAGCCCTTTCTTTTCTAGTTCTTTGCTTGCCTTTAGGATTGCTGTAAGGGCTTTTGTTGAGCTCAGTCCTATTTCTACTAAGAACAAATTTTCCTGATCTGGGAATTTCACATACTCAAGATCTTCTGTAGAGAATAGGTAGAGGTCTCTGTTTTTTTCAATCATGGACAATATCACCATTCTACTGAGAGATTTTGGGCCTCATTACACGGTAGGCGGTAAGGGTTTACCGGTACCGGTATTTTACCGGTACCGGTAAACCCTTACCACCTTACTACGAGGTCCCTTTGCGGTTTGGAGAATTTAACGCCTGCTTTTTGCAGGCGTTAAAAACCAACCCGCAAAGGGACCAGGGAGCTAATTACAGTACCGCAATTTGCGGTGCCGTAATTAGCACCTTCCCCATTCCCATTATGCCCTATGGGGCATAAATGGGAATGGGGAAGGGCAATGGGGGAAGGGGGAATTACCACCCCACCAACCTTGGAATAGGGCGGTAATTCCCCTTTCCACCAAGGCGGTGCCAGTATTTTACCGGCATGGACCAAGGTGCGAACAGCACCTTGGTCCACCGCCGTCTGTGTAATGAGGCCCTTAGTCTTTACTCATTTTGGTACCATCTTTAGCCATAGTTTAGGGATTTCAAAACCCGTAAGGGAGTTTTTTTGGATGTCTGCAATGCTGCGTCTCCACTCCCTGTCCTCTTCCTCCCTTTGTTTTATAGGCGTGTTTTCTTTCTCTCTGGTTTCTCTTATTTCAAGTTCTGGGATAGTTTGGAATTTTCCATGGCCAGATTCATAACCACTTCAGTAAAGGGCTCTTGTTCATTCAGGTTTGGCAGATTTGGCATAATTGCTTTCTTTTTTTTGAATATCAGGGCTATTCTTATTTTGGGCCCCGCTTCGCCTGTTGGTTTTCTGAGTTGTTTAATAAAGATTGGAACAAGTTTCAATTTTTTATTGGCAGATGTCGCCACTGCCTCTGTGGGCTTAATTTGGTTCTCAGTTTGTGTGCCTGCATTTGTGCCCGTTCTTTTTGATATGTTCGGGGCATCCTGCCCCGTACTTTTCTTTCCTTTCTGCCTTTGTGCTTGATTTTCCAAGTTATCTTCTGATGTATTTTGCCCTTTCTTTGGGTCCTCTTCCAGAGGTTTTTTTTATTCTTTCGAGGTGGCGTCTTTTCCCCGATTTCATATACACTTTCTTTTTTCTCCCTTTCCCTTTTTTATTTATTTATTCAAATTTGTTAAGCGCACGGCAGACCGAAGGCATCGTGGCGCTAGTTACATTGTTGCTTATACTTAGTTACATACAGTTCAACTGAGGTCAGTGGGGAGAGATTTTCTTTTTTTCTTGCTTTTTTGTCAGGTGAGGGAGTCTTTCTTGATCCATATTGTTCTTGTTTTTTTTTTCTTTTTTGCATTCCTTCTTATCCTGGAGTTTTGATTGTTTGCCTCAGTCCAACCTAAGGTTGAGTCATCTTTAGGATCTTCTTTGCCATCATTTTGCGTATCTTTGGTCTCCTCTCCAATGTGATATTGTTCTTCCATCAATTGGTCTGTCTTTAAGAGCTCTTCTATTGTTGTCTCTGATAAAGGGGTATCTTCCTGCTCTTCAAGTTGCTGAATCCCAGCCGGGTTTCCTATTTCTTTTTGCACTGTTTTTCCTTCCAGTTCCACATAGCCTTCAGCATCTGGTCTCTTCCAGACTCTTCTGCTTTCGCGAGATCCTTCAGGAGAGTACAGAGGAGAGCCGTTTCTTTTCTATGGTTTAGGGAATCTTTTTTTTATCTCTTCTATTGATGGAATTATTGTGGTATTTATCACATTGCAGAGGTTAACCATTAAGGCTTCACATCTTGCTACTTCGTTGGTTAGTTCCAAGACTATTCCTGTTTGGGATTGAACCTCCCCTTTTAGTAGTTTGAAAACTGACACCAGAGAGTTTAGGACATAGTTGAGGGCGCTCAGGGTTGCCCCACTTGTGGGTGGACTTTGATCACACTTTTTTTCTCTTCCCTCTTCTGCAGATTCATTATTGGGACTCTCCATTGGAAGGCTTCCTCTATTTATCTCTATGATGTCTCTTTCTGCATCCCTCTCAATTTCCATCTCACTTTCTATACTTTCCTGTGTTGTCTGTTCTTCATGTCATTTTTTCCTCATATCGTCCTCTTCTCTATGCTGAATTGGATCCTTTGTTGGGTATTCTACCAGTTCGTCTAGACTTCTACTTCTCCTTTTCTCAAAGTACTCTTTGATTTTTTTTCTGTATGTTTCTGGTGGTGACTGTGTATTCCTGCCCTTTTTTCCAATGGTTCCTGCATTCTGCCTGGTTTCCATTATCAATTCTCTCCTCTTCTGGTCTTAGGTTAGGGCTGTGGATTTGTACCTCCACTGGGTGTTGATTGTTCATTGCAGGCTCCTGCTCCCTCCTGTCTACAGGTGACCCTACTGTAGTGGAGTGCGCCACTGGCGCCAAGTAGGAACCATCCCACTCTGGTGCTTTGGTTTAATCCAGATGAGCTGTACTCCTTAATTTCATTCTAAGAGCTGACATTACAGGTGGGTATAATTGTGTGGCTATTAAATTATTGTCCTTCTATTATTTCTCCTTACTTTCTTTTTACTTTTCTCTTGGCACTGTAGGGTATTTTGTGGAGATTTGGGGCCTGACGGTATTTTATTACCGCTGAGAAATAACTTAGCAATAATCACTCTTTGTATTCAGATTTGGCCATGTGCAACAATAATACAATGGACATGCATTATTTCAGCACCCAGACCTGCATATTTGGTATACGTGGTTGGTGGTATTTTGGTGAGCATAATTCCCTTGTTTTATTTGTGGCCCCAATGTCCAGAATCCCTTATCTTCGCTTAGATTTTTCGTGTGATCACTAGAGAGACCTCAGACCTGCATTCTAGGGAAACCACAATTTCCAGGGATAGTGTTGGTGCGCCACCATGGGCAAACTCACTGACTTATTTACGACAGAGAGCTATATGTGGTAGTCTTGTGGTAATTTCCACTACCTTATATACGGTAGGGAGCTATGTTCAGAGAGTCTCTCTTCCCGTTGGCTCATGTACCTCCAACAAGTTATACTACAGTCACTCACAATTATTCATACTGATTCTGACATACACACATCTGTCTTAAAATGACCATTGCACTGTTTAAAAATCTCCCCACATCATTGGCATTGTAATGGTAAATAGAAAATAAACCACCCGTCTGTTTTCAAATATTTTCTGTATTATAAAATTTGCATTTAGACATAATCTCATTCTTTACAGCAATAAAAGGGAACAATCAAAGCATTTTCAATGACACACTGCAATTATAGTGGCGGAGAACAGAACTTAAATTGCAACATTAGCACTTGATTAAGACACGCACGGGACTTTCATTTTTCTACACTGACTGCATACTTTCGTGCACACACACAGCTCCCCCAGTTAGGTAATTACCTTATCTGTTTAGAGGATTCTCTCTGTGAATGTGGCTCTCTTGGCTTAACTCCAACGAAAAGGGACGCTTGCCTTCTCAAGCCGGGGTCATTGCCTGGAATTCTCAGCTTTTTCAGATAGGACAGCCTCTGCCAGTGGAAATGTAATTCTTTCAGCTTTCCCCAGTCTCGACTGCAGCAGGACACCCCCACAGCCAGGTCTTCTCCCCAGTAGTGCAGAAAGATGTCTGCCTGTCTTTTTCCCTGCTACTGCCCACTAAAACTTTCCTCTCAGCCCTCTTTATGACGTGTTCCAATGAAATCCATCATCTCTCATCCTCCTACTTTTAAACAATAGCTTCGCTTATACATTTGCAATTGTTGCAAATCTGACTTCCTTCCTCCTGCAGTTACTGTGCACAACAACACGGATAATCAGGCAGAGAAGAGAGGAAAAATCTGCACACTCATTTAACTGGTTTTCAAAATATGCCTAATTCTGCAGTAGAGAACACATTTTATTAGTGAGTTATAATAAAATAAGGTTTTATTAGTCAGGTTAATGGTTAATATGTTAGCTGTTAATTTTCAAATGTGTCTCTAGCAATATAGGCATTTCAGGTGAAAAATAGTGTGCATTTTTAAATGAACACGTGTGCTTTTAACTGTAAAAATAGCTTTGCATCTTGTATGTTAAAATCGTTTTTTGACTGAATAGTCTGTCTTTCCTTGTTAATCTGCTAACCCATATAGCAATGCACCGCACCCTTGTGGTGGTGCTGCAAAAAAAATGCTACTTGTGCAGTAGTGCTGTAATGCTACTTGTGCAGTAGCGCTGTAATGCTACTTGTGCTGTAACATGCCAAATATCCTTACATATAAAATATCCTTACATATACCCTCCTTTTGTTTTTAGAACTTGGCTATAATCCAAGCCAATTCCTAAAAACAACTTGTTCTATTTTTTTTTTTTTTACAATATAGCAATCCAACAAAATGAATATTCATGTGCATCAATGAAAATTTGCAATTAACATTTCATCTGAATTGTTTTGCTTGCCCAGGGAAGGAGCTATGGCATCCCCACTTACTCCCTGTTCACTGGTATTCCCCATGCATGAGTCATTTTTCTTAAATCTGTCCCTTTGTTCTTTTGGAATTCCTAATGTTTCTTTTTCATTTGTGCAAATCTTTACTGTTTTATTTAGCTCTAAGTTAAACCGTACCTCTTTTTTAGAAGTATTTGCACTTTCTGTCACAATTTCATTTACTGGTACTTTCATTTTTAATCCATTAGACATCTCAGAGTCGTTATGCAAAATTATATCAGAGCTATCTGTCATTTTGGCACTGCAGTTATCATGAGTACTTAGTCACTTTTCGGAAGCCCCCCGGTCATTGCTATGGCCATCAGCCCCCTCTTTGGAAGGTTGTTTTTGCGCTGTATAGAGCTTTCCTATTTGCTCAGCTAACATTTTCACTTGGGCCTCAAGGCATTGGAACCTTTCCACCTCTCTAGGATCCTCTTTCTGTGGCCTAGGTCGATATTGGTTGTTTTCCCCCTGATTGGATCTATTCTGATACCTCTCAGGTGATTGATACCGGTTGGGATGGTTTCTGAACTCTTGATTCATTTGTGGAGGGGAGCGGGTTGCACCCATCCTTTGATTATAGTCCCCTGGTGGGGAATCATTGTACTGGCGTGGACTGTAGTTCACGTTTTGCTTCATGTCCTGTCTCTCAGATTGTGGGTACTGGCCCCTATATTGATTTCCATTATCAGTAAATCGATCCACATATCGGGGCCTATCCTGATTACCATATATCATGGTGCTGGGATCAAATCTGCTCTGTGTCCCCAATGACTGGTAGGGACCATCATTTCTTTGATCTTGATTTTGTCTCTGGTTATTGTTCATACCTGCCATATCAGACCGGTATCTTACCCGGGGTCTATCTCCTAAATATCTAGGGCTGATGTAGCTCTCTCTATTACTAGGATCATGTGATTGGAACATTGGTACAGTAAATGGCGATCTTTGTTGATTACCCCTTTGTTCAGGTGTCACATTATTTTTACCTTGGCTTTGAGCAGACTCAAGGGACATTTTGGCTGACCTGATTTCCATTACTGTGGCTGAGGGTTCTTTAGATTTAGGCCTAGTATCTTTCATTTTATCACTTTCTCTACCCTGACAATAGAGTACCTCATATAGCTTGGTGCTTTGATGTACAATCCATTCAAGGGACTTGTCACGGTCAAATTCACGGACCAATTGGGATATAATGTCTTTCTGTAGCCCATAGAAGTATGCGGTTTTAAACTCATTGGAATTTGAGTCAAAAGATACATCAAAGCGAGAGAATGCTCTTTTTAAGTCTTGTAAAAATTGGCGAGGTGATGTATTAGGTCCAGCAGTAATAGTGTACGCAACTTTCTTTGCCTCCTGCAATGACTGAAAAGGAGAAAAATGACGCCTAATTTCTTTTTCAAACTCCAGCCATGTCATATTCTGCTGTTCATTTAATCCCCTTATGATGCTGGCCGTCGGGGCATCTAAAGTTAAATGAAAATATTGTCTGTACTGTTCCTTAGGTATCTGGAGCGCTTTAAAAATGTCATGCACCGCTTCTAAGTGATCCTCAATGCAGCATTCACCTCCCTTTTTAAATGGTTTGATCAGGGCTTTAATGGATTTCATTATTTTTATGGGGCTACTTGTTGCAATGCATGGAATTGCACTATTTTGTGATTCAATCCTGTTTTCAGGTGTATGAGATTGGTGGCTGCCCCCAATGGGAGTATCAAATCCCCCAAGGGCGCTGCAACCAAGTTCAGTCACCGGCCCTGTCACTGGGGCACTAGCTCTTTGGGCAGAGCTAGAATTCACCTCCACTCCATTGAATGTGGTACCCTGCCGCCTCTCCTGGGACCTGGGAATGCACATTTGCTGTTCTAAGTCCTTACACTTTTTAAGGAGTCTGTTGGCTTCATCATGCAAATAATTATTTTCATCACTCATTTTATTAATTGCCTCCTGCATATCGCACATTTGCATTTGGCATTCATTGAACTCTTTACTTCTCTTGTCTCTTTCTTGGATCATTTTAATCATTTCTTGTTCTACACTCTGGAGATCACCTTCTTTTTCGCAATGTTCTTTTTGTAAAATCTGCATTTCTGAAACAACCTCATCTTTATCCTGCCTAATGTGATCCACTAAGGCTTTTAAGTGTGTCAATTCTTGCTCACTATCTTCAAATTGTTTCTTGCTTTTGGATAACTGAGTATCAAAGTCTCTGCATTTTAATTGCATGTCTTTTTGGCATACATCCAATTCTGCTCTCAACATTTCCTGATTTTTACTTGCCCCATCTAATTCAGTCTTTAACCTGTTAATTAGCTGAGTATCATTCTCTTGCATTCGCAGTGACTTGTTTAAAATAAACCATATTTTGCCGCATAGCCGTATTAAACAGTCTTTCTCTGCACTTTTATCGGCTGCATTCAATAATCTTGTAAGGCAGACCTGAATTATGCTGCCTTCTGCAAAAATATTGTCTAGTTTTTCTTTCTGCACCTCACCCTGAATGCGGTTACTCCATTCTAAGGTACTGTTCGAAGACCAATTCCCATGTGCAAATAACTTTGCCTCTAAATATTGCACTAGATCTGAGAATGTGGTTTCCCTTTGTGACATTCTGAAATTCGTTTTTAGTGGCACACTGCTATTATAAAATGGGTTCCCTTTAATGTGCAAATGGCAGTGTGAGACACGCTTGCCACGCCCAGTAGGTACTCTATGATCACTTTCCCGGCCAACGCACCATAAATATGTAGGGTATTTTGTGGAGATTTGGGGCCTGACGGTATTTTATTACCGCTGAGAAATAACTTAGCAATAATCACTCTTTGTATTCAGATTTGGCCATGTGCAACAATAATACAATGGACATGCATTATTTCAGCACCCAGACCTGCATATTTGGTATACGTGGTTGGTGGTATTTTGGTGAGCATAATTCCCTTGTTTTATTTGTGGCCCCAATGTCCAGAATCCCTTATCTTCGCTTAGATTTTTCGTGTGATCACTAGAGAGACCTCAGACCTGCATTCTAGGGAAACCACAATTTCCAGGGATAGTGTTGGTGCGCCACCATGGGCAAACTCACTGACTTATTTACGACAGAGAGCTATATGTGGTAGTCTTGTGGTAATTTCCACTACCTTATATACGGTAGGGAGCTATGTTCAGAGAGTCTCTCTTCCCGTTGGCTCATGTACCTCCAACAAGTTATACTACAGTCACTCACAATTATTCATACTGATTCTGACATACACACATCTGTCTTAAAATGACCATTGCACTGTTTAAAAATCTCCCCACATCATTGGCATTGTAATGGTAAATAGAAAATAAACCACCCGTCTGTTTTCAAATATTTTCTGTATTATAAAATTTGCATTTAGACATAATCTCATTCTTTACAGCAATAAAAGGGAACAATCAAAGCATTTTCAATGACACACTGCAATTATAGTGGCGGAGAACAGAACTTAAATTGCAACATTAGCACTTGATTAAGACACGCACGGGACTTTCATTTTTCTACACTGACTGCATACTTTCGTGCACACACACAGCTCCCCCAGTTAGGTAATTACCTTATCTGTTTAGAGGATTCTCTCTGTGAATGTGGCTCTCTTGGCTTAACTCCAACGAAAAGGGACGCTTGCCTTCTCAAGCCGGGGTCATTGCCTGGAATTCTCAGCTTTTTCAGATAGGACAGCCTCTGCCAGTGGAAATGTAATTCTTTCAGCTTTCCCCAGTCTCGACTGCAGCAGGACACCCCCACAGCCAGGTCTTCTCCCCAGTAGTGCAGAAAGATGTCTGCCTGTCTTTTTCCCTGCTACTGCCCACTAAAACTTTCCTCTCAGCCCTCTTTATGACGTGTTCCAATGAAATCCATCATCTCTCATCCTCCTACTTTTAAACAATAGCTTCGCTTATACATTTGCAATTGTTGCAAATCTGACTTCCTTCCTCCTGCAGTTACTGTGCACAACAACACGGATAATCAGGCAGAGAAGAGAGGAAAAATCTGCACACTCATTTAACTGGTTTTCAAAATATGCCTAATTCTGCAGTAGAGAACACATTTTATTAGTGAGTTATAATAAAATAAGGTTTTATTAGTCAGGTTAATGGTTAATATGTTAGCTGTTAATTTTCAAATGTGTCTCTAGCAATATAGGCATTTCAGGTGAAAAATAGTGTGCATTTTTAAATGAACACGTGTGCTTTTAACTGTAAAAATAGCTTTGCATCTTGTATGTTAAAATCGTTTTTTGACTGAATAGTCTGTCTTTCCTTGTTAATCTGCTAACCCATATAGCAATGCACCGCACCCTTGTGGTGGTGCTGCAAAAAAAATGCTACTTGTGCAGTAGTGCTGTAATGCTACTTGTGCAGTAGCGCTGTAATGCTACTTGTGCTGTAACATGCCAAATATCCTTACATATAAAATATCCTTACAGCACCCTCCCGTCAGATTTGAATGGAATAGGGGTTTGTGTTTCCCAGGTTTCCAAATAGCAGCCCCTCCCCAAGGGTTTAGTTATTTGTGCTTTCCGAGCCTGATTTTATCCTTGGATACCCTCTCCCTTTTTTTGTTATTTTTCCTTCTCCCAATCTACTCTCTATATTTATGTTGGTTCCGGGGTGTAGTTGAAAGGACAAGCAGTTAGTAATAAGGGTGATGGGTTCCCTGCATCAAGTATTCAGTAACAAAGTGCTTACCATGGTATTCTTGCTTCTTTCAGCAGAACTGGTCTATAGCTGATTTTGGAGGTGTTTTCCGGCCCCTCGGGCTTCTTCTTCCTATCTCCTTTATCCTCTTGTTGGCATTCCGCCTTTCCTCCAGCTCAGATCCAGTCGACTTGCAGCAGTAGAAAGGGAGTGTGCGATCTTCAAATTTGGTACCCCCAACAATTCAGAGGTGGCGCTCCGCGCGCCAAAGCCGCCTCACAGCTAAACAGCTCCACTACAGCCCTTCTGCCACAGCCTCAGGGCATACGCCGCAAGGGTGCTCCAAGTGTGCTAATGAGCCCAACTGGTGTCCACGTGATTTGCACGTCACTGGGAAGGAGTTTCTGATGATTTAAAGCAAAGGCGTCCTTTTCACCTTTCGCTTTAGAAAAGGTTTGTGCGGGCAGCAGAATAAACAAAAAAGCAAAAGGAAGACTGCTTTATTCTTCTTCTCTCCTTCTTTCTGCTTGCTCGGCAGCAGTCCAATAGTAAAGCACAATTAAACAGGTTAAATAGATTAAATAGATCTCAGCGCCGCCACAGCTAAACAGCTCCACTACAGCCCTTCTGCCACAGGGCTTACGCTGCAAGGGCACTCCGAGTTTGCTAATGAGCCCAGCTGGTGTCCACGTGATTTGCACATTACTGGGAAAGAGTTTCTGATGATTTAAAGGGAAGGCGTCCTTTTCACCTTTCGCTTTAGATGAGGTTCGTGCGGGCAGCAGAGTAAACAAAAAAGCAAAAGAAAGACTGCTTTAGTCTTCTTCTCTCCTTCTTTCCGCTCGCTTCGCAGCAGTCCAATAGTAAAGCACAATGAAAAAGGTTAAATAGATTAAATAGATCTCAGCACCGCCACAGCTAAACAGCTCCACTACAGCCCTTCTGCCACAGGGCTTTTTATTTCTTAATAGATAGATTTTGGTATAGATGATTGGTTCATATTGACTTGGTTGTGTTTGTACAATCAACTCCTCATAAAGGGACACCATTCTCAAAATGTGTACATGACGTAATTTTCCTTTGTGTCGAATATAAAGAAGGCACTGCATACATAAAGACTTTTGACTATATAGTGCTAATAAAATAAGATTTTTTTAAATTATTAAAATAACTCAATTACCCATCACATTGTAAACTCAATCATCACTGCACATGGAACATGGGACACAATGATAGTGTGTGTGCTAGAGGACGGTGTGAATTAGTTGCATACATATATGATTGCAGTACTCAAAGTATTGTATTTGAGAGTGACATTTTATGATATGACTCTTTTTTTTCTGCTCAATCTGCTACTGCTCCAACACACCCCAACACCATTTTGGGTCCAAATGACATCTGATACATGCCAGACACACATTCCAAGATTCTGTAAATCATGTCACTACTAGGTGTCTCCTTGTTATTGAATAGGGATGAAGCACCCACATTTACATTTACTCGCCTTGGGCACAAACACATATTTGATATCAGCATATATTTATTTATCTTTATTTGTTTATAGTTCAACAAGACTTTTAACAAGGAAAAGGAAAAGGTTAAAAGAACCAATACAATTTCATAAATCAAATATTTCCTGATAAATTGATACATTCACACTTAAAACCCATCAAATCTTTGATGTCAATCACAGCAAATTGGTCTTACACTAAAAATTAATACATCATTGTTAATTAAATATCACCGTTCATATTCACTCAAAATCATTTAAACAGTTTAAAATGTATCAATTCATAATAACCCCTAGTATATCTGCCATTTCCATCTCACATCTCTAAAATGTCGCAATCCCAGTTGCTTCCCACTATTTTCCAAACTGAGTAAAGTGCAATGTGCATTTGTTTAGAATCGGAATGTACTCCCAAAATGAGTCAGATTTAATAGATTTGCAATTGTGCAATCTGGTGCCTAGTAGATCCGAGTGCACAACATGCTGTCCTTACGTGCCTTACCATCTCTAAATGCTCAGAAGATTTACATATCCGGCATATTCTCAATTCTTTCGGGGTTCCCAGTTGTGGGCCTTTAAATGTTAACAATGGTAAACAATCAACTCTTAGGGCCGCATTACGACCCAGGCATTGGACCATGGTGCTAATAGCACCATGGTCCATGCCGGTAACTTACCGACTCCGCCATGGCGGAATGGGGAATTACCGCCCCATTCCGAGGTTGGCGGGGCGGTAATTCCCCATGCCGCCATGGCTCTTCCCCATTCCCATTTTTTCCCCATAGGGCTCAATGGGAATGGGGAAGGCGCTAAGTACGGTGCCGCAAATTGCCGTACTTAGCATCTAGGTCCCTTTGCGGGTTGGTTTTTTAACGCCTGCTAAAAGCAGGCATTAAAGTGCCACCCGCAAAGGGACCTCGTAATCAGGCGTTAAGGTTTTAATGGCGCCGCCACCTTTTACGGTGCCGTTAACCCCTTAACGCCTGGGTTGTAATGAGGGCCTTAGTCTCAACACAAAATGTAAGACTGCAGGGCTTGAACTAAAATGAGATATGACTGAGGTTTCAGGTAGCGATGAATAACATGTTTGACCATGCCATAATTACTGAGACATGCCAAATGTGTGTAATTATTAACCGTGTCCCAGATGTTGGCCTTTTTAAATAGAGAGGCCTGACCAGGTTGAAATTGGACTAAGTCTCAGGCCGAGGCGTCCAATTTCGATGTCGAAGAATTTCAAATTCAAGGTTTTGAAATTCTTCCATTGTTTCTTACTTCCTGCCCACAACTTGTACCTAGGCCCTCCAGTAGCGGGTCCTTAGGTGACTTTTTGGACTTAATATACAATGTGCCTCTCTTTTTGAGCAGTGTTGTGCTTAATGATACAATCCAAAGTTCCAGCCACAAATATCCCATAGGGGAGGAGGCTGTTAGGTTTACTGCTGTACGCCAGAACCTCCCATCCAGACGATGTAACAAACGGAGGTCCCTCACTGTTATAACCTCCCGCCCATAAAAGATCATTGGACAGTAACATTGCTTGTAAAGAACAAGAATGCCCTGCATAGTGTATCCCAAGTATCATAAGCACATCTCGGAGGAGAAGCGTCAGCTGGTGTGCTTTCCTTGTTTTTGCCTCAACTATGCCATCATAGTTATTTTTTTTTTTACTTTCGAAGCCTAAGTAAACATACCTTCCCACATATTCAATCTCCCCCAGGTTTGTATTCAGGGCTGTTCTGTATGCTTTTTTGTTGGCTACTAACATACATTTGGTTATGGAGAGGCCATTTTCGTGCACATATCTGTTCATTTAGCATGCTATTCATCCCACTAAGTGTGTGGTCAAATAACACCAGTTCTTTTTAACAATACATCGAGAAGCCTGATATTGTGGGTTGTTGCTGCCGGGGCGAAATCCCCTCTGATATCTGTAAAGCACCCCCGATATCGTATCTCAGCTCTAAAAATCTCCTTGCAAAAAGGGACAAAATATGTTCCCATTACATCTAACATTTACAGCAGCCTGTAATTGTCCTAGATTTTTCTGTCCCCTTACTTTTAGATTGGGACCAAGAATGACGGCTGCCACAAGACTGCTAACTGATATGTGATACCAATTCTTTTAAACAAAACCAAGAGAATAGAGGCCCAGATGTCCAGAGAGTTCTTGAAAACCAGGTTAGACAGTCCATTTGGACCAAGTGCTTGTGAACTCTTCAATTTCATGATGAGCTCAACCATTAACTCATGTGTTATCCTAACTGGCCATTCACTTGATGGGTTGGGATCAACAGGGATGTTTAAGTTGGTCCTGTCATCTCTGGTTCCCAAATATTGCTCCCAGGCATTACCGCCTATTGGATTTATAGTCTGCTTTGCTCTTTGGCCATTTTTTGTGAAGGAATTTTCCAGATAGTGTGAGAGTTTCTAGACGTCGAGGCCCCCAGCTTTTGATGCCATTGAGCGTTCTTTATTGACAGATCCCATTGCCTAAGCCAGTTCCGGTATTTGTTTTTTTTCCTTTTATACCAGTCTGGCTTTCCCAATCTTATCCGTCTTAGTATGTCCAATGGCTCTAATTGTCCTTCTTAGTATTCTATTAGCATCTCTAATTTTTCTGGGGTTGTGGACCAGGAGATTCGGTTTCCTGCATGGTTACTAGTCAGCCCCCGATTCATTCTGCTACAGGGCACAGGCAATTGAGTGGTCATTTGCAATGATAAAAATGTGTGGTCACTATTAACGCCCTGGATCACCCTAAGTTCTCGTATTTGCTCCAGGTTCACATTACTTCCATAAAAATAGTCAAGAGTGGCCCTGGACCATCCATCACTCCAGGTGATCTCTGCCGGAATATCCCCTTTGGCTCTACCATTAATTATATACAGCTCCGATTCTTTCAAAAAACCAAGCCATCTCCTTCCCTTCACGTTCCCCTACGTCTACAGCATTACATTTCTGCTTGCTACATTCTTATATACTGCAACCTCAGTATCATCGAGACATCTACCATTCAAATCACCACCAAGTAAGACTGCTCTATGCTCTTTACCCTCCTCCTGCTTAGATAGGATTTCCTCTATGGCTGCATAGATCATCTCAACTGAGCCGATTGTGAGAGAGGCATATACATTAATAATGAGCAGTTTATCCTGGAGATTGGTACTCCCTGTTTGAATTTCATTACCATCACATTTCCAGTCGCAATTGACAGTGGAATTATTTTTTATTCGATTTTAGGGTATTAGCGATGCCAATTATTAGGCCAACTGAAGGTCTTCCCCTGGGTCCCTCACTTGCTATCACATCATATATGTGAAACCCATCTATCACTATAGTAGAGATCAACCATGTCTGCTATAGCATAATAACATCAAATTGTGTAAACATCTCAATATGCTCCAGCAAGTGCATATGGCCCCTGGTGTTGCAACATGCAATGCTAGTATTTTTTTTAATTGGGCTTGAATCCCTGGGTACACAAAAGACCCTTCAACCAAGCCTATCCCAATTGGCGTTCAGTATGAATTAGCTGAGGGACAGTATTGACAGATATTCTTTGCTGCTGCTTTTGCCAAGGCATTCTTGACATTTCACACAACCCCCGAATGATACATCTTTGGAAATGTCCTTATCTAAGGTATAGGCTATCCCCTGTAATGTTTTTTTCTTGTGAGCGTATTAATTGGGCTATTTCAGGTAATGCACAATGAACACGCGTTATGTTGCCTCTAGCTTCTATCAAAGGCTCGAAAAATTCAAAGTCTGTTGAATTCAGCACTCTTAGGTGGGTCATTTTGTGTAGGACATGGATAAGCTCACTACGGTTGATCCATTTTTTAGATTTGCCTTTTGTAACTATTGTAATTATGATATTTCTTGGGCCAACCAGGAGTTTATCTTCTAGACCTAGAGACTCTATTGCCTTAGTGTTAACCAAACTCTGCACCTGGACTAAATTTCCACGCATCCTAGCTCCAGCAAGTACAACAACAGAAGGTATGCTCGCAGGGCCAGGTGAGGACCCGTATATGGATAAAATGTCACGATTGATAAAAGCAGTGTTTTTTTCTTTTAATAGCCAGCTTGTTAAGGTCCCACATTCATGTTGCAATTTTTGCTTATGTCCTAGCTCCTTCCTCGTTTCTCATATTTCAAGAGTAAGTTCCGATTTTTTAGTGGATTTCAATACTTTTCTTTGTTTCAAGCCGTTTTCAGGCACCTGGGTCGTGCATTTGGATTGTTTTGTAAGTTTCCATTGCACCTGCAGCTTGCGTTTTGCCGTTATCCTCTGCTTGTGGCTTAAGAAGATGGTTATGTCCTCCAAGGAGTTGCATTCATCCAGTTGATTTATTTGCTCTGTTTTGTTTTTTTACCAATCCTTTGGGTTTAACCATAGGTTTATTGTGAGTAGCAGCCTTAGGAGTCTTAGTATTATGCACCATGTTTAATTCCATCTGAGCAACCCCTGAGTTTTTTTATTTTCATATGGTGCGCAATTTATTGAATAACCGGGCTATATAGGTTCCCTTCTTGAAGAATGCTACCACACGGTTTGAGTAAGACTTTGACAGCAAACTGAATGGGATTGTTACTGTCAGCATTCTCCATATCACTGTGTGCGGCAGAGTTAGTAGTAAACATTTTTGATGCTTCACATGTTTCTGGACTATCGGTAGGAAGGTAGGAGGGTATAAGTTGAGGGTAGTAGAAAGCCTAGAATGCTGGGTGACCCCAGTGATTGGTCTGGTATTGGTGTAGGGGAGGGGAGAGAGGAGCAGGGGGGAGAGTGGGGTAAGGATACTCAAAGTCCAGTAGGGACATATGTTAACCCAGACAAAGTTTGTGCTTGCAAGAACTCAGACTTCAAAGACTTGTGCAGGGAATAACACAAGTCTAGCAGAGAGTTATTATCAATGCTGCCATAAACAGTACATCTTGGATTGTGATTGGAGAGGACGGCTTGTTCCTCCAGTTCGGCCTCTTCATGCAGTATAGCCCTCACACTTTACCCAGCTTCAAGTTGAAAGAAGGCTCAGATAGTTCACCTATTTACATTAATGGCCCCCGCTCTGGGTTCAGTCCCCGCTTCTGTGCCTGTTGTATTTAGAGGTTTAGATGGAAATGTCCACGATACAGTAAGTAAGAGTTTTTACAACGTGATATAATATCCTGTCTCCCCCGCCAACACTGGTAACACTCTGTGCACTCCACTCGTTCTGCTCCTTGATACTCTTAAGAGTCCGATGTCGCTCCTAGCAGGAAAACACAGTGGAAAGATTCTGCAATCGCCAAAATGAAAACTCTGAGTTATCCAGCGCACTACGCTCGCTCTGATCCTTGAAGTCCTTAAGAGTCTATTGCCCCTCCTTGCAGGTAAACACAGTGGAAAGACTTGGATGTAGCCATGAACACCAGGCTGTCAGCTGTGTGGTTGAGCCCCTATCTGTTGTCCTCATGAAAGATTGAGCATCACTATTTTGAAGTGACCTCAACTTGATAGCCCTGTTGGAGATCTTTTGGGGTTATATCTAGTATTTCATGGTATTTTGTGGTATTTTGCTATTGTATTTTTATAGTGGTGAGACTAATTTCAGAATACTACCAAATAATTATTTCACACCAAGGTCACTAACGGTAAACAAATACTGATTTTAGTACACTGTGAATGAATGGCTCTTGCTCTCCTGTGATGTTTTATCTACAACATCACTTTCATGCCCCTTTGGCTGTGTTTTGAAATATATATAAAGCATGCAAATGAAATACAAAACATTAATTTACCCTCTCTAATTTACTGTGACTAACTTTGCTTTGAGATTTCTTACCACACATACTATCTCCCTATGCACGCCAAACCAATGACACTGAATGCAGAAAAATACAATGAGACTAAATTACCTTTTCAAATTAATATTCTTTATCATAAACTAGAAGTATGCAAATTACATAAAATGGCCAGTGCGCCCACGTAGTAATTGAGACATACTGTTTCTCCTGCAATGGATTTCAATGCTCTATCTGCAATAATGTGCAGAGCCCTGCCTGTTATCAGCCTTTAATTCGAAACAAAAGTTGGCAGGATAAATACACTTTGACTAGCAGCAAAAATACGAACAGAGTTTTACATGCACGTTTAACTTCTCATTGCTAACATAGGTCCTAAAAATAAACTGAAATTATGTAAGATATGCTACATAGTATCAAGATTCAGTTCACACGCCCCTCAATAACGGCATCATTTCCGAAAAATTAAGCTGGCGATATTCCCCGACTCAGCGCGGCTGTGACCCATTTCTCATCTGACCTCACTGTGCAGCTTCTGCCATTTCCAGAGCATCATGCATTTTCATTAACCTGCATCCAGTTTATATAATGGACTGATTTTGCACTACATGTTATTATGGGAATTATTTGTTAAATGGGTAGAGTATATTAGTATATTAGTTCCATGTTCGTATTTTTTGTTTAGTGCAACTCAGCCCATTAATATGGCATCATGGAGCAAAGTCATGATTTTGTAGCATGTGTTCTGTGCATTGGCATCTATTTATTCAGCCTGAAACACATACCCTTGATCCCCATCTATGAGTCCCACACCCTTGGCCCTAATTAAAACTCAAAACATTGCTGAAATGGGAATGATGAAATGCAGAGTCTAGATGTTGAAATGTGGAGCCTGGCTATTGAAATACGGAGCCTACATTCCTACAGCCCTTACATCCAAGGTTTAGATCAGCCCCAAATGTATTAATATGAATGTTTTCAGGAAACAGCAAACTTAAAGCCTGAGCAATTACTGTGTGGTATTCATTTATCCCAGCTTTTTATTGGATGTGTGGCTATATATATGCAAGGAAAAAAATGTTGTTGCAGGGAGGATAAGGTGAGAACTTAATGCAACAAAACCCTGGAAATTCAACTAAAGCCAACTTAACTTTGTGCCCCTGTTGCGCAGACTATGACCTCAATGATGACATCACAGATCACATCACTGATGACATCACTAATTACATTACAACAGTAACTGCCATTAAGCATGGCCTTCAGCCATGGTCAGTGTGCATGGCCAACTATATTTTAACACATGAATGTGTACTAGCCATGGCCTTCAGTTATGGACAGTGGTCAAAGCCTTCACCCTTGTGCACTGAATATTTTAAAACACTAACAAGCTGGCAACCATAGATTGTGTCCTTTGCCAGTGGTTACAGCTTTCAACAGTGTCCACTGTATATTATATACACTTTACAGGCACTAGCCATGAACTTTAGCACATTACTGGCCAGTAGCCACTATATTTGACTGTACCCACTATATATTCTAACATATGCATGGGCCACTAGCCTAGGCCTTTGACTTTCAGCAGTCTGTACACCTTTTGGCCATGACCAGTGTACATTTTTTAAATAAAAAAGTGCAATAAGCGATGCCCTTCATCTGTGCCCGATGTATATTATATACGCTAACCAGCCGCTAGCCATAATTTTCAACACAATACTAGCCAGTGGCCACAGCCTTTGGCTGTCCCGACTGTATATTCTGAATATTATTAGGCACTAGCAATGTCCTTTAGCCATGGGCTACTTAAGAGTATGCACGTGAAAAAGATTTCATCCCTCAGTGTTCAGATTTCTTCCTGCCATAGGTTTACCTTGATGGAGTCTCTGTGGCTGCTGCAGGCACAACAGCCATGGCACCCAGCAACTGATCACTGATCACTGAACAACATAAGGTGGCACAGTTCGCAAACCAGACTTCAAAGCAGAAGATGAGCTCAGCCAAGAAGCAATCGGGTTTCCCAAGCATTTAGGATCTGTTCAGTAGTTTTGAACCAACTCTGAAACCTTAGCTGGAGATGATGTCTCCCATTCCATTAACCCAGAAGTGAGGCATAATGAGTGCTCAACTTCCATCCTGAATAAGGTTGGGAAAACCAAGGGCCCGATTTTGAAGCCCACAGAAACCAACTGAAACACGTGTCGACTGTAAACATCTGTTGCAGAACAGATAGTTACACTTGAACAAGAAAGGGGGCATACAAATCTTTGTAAATAAGTTGTCATATGGTCTTATATATTATGCGACCGAAACATAATGTGGAGAAGTAATATATGTGGATGATTTAGTGAGTGTGTATGCTTGATGGAGGGAATTGAATGGAGTTTGATTTGTATTGTGATATATGCACGATCTTTGTAAACCTATGTGGGTTCAGTACCATTAAATAAGTGTCAGAATTTGAAATACACATATTTATGGAGATAATCACTGAATAGCGTCTTGCCATCCTCGATCCTTGGGTCCATTTTTTGCATACCCTATTTTAAAACCTTGACAGGCTACTAGGCATGGCCTTTCACCATGCACATTGGTATTTTTGAACATTTACTGACCACTAGCTATGGCCTTTGGTGCTGGCCAGTGATCCCAGCCTCTGTCATGGCCAAGTCCATGGCCTAATTTGTAATTACGCTAATCAATGTTTTCATGAGCTAATTTATAAATGATGTTATATTTAATTCCATTATAGATGTAATCATTTATATACAATGCAATCAGTGTTGTCACCAGAGATGGCATCAGTGAAGTGATTTGTAATGTCATCATTGTTCTCATAGAACTTGTAATTAGTGATGTCATCAGTGATGTGATCTGTGATGTCATCTTTATGGTCATAGCATGTGCAACAGGACGTGCAAGGTTAAGGAGGCTTTCGCTGAATTTCCAGGGTTTTGTTGCATTAAGTTCTCACCTTAATGTCCCTGCAACTAAAGTGATTTCCTTGAAGTTCAAAGATTTTGTTACAATATTTCACCTCAATGTCTCAGCAACAAACGTTTTTTCATTGATTGTGTAGTATATTAAATTAAATATTAAAAATACAAACAATTACACTAAGGAAAATACTGTATTATGTCTACAAAGTAAAATAAAATGCAATTTGACATTTCTGATGTCATCTTTGATGTCCTGGGTGTTAGTGTTAACAGTGCACAGTGGTGGCGCGAGTTATGGTTGCTTTGCTTACCATAACTGGGGAATTTCAAGGGTTTTTCGATTTAACTTTGAACGATAACGTCCCGTTAACAAAGTTTTTTTTGTGAATTTCCTAGGTTTTAGTAGTGCAATTTTACAATAACGTCCCTTTAACAAAGTTTTTGTTACTGAATTTCACAGGTTTTTAGTAGGGCAACTTAACCATAACATCCCTTTAACAAAGTTTTTTTACTGAATTTCATAGTTTTTTAGTAGCGCAACTTAATCATAACATCCCTTTAACAAAGTTTTTTTGCTAATGTTGATCGGTTTGTAGTAGTAGCATGTAACCATAATATAAAGTAACATGTGACTTCATTGCACACCTTGCGGAGAATGCCACATGACCATATGCTGGCGTACAGCACGGTGACGTGTCCGAGAATCCGTACACACTTAACAATAAGATGTATGCCTCGCGGACAGTGTGGAAATACATTTTTTACTGATGTAGGAACTTCCACCTTCAACATTTCCTGCACAGCTTGAACACTTATTTGTAGTCAACCATTAACAATGTAGTACACAGTACATACTTTTAGCAAAAGTACTAGTTATCTGAAAACAACATGAGCTAAGGCCATCCCTCCTACCCAAGAAACAGCAGCAGTGCTGTAATGAAGGAGCATGAGAAACACTGCCCCTACCTTACAAACAACACACACACAACATTTTCCCCCGTCCACCTACCCCCCCATGTTTCTCTTTGGTGCCTCTTTGCTCATTTCCGTCCACAACTTTCCTTCTTAGCTGTCCTTCCCAAAAAAAAGCCATCCGTAAACAAAGTAAATGTTCCTTTAAGAACCACCTTCCACAGTTTAAAAATATAAAAATAAAATATCACATACACTCCATCTATTTTATTTTTCTTAGTAAAGGAATTAGATGCAATAATATTTGCCATTAAAGATCTACATTTGCAAAGCAGTAACGTGTGCTACTGGAAAAGAGGATTTATTTTCCAAGATGGCCATCATAGAAAGGAAAGGCGGTTGTTCCATACATGGTCCCTCTTCGCTTTCCATAGCAGCCAGCAAAAAGCAAAAACGAAACACTGTTAACATATTACCAACAGCATTTTTTTCCTCCCTTTCAAATGTATCGTAATGTCGAACAACTTTACCACAAAGCCAGACCCAGGTGGACATGGCCACTGTAATCCTATCTTTTCTCCCTTCTGGTCATGGCCAGTAGCCACATTGTGCGGATCATGACCTTATACCATGACCCCAACATTTTTCCCCACTCACCATGGCTGCAGCCTACCCCTCAGTCAATTAATGTATACCGCTACGTTTTTTAACTACATTACGACCCTTGTGTAATACGAAAACACTCCCACTTCTCGTCACATAACCAACCCTAATGATATTGTACACTTTTTTGGATGACGTTCCTCTCCAGCATAGCCAAATGCGCCCATAAGCACCTACGTGCCATGACGCAGAACCTGCAAATGAACACACAGTGACGTACAATGTACCACGGTCCATTTTGAAATAGTGAACTGTTTTTTAAAGGAAAACATTAACAATTTTAGAATTTGTAAAATACGTTAATTTCACAATAAACTGTCCGAGACCATTGGACTATTTCCATTTTCAATCAAATAGTAATTTTGTTTGTTCTGTCGTCATGAAAAATGTTAATCGTGAGGCGAACGTGGATCTTTTTGCATACACAAAGTATTCGCTTTCGATAAAGCAACCACTTCTGTCACACAGTGATTTCCAAGACGTTGGCATGAACTTTGCCCTACACCACCATAAAAGATGTTATGTTACTCCTAATGGCTTCTCCAGCGTATGGACAAATGGGGACGGGCCGGTTGTCCCACAATACAGTGACGGTTAGGCAGCCGGTCACGAGTAGGTGCATATGGCGTGCAAAGAACCTGTCACTTGGCATCTGGAATCCATGGCAATCACAGTACAGCAGAATGTAGCTGTTCGGAAAATGTAACAGAAAATACGTATCAATACCCAACCTTTACCAAACAATTTAAAAAAAGACAAAAAGAACGTGGAAACTGATACACAAATCGATGTGGTCATACATGTCATTTTAAAGAAATAATAGCGTTGAACGGGGTGAACCTAGTGATAGCCTACAAACGGTGAGAATCTGCACTCTCCATCAGTTTAAAAAAAAAATGACCACTACACAGAAAGATAATACCTCAGTTACAATGCCAAAATTATTGTTCTGGTAATAAAAAATTAAAACTCGTTCCGGTGTAGAGTCGTCAAAAGTAAATTTACACGATATTTACCATCTCCATTGTCTTCGTTAAACCCAGACAGCAATGTACTTGCAGCAAAGATTCTTCTTCAACTGATATTACATGTGTCTTGCAAACGTTTTGAATACATAACCTTATCAAATGGTATTTTTTCCAAACTTGCACTCTCTGCATTCTTATTGAATTTTCCATTTCGCTCAAGGTCAAAAAACAATTGACCCTTATGGGTTCAGTCGGATGCGTGGGCCTACTGACCTCGCAACCAAAAAAGCAAACCAAGGGACCTTCACTTAGAATGAAAATACATTCTGACTTTGCAACAATATATCTGAATGCATGCATGAGAACTGCTACTCCCCTACACATGCAGAACTGCTGTTTCCATCAAACAGTGCAGGTGCCTGCCTCGGTTAAGAAGTGCAATGGTGTGTTGTTTTATATGTGTTAGCGGCAATGTCTGCGCACACCAAAACCCGAATGAAAGATGGTGAGCGCAGCGACAAAATCTGACGAACTTCACGCCGTTCAACATCCAATCAGTGAATGCGCCACATGTCCGCGAACATGGTGCTACGGATGAGCCAATCGGTATCTTGTCCGCGGAGCGAACAGGGAAGCGTGTCTGCGGAGCAGACATAGATATCACTCATTTTTTCAGATGTACTTTTTAGTAGTTTTAAAGAAAACTACTGGACGGATTGGCACCAAATTTACAAATGCATGCTTTTGGGACCAAGCTCCTGCCGCAAATTTGGTGAAAATCTGTCCAGTGGTTTGGGCTGTAGACGAGCGCAAAGTTTTTCCCGCATTCATTCTATGGGAAAAAAAGACGTTTTGGGACCCCCCTATAACTCCCCCCGGACCAAACATCACCAAAATTAGCAAAATCACAGTGGCCCATACAGAAGTGTGGATTCGTCCATGGGGAACGGAGTTATAAGCCACCCAAAAAGTGCTCTTCCTATGAAAACAGCAACTTAACCATAACTACCGTGGCCGTGTAATTAATATATATGTAGTTATGGTTAAGTTGGTGTTTCCATAGGAAGAGCATTTTTTGGGTGGCTTATAACTTCGCTCCCTCTGGACGAATCCTCACCAAACTTTGCAAAAAAGTATATGGCCCACTCTGAATTTTTTTGCAAAGTTTGGTGAGGATTCGTCCAGGGGGGAAAAAGTTATAGGGGGGTCCCAAAACTTGTGTTTTTTCCCATAGACATAATGGGAAAAAACTTTGCGCACGGCCACAGGCCAAACCGCTGGACGGATTTACACCAAATTTGCGGCAGGAGCGGGAGCTTGGTCCCAAAAGCGTGCTTTTGCAAATTTGTTGTAAGTCCGTCCAGTAGTTTTTTATAAAATGACCAAAACGTAAGGCAAAAAAATTAGTGATATCTGTGTTCGCTTCGCGGACGGACTTCCCTGTTCGCTCCGCGGACAGCATCCCGATTGGCCCATGGCCTTGCGTCATGTCCGCAGACATGCGACGTGTTCGCTGATTGGACAGCGAGGGGCGTGGAGCGCGTCAGATTTTCTGTGGCGCCCGCCATCTTGTATTCGCCGTCGACCGCGTACAGCGCGGTGAAACGTGGATAAAAAATTGTATTTAGTGCCGTGTGTTGGTGTGTAAGAGTGTTTGGGGAGGGTGGGGGAGTATGGCATAGGTTCAATGTTTTGTTTTTTTATGTGCTAGACATTTTTGTTGTGTTCGATTTGTCCGCGGAGAACATGGCTGTTCTGACATTTTGTAAATAAACTAAATGGTGGGGTGTTTAGAGGACGGAGTATATGTCATTTTTGTTCGCAAGGAAGGTAAAAATGAGTTATCAACACTCGCGGTGTACTTAATTGTTCGTAAATACAAAACTGGGGGTGTCCTCAGGACAATGTCCGTATTGTAATCTGTCTAGTTGAATGTGTTCTAAGTACACTTGCGGTGTCCCGAAATGGTTGCAATTACACAAAATGGGGGTGTTCTAAGAACGTTTTTTGTATTGTTCGTTGTCAGGGTGAAAGTGTTTTAAGACCACTCCTTTTGTCCGCTAATAGTACAATTTCCTATGGGCGTCAACCGACTTTGTGTCCACTAAAGAAACGATAAATCCGGCTGGTGTGCGCCGACATTATGTGATAATCCTATGACTGGTGCTATTGACCTGGCTGACTTGCTTTTGCGACACTTAATCATATCTCCCGCCCCTAAGCCTGATATTATCAAAGCATTCATATTCCCCGCCTCTATCCGTGACGTTACAGGGTGCGTCATCAAACGCGCCCAGTCCTCTCCAGTCCTAAGTGACTTTACACAGAACCCGGAAGACAACACATATTATGTCACAACACAGCACGCCACAATTCGGAATATGAAACAGTGATTTAAAAGCAAACAGCAAGATTGTAATTTTTGTAAAGTACATTTATTTGACTTCAAATGTTTAGAGAATATTCAGCAATTTGCATTTGTATTTGTTGTAGATCCGCAAAAGTTCATGTTGAGGCACGCGATGTTCCTTTGCGGTACAGAGGGTGTTAAATCAGCTTACAACTCAGTGCACCACAATTCGGAATATGAAACTGTGGTTTAAAAGTAAACAGCAGGATTGTAGATTTGGTAAAGTACATTTATTTCACATGAAATGTTTAGTGAATATTCAGCGATTTGCTATTGTCTCTGCTGTCGATCAGCAAAAGTTTATTTTGAGCCACGCGTTGTTCCTTTGCGGTAGATAGGCTGTTGGTTTATGATAAAAGCAGTGAATGGTCGCTCTGATAATCGGAAGGTTGCTCCAACAACGAGCCATTAGACCACCCTATTGGCTGGTATGTTGTTTATAGCCGCTAGTACTGCGTAAGGGCATATTGGTCCTTTTAGCGATTGTCCCATAAAATGGTGAGGGTCATGAAGTTGCATATTTGGACCTGCACCTGGCAGTTGAAGACTCCATCCGCTGGAGTCTGTAAATCGTGACATAGGCAAAATGGGGCGACATACCTGTTTTAAAAAACATAAATGAGTCTCACCAGCCGATCTTCATTAAAAATGATCATTTTATTTATTAGGGCATGAAACTATTTGCTATCGAAGATAGTGCAACGGAGTATGTTAATAATAAAATAATAATATGTTCCCATTCATATAGCGCTAAGAACCGTGAGGTATCTAAGAGCTGCTTATTATTACCCAAGGTGTGTGGTGCTCATATATCGACCACGGAAGGATGAAAGGCTGAGTTTGGCCTTGCCGGGATTCGAACTTGCGTTAGCAAGCTGTGCACGGATGTCAAAGCGAGCGTTGTACTCGCTGTGCCACTTGACAGGCTACAGTGAAGTGGCACAGCGAGTAGAGCACTTGACCGCCTATAGACCAGTTAAATTATTTCTATTAACCGACCCTGTGTCGTCTTCCTTTTTCAGAGCCCTCTAAATGACAGGGGATCAATTCGACGGTGATAGTGCGCGGTAGAAAACATTATGCCACTTTGAACGAACAAGTTCAACTTGAGAGGTCTTTAATGCTACGCTATTGTAATTATATTTGGTATAAAATAATCTAAAGGGTTACTTACAGTACAATTGCAATTTCCATTGTCTACGAGTAGTGCAGTCCCAAAATACAACTCTGCGTGTGCGAACGATCTTTCGCATAGTGATATAATATATAAAAGTGGTTTCATTTCAAAAATGTCATCCTTATCTTCTCTTACGTTTTAAGAGAAGTCTTTCATCACAATCTCTGTCTGTCAAGGTCAAAACACAATACAACCTTATAGTCCGCTTCGTGAGACTCTCCGGGGCCCGAGAAAAAAATGGAAGCAGCTGACCTTCACTGTGAACGAGCATAAATTCTTACTTTGCAACATTCTGTGTAAAGCCATCTGTGAGTAGTTGGTTTTTTCATGCCATGTTTGTATATTGTTTGCGTGATATTAAAAAAAGTTTGTTTAAGGGACGTTATGGTTCTAAGTACAGCCGAAAGACCCCTGAAAATCGCAAGTTATGGTAAGCTATGAAAAATAACTCGCGCCACCACCGTGCACTGCTAAGACTAACACCCAGGACATCAAAGATGACATCGCAAATGTCATTGATGAAATCACTGATGACATCACATGTGTATGTACTTTTCATGGAATTTGTGTACTAGGGATTTTTATTATAATGTTGCGAAAAAAGTGTCAAGGATATTGCAATAAATATCATACCGTTATTAGTGCTTTGAACGATGCATTGATATAAATAGCATTGTATTATGGGATTCTATCTAGTATACTGAGCTACTAATGGAGAAACATAGCATTGTGTGCAGAGTACAAGATGAAAGTATAATATTTGTAATGTTAATATGTTGAATAATGAAATGATAATTGTCCTGAAATGTTTGAAAATTCACAAAATGGGGGTGTTCTGAAGACGTTATTCGTATTGTGTGATTGCTTAGCTGTAGGCAATGAGGGAATGGCACAGAGAGTAAAGTGGACGCCGTCCGCGGACACCGAGGCTGTTCGTGGACAGGGCGTGCTACATCTGGGTTTTTCCAGGAAATCCAACATGGAAAGAAGACTGTACGGATCATCCAATCAGATGTCAAGGTTGTGGATTTGTGTTGAAAGAGACTGTGTGGTGAAGATGGCAGAAGTAGAGAAAGTCAGGGTGTTGGTGCTTGGAGATATGTTTGTGCATGGTTTACAACAGTACGCTCAATGCAGGCATGTTGCAAAGAACTTTGATGTGAAAGGAGTGGAGGTGGTGTGGAGCACTGTGCCTGATTGCAATGTACAGGGAATTGTACAAGTTTGTGAGGATATGGCCATGATGAACAGTCCGCATGTGGTAGTTTTGCACTATGGTGCTTTCCATTTGGGCAACGTCAGTGCCCCTACTTTGTTGGCTGATTTGGAACGCTTGGTTCAAGCCGTAATGAAGATCCTTCCAAATGCGAAAGTAATTTTTTCTGGATTACTGCCTAGGGCAATATGGGACAATAGTTCAGTTTTTTGTCCTCAGCAAAACATTGCTAGGTGTGTCGTCAACCGAGGCATGTGTGCCTTCATGCTTAGAGCTGGTATGTTTTTCTGTAATAATGAGAATATTGATGCCAGTAATGCTGTTAATTTTAAAGAAGATGGCATCTCTTTATCTTTTACGGGAAATGCCTTTCTATTTTGGAATGTAAGGGTTGCTTTGGAGAAGGTTATGTGAAGATTTTAGGAGTAAAGTAAGAAAAAAAAACAAGAAAAAAAATACAAAATAACAGGTGTCTGTCAAGCATCTGTAAAAAAAACAAAAAAAAAACCGGCTCTTTTCAGAGCCAACTTCAAAGGGGAAATGGGGCACAGTATTTAAATTTACATTCACCATGCTCAGATTTTCGATATGTCCGCGGACATGGTGGTAGTCCGCGGACATGAAAATCACTACGAGGGGGTTAGTATGTTCTATGTTACATGTATATGAAGTCAGGGATATTATGGTTAAGTTGTGCTACTAAAAACCTATGAAATTCAGTGAAAAAACTTTGTTAAAGGGACGTTATGGTTAAGTTGCGCTACTAAAAACCTATGAAATTCAGTGAAAAAACTTAGTTAAAGGGACGTTATGGTTCAAAGTAAAACCGAAAAACCCATGAAATTCGGCAGTTATGGTAAGATAGGCAACCATAACTCGCGCCACCGTGCACTGCTAACACTAACACCCAGGACATCAAAGATGACATCACAAATGTCATTGATGACATCACTGATGACATCACATGTCTGGCTCCCCCTTTTTTTCCTTTACTGACATATCTAGGCCACATGGTTTTGCTCAGTAACTGTCAAGGGGCCTCATTACGACCCTGGCGCTAAGGGATTACCGGTACCGGTAAGGGTACCGGTACCGGTAATCCCTTAGCGCCTGATTACAAGGTCCCTTTGCGGGTTCCCACCTTAACGGCTGGTTTTACCAGCCGTAAAGGATTGGACCCGCAAAGGGACCTTGGTGCTAATTACGGTACCTTCACAGTACGCAAAACTCTAATAAGAAAGCAGTTATCTTTTCACTATTCAACAAGGCAAGATTATGAATATTGCACCTTCATCATGTATGCTGCACACACTGCCTATGTTTCTGCATGAGTAGCTTACTATACTGGATAGAACTTCATAATAGAATGCTCTTTATATCAATGCATTGCTTAATGCACTAATTAGCTCATGATATTTATCCCATTGATCCTTGACAGTTTTTGGTCAGCATTATAAGAATCCCATGTACAGAGTTTTCATGAAAAGTACATACACATGTGATGTCATCAGTGATGTCATCAATGACATTTGTGATGTCATCTTTGATGTCCTGGGTGTTAGTGTTAGCAGTGCACGGTGGCGCGAGTTATGGTTGCTTATCTTACAATAACTGCCGAATTTCAGGGGGTTTTCGGTTTTACTTTGAACCATAACGTCCCTTTAACTAAGTTTTTTCACTGAATTTCATAGGTTTTTAGTAGCGCAACTTAACCATAACGTCCCTTTAACAAAGTTTTTTCACTGAATATATATATATATATTATTTTTTTAATTTTTTTTATTTGTGGCTGCGTCTACCAAGAATATATACGCAACTGCATACAGCACAGACTGCGGAAAGGAGGTCAACTTGCATGTACAACATGAGCCAATAGAACATCGACATCCTTCAACGCAGATACGCATCTTCGTGCATAATATATCAGCCAATGAAACCACAAGCTGCAGTTCTGTGCGTACATGTCATTCCTATTATGTGTCAACAAACTTTTCAATCAGATGCCGCGACATATCTGCATGGGTACGCTTGTACCATTCGATGCAACCCAAGCGTAATACCAATCACAATGTGCACTGAGACTCCGTGTGGGCTTTATACGCATCAACAAACCAACCAATCACACTTTCAGCTCTAGCAACATGGCTACGCCCACGCCGGTTGATGAAACATGTGCATAGAAGTATGTCCAATCAGATGGCGTGGCAGTCTGTAGCCGCAAATAATCACTACACCCATAAAAAAATCACTTTACATTAATCATTGTTTTTTGTACTTTCCAGTGAAAAGGTTTCTGAGTAATTGCAAGAACCTTTGCCACTGTATTCTTTCAACTCTTCATACTTTTCACCCAATTTTCCTCTACTCCTATTTTCCTTTTTCTTGTGATTTGTTTGGCTTGACAATTATTTTGTTTAGTTTATTGTTTTCATTTTTTAAAACACTTTTTCTCATATTTTGCAGCATTGGGCCTCATTACGAGATTTGCGGTAAAAAACAGTCATTACCTGCATGGCGGTACTAAGGTGTCCGAGTTGCCTGGATGCCGCAAATAGCGGCTGGTCATGAGAGTGTGTGAACGTGCATACTTCCATGCCGGGAATGGCTGCACCGCCATGTCGTTAAAGACCCCTCAACCCCCGATAGCAGCATCACAAAACCCGCTGATACCGCCTCTGCCCATTAGCACCCCCTAAATAATGGACCCGGTAATACCATCATGGTAATACCGGGTCTGTAATACCAGACCCGGAAGTAACGTCATCGCGTCGGAACAGGAAATGCGCCGGCGGCCACCTTTAAAAACACTGTCCATCGTAATCCTCCAAACACAGTACTTGTACTGACTAGAGAGCACCCAAAATACCTCATATTGTCAAAAGCAACCAGGAAAGGTGCCCCCCAGCTGCGCAAGAAGAGATTTTCCGATGACGAGCTGAAAATGTTTGTTGGCCATGCTGACGAAATGTTCCCTACAGACTTAAGGCATCCAGCCAACTCCACAAGAAAGAAATTTGGGAGAAAGTGGCCAGGAAGGTCACTGCGGTCAGCACCACCACCCGCTCCGTCAAAGATGTGAAGAAGTGGTGGGACGATCTACATCCCCGCATCATAAATATTATGTCGGCTAACTGCAGGCAGGGTCTGGCAACAGGCGGCAGGGCCCACTCTCCCACAAAACTCACAAGGTGGGAAGAAACATGCAGCAGCACCATAAGCATGGAGGGAATCGAGGGATTCAGAGACATGGAGTTGGGAGTGCCGTCATCGGCAGATGGAGGTGAGTGTCCCCACAAACCACAGATAACTAAAGCATGATGTAGGCCAACTAATGTGATAGTGAAGTAAGGCAATGCATGCCCCATCATACACACATTTACATATCCAGGTCCAGAGGGTGGGCCAAACACTGTCACATTGATATGCATGCTGAATGCCAATTCCATAGCCAATAGACACCCAACACACCACAGCAAAACAGAATGTGTCAGACATCACACAAACTGCAATACAATGGTAGGCCACACAGCAGACACCAGTGCTAAAATGTGAGTACCCGATGTATGCCAAGATGGCCCCCCTCTATTGCAAGCACCCTGTCTGCCACAACTACAAGAATCCAATGCATCAACTGGGAACAACTGCACTAACACCAATGTATGCATCATGCACGTACCACCTTCACTGATGCCCTGCCTCTCTTCGTCCCCCACAGGCACGGATGCTGACAGTGATGGCCAGGTTGCTGCCGCACAGGCCACGACACCCGTCAAGCAATCCAGGCCCAGCGATGATTGCACCAGGGCATCAATATCTAGAGCAATATCGATACCCAGACTGCCACACAGAGCAGCACCACCAACACAGGGCAGGCCACAGGACAGGCAAACACCATCCAAGACAACAGCTGATGAAACGGCTACACAGGACTTGTCCACTGTGGCGGAATCAGAGGTGGACGGGACACAGTCTGCTGCCACCAGCTCCGTCGGGGAGGCAGTTGCCTCAGCCCCCAAAGTGATGCCGAGGGAGAGTGCCACGGTGATGACCACTCAGATGGGGATGTCAACCTCTATGGGGATTGTGCACATATGCCAAGCCCCCAGCCGACCCCCAGCACACCACACAGGACACCCCAGACAGCACCCATCAGCACCAGTCTGGAGGACAGGGGAGTCCACATCTTTGGTCCCCATCGGAGGACAGCCCTGCATTGGGCCCCCCCTGCAAGTGCCCCATCCACCTCCACAGGCATGTGTGACAAGGAGGGCCACATGACAAGAATGGAGGGCCGCCAGGAGCAGATGACCGAGCTGGTCAAGCAGTAGGTCGCAGAGGGAGAATTGACCCACTGCGAACTCCGTGAAACCAATGCTGCACTCATTGTGGCCATGAACAACAACACTCAGCTAATACATGAGGGTTTAGCAGCAGTGACCCAGGTCCTGGGCAGGATAGCATATCACTTACAGAAGCAGCGTGTTGCACCAACAGATGCACAAGCAGGCACGTCGACATCATCCGGCACACTTGCCAGCTCGACACAAACCAGCTTTGTGAGGTTGACCAGGCGCAGCACATGGCTCACTGATATGCAGCCCTTGGAACCTAAGAGAGGCCTCCACTTGCAGGGCCACCCTGCATGTGATGACTGAAATTTAATGCCAAAACTTTTATTGCACATCATGTGTGGGATGTTTATGGGGGAAGGGGTATGGGAGAGGTGGTATGGGGTGTTGGGGGGAGGTGGTCTGGGGTGTTGGGGGTGTTGGGGGTGTTGGGGGAGAAGGTTTGGGGTGTTGGGGGCATTGGGGGGAGGGGGAATGTGTGTGTGAGGTGGAGGGGTCATTCACAATGATGTAGACTGTTCAATGCGTTGTGTGCAAAATAATTTCATGATTGGACATTGTTTATTCGGTGTGTGTTTATTCAATTCATGACAGTGCCCAGCTCCACACACACCCTGTGTCCATATGCACACGATCCCAGTGCCCAGTGTACAACTAACACAGAACCATCAGCATCCCAGTGTTTCAGAAGAAATCACCAATCACTGATTGGTGCTCAGCATGTGCATCTTGTGCATCGCGACCTGGCAGAGGTGCTACTTCTCCTACCTCACCCGGTGCATGCTGGTTAATGTCAGGTGGCAGTGGTACATTTGTCCGGATGCACATGTTGTGCAGCATGGCACAGACCATGGTGATTTTTCCCACCTTCTCAGGCCCGTAAAGGAGTGCTCCACCAGACCTGTTGAGGCAGCGGAACCATGCCTTTAACAAGCCAAAGGTCTGCTCAATCACAACACCTGACTGTAGTCCTCTTCATGCCTGTTCTGTGGGCTCTGAACAGGGGTGAGAAGACACACCTTCAAGGGATACCCAGCATCACCTGCGTGGGAGCACAATGAGGTATGTGTGAGTCAGTTTCTACCATGACACCTGTACTTATCACTCTCATGCCTGCAGCTATTTGGTGTTGACATGCACATGTCCCTGGATGTCTACACACATGTTTATTTACCACAATGTGTCCTGTTCTATCGTCTGCAGGTGTGGGTTGCATTACCCAGATGATGCAGGGTGTCCACTTGCATGCTGGTGCACATGTACTGTGGATGCCTACCACTGTATTTGCACTCATATAGGTGATGTAGAGTACTTCGTATGTATTTTTAGTAGCAGCATTGGCACAAGTTTCATCGGTTGTTATTCCAATGGTGACATGCAGCGCTACTGTGGTGGAGGGCCAGTGACAATCAGTCTATTCCCTTAGTGGGATTTATTTGTGCGTACTCATGGATGCATGTCTTGTGTTTTGCTTTGCTGCGGTCGTGTACATTACGCATACTCACTGCATGTTGCTGAATTTTGTTACAGAGGGTACGGTCAGATGATGTGCAGTGGACTTGTTGAAGGATGTGGGCTGCTTGCAAGTCTGGCATATTGGCATTGGTGTGCAGCATTGAGTATTTGTATGACATTTATGTGTCATGTTCAGTTGGGATATTTTGGGGCACAGTGTTTTGCTGTATGAGCATTGTCCAGTCACCACCCCAAATTGCCCAGGTGGAGTATGCATCTTCCCCCCAAACTCACCCAGGTGGAGTATGCATCCACCCCCCCATCTCACCCAGGTGGAGTATGCATCTCCCCCCCAATCTCACCCAGGTGGAGTATGCACCCCACCCATTGCACTGCCATGGGCCTGTCAGGCAACTTACCGAGCAGCCAGGCACGTCGTCCAGCATTTGGCTCCATGTAGCAGGGTAGCGAGGAGTTCTGCAGCACCGTTGCATCATGAGTTGATCCGAGAACCGGGCAGAACAATGTGTGATCATCTTGCTGGAGTCAAATACCATCTGCACATTGAGGGAGTGGTATAGCTTACGATTGTGGTACACCACCTCCATGGCATGAGGGACCACCAATTCCACATGGGTGCAGTTGAGGGCATAATACAATTGGGCATGCCTGCTAGTGCATGGAAGCCAGCTTTAGTGTCACAAAGCTCCTGGGCAGTTTGTGGTGGGGATATGTAGTCGCTTGCGTGATTCAGGAGGGCATCCACTACTTGGTTCAGCATTCGTGAAAAGAAAGGTTGTGATATGCCATGCAGCTGCCCACTGTGTGCTGGTAGGTGCCTGTGGCCAGGAAGTGGAGCACAGACACTACCTTCCATAGAGGGGGGATGGCGGTGTGGCTTTCAATCAGGCTGACAATGTCGTTGTGTATCATGTCCACAATGGTGGCAATGGTGTCCCAGTCCAGGCGGTACAGGTTGTGGATCTAAACAGGGGTTTGGTTGAAAGGACTGGGTCTGATGGGAGGGATTGGTGGCTGCCTACGTGGCTGCACTGGTGGGACTTGCTGGGACTGCCTCACCCTCTTTCTCCTCCTGCGTCTCCTCTGTAGTGCCTGTTGTTGTTGTTGCTCATGGAGTAGCAATGCAGGCATGTCCTCCAGTCCCAAAATCGCAACAGCAAGTTGGATCATTTTGGTGTGGGAAGAGGTGTGGTGTGTGGGTGTGCTCCTTTTGTGCTGTGCCAGACTCCATTGCCTCCACCTGTGCTGATTGTGTGCACCTGTGGCAGTTGGGAACACAGCAGATTTCTATTTACGAGTGATCCGCGATGCCGGTAATACTGGCATTGTGGTGACCCTATTTACTGCCTTCAGGATGCCGGTAGGCGCATGCCCGTGTAACTTGTGATGGCCTCCTGTTAGAAGCATCTTGGCATTGCCGCCAAGAAGGGTGCATGTACACGCACATGCCGGTATGGAGGGGCATGGTCCAAGCAGTGGCGGTAATGCCGGGATGTCGACTCGTAATAGGCCGGACCAGTAGACGATGCTGGTAATACCATTGCAGCATCATTTTTGACTTACAGTGATTCTTGCAATGTGGCCCATTGTCTTTTTTGTGTTGTCATTTTTGTTCTTTTATATATTCTTCCCCGGTTGGACATACCAACATGTCTGACAATGAAAATAGGAGCAGTGAACACGTCTGACCACGAGAATAGGAGCAGTGATGATGACATCATCATTTGGGTTTCGAATCCTTCACCACCAAGGAAGAGGCAAACTGATATGAAAAAAACTCTAGACAGTTGGCGCTTCTTTAAAGTAAAGGAACACTGCTGGAAAAAAGGTGGGGAGGACGTACTGTGCACCTTTTGCAACAAAACTCTACGCCGCAAACCTTCCGATATCCCATCTCAAAGTCTAGGGACATCGGTAATGATAAACCATCTGGTGCAAGTCCACTGGGATGACATCAACAATGATTAACGGAAAGTCCATAATGCCACAAAAGAAAGATGCATGGGGCCCGTTCCTTGCACAGATGAAAATCAGCAGCACCTGCAGAACCTGCCTCAACCAGTGCATTACCAATGCTAACTGGAAATGCACCATCTACATCGGCAGCGGTATCCACTACACTTACTCCTATTTTACCGACACCCGATCTAAGCGTGATGTAAGTCATGTGTAAAAGATGCTGCAAATGGGTAGTCCAGGGAGATGCCACAATTGACCAATGGCTGCAAATAGTAGGCCAACATGAGGCTACCTGTAATGCTTAGTTTTTTTTTTTAAGTGGCAATTTTTTCCCCATTTGGTCCTTTTAAGTGCTACCTTTTAGGTTACAAAAATAGATAAAATTGAACACAGACTGCAAATATATATTGCAATATCTATTGCAATGTATGTTATGCAGTTCCAGAACTCAAAATTGCTATTTCTTGCCTGTAGCCGCAGTGAATAGAGGCGGTTATGCACGACTAAAAGCACTACAGCTGTTGTTCACCTTGACTGCGTAAAAGAACTCCTGCTATTCATTGACTAAAGCTGTATAGAAATAAAAATAAAAATATATATATATATATATATATATATATATATATATATATATATTTGTTTGTGCACATATGCGCATTACACAAAAATATTTATCAACATTCTTACCAAATACCTTAATGATGCTTGACTCTTTCTTTCATATTTGATCTGTAAATGAAAATGAAATATACTTCATATTATTGTTTAATGCCATTTACAACGGACACTATCACCACCAGAATTTTCATGTAGTGACACAAAATAAATACAACATTAGTTATGTTTTTTTCTCATGATGATACTAATGGAATACTCATTGTGTTCAAGTACACAACCATGGACAAGTTGCATACATGAATCATACTGTAGAGAAAAGAAGAACAAAAAAACACTCATTGGAGAAAAAAAACCTCTGTTCTGCTATTTTAAATATTTAACAGTTAAATTATTCTGAATTAGTTTTTGCATCAGCAAATTCGAAAAAAGAAAAAAAGAATTGACTACAACATCCATAGTTCGTACACTAATAAATACAGTTAAGTACAATGCACAAATGTTCCAAAATATACAAACATGACTTTATGCTACATTTTGCAGATTAGTTTATAGAACCTACACCAGGAAACCAAGACATATAGCATAACCATGTCTTCAGTTTTACAAAGAAATAAATGAAAAAATGCCCACACTGTAACATTATTTTGAGTATTCATCTTTTTACATTATAGTCATTCCTATATTATAAATAATAAGTAGACACTAAAAACAGTTGTGAATAAATATATTAATACTTTGAAAAACTACACTAATAACCTAACAAATGCCATTTCCATACTTCTTATACAATCTGTGGGTTTCCTTTGTTTGGCCATCTACACACATAGGAAGGTCATAATGACATTTCATATTATACACGCTATATTTTCAAATTAACATTTTTTTAGTGTGTTAATACTGCTACACAGTGTTCAAAACCTTTTTTTACTACACCATAATGTATTCTAACTTATAAAAATGATATCAACAGTAGTATTTCTTAATTTCTTTTATAATTAATGTGTCCATTTTCTGGCCACCGACACACTAATCAATAATAATCTTAAACCTAGCATACAAAATTAAAGAAAATACATGGTTTAAAAACTCCACACTGCACATGGAACATATTTCTACAATAACAGACTAATCTGTTCAGTAAGTTATTTTGAATGTGTATTTCAATAGCACTGTACATTGTTGTATCTACAACCCACTGTTACTTGTTTCATATGTATACAGTCATCAGCATCTACACTCCCTCACACTCCAAATAATGTACATGGAACCATTTTGTAACTAGATATTAGGAGAGGTAGCAAAAGCCATGGTTCCTTTTTTGGGACAAATAACAAACTCACAAGATATTAGAAGATTGGCTAGAGTGTTAGATAACACTATTACTGAAACAACTGACATACTGTTTAACATGACATTAGAACAAAGAGCCATTAGGTTAGTTGCTTTTCAGAATAGAATGGTTTTAGACATCATGTTAGATGACCGTGGTGGTGTATGCAAAATGGTTGTGTCCGCATGATGCATGTATACACTGGCTCCTCCCCTATAGTGTTTCAAGCATATCAAAATGAAACAAGGGCTTGCAAATATGCTTAGAACTAGGGCTTGGAAAATATTCTCAACACTCGCTATTATCATTGGGGCAATCCTGTTCTGCAGCTGCTGCATACAATGCTTGCCTGTTCTAGGTTCTATATTAGGTAATTGCTGTTGTACATCTGTGATGAAAATTGAAGCCTGGTTCTCATCCTCCTGTCAATATGAATAATGCCTTGATCATGCAAGAAGTTGCAATCAAACAGTTTATGGCTATCAATGTATATGACACTGATGACTCTGGTTTTTCTGATAATGATGATGGATGATTTCAAAGTGCTAGCAATGTGTTGGCTTAGGCAAGAAGAAGGGCTTGTAAAAGTTCATCCATTGTGTAGTATGTTGTATTGGCCTAAGCACACACACATTGAATGGCACAATCGTGCCATCTGAACTCCATCTTGGTAATTTTGCTCACTTTATTGGGTTTTATTCCACACACGGTAAAGGTTCACAAGTCACCACTCCGAAAGCTCTTTAACATGCCCCTGCACAGAAATGAGAGAAATATGGAGCACATTGTTTGTCTTTAGCTTAGGGCCTTGAAGAGATGACATGAACATAGATAATCAGTAATTTAGGTACCTTCTGTCTTCCTGACTCCTGACTTCCAGCGGCCAATTGTCTAAATGTGCGACTAGATGATTAAAAGGAGCACAATTCATGCCATGTGTATTTCTGAAAGCCTGAGCTACCAAGCACAAATGCAGACTGACCTTTTCGTAAAGAAGCAGCATAGATAATGGAGTTCAAGGAATGTTACCTTGTGTTAGGAACAAGATATACTCCTACACTCCACTCTTCACTTTTCCCAGAGAGGAAATTGTCTGAGGGATGATGCAGAGCGTTGCAGCATATGTTGCCATATCAAAATACCCAAGTTTCGCAGGTCAGAAACTATTATCACTATTATCACATGATGGACTGGGACGAATTTGAAGTGTTTTTGAAACTGTATAAAGTATGTTAATTCCCCCATGCATTTGTTCATCTTCTCTATGCTTGTACACATGCATGGATGAATCTGGGTCTGCTTAAGCGATAATAAACTGTTGACATATATATATTTGTCTCGTGACTGGTGTGTCTTCATGTATTCGCAGTAAACTCATATTTGGGACTAACATTAAATGTTCAATTGTTTAAAAATATTGCACATATTTTCAAATAGATGAAGAAGTCATTCAAGTATCAAGAAGAATCAAGCAAGAAACAACACACACAGTACCCACAAAAGTAATCATGGATTAATTGACAGAACCAAAAGAACTCTTACTTAATATTCAACAACAAATAGAATTAATGAAAAAAGGACATTCAAAATGTAAAACAAATAATGGACAGTAAAAATCCAGATCATTGGGCTAAAGAAGATGTACCATGTGTTCCAACTCAAAGAAAAAGAAAACACACAAACACATCACCCTCCAAATAAACCTGATTATCATGCCATGTTCTTTCTGGAGAGGAGCGCCTGCTACCTTTTTTGAAATGTTTATGAATATTACACTGAATATATGTTAAAAAATATTCCAGTTACTTTACTTTTCAAAAATCAAGTATAGCTGCGGCTATCCAAAAATCTAATTACACCCCAATTCACATAGCCGTGACTATTCTATTGCCTTTGTTTCTTCTCATTAATTTATTGCAAAATATGAATAACAAAAGACATTGCAAAAATTAAGTACGTAAAGAATGCACTTTCCACACATTACACGAACAGCCGTGGGCATGTCATAGAATTCCACCAAGTTATTGCTTCAGTTAACCAAGTCTCCAAATGCTGATGGCTCAATCATCTAACCAGTAGCTGCAGCTACACATCTATGCTTAAAAATAAAATGTATGCTCCAATCTGAAACACATACTTTTAAAATACAATTTTATGCACACGTTTTTATGACCCTAATATTCTATATGCAGTGCATCAAATGCACTATATGAATGATACAACTATGTGACACTGTTGTTCTCTTTCAACATACTAATCATTGGGTCATTGGGCAAAATAAATCGAACTTGGATTTAAAAAAACATACAACAATATAAAAAAAAAACTATAAGCAAATACCACTTAACCCCTTAAGTACCAAGGATGAGATATCTCGTCCTTGACATTACATCCATAGTGCCAAGGACGAGACAGCTCGTCCTTTTTGGCACCTTGTTTTGAGTGATCCCTGCAAAGTAAGCAGCCCTCTCCCTCCCCCGGCCCCCAAAGCATGGGGGCAAATATGTGCAGAACCCTGGGGGCAGATGGCTGATCATCTGCACCCAGGGAAGGGGGCAAAATAAATAAAAAATGATAATAATAGGAAATGCAACAGGGATGGGGTGGGGGTGGGCGGGCACTAGACACCAGGGATTTTTTTGCCCCTGAAAGGGTGGTGGCCATCCCCCTCCCATATCAATTGCAAAGGGGGGCCTCCCCTTGAAGCCCTCCCTGGGACCAGGCAGGAGTACATGAGCTGGCCCCCTTCCAATTGGATGGGGGCACTAGGAATAAGTGTGCAGCCCCCCCAAAGGATGGGGCCTGCAGGTTAGGGCCCCCTGGGGGCAGATGGCTGATCATCTGCCCCAGGGAAGGGGGCAAATGGGAAAAAAGTAAAGAAAAAAATTACAAAAGGGAGATTTGGGTGGGTGTTGAGGGGGCCAATAGCCACCAGGGATTTATTTTAGGGAAAAGGGGAGTGGCCCTTTCCCCCTCAGCCGAAGGGGAAATGGGGGCACTCCTTGTAATCCTCCTTGGGGCCAGATATCTGCTCCTAGCGAGAGGCATCTGACCCCAGGGAGGGCTGCATGAGAAGCCCCCACTTATCGGCCCCCAGGGAGGGCTGATTGAGATGACAACCCTTTTATTTGGTGTGGGGCGGGAGAGGGCCACCCCCTTTTACATTGGAAAGTTCCCCAGAGGTTTTGGGTACCATTTTATTTTTTTCTTTGTTTACCAAACTTGCCTTGGCGCAGAGGGGCACATTGGTGTGCCAATCTGGCCTCGGGGTGCCCAAACCTTACTGCCCCACCCACTGGGGGGCCTGTCCCACAATTTCTGGTGGCCCTCTACACCCCACCCCAAATGGAGGGGGGTGTACCTCACGCAGCCGTTTGTAGGAAGACCAGGGAGGCCTGCATGAGGTGCCCCCATCACACATTTGGGGCGAGGGGGCTAGGGCCACCAAATATTGTGGGACAGGCACCTCAGTGGGTGGGGCAGTAAGTTTTGGGCACCCTGGGGACAGATTGGCAAACTATTGAGCCCATCTGCTCCAAGGGGAATTGGGTTACCAAAGGAAAAAAGTGAAAATGGTAGACCGCATTTAAGGGGGCACTGTGGGGTACCCCAAACCGATGGGGAATTTTCTAATGGGAAGGGATGGTGATCCCCTCCCCTACCCACAATGGAGTGGGGGCCATGTCATGCAGCCCTCCCTGGGGGCAGATATCTGCTCCTAGGAAGGGACACCTGACCCCAGGGAGGAATGCAGGACAGCCCCCCTTATCTGCCTCCAGGGAGGGCTACATGAGATGCGCCACCCCTCCAATTGGGGTGGGGGTGGAGAGGTGTACCCCCATTACATTTCAACATTTTCTGGCAGTTTAGGGTGCCCCTCAGCCCCCCATAGAGTGCAGCCTGCCATTTTAAATTTGTTTCTTTGTTTACCAAACTTCCCTTGGTGCAGATGGGCACATTGGTGTGCCAATCCGCCCCCAGGGTGCCAAAACCCTACTTCCCCATCCATTGGGGGGCCTGTCCGATGTTTTGGGGTGGGCTTCTCCACTACCCCAAACGGAGTGTGGGGGGGCACCTCATGCAGCCCTCCCTGGGGGCAGATATCTGCCCGTAGGAAGGGGTAAATGGGTTTTCACTGGGGGGGTGAGGTTCAATAGACCACCAGGGATGACTTGCAAGGGGGGGCATGCTTGAAAAGTATTGATTTGTTTTTGCTGGTGTGACTGTAGGTAACACATGTTTTTTGTTTTGTTTACAGCTTTTTCTACGAGAGAAGCTGCAACGTTATGTGAGTACTGTTTTTTATTATTCTATGGTTAGGGCCCACTGTCAGTGGGGTGGGTGAGACTGGGGCTGGATTTTCGTGGTGTGGGTGGGAATGGGCCCTCTGGGCAGATATTTTGGTGGGCTGGGACACAATTGCAGGGGCAGGCAACAAATTGCCCCAATGCCAGCAGAACATTGGTGTTTCCCTGGGAGCGGATGCCTCCCATGTGGGTTGTCCGTCTGCAAGTCCAGGCTCCACCTATGGCTGTGCTACATTACAGATGTCACCTCTGGGGAGAAATGGGGATCCTGCCGGGGCTCCTTGGAGCTGCTGTTGTGCTTAGGGGACAGTACATCTACATGGTACATGGATTTCCAAGGCCAGGGAAATCACCTCCAACCGTCCTGGAGTTGCTGCTGGGCTGCATTACAGCTTTTCCCTTCAGGGAGGTATTGGAACACTGCCAGTACTCCCTGGTGGGGAGAAGCTGTAATGCAGGGCAGCCAGAGCACCAGCAAAGTCTGCGGTAATATCCCTCGCCTTGGGCACCCTTCTCCCATGTGGGTCTTTGATGGGGGTTCTGAGTAATAAATTCTGGGCCGATTTTCGTAAGTCAGACCTCTGTGGATTCCCACAGGTGTCCTCTTTTGGGAAATGTGTGGAATTTCCTGTTTTCCTTGGTGGCTCGGACACCCCAGGCCCATATCTGTATGGTGCGCCCTTCCACAAAATTCATCAAATTCTGCTGTTGGAAAAGACTTGGGGTTAGCTGTGTTTTTGGCTCTCCCATTTGCCCCCAGATAGGTGCACCCACACATGTGAGGGACCATTTATGTCGGGAGACCAGTGGGAACGTGGGAAGGTAGGCCATGTCTTGTTGGTGGCATGTTTCGGTGGGTGAACCGAGTGAAATGTGCGAAAATTGGGGTTTTTTCACCACATTTCATTCTTTGCCGGGCTTTCTAGGTAATACATTCTGGGCTGATTTGCACAAGTCAGACCTCTGCGGATTCCCACGGGAGTCCTTTTTTCAGAAATGCATGGGGTCCCCAGTTTTGCACAAATCTGTATGGTGTGGCCTTCCACGAAATACATCAAATTTTGCTGTCGGAAACGACTTGGGGTTAGCTGCGTTTTTGCCTCTCCCCTTTGCCCCCAGGTAGGTGCACCCACACATGTGAGGTACCATTTTCGTTAGCACTCCTGTGGGAACACAGGAAGTTATGACATTTGTTGTGTTTGCATGGTTTCATATTTTCTCGATACATTTGCTGCTGCTCTTTGTCACACAACCCTTTCATTTCCCAAATGTGACCTACATTTAGTCGCTGCTTTAGGCACTATACACTTTTGTAAACTCCACAAGTCACCTACTCTTGAAAAGGTCTGCCTGTGGTCTTTCAAAAAATGTATGCTTGCCATACCTCACCACATTGGTTTTCCTGATTTACACATGCTAAGTACGTCTGTTCAGGCCGTAAGCATAAAACTCCTGCGTACCATGGCTCTGATTCTTGGCTTGTGGTATTGCTTGAAACATTACAAAAAATGTGTTATTTCCTAGCTGCAAGAGTCGGGGGAATGTAGCGGAGCATTGTTTTTCTCAAAATTCATAGAAGCCATTGCCGCTCCAGGCCAACCATGTCCACCACATACCTTTTTTTCTGTAATAGTACTGCTTTTTCCTCAAATTATGGAATTTTCCCCTACCTAGTTGTTGCTTGACCTGCATAAATCGCCCTTCCTAAACTTGGAATGTTGTTTACTTTTCAGAAATGTATGCCTTTCTGTCCTCCAATTCGGCTTTCCTAGCCTTTTCTTCCATTCCGTCCACACATGTCCAATGGGCAAAATCGCCTACCTCTCACAAAACGGTTGATAACTACATCAAAATATTTGTTTTTGTTCCTAACTCTTACAAGGAAAAAACCCACAGGCTTCTTTGTACATCATTTTATTGTCATTTTTTGAAAAAACCCAAAATGTTCACCCTTTTTGCTTATTTTCTCTCACTGCCCTACAGCAACCTAGGATTCCTGGGTGGCGTTACGACTGCCTACATGTGGGAAAAAAGGGGCTAAATTTGGCTGAGATATCTCATGTAAGAAAAAAGTTACAAGGCATTGAATGGCGACATACCAAAATCACCAGAAAAGGCCTTGGCACTGGGGGAAAAACCCATGGCACTTAAAGGGTTAAAAAAACAAACTGTTATATACAAACTGGGTGAAAACAAACAAAGAAAACTATACTAGTTGCATGTAGGAAAAAGGATGGAAAGGTTAAGTAAACTTGCAGAACAAGAGAAAATAGAGTAGGATAAGTAAACTTGGAGAACAAGTTTATCTAACTATTTTTAAATGTCTATGCAACTAACAAAAATATTTTCAAACAGATGAAGAAGCCATTCAAGTCTGAAGTAGTCACAACGTCATCATTTGGGTCGACAATCCATCACCATGTTGGAAAAAGCAAACTGGTAGGAATAAAAATGGAGACAGTTGGCACTTCTTTAAAGTAAAGTAACACTGCTTTAGAATAAAGGCAAAGGAAATACTGTGCTCCTTCTACAACAACACTCATGAAAGAAAAAAGGCATGGTCCCAATAATTCCATTGACGAAGATCAGCACCACTGTCAGCACCTCCATCCACTAGTACATCACCAATTCCAACTGGAAATGCACCATCTATATTGGCAGTAGTATCCACTACATTGACACCTATTTTGCCAACAGCCAATCTAAACATGTTGAAAGTCACATGCAAAAGATGATGTGAATGGGTAGTTAAGTGAGATGCCACAATTAAGAAATGAGAGATATTCCACTCCATGTGATAAATCAATACACATACTAGAAAGGTGACTAAGAAATCTTTTGGTCCATCTCCTACTTCCAGCTACAGCAGTACCACAGTCTTTTGAAAATAGGTTCATCTTTCACAGGAGTTAAGTGTTCAACATCTACTGCAAATCCACTTGGATGATCATAACAATGCAGCTATAAGAAAATAAAAAAATAAGCACATTACAAAAATAAACTTGCACAGCACCATCAATTGAATGGTTATTATTGCAAGCAAGAAATGTTAAATGTGATCCACAATTAATCATTCAATTTATCACGATCATCCTTCACAAAAGTTTTTTTCGATACCAACGCGATTATTACGCTCAAATATCTGGTACAGCGATGGGGTCAGCATATGCTAATATATACATGTATTGGTTTGAGAAAAGATTTGTACTGGACAACATGGAATGGTCGTCAAAGATTATTATGTGGAAAAGGTACATAGACAATATTTTTGGTGTTTGGTGTGGCTCCAAAAAAGAACTGGAAGATTTTCTTAACTATCTTAATTCTGTTCATCCAAGAATTAAATTCATTTTAGACATTGGGGAACCTTCTCTCCATTTTCTAGACGTACAACTAGAAATTGTGAACAATCAAATTAAAACATCTGTATACCACAAAGCTACTGACGTCAACAGTTTATTACATTACGCTAGTTTCCACCCTAAGGCAATGATGGCGAGTCTGCCATATAGCCAAACGTTACGTCTGAAGAGAATCATCACTGATTGTGATGTTTTTCAAGAGGAGTGTGTGAATTTGTCTAAGCGATTTACCTCAAGAGGGTATCCAGTGGAATTAGTAGAAGAAGCACAGGCAAAGTCACTCCCGATGACCAGAGAACAACTATTGACCGTTATAACCAAAAAAGAGAATACGGCTATCCTCCACATTTCTAAATTCTCTAGACAATCATTCCACATTAAACGAATTATTCAAAAACATTGGTCCATTCTGCATTATGATCCAACTCTAGGCGAGCTGTTTCCTGAACCACCAATGATGGTATACAAACGAGGAGTCAACATCCGAGACAAAGTTGTAAAGGCAGAACGCACACTTAAGGAAACTCAGTTGACACCAGCCACAAAGAAAAAAGGTACATTTCCTTGCTTATCCTGCAGTCACTGTAACAATATATCTAAGGGTGAATCTATTTTACACCCCCACACGGGGAAAAAGATCAAATTACGACATTTCGCAACTTGTCGATCTACTGGTGTCATTTACTGCATCAAATGCCCATGCGGTTTAATCTATGTTGGGCAGACCGCCCGTTCAGCCCGAGAAAGGTGGACCAAGCACAAATCAAATATTCGCTGCAAGAATAACAAATCACCGGTCTTGAGACATTTCACATCAGCTCGCCACACCATAGCCCAGATTAGGTTTACCATTTTGGAAGTTGTTAAGCGTCCCACCAGGGGAGGGGACTTTATGAGAATACTCACCCAAAGAGAGATGTTTTGGATTGACTTGCTTGACACTATTTCACATAGAGGATTAAATGAGGAGTTTTCACTTAACTGCTTTGTTTGAATCTGATCTTCCTCTGGCAGGTTGATCTACCTACATGTGACTTCAATTAGTAGTGTTTATCTCTCTATTTCTTTCTTATTCTGTTAACTTGTGTTGAGCATCTTTTTTCACTTTATTAGTTATTTCTGTTTCGCTATTTTATTTGTTTTACTGTGCACACAGGGTTACATTTGTTTCATTGTTCACGCAGTACGTTTATTCACTTGCTTAGTTTTAGTAATTCGTTTGGAATTTTTGCTCATTTATCTTTTTATCTATCCGCTGCCTTTCTCACCTATTTCCCTTCAGCATCTGTTTTGCACCGGTGTTGTGGATTCACTTCCATTAAATGGGTGCTAGTTCACGCTTTAGATTTATTTTTTGGCTCTCTTGACTCAGTTCTCCATATATGGCACCGTATTTCAGTTTATATTTGTTCCCTCCTCTAAATGTAAGTGTTTCTTTTTATCTTTACTATTACTCTTGACTAACGGTATACTGTGCATTCAGTGGTGCACAGCTACCGTTTGTTCCGCATATGCCTCCGCGATTAGAACGTTCCGTCCACAACCCTGGGGGTCATGTGACATCTCTTTGTCATATGACTCATTATGAGTCATTACTACTTAACACACGTCCGGCATCAGCGTGCAGAGCTACTGCAGCGGTGATGTGCACGGATGTTCTTTGCGTTTTTCCACGGTGAGTTTGGAAGTTCTATTTAGGCTTTGTCATTTATGTGGGGCACTTTCATCCGTGCGCCAAGTTTAAGGCTTCTTCTTTACTTTTTGCCACTTGGTGCTTTGAATGAATGTACCTTGGACCACGTTTTCCTTGCTCAGTTTTTGGTAATTATCTTGGGTGTGCACTCCATGTGCATTACCTGCCTCACGCGTTTTCTTTGGTTTGTTCTTTGTTTGTTTACCTGTATGGCACATTTCTAGAGTGATAGCCCAAGAGTTTTTTCTATAGTTAGATGCTTAGGTTAGCTTAGTGGTAATTCTTGTTTCTTTTTCTTTTTTAGTACATGTAGTACTGTACTTGTAGTCTTCCGCACAAGATTGGCATTACTTGGGTACTTCCTCGATTGACTCTTGAAGTGTCTAGGATTGAAGCTGGACCTTTCCTGATTGCTTCAGCTGTAACCCCGAATATCTTAATACAATTAAGCGACTGCAGCTCAATTTTGCGGTAAGCAGCTCGATTGTTAACTGTCTCTCCAGCAGGTTTTAATTTTCTTTGACCTAAAAGGTTTTTGTCTCACACAAGTGGCTATACATATTCATTTATTTTTTACACCAGGTTTATGACCTTGAAAAAAGTTTATTTGCACCTCAGCAGTTTGTGGATTCTTCTCCACACAGCACCGCTGTACATCAGATTCAGTACGCCCGTGTTTATTTCCGGTATTCGCTTTTTTTGAGCCCACTCATTTTCCCATCTCTTTTTGGAATCACACCCTTGGTTAAATCGATCTTTATATCTTGATCACCTATGTGTACCTTAATGTGGATTTTCATGTACTTTTGTGAATTAGCTGAAATCATTGTACTCTTGCACTTAGCGGTGTTGGATTGCTCAATCTTTGTGTACATCCTTGTTTTAACATTGTGAATCAAAATACTGGTGTTGTACTTTTGATGCATACATTTTCAGATTACTTTGCTCCTGAAGAAGGGGTTATTCCCCGAAACGCGTAGAGCATCTGATCATCTGAGTTCACTACCACGAAATTCATCATTTGAAAATTTGGATTGTATATTATTATTTCAGTTGCTAATTTGTATGTATTCTTCTCATGATCAATGGCTTATTTCTATGTATTGAATGCCTTTATTCCTTTATGTTGATTTGAAGTGATTTTTACAGTACTTAGAACTGTTTGCTTTGATTAAAGTCTGACTTATTAGAAGATTACACTCTTTTTTCATTATTATTGACTGATAGTGTATCAGTATCAATGGTGTGCAGGGGACGGGAGTGTCTAGATGTAGACACTTTTCCTTGTTTCAGTTTTTGCACAAACCCCGTGTCAGGGTTTGTATTCCTCCCCAGCACCCGTACTTTCTGAAGTTGTTCAATCTTTAATGTACATTTGTTAACTTGGTGTGCACCTATCCAAACCCTTCGTTGCTTGACATTTTCAGCACAACCTATCACTAAGCCCTACACAAATGCAAAAGTAACAACAACCAATAGCAAACAATGAAACTGACAGAAATCTATTTCCTCCCCACCTACACTCTTTTATATCTGTGGCTATTCTGTGCAGCTAAAGGTATTTGTTTGTACCCGTGGCTACACAAACAATTTTCTGCAAACCCAAAAACAAAAGAAACTGGCCATTGTTGGGTATTTTGTGTAGATTTGGGGCCTGGCGGTATTTTCTTACCGCCGAAAACAAAATAATTTAGCAATAATCACTCCTTGTATTCAGATTGGGTTTGGTATTAAAGTGGTATATACATGTTGGTATGCGTGGTTGGTGGTATTTTTGGTGAGCATAATTCCTTTGTTTTATTTGTTGCCCCAATATCCAGAACCCTTATTTTTGTTTAGATTGCTCGTGTGATCACTAGAGAGACCTCAGGCCTACATTTCAGAAAAAACACATTTTCATATGGAGTGCCACATAGGGCTGTTCTCACTGATTTATCTACAACAGCGAGCTACATGTGGTATTATCACCAATTTATATACATTAGTGAACTATATCCAGAAGCCTCTCTTCCTGCTGACTCATGTACCTCCAGCAGACTATTTCATTATGTTCCATTCAGAAATCACACACACATATATACACTGAGTGGAACCACGCACACAATTATTTATAATTGCTCATAACATTACTTTATCTGCATAGAAACCTGGCGCTTTAAACATCATTCCCTCTATTGTCTTTTTTGACACCAAGTGAAATAGAAGCAAAAATACTCTTAGGCAGACTGTGTGTTATCACAATTTCATTTTAAAATGATACTTTACCATTCGTGAGACAATCCTCTCTGAAATAATAACATGAGAAAGACAAAATGCAGGAACACTACGAAATTTCATTTCATATTTGCACAAGAGAGAGAAAAATTACATCGTTTGTTTTGCTTTCAGCTGGCAACATTAAAATGTGTCATTTAAACGCAGTGAAAAGCTATCGCTACGCTGCCTGTCTAAAATAGGTCTCATGCACATGCACATCGCCCCCTCACTCTGCAAGATAATTACCAGTAAATTGTAGCTTATTCAGCACGCGAACTCTCCGGGCTGGTCTGGTCGCTTTCTTGAAATGGCTCAAGGCTTTCCTTCAAATCACCCCAGCGAGGACGTGCATTTCTGATCTGCAGTCTCTCAAGCCGGGGCCTATTGACTGGAATCTCCAGTCTTGTGCAGCAGTGCACTGGAACCTGCTTCTCAATCAGGAAACTCCCCAGCCACTACAGCCAAGTCCTCCCTCGAGCTGTCCCAGCTGTCCACTCCCTCTCTCTTTCCCCAAGATTCTACAGGGAGCCTCTGTTACAGCCCATAAGGTGACGTGCACCCAATAAAAATCCATCATGTCATCTCCACCTTCTTTACACAATGGCTTACTTTTACAGCACGCAACTGTAACAAAACTGATTTCCTGCTTATTCGAGTTTTTGCTTCCTGCAAATACTGTGGACAGAGCACAGAGAGAAGCAAAAAAGAAAAAAAATCTGCACACAGTCTAAAATGAGTTTCAGCCTGCCTCATTTTGCACTGAAGAACACATTATATTATTAAGAGGTTAGAATCATGTTAGTACTGTTAATTATATTAGTTCATTAATCCTCAAATGTGTCTCTTGCAACATAGGCATTTCAGATGAGAAAAAAAAACATGTTGTGCATTTTGAATGTAAAAAAATGTGTGCTTTTAAATGAGAAAATGGTTTGTTTTTGACCTGTGTAGCCTGTCTTTGTTTACATGTCCATATGTTGCACTGGCAACACATGGATTGCTGTACACATTATAGCAATATATTAAACCCATGCAGTGGCGCTGCACTTCAAAAACATGCTATACATTGATCCTGTGCAGTGGCACTGCACTCCAAAAACACGCTAAATAATCCTACATATCCCCTCCTTTTTCTGAGAATTGGCTGGCCCTTGTCCAAGCCACAATTGGAAGAAATTAAACTTGTTCCATTCCTTCTTTTAAAATGCATGCGTGTTGGGATATCTTTCTCTCCCCGTTGTATCCACCAACTTGATCAACATATTCATTTTACTGATAAAACAATCAACCATCCTCCCATTATTAGCACCAGGACAGCCAAACCCACTATAGAGCGTTCCCCCCAAGTTCCCCAATGAAATCTTTCCACTTCTACTATACCCAGATTACTAACCGTAATATTGTTCTTTCTTAGATTAATTTTCACTACATGTTTCTCTTTATGATTCAATAACAATTCTAGGTCCGGGTCTATTGGAAATGAATCCCTTTGAAAAAATTCAATATTTTCTACTTGGCTTTCCCAAATATCATTTGTCACATGAAATAATGTTAACCCTCCAATTGACACAATTGTATCCTTTGGAACCTGTAAGTAAAAAACATTATATTTCACCTGTTTAACCACATATGTTCCATGATTCAAGTGTACTACTGTCATGTTTTTTAAACAGGTGCTGACCAACCATTTACCTTTGACCATCTTAGCCTGTGCCAATTCTTCACTCCCCATTATGCTAATGAGTACCTCAAATCCTTCTGATAAACTTGGGTCAGATTTCAAACCACAAATAGCGTCTGTGGCATCAGGAACAAACTGTTTACCTGGGCACATATAAGTTTTGTTCTTTAAATTTGACACACATTTCCAAGTTTGGTATCAAGTAAACTTCAGGCTCCCATGACTGAAATGCCACCACTTCTGGAGTCTTAATCTTCATAAATGTATCCTCTTGCCAAAATCCCACATTGTGTACCCACTTGGTCTGATAAATAAGTTCAGGAGCTACATATGGAATGCATAGTAAAAAACCCATCTCCAACCTCTCCAAGTCCACATATAATGGCATTGCATTACCCATTTCAAATGCAATTTTTACCTGTACCACATCAATCTCCCTCCTGGTCAACCTTTCTATCATTTGATGAATAATATCCTGTGAAACAAAACACAATGGTATACGTCCTTGAATCAATTGTGAAATTGCAGTTTGAACTTCTCTCATATAATTCGTTAATAGTCTATCCACAGGACTCATTATATTCAAAATCTCACTAAGTGTTCTGTCATGCTTAATAATTCGCTTAGTTGCTCGTTGCATCACATCCGCTTGTTCATTCAATATGATCGCAGTTTCATTTATGAACCTTACTTGTTCATCCAATCCCCCTCTGATTCCATCTAATGTTTTTTTGTATTATTTCTAGGTCAACACTCAGTTATTGTGCTTTAGTACTCAGCGTCCCTACTGAAATGGCATTGGCTGTTGATATCGTGGTACCTATTATGGCTCCAACTATAGACATTACCAATGAGATCTCAAGCATCACTGCTCCTCTCTTTCCTCTCCTTTTCTTAATGTCTGCTGAATTCACAAATGTTTTCTCCAATTGCATCAATATATCTCTTATTGACTGCTTAGCGTCCTCCTTTCTTATTTCCAGCCACTCTTTAGTCTGTTCAGCTTTAATTCCAGTATTGTTAAAATGTTTTTCTACCAAAATATCAGTATTCAATGGTATATAAATGTTCTGGAAAATCATCCTTCTATCACTCATGATGAATCCTGGTGCTTCTTCTACCGCAATACCAGATGCTGGTCCAGGTTCAATGACAACCTGTGCTTCTGAATTTTTTAAGTTCCCTCCGAATGTCATAATAATTATCCATATTGTTGGCATCATCATCAATGCTGATTGCTTTGTAGCCTTGGTCTTCGCCCCCTTCCGGGGCTTTTCCGGAATCCGACTAAATTCTGTTAATATTCTAAATGAAATAGAAAAGAAACAAATTAAGTACATAGCACAATACTAACTTCACCCTTTTGCCAAAAATAAAACATGCTTGGTAAAAACATTTCGCCCTTTTTTTTTCTTATGAATTAAAGCACAGGTTAAAAAGAGAGCAAACACACATAAAACCACATTCAATATTTAATGCATTTTCATTCTGCACACCAACCATAAACTTCAGCTTCCATTTTTATTTTATATATTATATGTATATATTTACATATATTACAGTGTTTATGTGTCATTATAATAATCAACCATCTTTATTTAACTTCTCTGCAGCTGCCTTCTGACCAGACCCATTTACTTTACTTTTTTATGTTCAAGGGACTTTATCTGTTTCTACACGCTCAAGATGTCTGATATCTTGTCTGGGGTGGCATGGCTTAATCTGATTCACATGGACAAACTGTTTTGTTGCTGTTTCACCTTCAGTCTTCAAAAGTTTATAAACTACAGGAGAGACCTTATCTATAATTTGAAATGGACCCTGCCAGGCTGCTAGAAATTTTGATTTTTTCTGTTTACTTTTTCCAAAATGGAATTTATACACCTGATCACTGTACAAAAGCAAATGCATGTTGTAAATGCTTCCTCAGTTCATCAATGTATTCATGAACTGTGGATGCACTCACAAGTTTCTGTTTATGTGTTCTGTATAGCAGGTGTTGTGGTACTACCATTTTCCTACCTGTCAAAATCTCATGAGGGCTAATACCTGTTGCTTTGGCAGGAGTTGATCTGATTGCCATCAAAACCAAAGGTAAACGTAAATCCCAGCTGGATCCTGCTTCTGCCATGAATTTCTTTAATATGTCCACAACAGACCTATTGCTGCATTCAACTCCACCCGAAGAAGCCGCCCGATATGCGATATGTAGCTTTCTCTTCACACCCAGTATTTGCCATACCTTACTCATTAGAGCACTTGTAAAATGACTTCCTCTGTCTGATTCTATTCTTTGTGGCAACCCAAACCTTGAAAACACATTGTTCACCAGCAATGTGGATGCTGTTTGTGCACTACGATCTGGTGCAGGAATACACTCAATCCACTTCGACATCAAACATAACACACTTAAAATATACCGGTTCCCCTTACTCGACCCATTGACAGGCCCTACATAGTCTATTTGCAAATCTGACCATGGAAGAGTTAGGCCTCTTTTCATTAATGGAGCTCTATGCATTGGTGAAGCAGGTTTAAATTGGGTGCATACTAGACATCCTCTAGTATATAATTCCACATCTTAGGACATATGTAGCCAGTATGCATAATCTTTCAGTATTTCCGAATGTTTTCATTGAACCTCTGTGGCCTGCAGTTGTTGCATCATATGCATGGAGTAGCATTAGCCCTCTGAATGAAAGGGGTACCACCCATTGTATCTGTCCTGTTATGGACTCTCTAATCATGAGTCCATCCTGTAGTCTAATTCGTTTTTTATTCTTTAATAGCACCCTCAACTCTTCTTTTGCCAAACAATCATTTTCTGTTAAAGGGTTTTGTTCAGGATCTATCAAATGATTATAATAGATTCCGAAAATTCGATCATTCTTTTCTGCCTCAATCAGATCTTGGTCTGGTGTATCATAACTCCACTATACCACTGGTTGCTCTGTCTCCTTTGGTGCTTTAGAACGTGTTACTGCATCAATTTGTATTTTACCCAGTAAATGTTCAATAGGTAGCAATTCTCCCATCACAGCCAGGTGGTCTGCCTTATCATTCCCCTCGTTATCCTCTCCAGGTGTTTTTAAATGCCCACAAATTTTTCTCCAGTATATTGTTAAATCATTCTCTGACACCAATTTGTCTATGGCCTGTATAATTTTTCCATGTATAAGTGGCTTTTTGTTGTTTGTAATCGTGCCTCTCACTTTCCAGCCAGGTAAATATTCCACAAAGCTATTTTGTGCATAGTCAGAATCAGTCACGAGGACAATTTCACTGAATTTATTATCAACTGCAGTAGCAATTGCTTTATAAATGGCTGCCATTCCGCTACTTGACTGCTCCTAGCTCCAATTCTCATCCCTATGCTGGAGACGCCTTCGAATTTCAACCAGACATTTCCTATTCCTGACACTAATTGTTTATTACTGTCATTTTCAATGTGAAAAGCACAAACATCAACATATACAGTTGGCAAGTCCTTGCATGTTTTCTCATCAAAAGCTTTGTGTGGTGATTGTACAAATTCCTGTAAATTAGGTTCCACTTCCATTTCGTTTGATACTTGTTCAGCTGCACAGTCATGTAAATCTGCTAAACCTTGAGCAATTGGGCTCTTTTTATTTTGTCCATATCTCACTTCTACAGGAAAACCCTGTAATGCCAGCGTCCATGAAGTGATTCTGGACTGCGCTAGATTACATGACCTAATTCTTTTACTCTCCAAAAACTGCAAAGGTTGATGATTTGTTTCAATAATCACCTTTCTCCCTGAACAATGGGGCGGAAATGTTGTAGCGCCCACACAGTGGTTAATAGGGCCTTTTCACATTCATTGAATTTCATTTCAACTTGGGAAAACGCCTTACTTGCATAGGCAATGGTTTTGGGATTCAAATCATGTTTTTGTGATAACACTGCTGACATACAATGTTCAGAGAAACCTATTTCTATAAAGAAATCCCTGTCCTTTATGGGATGTGCTAAACATGGTGCCTTTACAAAACATTCCTTTAATTTTGCCACTGCCTCAGACTGCTCTTTTTCCCATTTCCAGGGCGTATTTAGTTTTAGCAGTTTAGTCAATGGTTGAGTGATTTCAGCATAATTTTCAATGAACTTTCTGTTATAGCCTGCCATTCCTAATAGACTTTTCACCCCTTTCACATTTTTAGAGTCCTTTAATTTTTGTATGGCCTCTATTTTCTTCTTTTGTGGATTTAGCCCATGTTCAGTCACTTCATGGCCTAGGAAATTCACCTTTTTCTTGCACCATTGTGCTTTTTGTAAAGATACTTTGGCGACTGCTTTCTGCAATTGGCCAAGCACATGTCTTATTTCATCAAAATGGTTTTTCAAGCTTTCATTTTTTATCAGGACATCATCCACATAAACTATGGTTCCTCTTTCCGCTTCATCAGGCATGGCCTTCCTCAAAAATATGCCAAATTCACTCCCACTATTGACGTACCCGAATGGAGTTCTAACCCATGGGTATTGAGTCTTATCAAATGAAAAGGAAAATAAATTCTGTATCTCCTCTGCCAATGGCACGCACCAATATCCAGAGTTGAGATCTAATGTGGTAAACACTTTTGAACCATGTACCTGAGCTACGCCCTGATCAATGAATGGCAGTGGCCATCTGGATACTGGTACTCTTTTATTTAACTCCCTTAAGTCTGCACATAGCCGCCATTGACCATTTGGCTTTAACACACCTAAAATGGGCGTATTGCATGTGCTATGGATAGGCCTGATGATTCCCCGAGACTCCACATTTTTTATTATCTCTGCCAATGACTCTTTACACGCCAATGGTAATCTATACTGGCGTACAAATACTGGACTTCTACTACACCCTTCTGGTAGCGTGGCCACATTTAAATCAGTTAGACTGCAATCATATGCATCTTTTGCAAATACATCTTTAAACTCCATAAATATCTTCCTCAGTTTGTTTCTATCCTCATTGTTGTCACATGCATCCGCTGATAAAATCTGCTCTTCTACCATTTTGGAAAATTCTGGAAAATCTTCTGGTAGGGGAATCTCGGCGCTTTCCTCTAATTGTGTGGCTGTGTCTCTTTGTAAAGCTGCCACTTTTAAATATTTTGGCATATCAGCTTCCACTTGGACTAATTTTCTGTTTCATTTTCATTTAAATTAAATATTATGCAATCCTCTTGATGGCAGCACACTGTCTGATTTGAATCATAAGGGTATACAGAATGAATTTTAAATATTCCTTTGGGCTGAGAATTCAGGTATTCTGGCAACTCACCCTTGGCATCTATAGACTTTTCAGGTATATTTCCAATCACCATGTTATTTAGATCTGCAGCATAATGTGATTTTTGTATGGCCAGTCCTAATGAGGAGTTTTCCTCTAAGTGAATATCTTGACAACCTTTATTATTCAACATAATTTTTACAGACCCTTCACCAATATCCACCAATGGAATGCATTCATAATCCAGGCCTTGCTGTTTTATGGATTCATTCAGGCACACAAATGCATCACAATCTTTCATCTGCTGTCCATTTTTGCACCTCAGTGTTATTGCAACCTGTTTGGTGAATGCAGGGATAATAGTATCCTTCCTCATCTCTAATTCAACTGCATATGGGACCAGCTGCACACAATGATAAGCCCTTCTTTTGTCTTCAAATTCAGGTGCAGGCCCACATAGGCGGGACCATAATTTTTGATTAACGAAGTCTAACACCATACACATTCTGTGCATGATGTCATTGCCCATGTAAAAGTCATTTTGTGCTCCACTCACTATCCATACATTATGGTAAATTGTTTTCTGCCCAATACTAATTTTCAGCATGTATCTGCCTGCAATTCGGTTTTCAAAGTCTGGACTGTCCAAACCAAAGACATGTTGGTTCTTAATTCTAAATTTCGGGATCTCCTCCCTCTCCCTTAATTTCTGCAATAATTTCTCATTAATGAAACTCCTTTCCTGTTCAAGCGCTAAAGTGGCTTTTATTGTTTTAAAACAGTCATTTATACCAACATGAACCCATGTTTGCTCATCTTCCATGTGTATTTCAGCAAGAGTGGTAATGTGTTTTTCTGAATCTGTTTTATAAGCAGTATTCTGTTTGCATGTTTTCTCTTTTAAATAAAAACGTAATGTGTGCTCATCTATGGCAGTCTGCCAATTTTTCCTTGGGTCCAAGTATATTTGTACAGGTAGTTTTTCATTGTCGCTCTGCATTTTGTCTTGACACATCAATATAACAGTGACACTAGGTATGCAACTATTCTGGAGATATACCTCCTCTGCATCATTTGTTTTGGCAACGGTGTGATATTCATTTATATTGCTGTTTTGTGATTTTAGTTTCTTAGGTCTCAATGGTTTTTTGGTTAAGGACCACAGTACTCTATTTACCCCATCTACGAGAGGAGACAATCTTTTCAGGCAATCTGTCCCCATCAGAAATGGAATTTCACAAATAGATGTGATCAATACCTCTTGTTTCATTCTGTGCTTTCCTATTTTTATGTCAACCTCAGTGACACCTATAATAGGCACCTCCTCCCTGTTAAAATTATGCACCGGACCTTGATTTTCCTTCACTGTGATCTGATTTTGTGGTGATCTCCCTTCATTGATACTCTTTACCAATTCTTTAGACATGATTGTGGCCTGTGCCCCAGTGTCAATTATTGCAAATGTTTGCCATTTTTCTTCTACAGTGATGGGAGCATAATACCTGTCTTCAAATCCCCAAGCATGAATCATTTTTCTAAAATCTGTCTCTTTGTTCTTTTGGAATTTCAGGTGTTTAGTTTTCCTTTGTACAAATCTTCAATTTTTGATTTAGCTCTAGGTTAAACTGTACCTCTCTTTTAGAAGTATTTGCGCTTTCTGTTACATGTTCATTTACTGATATTTTCACTTTTAAATCATTAGGCATCTCAGAGTCATTATGCAAAATTAGATCAGAGCAATCTGTCTTTTCGGCACTACGGGTATCATGAGTACTTAGTCACTTTTCAGAAGCCCCCTGGTCATTGTTATGGCCATCAGCCTCCTCTTTGGATGGTTGTTTCTGCGCTGTATAGAGCTTTCCTATTTGCTCAGCTAACATTTTCACTTGGCCTCGAGACACTGGAATCTTTCCATCTCTCTAGAATCCTCTCTGTGTGGCCTATATCTATATTGATTGTTTTCCCCCCGATTGGATCTATTCTGATACCTCTCAGGTGAGTGATTTCTATTGGGATGGTTCCTGAACTCTTGATTCATTTGTGGAGGGGAGCGGGGTGCACCCATCCTTTGATTATAGTCCCCTGGTGGGGAATCAGTGTACTGACGTGGAGTGTAGCTCATATTCTGCCTCATGTCCTGTCTCTCAGGTTGTGGGTACTGGCCCCTATGTTGATTCCCATTATCAGCAAATCGATCAACATATCGGGATCTATCCTGATTACCATATATCATGGTATTGGGGTCAAATCTGCTCTGTGTCCCCAATGTCTGGTAGGGACCATCATTTCTTTGATCCTGGCTTTGTCTCTGATTATTATTCATACCTGACATATCAGGCCGATATCCTGCCCGGGGTCTGTCTCCATAGTACCTAAGGCTAATGTGACTCTCCCTATTACTAGGATCATGTGATTGAAACATTGGTGCAGGGTGTGGTGACCTTTGTTGATTAACCCTTTGTTCAGGTCCAAATTATTTTTACATGGACTTTGAGCAGACTCAAGGGACATTTTGGCTGACCTGATTTCCATCACTGTTGCTGAGGGTTCTTTAGATTTAGGTCTAGTATCTTTCATTTTATCACTTTCTCTACCCTGGCAATAGAGTACCTCATATAGTTTTGTGCTTTGATGTACAATCCATTCAAGGGACTTGTCACGGTCAAATTCACGGACCAATTGGGATATGATGTCTTTCTGTAGCCCATAGAAGTATGCAGTTTTAAACTCATTGGAATTGGGGTCAAAAGATACATCAAAGCGAGAAAATGCTCTTTTTAAGTCTTGTAAAAATTGGTGAGGGGATGTATTAGGCCCAGCAGTGATTGTGTAAGCAACTTTCTTTGCCTCCTGTAATGACTGGAAAGGAGAAAAATGACACCTGATTTCTTTTTCAATCTCTGCCCATGTCATATTCTGCTGTTCATTCAATCCTCTTATGATACTGGCCGTCGGGGCATCTAAAGTTAAATGAAAATATTGCCTGTACTGTTCCTTAGGTATATGGAGGGCTTTAAAAATGTCATGCACCGCTTCTAAGTGATCCTCTATGCAGCATTCACCTCCCTTTTTAAATGGTTTGATCAGGGCTTTAACGGATTTCATTATCTTTATGGGGCTACTTGTTGCAATGCATGGGATTGCACCTCTGGGTGTGTCAAATTCCCCAAGGGCGCTGCAACCAAGTTCAGTCACTGGCCCAGTCACTGGGGCACTAGCTCTTTGGGTAGAAATAGAATTCACCTCAACTCCATTGAATGTGGTGCCTTGCCATCTATCCTGGGACCTGGGAATGCACATTTGCTGTTCTAAGTCCTTACACTTTTTAAGTAGCCTGTTTGCTTCATTTTGCAAATAGTTGTTTTCATCACTCATTTTATGAATTACCTCCTGCATGTCGCACATTTGCATTTGGCATTCATTGAATTCTTTGTTTCTCTTGTCTCTTTCCTGAATCATTTTAACCATTTCTTGTGCTGCACCTTGGAGATCACGTTCTTTTTCACAATGTTCTTTTTGTAACATCTGCATTTGAGAAACAATCTCATCTTTATCCTGTCTAATGTGGTCCACTAAGGCTTTTAAGTGTACCAGTTCTTGCTCACTGTCTTCAAACTGTTTCTTGCTTTTGGACAATTGAATATCAGCATCTCTGCATTTTAATTGCATGTCTTTCTGACATCCTTCTAATTCTGTTCTTAACATCGCCTCCTTTTTACTTGCCCCATCTAGGTCGGCTTTTAACCTGTTAATCAGCTTGGTATCATTTTCTTTTATTCGCAGGGACCTATTCAAAATAAACCAGATCTTGGTGCATAGCCGTATCAGACAATCTTTCTCTGCATGTTTATCAGCTGCATTTAATAATCTCAGAAGGCAGACCTGAATTATGCTGCCTTCTGCAAAAATATTGTCTAGTTTTTCTTTCTGCACTTTACCATGAATGTGGTCGTGCCATTCTGTGGCATTGTTCGATGACCACGTCCCATGTGCATATAATTTTGCCTCTAAATATTGCACTAGCTCTGAGAATGTGGCTTCCATTTGAGACATTCTGAAATTCGTTTTTAGTGACACACTGCTATTATGAAATGGGTTCCCTTTAATGTACAGATGGCAGTGTGAGACACACTTGCCACGCCCAGTGGGTACTCTATGATCACTTTCCCGGCCTGCAATGCACCATATATATATTGGGTATTTTGTGTAGATTTGGGGCCTGGCAGTATTTTCTTACCGCCGAAAACAAAATAAATTAGCAACAATCACCCCTTGTATTTAGATTGGGTTTGGTATTCTAGTGGTATATACATTTAGTTGGTATGCGTGGTTGGTGGTATTTTTGGTGAGCATAATTCCTTTGTTTTATTTGTGGCCCCAATATCCACAACTCCTTATTTTTGTTTAGATTGTACGTGTGATCAGTAGAGAGACCTCAGGCCTATATTTCAGAAACACCACATTTTCATATGGAGTGCCACATAGGGCTGTTCTCACTGATTTATCTACAACAGCGAGCTACATGTGGTATTATCACCAATTTATTTACATTAGTGAACTATATCCAGAAGCCTCTCTTCCTGCTGACTCATGTACCTCCAGCAGACTATTTCATTATGTTCCATTCAGAAATCACACACACACATAGATACACTGAGTGGAACCACGCACACAGTTATTTATAATTGCTCATAACATTACTTTATCTGCATAGAAACCTGCCGCTTTAAACATAATTCCCTCTATGGTCTTTTTTGACACCAAGTGAAATAGAAGCAAAAATACTCTTAGGTAGACTGTGTGTTTCATTTTAAAATGATACTTTACCATTCGTGAGACAATCCTCTCTGAAATAATAACATGAGAAAGACAAAATGCAGGAACACTACGAATTTAATTTCATATTTGCACATCGCTTGTTTTGCTTTCAGCTGGCAACATTAAAATGTGTCATTTAAACACAGTGAAAAGCTATCACTACGCTGCCTGTCTAAAATAGGTCTCATGCACATGCACATCGCCCCCTCACTCTGCAAGATAATTACCTGTAAATTGTAGCTTATTCAGCACGCAAACTCTCTGGACTGGTCTGGTCGCTTTCTTGAAATGGCTCAAGGCTTTCCTTCAAATCACCCCAGCGAGGACGTGCATTTCTGATCTGCAGTCTCTCAAGCCGGGGCTTATTGACTGGAATCTCCAGTCTTGTGCAGCAGTGCACTGGAACCTGCTTCTCAATCAGGAAACGCCCCAGACACTCCAGCCAAGTCCTTCCTCGAGCTGTCCCAGCTGTCCACTCCCTCTCTCTTTCCCCAAGATTCTACAGGAAGCCTGTTACAGCCCATAAGGTGACGTGCACCCAGTAAAAATCCATCATGTCATCTCCTCCTTCTTTACACAATGGCTTACTTTTACAGCAAGCAACTGTAACAAAACTGATTTCCTGCTTATTCGAGTTTTTGCTTCCTGCAAATACTGTGGACAGAGCACAGAGAGAAGCAAAAAAGAAAAAAATCTGCACACTGTCTAAAATGAGTTTCAGCCTGCCTCATTTTGCACTGGAGAACACATTATATTATTAAGAAGTTAGAATCATGTTAGTACTGTTAATTATATTAGTTCATTAATCCTCAAATGTGTCTCTTGCAACATAGGCATTTCAGATGAGAAAAAAAAATGGTGTGCATTTTGAATGTAAAAAAACATGTGTGCTTTTAAAAGAGAAAATGGTTTGTTTTTGACCTGTGTAGCCTGTCTTCATTTACATGTCCATATGTTGCACTGGCAACACATGGATTGCTGTACACATTATAGCAATATATTAAACCCATGCAGTGGCGCTGCACTTCAAAAACATGCTATACATTGATCCTGTGCAGTGGTGCTGCACTCCAAAAACACGCTAAATAATCCTACACCTTCAAACCTTCAAAGGAAATAAGTGAACAACTAAGTACATACAATAACCTAGATAAAAACATATCTCTACTGTATCATCCAGGAACATATGATTATTGCACACAAAATCTATGTTTCTAGACGCAACAACAAATATAGCCGAGGCTACTATACACAACATTTCAATTGTCCTAATGTAGCTGGGGCTACAGAGGGATTGTGTGCATGCCTTCCTGAGCAGCAGCTACTACAAGTCTACAAACACACAACTTGGCATTTCTCCTAATATATCAGTGGCTACAGATGGGTCCGCGGATGTCTTCCAGCTAATAGCAATGCAGCAAATAATAACAACAGCACCATCAACCAATTAGAAACTACAACACACACACACACATCATACATACCCCATTCATACAAACTACTTGAAATTCAAAGTAGGAATGATCTTCCTGGAAACAGAGAAACACTGCAGATATAATCATGGATGCAATGAAAACTGTGTGGCTGATTGGAGACAGCTGGCTGTTTTGGTTGCTGACTTTTTACGAGAAACCAAATATTACCATAGACTTAGGTTTGATAAACTTCACACAATTAAATGGTTTTGAATGCGAGGAACGCAGTGGTTTCAAATTCTTCACCCATATGTCATACTCATTCATTGTGGAGGCAAAGACTTTGGAAATATAAGTGGTGTGGCCCTTACTTAAATGGTGAAACAAGACATGGAAAAATGAATGGAACTATTTCCTCACACCATCTTCATCTTTTCCAATCTAACTGAGAGGCAAACATAGAGATGTACCATCAGATTTAATGGTAAAATTGAGAAATTCCGGAAAAATGTAATAAAGCAGTTTCAGCATTCATAACAGACCACAACCAATTATGGATTTCGAACAACAACATACAGTTCTAAAAGGCACATTTCTTTAGGCATGACACCTAACCGATGAAGGAAATGCAGCGTTCCTTCATAACATCAAAAGAGTACTCCTGATGAGCTAACGTGTACCACAATATATAAATAAACAAATAAAAAAAAATAACACCATTTTTTTTATTATACCCGCAGCTACAGTTCATTTTTATCACAGCCGTGGTTACAAAAAGTTAGTTGAGAAAGGGACTGACTTTAACGTTTATATCACTATACAACTTGAATAATCAGTATAGAACAACAATGCTCATGTACTTTTATGAAATAACTGAAAAATAATAAAAAATATGTGACAACAAACTAGGTAGGCTAACATTCCATAGCCACACAATATAAATCCATAATTGAAAATACACACCCTAAAATACATTCTATTGTACATCTAAAACTACACTACAATTCCTCCTCTTCATATTAAATGTGTTAATTTTGTTAAACTATTCTCTTCTATTTCTCTCCAAAGTCTCACATGTTCAAAAGTCTGAAAACCCACATCCAAAATAAAAAATACTCTCTAATACTTCATATTAATTTTGTTAATTTTGTTAAACTATTTTCTTCTATTTCTCTCCAAAGTCTCACATGCTCAAAAGTCTGAAAACCCACATCCAAAATAAAAAAGACTCTCTAATACCTACCAAGTGTCTGACCATGGCCCAACCCCTAAACTGAACCAACTAAACCAAGAACATTCCTAAAAATATAAAACTCTGACACTCCAAACTATATAGCCGCTCATACACGGAACTACACATATCCGTGGCTATGTGTAGTCTTTTGTAGCCTTGAACATAGTTGCAAATATCGTAAAAACTGCAGAAAATAGAAATGTCTCCTTCCTACCTTCAGGCCCTCACCAATAGTCCCCTTCCTCTGTGCCAGCTCCCCCCACTAACCAGATGGCCTCCTCACCTTCTCTGTCCTCTTCCTTTCACCCCTAGAACACATGCTGCTTCTATGACGCAGTTTGCATTGAGATGTTGGCTTCACGGCTATACCAAAGGCTACGGAACGTTTTGAGCTGCAAACGCGGTCCCTATGCCCCCTCCAACTCCCAAATTTCACTCACTGCCCTCTGGCCATCCACCCACCTCTAACCTGATGACATTTGTATGTTTTATGACCTACAAATATCATTTTACTGCATTTCATTTTCTCTTGCATCGAGAGAAAAACAAGATGGCGGTTATTTCATTTCTGAAAAACATGATCCTGCAATCCCCCATGGGAGATATAACTATAATATTAGTGGGGACGGGGGAACCCCCTTCTCTGTCAAATTTAAAAATGACCACAGCACAGAATAACCCCAAACCACAAAAGGATTGCGAGTCAACTCTTTGTGCCCAAGTTGTTTCGGGCCTGGTCAAAATCCTACAAGCGGTTTCGGTTGTGTGCTTTGGCATAAATGTACCATTTCTGTCTATGGGAAATTGAATGGGAAGTAGGCCTCACTTTTGGAGTCAAAAAATGTGACGCTTAATAACTTTTTCATTTTTTAACAAATCTTTACGAAACTTTGCAGTCTGAGGGGGGTGGTTGCAAACTTTTAATCACTTTCGAAATTCCGGCCAAATCCATTACTCAAATCTAAGGTTATTAAGAATAGAATTTTGAGGGGTTCCTATGTGTCTCCGACTCACCTTAACTATAGGGTGGCTAGTGCCGCCCTATAATATATCAGGTGTGCGAAATAAGCATTGGAATGCTGGTTAATGCATTCAGCATGCATTGTAAATTGTTCATTATTTATTCCCTGAATGTTATCATGCTTAATGTTTTGAGTGTATTGTTTTAGTGGCATATATACACATGGCGTGCTTGTGAGGCAGTTTGAAAGACATCCCATACTGTTTACAGAAACAATCTATCTGCATTTTACAATTAACTCCCATCATTGCGTCAGTTTCTTCAAAATCACTTTTGAGCTGCACCTACCATCCCTAGGAAGTGCTCACCTCTCACACCCATTCTCACCTGGCAGAATGCTGAGTGCCAAGGTTTACAGTTTTCAACCCATAAAGGAGGCCCATCAGGGGGACTTGTACACCAGTGCAATGACTTCAGTGGGGAGTCTGAATCAACACCCTCAAAGCAAATCCCTGCTGTAGAATGGCAGACCCTCAAATAGAAAATATAAGGCATGTCCATGGTGCTACGTATGCTGACATGATAAAGGAAGTTTCGAAGGCCCCGCCTAGTGTTCACAAAATCAATCTGCACTTCATAAAGAAAGGCCATGTCTTCACGGGACCAGCGTCTTCAAAATCACTTTTGATCTGAAACTGTCTTCCTCTGGTAGCCCTCAACTCCCACACTGATTTTCATCTGGCAGAAGTATGTGTACCAAGTTGTATAGTTTGCAGCCCTTAAAAAAGCCCTTAGGGAGACTCTGTACTTCGCCACTGTGATGGTTTCCACGGAGAGTGTGAATCAACACCCTCATGGTGTACCACTTCTGTAGCATGTCTGATGATAAGATATTAAATGTAAGGCATTTGCATGGTAGAACGACTGCTGACATGATAACGCATGGCAGGCTATAACACACAAAAAGCTTGCATTCATGGTGAAACCAATTTTGGGACATTACCTCATTCTGTAAAATGGTGGAAGGCACTGGACGTCAAGATAAATGTGACTCCCAAAGGCCAAGAAGATCTGAAGAATCTAAGTGATTACTGCGTCGCCCATAATGTCGACAATTAAATTGCTGACACCCATTATGGAGCAGCGCAGTGATCACATAGATCACTTTGCCCTGCTTCCCCCGGCAAACGCCGCCCCCCAAACCCACTTACCTTTTCGTGCACCGTCTCCCCCCGAGCCTGCGGCGTCAGTTCTCGCCCACCAACGTTGGTCTAAACTGGCATCACAGGGTCCTTTTTTCTTTTTTTTGGTTTTCTTTATTGTCCCCCTCTCCCATCTAATGGAAGCAGAGGACACCCCTGCAGCCCCCCACCCCCACTACACTGACAAATGGGAGTGGGGGACACCCGCAAAATCCCCCAGCCATTAGTCGGTGTAGTGGGGGTCGGCATTTCATTACTGCGCAAAGGCGTGGTAATGAAATGGTGGTAATTTTGGGGATGAAATGTTCGTACTGTTCTGATCTGAAGACTGAAGATGAAGAACAAGCTCCCCTTCTCTGATCTTTTAAGTTGCCAAACTGTTTTAATGTTAAACATATTGGTTTACAATTGTTATTGACATCAACATGGTTGGATACTTTGTGAGGCTACAGGACTGGCTGTTGTTTTCTGTTCATTGCAGCCCATAAAGGTCTCCCATGACATGTGTTCCAGTCAAAGTGGCAGCGCAAGAGTTGATATTTTATGGGGCTACGGTACAGCGTGCAATGTTCGTTCCACTATATCATTTCCCAATAAGATTCTCTCATTCGTTCTCTTTTGGCATTGAAGATGTTTAGTAATGTACTGTTGTAGATCTTTCCATTTGTGAAGGCCCACAATATTAATGATGTATGTTACTTGTCTTTACCACTACACCTATTTGAGTGGTGGACACTGTCATTGAATAGGCTTTTCAATTAACAGCACAATTCAGTGAAGACAAGTGAGTGGCAAAACAAACCTCCCTTTGAAACAACGAGTGGAATACATTATCTGTGTTACTTTATTTAGAAGTGCGCAAGCTTCCCAAAAAGGGGCTCGTGGCATTTATCAGGTCACTGTTGAGAGTATGAACCCCAACCTCATATTCCAACATTGTTCCTAATCACACTTCGCAGAACCCAATCGAAACATGTTTAACATGCCTCATGTCGTGCAGTATCATGGCAGGCCCCAACAGGGCAGTGGGGGCATCTTAGAAGGTCCTGCAGGGGTTGATAGTAGCTGATAGAAGACCTTATCAGAGTCCAAATATGTTACACCTGGGTGACCTTGAACTTTTCCAAATGGCTCACTTGAAACAAAACATGCGGCTCGAACAACCCAACATTTGATTGGTGTCAGCTATGGCCCAATGACCTTGCCCATTACTATTGATAATGCAGAAAAAAAGTACAATGTCAAGCAGTCGTGATTTTCATTATTAGAGTGGGAAATGATGAACAAAATCAAGCTAAAGGGTAAACGCTGTACCACTTTTCTATTTTGAAAGAAAAAACAGTGCCATAAAATAAATTGCAAAAAAAGTTCCCTTTATCTTAAAAATGAATGTGTCAATGTACTCATCTGCATGGAGCGAACATCATTTTCGTCCTCGTATAATGTAAGGGAGCATTCTACTTTTGAGTCAGTGATAAAATTAAAGATGCATGACACAGTATTATGGAACTGATTGAATCATCTCTGCAGTCCTAAAGTGTTATGATCATTGCAAATAAAAAGGTAACATTAAGTTATGTTTAGAGACAGAAAGGTCAATAAAACACTTTTCGTGTTGCCTACGCCTGTAATGAGACTGCAGATGAAAGGAAAATGTGAATTTATAATCTACAACACAGTAAACCGGATTGGCAAAAAAGAAAATTCAGGAGTACAAATGTCCTTAAACAGGAAAACGGAAAAATATTTTGATTTAATAAATATAAGAGGCTATCCAGTTGCATACACAGCTAAGCAGAGCAGGTTGCTATGAAGTGTTTGAAAGCTGATTTATGTTGCATACATATTATTATACAACACTTTAGAAATGCTGCAGGCTCTTGTCAAATATCTTAAAAAGGTAGATTAACAAAATATTTCCCGACTCCAGAAATAAGAGGAAAAATATGCTCAAACAGTTTTTGAAGAGAATTATACTGGCCATTTGTCCATGCCAGTAACATACAGTGTTCCTTCCCCAAGTAGACAGGTGCATGTGAAGAAAAGTTGTTGATTCGCCCCATATTTGTCATGTCCTTCTCCTCTGCATTTGAGTTGACAGGTTAAACCAATGATGTTCTCTCAGTGCCAAAACAGGGCATGAGCATTTATTTTTAGATTTGCCTTTTCACCTCCAAATTAGGTGTGGAAATGATAAACACGCTTTTCAGGAGATGGACCATTTAAGACCGATCATAGGAAAAGCACTACAAACACCAACATCAGTTGAGGTAAACGTGTCTTGCTTATTTTTTAAGATGTACTCAGCTCCAATTTCTGTTATTTTCAGTTTATTTCCGCAAAAGCCACAAAAGCACACGTGACACGCAACAATACATCAGACACACCTAAAACAATACTTCAGGCCCACAAATAAGAAACAATCTGAAATTAGGGAAGTAATCCCCAACCAATGGCCAACTCCTGGAAGTGTTGTAAAAATGTTTAGGTGATGACAATTGCTCAACATCATAACATTACAGAACATTTTACATTATTAATTTTGTCTGACCTTAAATATGCCATATTTAACAGTAGGATGATCATCGCCTTTTGATAAACATTGACTTGAGCTACATCACAATTTCATATCCGTGGTGGGGGGGCAGTGTTGAAATTAGTGCTGCCTGTGATTTTGACACTCACATACACCCGGAGGATAAAGCTGCACATACCTCCCACTTCAGCACAGTCGTCCCACAATATGCGGACCACTTTTGAAAATCAGTTATATGAATCCTGAGGTTGTTACATGCTTGATATTGGGAGGAATGCCTTCCTAGAAGAAGAACCAGATCACCACTCAATTTAATTATGTAGTGGTAACTCATAAGGCACCAACTGTGAATAGCCTTGTGTTAGGGAGAATTCTACATAATGGCTAATTTCCCTTACCTACTGAGTCCCTCAGCAGCTTTGCTGGATTTCTAGGATTTATTTTTTCACCTGGTAAGAGTGTGAGCCTTTTTTCCCCACTCTTACATGTGTTTTTGGGTATGTTTTGTAAATGTTTATGTGTTCATGGACTGTGGAGCCTCACCTACCACATGGGTATCATCTTTTTACTGTGTGTCACACAGCATCTTTAGTGCAGTGACACACGGTTGTCTTTTTCAGACTTCCCACTCTAAACTCCATGTTCTGGGGCTGATTACTGTCCCACAGAACATGTAAAGTTGCCATTGACTTTATTAGTCTTTTTAAATCCACAGACCCAGTACAAACTATCTTCCACAGAGTCCTGGAAAGGGTGAATAGTTATCCCCTTTTGTCTGTTTCTCATGGAACATTATTTTGTTCCCCTTTCTTTAAGATTTGGCTGGTGGCAGTGGTATCTATTATGTTTCCCTACCGCGGAAAATAGCCCTGGTACTGTTTTAGGCTAAGTTAGAGACTCAAACTTTAAACCCGCTGGACCCCTTTTATTTTATTTTGGTTCCGGCTGGGTTTATTCACCATATCTTTTTGTAAAGGTCTTACTCTTGTTTTACTCTGTGCCCCAAACCAGGTTTAGTTCCTTTGTTCGCTTTGCACAGAAGCCCTTCTTAGGGGCCTGAATGTCTGGGGGGACAGGATGTGAGGGAAGGGTTTGAGACTCCCTGCACAGGGTCTCCTTGGAGACCCAAGTCGCACTCTGTATGATTGGCTGTGGTGACTGTCTCGACAGGACAGCTACCCTGCTGTGTGATTGACAGCCATGCTGTGTGAATGGGGGAAAACTGCATAAAAAGCAGGTCTCTGGGATTTGGAAGGCAGAGTTGCCAATGGCTCGAGAGAACCAAAGAGAAGTTGAAAGAAGAGGACCACTACCACGACTGAACCTCCCAGTGAAGCCCTGCTGCGGGTCCGACTCTCCAAACTTTGACGACAGGGAAGATCTGCAAGGAATCTTCTCCCCTTGAGCGGTGGGACCAACCAGTTTGCCAAACTCCAAGCCAGGCCTCCCTCCTCTGGTTGAATTAGCTGTGCACAGCTACAGTGAACTGGATAGCCAGGAGCGCCGGGCCGGACACTGCTTGGGTTTTAAGGAGCGCACCTTTTATTTGTCACTTTGCTCCGCTGCTGGTTTATTCCCTGGGCAGTGTAGGACCCTCCAGTCTTCCCCCTTCATATCATTCCTACAGTCGCTTCAGGAACCGTGAGCCTGCAGGATCTGCCAGGAACGTCTGCCTCAGTTACAGCATTCTTCTGCTCTAAAGGTACTGTGTAAACCCGGTTGTTCGTTCTGTCCGACCACGGTGAAAGTGTTTGAAATCTTTCGCCAATCTGAGGGCTTTTCTACCTCTATTCTTTAAAGTAACTTTTCTTCCGACCAACTTCGTTCCAAACTCTTGGCAAAGACTTAAGTGCAAACTACTCTGAACTGTGTGATCCTCTGCAAAGATTCTGGTCCATTGACTTTGGCTCAGGCTTCTTGATTTGATTTCCTCACTGTAGTAGCCTTTTCTAGATTGCTCTGTTAACTTACTTGTTGGTGTTGCTTAATTTTTGTCTAACCTTCAGTCTGAACTTAACTTGTCAAAAATCTATTGGGTGGTGTGTAGTATATTAAGAGTGTGATTTTTCGGCTGCTTTACTTTAGTGTATTGTTTAACAAATGATGTGTAAATAAATGTATATTCTTTTACTCAGAAACCTTGAGTCAGTGTTTGTTTGAACCATAGCAATTGCTGTCCTTTGTGTAACTTCTGATACTGCTCACTTTACTATTAAGATAGTCTGGCTGCTCAGCCATCGCTACCACTTTACTGTGTAGTACAGGCGTGTACCAAAGGTGAATTTATACTGTCACTTGTCTTAATTGTGTGTGGTGTTCCCAAAGGGTACTGCATATGATTCTGCCTAACACCTTGCTTCATGGTACCATAACAATAAAATCGGGGAACAGACCATTCACAGTCTTCGGTCATTCTGATGGGGTAAGTGAGGGGATGGGGGAATCAGAGAAGAGGCTGACAAAAACAGGTTGAAATCAAGGAAGAACACCTTGAAAACCAGGATTGTCCTTAGGTACATGAAAGCTCTGTCTATCACACCAAGGCTATTCAAAAGACTTCCAGGGAGCTGTGAAGCCCGCAGTGTTCTTAGAGATAGGAGCCATGATAAATAGACAGAGCATCACATCACCTGAGAGTGCCTGGAGAATGAGTAGCATTGACAGGAAGACAGGGAACAAAGTTGCCATAAACTAAAGTAAAGAGTATGGAGGCCTGTCAGTGTAGTTGATCATGGGGCCCTCAAAACAGGGCAATTACATTTGACTAGAATGACAGTTCCATTAAGGAGGTCAACCGATGCTATGGTTCTGTGCACATGTCTAAGTTAAACGAAAAGGTGGAAGGTGTGTTTAATCATTTAGGGGTACTTGATTGAATGTCGATCGTGTCTCTCCAGCCATGAAGGTCACTTTGCTCCTACTCAACAAACCCTATCCTGACCATTTAATGGTTGGCTACCACATTCTCCACAATGCATGCACATATCCTGCTGTTAAAGCAAGTTAATATGTGTTTGTGCATGGTGGGCAGAGCACTGAAGGTCCAGAGGGAGGAAGACTCACCTTAAAAGCAAATAGTCAAATTAGGTGTGCGTTTGCACCTCTCCAACAATGATCTCCTTTTCATATTATTGTAATCATGTTATTTTAATTGCATATTTATGCAATACAATTTTTTCACGTGTTTAACAATATTTTGTTGCTGTTGCGACATAGGCTTTTTCATCCAAAACCTTATTATTATTATCTACATTGTGTGAATATGCTGTTTCCTTTCATTCTGGAGACAATCCTAGCTTAGTTTGGTGTTTCCTACACTGTGTATCCATACACTTGATCATGGATGTCTAGTTAGTATCTAAATCGTGAGTAGCCAATGATAATCTTTCTATTCCCTGAAAAGGATGTCGGCAGTCTCTGGTTTTAGGTAATCATGGCCACCTCTATAGGTGCTGGATAACAATGATAATACGTTTGTTTTCCTAATACACCAGCCCCCAAACAATATTCTACAGCAAAACCTGCAACATCCGTTATGCCCTTTTCTGAGCACAGCCATATGGGAGTTTGAAATTTCTAAATTGTAACTCTGGTAAGAGACTCTCGTTATTCATTTGTATTCTTTTTTTATTTTTTATTTTGCCTAACAGGTTATTGATTCAGGATTAGGGCACATCAATCACACTGGTATGTCCCAATTGAGTACTCACAAAGTACTGGCTGAGAGTGTCCCACTGGCTGATGGAAGATTGCATAATGGTACTTGGTGTACAAGAAGCAATCAGTGGTGGTTCTAGGCAGCGTCTTGCTAAAACCCATTGTTGTGTATGACAGTCGGACCTGGTTTGTCCATATGTGGTTGAATGTGAAGCACATGAAAACATACAGGGCTCACTTTCTCACCTGACCGTATTGTTGTCTGGTGTGGGAAAATGTCAGCATGTTTTGTCATGTCATGCTGTATTATTGGTTTTAACATAGCATAATATCTGTCCTTTTCAATGATCGATTACACTTGAACAATGTTCGTGTAGCAATATATGTACCAGAGAAAAACATTGTCAAAGGGATGTTATGATTAAATTGCACTAATAAAAACCTATCAAAATCAGTGAAAAAACGTTGTTAATGGTATGCTATGGTTGCACGGTAAAATCAATGACATTCGCCAGTTATGGTAAGCTGCACAAACATAACACGTGCCACCACCATGCACTGCTCACGCTAAGACCCAGGACATCAACAATGAAATCACAGATGGCAATGTGTATTATCCTAAACTATTCACTCATACTGTACTCAATGATATTTTCCACTTTCTCATTGCATTGGTGCAATCACAATCTTTTCCATTAATGTACACCACTCTTCCTTATCGTAAAAAACTTCACTCGGCAACAAATAACACTACAAGCATTTTTTCACATAACCCCCATCACCTATGCATACTTTTTCCACAAACCACTTTCTAATTACAATCTATATCATTTACTCAACATCTCACAGTTCTACAACCTCTCACTATACAAGTTTTTTCGACCACACCACCTATCACCTATACATCTCTCTGCCTCATGTTACTTCTAAAATTGCATTACACAGCCACGGTATGGCTGTGTAGTTATGGTTAAGTTGCTAATCCCATAGGAAGAGCACTTTTTGGGCGGCTTATAAATTTGCCCCACCTCGACGAATCCTCACCAAACTTTGCAAAAAAAGTATATGGCCCACTCTGAATTTTTTTGCAAAGTTGGTGACGATTGGTCCATGGGGGGCAAAATTATAGGGGGGGTCCCAAAATGTCTTTTTTTCCCATAGATATTGCTCAAACCTACAGCCCAAACCGGTGGACGGATTTTCACCAAATTTGTGGCAGGAGCGGGGATTGGTCCCGAAAGCGTGCTTTTTTTATTTGGTCTGTATCCGTCCAGTAGTTGTTTTTTTTTTAAATTACCAAAACGTAAGGCAAAAAAATTAGTGATATCTATGTCCGGTTCGCAGATTCACTTCCCTGTTTGGTCCGTGGACTGGCCTCTGATTGGCCAGAAACATTTGCAGACTTTTGCGTGGTCCGCAGACACGGGACGCAGCCGCTGATTGGATGATGAGAAAACATGAAATGCGTCTGTTTTCCTGCAACGGCCGCCAGCTTGGATTCGCAGACTTTTTGGGGGTCCACAAACAGCGCAGTGAAAACTTAAAAAAAAGCAGCATTTCACTTGTCAAACTCGACAAACAATCTCTGGGGATATGAGGGGGGATGAGGATTGGATTGGATATGGCCATAAGAAGCCAATAAACGGGTTGTTTCACCCCCCCCTCCGAAAGTCTGCGAACAATCCGGATGTCCTGGGACAGTCCTGTGGTGTTCACGGACACTTCAGATGTCCTAAGACATCTGTACCTATTTCTGCATTATAGGGTTGGGGAAAAGCAGTTTTTGGATGGCTTATAACTTTTGCACCACTCAATGAAACTGCATGTAATTTTGCAATTTTATTCTAGAACCAATCCTGAATGGTTTTGCCAATTTTTTGGGGACTCTGTCAACAGGGGGCAAAATTAGAGGGGGTCCCAAAATATTGTAAAGGCATATAAATGTGGTGTCATTTGACGAATCTGCACAACAAGTTTGGTGGGATTTTCTTAAGAGGGGGTGAAATTAGAGTGGGGTCTCAACATTTTTTGATGGCTTATAAGTTTGTTGCTATTTGACGAATGTGGATAAAAGTTTTGAGAAAGATTATAGACCAAACCTTCAATGTTTGTGGAAAGACTGAATGGATTTTGTCGAGTGGGGGCTAAGTTATATGACTATTGTATGTACATACATTTTGACACTTTTTAAAAAATTAAACATGGGCGGATTTCGAGCAAACTCGTGAGGAGCATTGGCAAGGACATTAAAGCATGGTTTTGCAAATGTGCCTGTGTTTTATTTTTTTACAAGTGTAATAATGTAGGTACAAAAAATAGTCATATACCTTTGGTGACTGAGGTATAGTCTGTTGCTGTGGGCAGTAGCCAGATTGTCTGGGTCATGCCATAAGGTTATGACATGGACAATCTGGCTACTGGCCATGACCGCTAGGGATGAAAAATGGTGTTAAAGTGGCTATGTCTACCTGGGACCGGCTATGTGGTAAAGTTATTCGAAGGTAGGATAGGTTTGAAAGGGAAAAAAAGTGCTTGTGGTAATATGTTCATAGGGTTTTGCGGGCTGCCATGGCAAGGGAAGAGGGGCTGTGTATGGAGCCCTAGCTTCTCTGTCCATGTTGGCGTCTTGGAAAAGGATTTTCCTTCCTACAGCGGGACGCCTCAGGCATCCCACTGTAGGAAGGAAAATCCTTCCTTCTTACAGCGGGACGCTGCAGGCGTCTCGCTATTGGAAGAAAAATCTATGTTTTAGCACCCTGGGTTCCCGCTTTGGGAACCAGGGGTGCTAATGGCCTTTATCCCCCATTTCAGGGGCTGCAATGGACGATAATGGTCCGTAGACCTCCTTATTTATTTATTTATTTATTTATAACACACCAATGCCCGCAGACATCAGGCTGTGTGGTTACAGTATTTGTTGAGGAAGATGAGGTGGAGGAAGACAGCTTACTACTTGCTGAGAAAGGAATAACCTTTCTGAGAGCATTGCGGTCATTGGATTTGGTGTGGTGGCGCATGGAGGTGGTCCCATAGGAGTACTGTCCAGGTAGTCTGCGAATGAGTACAAAATTGCACTCAGTGCATTTCACTTTGGTAGCTTTAGCCTTTGGTACACTCCCAACAGTAGCAACGAACTGGTACACCCATGATTCGATCTTGGTGCTAGAAGTAGGCACTTCCTCTACCTCATCTTCTTGGTCCTCTTCATTGCTTTGAAAGTACTGTGCTATTTTTTGTTGTGAAGGTCCTCCATCTCGTGGTGGTGGTGGCTCTTGGGGATGAGGGATGGCAATAACTGATGCCATTTTTAAGATAAATAGCAGTTTTGACAAAATTGTTCCAAGTATGTACTGTGTACTCGATTGGTAATGGATAATGAGTACGAAAAGGTATAAGAGGTGTGCAAGGGAAATTTTGAAGTTCCTAGATCAGTAGAAAATGCAATTCCGAACTGTCCGCGAAGGACGGATCTTATCGTGAAGTGCGGACGGGTTCTCGGACACGTCATCATGCCGTGCGCCAGCGTATCGTCATGTGGCACTGTCCGGAAGGTCTGCAATGAAGTCAGATGTTCGTAGATATCTACGGATGCAAAACTAGTTGAAATAGTTGCAAAAAGTGTATAGAAGTGTTACAAATGATTCTAGAAGGTAGGAAATGGCAGAGTTTTAAGTTGATACTTAAATGTTGTATTTGGTAAGTATGATATTAGTATGTTTTAGGAAAATAGCATGCACTGGTAAAAAAACCATGAAATTCACTGAAAAAATGTTGTTAAAGGGACGTTATGGTTAAGTTGGACTAATAAAAACCTACAAAATTCAATGAAAAAACTTTGTTAAAGGGACGTTATGGTTAAGTTGCATTAATAAAAACCTATGAAATGAAAAAATGTTGTTAAAGGGACGTTATGGTTAAGTTGCACTAATAAAAACCTATAAAATTCAGAAAAAAAACGTTGTTAAAAGGACGTTATGGTTAAAAGTAAAATCAAACCCCCCCTGAAATTCACCAGTTATGGTAAGCTAAGCAACCATAACTTGTGCCACCACCGTGCACTGCTCAGACTAACACCCAGGATATCAAAGATGACATCACAAATATCATTGATGACATCACTGATCACATCACATTTCTAGCCCCTTCTTTTTTGTTCACTGCCATATCTAGGCCATGTGGGTTTATTTACTGACAGTCAGAAACTTAACTTTCAAAAGGTATTACATTTATAGATATTGCTATTCTCACATGTTCTTACACTACTTTTCTTAGAATTTAATCACATCTTATGATGTACATATATAGGGGTAGAAGCAGGCCTGAAACACAGCAATCATTTGTGTGCGTGAATACAATCATGTAGATTATACACAGTTGCTAATGGTACTGCCTCTTGTTTGCTTACTTTACTCTCCATATATAAGCCCCATATTGTAGTCTATTTATGTTTTGTGTGTATTAGTACAAATATGTAGTAAGTGATTAATTATTAGCTACTTAGTACATGTTTCACAGTATGGAAAAGTCTGATACTGAAGCAATCACCGTTTTATTATATAACTTTGCAAAATTACAAATATAGCACCTCTGTGGTGTATGCTGCAGCCAATACCTACATTTCTGTATGAGTAGGTTCCTGTACTAGAAAGAACACTGCAATGGAAAGTTCTTTAGAACGCTAAATTGCATGATGAAGTATGTAGTTTATTATACATCTCCCGATAATCCCTGATACTTTTTTGCCAGCATTACATTCACAACCCATTGTATGAAAGTAAATGCATCAGTGATGTCATCAATGATATTTGTGATGTCCTCTTTGATGTCCTGGGTGTTAGTCTGAGAAATGCACAGTGGTGGTGCGAGTTATGGTTGCTTAGCTTACCATAACTGGCAAATTTCAGGGGTTTTCAGATTTTACTTTTAACCATAACGTCCTTTTAACAACGTTTTTTTACTGAATTCCATAGGTTTTTATTAGTGCAACTTAACCATAACGTCCCTTTAACAATGTTTTTTCATTGAATTTCATAGGTTTTTATTAGTGCAACTTAACCATAACATCCCTTTAACACAGTCTTTTCATTGAATATATATATATATTCTCCAACATCCATCATCCTCATCCCAATACACAACATTAAGCTATATCTTTATGCCTACACCACTCTCCCTCACGTGACTTCACTAACAACAATGCATTCATTGCTTATTTACCCCTTCCTTTTATCATTACTGAAATCACATTATTTTGCATTATCCCCGCATCCCTCTTCCTCATACCACTACAACCGAGGTCTACAATCTGTTACTCTATACATATTATGGTCCACAGCTCCCCTTCTCTACACATTCCTCTTGAAGGTCCTAATTCAGAATTGTAATCTATATTATTACCCCACCACCCCTCTTCCACATATCAGTACTGAACAGTAATCTTTATCTTCATGCTTACAATGCTCTCTTTCATGTGACTTCACTAGCAACAATGCATTCACTGCATTCTCTCTATTGTGACTTCAATAACAACAATGTATTCATTCTTGTATTTCTCACTTCCTCTTCCATTGCTAAAATCAAACTCTTTTCCATTACAGCGCAGCACTCCTCCTCATCCTATAACACCACCACTCTGCGATAAATTACAGACCAGAGTATCGGAAAGTGAGAGTTTCAGAATGATGCACAGCAAACCTGCCTCTCTCTTAGTTCAGCTACACTTACAGAAATGAAGTGCTTTGCATTGCTTACTCTGGATTCTGATTCATGTACATTGACAGTTTTATCGATATACCTTCTATATGTCCTTTTTCGACAGACATTAGTAACCCGCCATTGAACAGAATGACATTACCATATCCTCTGTGAAATTAAGCGACTATGTCCTTTGCACTTTTAAGTATTTGTTGTACTTGCTAGGATTTTTTTATAATTTAAATTGCGATCTCATCTGGCCTCTGCACATTGTTTTTTGAGTGAGAAAGTTATGGAGAGTAATAGCTGTCTTGTTTATGATTTATATCATCTCTGTGAGGTATTTGTTATAATATATAATACTGAGAACATGTCTGAAATATGAGCAGAATTACTGATGATCTACATCTATCACAGGCCATTTTATTGGAGGCCTTAAACAGGAAATACCAACGTAAGAGACAATGGATTTCATGTTCCTTGGGGGCGTAATGTTAGTGAAAGGCGTACAAGCCTTGCATATGGCTTTAAAGCCTTCCATTCATGTGTCACTCCATTTTCAAGCATTTGTATGGTGCATTGGAGGGCGGAACGCAACTTGGTTTTTAGCCGTCTCCTTCCTCTCCATCATACAAATGCTACAGCGTCTGCGCTGGCGTGGATTTTCATGCCGGTGCAAATGCTAGAGATCCTGATGGGGTCCGCCTGCTTTATGCACCACCATAAAGTAGGCGGACACCATAGGGGACCATTGTACACACTCACTGCCAGGGAGCATGTACAATTGAAATGAAACCTTTACTTTCAATTGGGAACATTGATTACCATGCATACATTGACCGTTGAAATGAAACCCTGCCCAACATTCAAGAATGAAAAGTAAACGCTGCCTGGCATGCCAGCATGCAAGGCAGCATTTACTCACTTTGCACTGCTGAGTGCAAATGTGAAGAGCAAAAGGTGGCATGCACGCTTGTAAGATGCTTTTTGCCCTTTACATTTGTACCACTCAGTGCAAATTATGAGTTTTGGCTGCAGTGAGCCGTTTTTGTTACAGTGTAAATGTAACGTCTCCCTGCATTTAAATTATTTATTTCTAGAAAATTAGCACCAAAGAGGGAAAGATAATTTAACGTTTGGTGTCATACAAATATGATGGCATTTACTGGACAAAAGTACCCCAAAACAATATATATATATTTTTTATTTGTATTTGGTTTCAAGAACAAAACTTTTACAAAAACAGACAATTATTCAAATACAATGAAGCATAAAATCTACACACAAATAATAATCCAGTTTAGCAAACGTACACAAAATACAGTACAATTACTTAAATTTCAATAAAATTATGTAACACATTTTGAAGAAAAACAAACAAGGTATAAAATCCAGGTTAATATGCTTGCTACAATAATACAGTTATTTCAGTTCTTTCAAAAACGTACTTTAAAATATCAACTCGCATACATTCGACAGAAATCGTACAATTGAGATTTTTAAGGGAATTGAGTTGCCATGAAGCATATTCCACCAAATTACATCTGGGAAGTATCTCTCAGTTGGTGATGCAAACTTTCCAAAATAGGTTTCACGTTCATTGTTAATGATTTCACATTCTAACAATAGATGTCTTAGAGTTTCTTTTATGATTGGATTCTTACAAAAGTGACAAGGAACATGACCTTTCCCAAGTTTATCTCTAATTTCTAGTATTTGCCCAGTGGCTAGTACATTAAAATGAAATCGCATAAAATTACACCTCCATTTTTTCTCTGGAAATTTTACTAAGTATGGTTACAAAGCTCCCACCGACTTCCAATCTGAAACCTTTTCGGAGTATAGAGATGAACTTTTTACTTTCTCCATAGTTTCTGCCCAGTCTGCCCATCTGATTCTATTTTTCACATGAATGGCGTTAGTTATCAGATGTTCCAAATCTGTGCCGATTTTAGCTAGCAGTATTCTTGACAATTCAAACAGTGATAATAAAAACTTTGATTTAGTTGTCCCCAATCTCAGCCGAAGGCCCAGAATGCGTACAGATTATTTCCAGATCCCACTAATAGTTTTCTTAGTAATGCTAATTTTTTCCATTCAATTTGAATTTTCAGCGATTGAAGGGCCCATTCATATCTAATGGCAGATATAGGAATGCATTTCGGAAGGTAATAAAGTATACTTCTCCAGTACTTAGTCTCGATCTTTGAGCCTATTTGTTCTAAGCATTGAGGAAAAAATTCAAGTCCGTAGCTGAGCTTCGGGACAGCTTTCAAATTATAAAAACGTAACAAAGGCAAAAAAGAGAATTTACAATACATCCTGTCTATTCTATTAGTCTGCGTAATCAAATTAGTCACTCGTTCCTCCAGCACATTAAAATATGCATTTTTTTGTTATATGAGCAAATATGGGATAACCTCAATACACAAATGATCGCCTAGTCTCAAGCTTATAGTTCTTTAAATACCAGCTATGTCTTATTGCTTACTTATTTGGGCCTAAAATTAGAATTATAGATTTCTTTTCATTTATCTTTAGACCATTAACATCTATGTATTCCTTGAATTTATTTATCAAACTTTGAATTCCCATTTGGGTTCGATCTAACAACAAAAATCATCAGCGTGAGAACACCAATTGAACTTTGTCCCTTAAATTTGGGCATAATAAATGCAGCCGTGTCCAGTGTAGTTGCGACGTCAGATATAAAAAGGTTGAACAAGGTAGGACCACAGATACAGCCCTGCCTGAGACCGTTCCACACAGGAATAGGGATTGAAAGTTTACCTTCCTGGTTCATTCTGACTTTAATAACAGAACCCTCATGTAGATGGATTAGGAGAGATTGAATATTCTTAGGCATTCCTATAAATGCCATTTTGGACCACAGCAGGGACCTATTCACGCTATCAAACGCTTGCGATAAATCTATACTTGCCACTAATATCGGGGTGGCCACTCTCGTACTTTGGTAGTCCTGTAGGAGTGAAAATATTAGGCCACCCAATTATGTTCCCATTCGCTTTCTGAAGCCGAACTGGTTGCAATGTAATATTGAGTCTTTTTCTATCCACTCTTCAATCGAGTGGAGAACCAAGCCAGCAAAAATCTTAGAGTCGGCATCCAGTAAAGATATGGGCTGATAGCTTTGTGGGTCACCCCTATCCCTCTTTTTGTATATGGGAATGAGGTATGAAATTCTCCAGGCCGATGGAATACACTTTGAAGTTGCAATGCTCCCAAACAGGATGAAGAGAGAATTTGTCCATAAGAATGGGTCAGCCTTAAATATGATGTCTGATAGGCCATTGGGTCCTGCCACTCTGGAAGGGTTAGATTTTGTAATTTGGATCGTTATCTCAAGTTCAGACAAAAAACACTCCCAATCGTGTTCATGTATTCCCAGACTCATTATATCAGGGATTTTATCCGCTGCATAAAGTGCCCCAAAGTGTCCTACCCAGGCCTCCTCTGACACGCTATTCACCTGAGAAGATAATAAGGGGGATTCCGCGTGAATTAGTTTTCCAAAAATTCCTAGAGGACATAGAAGAGTCTTTTTAGCATAGCCTCACTGTCTTTTTGTAGCATCGTAGCCTTGTGTAATTTCAAACAACTTTTCAATTTTTGTTTTTCTTTGCGGATTAACAAGAGTTTCCCTTCCTGATCGAGAGAGAGAGTTTTAATTTTCCGTACATTTTTATTACACTATTTTTTGTGTTCTTTGACTAGGTGATCAAAAACATGAGGATGTTAATCTTTGATTTCTTTAATCGGGTGATTATTTTCCTGATGTAAGTACTAAATTCCTCACCTGAGAATAACTTCCATCATTCAGCCAATTGTAGCCCATAGTTGTCATTATTGATAGCCATGTTAATTTTTGACACGTTGCCCGGGTGCCACGATATTCTATTTTTTGCTGGTTTCACTTCTACAAGTGACCTAAACCAATTCTTTGGGTTTTGCTGAAGATTTAAATACAGTTCTATTTTGAGAAATCTATGATCACTAAAAACATTATTATTCAGTTTAAACGATGCACAAGCTTTGTGCAAATTGCTCGACAGGAATATGTGGTCAATTGTAGAAGTGAATAGGCCATTTGACCAGGTATAGGTGTCAGCAAAACTGTCATTCAATTGGTTTGCATGATAAAGGTCCCAATTCGAAAAGAATGCGTTCCAGATGTGACCTTGTAATTTTTTCTGGGGGCAGCCAAGAGGGCCTCCCTCAATTATTTGACCCTCCTTTCCGACACCAAACAACAATATACCTAAGTTATGATCTATTATCTCACCAATGCTATCTACTATTTGGATTTCAGTGTTCAGATCGCCTGTGATAATCACATGGAGACCTTTGTATTTAATATTCATTTCCACCAAAAGGGCATCAATCTCCTTGATTTTCATCCCTAGATGATAAATGGGATTAAAATATATATTTATCACCAAAACAAAGATTATGTTGGAACCTCGAGTCAAAACCGTCAATGTGAAATTTTGAGACCAACCATGATTCCTGTATACTAGTAACAATATCTGTGCATAGCTCCTTAGAGGAAGTTAAATGTGAGTAACCCCTCAAATTCCAGGATAATATGAAGATCTTATTCTACGGTCCCACTCGTAGATTTTTAAATTCTGCTACGGATTCCTTCAAAGTTTGGGCCAGTAGCTTCCATGAATTGACATCATCACTTTAAGAAGGAATCCAGTTACCTCCATTGACATTTCTCTCTTTTCTGTCCTTTCTGACTTCCTCTGCCGGTATATAAGGTCCCACCCCAAAATTCCTGTTGAACCCTTCCTTTCTTTCTCTAGTATCATCCCTTTTGTTTCCGGTAATTAGTTGTTCCTGGGGTTCAATATTGACACTCAGATTAAAATCTTTTATGTTATTTCCCAATCTATTCAGTTCCATAGTCTCTTTTAGAACCAAATCATGTATGGTACGTGAATGGAATACCAATCATACGAAGTCAAAACGATCTGGATGGATGCAATCGATTTGTTTTAGCCTGCAGATGTTAACAGTCTCAAATTAGGAATTTCCCTTAACAGCGACAAAACACAGTTCCTATTCAGGCTGGGCAGGCCTCCATAGTGAAATAGAAAGAATAAAAACATACTCGGATAGTCAGTCATTATGGGTTGCCGCCAACATATTTTCCCAAAGTCCTCATTCTGTGATGGTTTTGGCATAAAGTCCTCTGCAGATACATTAAATTTGGTCACCTCTCCATAGAATTCATTCCCACGATGTCCCCCGGCCTCCATAGCTACCTATTGTGTGTGGAATTCTTTCTTAGGAATATCCGAAGTGACTCCCTCATAGTTAGCGGTTGCCTTAGCTGACAGATTTGAATTATTTTCCTGAATTGAATTAGGATAGTGTGGCATACTTTGTTCTATCATGCTTTTGATCAAGGAGACCAACGATGCATTATCCATAGTGTTATGCTCTTCAGTCTTAACATTATCCGTAAGATCCTTATTTTTCACTCCTACGCTTAAATCCGTTTTATGGACTATGTCCCCTGGAGAAGCCTCCAGTTTAGATGGTTCAATTTTTTCTGTGGGTTCCTTATTTTTCTCTCCTATACTTGGGTCCAATTTATGGACAGTGTAATCTGGAGATACATCAGATTTAAGTGATTTAGTTTGTTTGATATATACCTCCAAAAAAGTGTTGGGACCCACCATTTTGTCCTTGTCCATATTTTGGGGAAGATTTAAATCAATGTACTTCATCTTTACCTCAGTTCAGGGACGTCATTTCACCAAAATGCCAGGGGTAGCAGAAGTGACATCACACGACCTTTGACCCCTGGTGACATCACAGGAAGTGATGTCATTTGATTCCACCCCAAAGTGATATTGCGGGATGCGATGGAACGCGACCTTTCACCCGTTGACAAAACAGGAAGTGCTATAGCATAGCATTTTACACTACAAAAATATGGTTACGATATCACTATAATGTGATGTACACTTCATACAAGAATGGATCGCCATAGGTATCGTTAAGATCAGTGTGTATAGGCCCATATTACCAAATTACTGTGAATGCAAGCACCATGACCAAATGATAATGATGTGTTGTTATATAGCACTTACGCTTAAGCGCTTTATATAGAAAAAATATACACCCAATGTCACCCAACCTGTGTTGGTACTCATGTATCGACCTCAGAAGGATGAAAGGCTGAGTTGAGGCGTTTAAGTACAGACTAAATCAGTGACTCGCCCCTGAAGTGTGCCTGAAATAAACCTTTAATGAGTCTATCAATTATTGTATAGAATTCCAGAAAGACACATTATTTGGTATTCCTAATCTTTCTTATTTAGGGTCAGTGCTGAAAGTGTTAGACTTGTGTCACTCCTTGTCTTCTTTTTTTAAGGGGCTTAAACAAGAAAGCCAGCCACTCCAAAACTAAAGAGCCACATGGTGCTTGCCACAGCCCATGAGCTTGTATTACACAAAATAAAAAAATAAAAAGTTTTTTTTTAAAAAATCTTTTTTTTCTAGAGGTCGCAGGGGTGACCACAGAGGTCGCAAGGGAGACCTCAAATGTCACAGTTGCGACCTCTGGCGACCCCTAAATGACGTCCCTGCCTCAGTTGAAACAGGTCCACTTTCCTGAATTTCGTTAACTGGTCACCGACTACGGGATTTTGATCCATGCACATACAAAACTTTTTGTGAGGGATCTTGCACTCGCAATTTTTTGGAAAACAAGTGATATGTTTCTTTACTTTCGGTCTCTTTAGCACCTTTAGTGCCCTTATGCCTCATTCCGTCTGTTAAGGTATTCAAGGTTATACACACTTTTGTTTCCTTGGTGCATGTGCGCAACTGAGTTTCCCCGAAAGGGCCCTGTAGAGTCTTTGTTCTCACTCGCTTCGTTTAACCTGACTGGTTTTGATTTACCGCGCCCTTTATTATCCACTTTGCCCCTATCCAAACCTTTTTCTTTTTTATTGTTGGTAGGGCATCCTCCTGCTTTGGGGGATGAAAGGAATTTGCTGTTTGCATTATGCCCATCAAGGACTTGGATTCATCATCCAAATGTTGCAAGTCCTTCAGAACGTCATCGCAGGACTTATTCTTCTGTTTTCTTTCGAATATATTCCGACTTTTTTTAGAATTTGCATTTTGTCTAGCATTCTGTTTTTCTAATCTAGGCATAGAGCTTCTTTCTTTACGGGTAAGTACCAATGGTGGGGTTCCATCAGTGTTGGTCGCCCCCTCTACTTCTTCATAGTTAGTGTAGGGTCCGCTCTTCTCAACTTCAGTTTCTAAATCAATCAAGTCAGTCTACTCCGACGGACTGTCACGGTTCACAATTTCCGCATGAAAGGAGGACATAGAAGAGTCTTCCATATATTGCATAAGTTGCAGAGTTTTAATTGCGTCTGTCAAGGTGGTTACCAAAGATATTACTTCACTGATCTTCACAGAATTAGATGCTATTTCTTTCATTAAATGACTGTCCTTTTCTACATCCCTTATACCCTTGGGCGAATTAATTGGTTCAGGGGCCCCGACTGGGGCATTTAACATATTTGTAAATCCTCCCATCTCTTTTTTAACATTAGTACCTACTAAAATGGTCTGCGTATATTGAAGGCTAGAAGGAGGGGGCATGCTTTGAGGACATGTGATTTTTTTTTTTGGTCCATTACCATTGGAGCTATTACATCACAATTAAACATAGCACCATCCATCTTGTTTAATTTCAACATAATTGCCACAAGTGTATTTTTCATGGACCTTATTTCCCAATGGGTTTGTTCATGGCCTTTATCTAGTAAATTCAAAATGTGCGTTATTACTGGGAACGTGTATTCTTCATCCAGAAATGGTTCTGTTTCAGCAAATAAACCCTTGGGTACATTTTGATTATGAATTTCCTTCGGAAGTGCATTACTCTGACTTTAATTCGGATATTGGTGGTTAGCTTCTTGGCCATGATAGCATTTACTGGACAAAAGTACCCCAAAACTGTATTTTATTTTAAACTACTGATCTACTGCCATAAACAATTGTTGAACTGAAATTGGAACTTCAAAGGCCACAACACCAAAAGTCTCACCTATTTGTCCACACACGAAAGACACCCACGCCATCCTATTTTTTCTGGATCTACATTGGTTACTCAATGTAATATATTCAAGGTGCATTTGTTATGTTATGTTACTTTTCATTTATATAGCGCCTTATTTACTATTGGTATGATCTCAAGGCGCTGGTAGGTTGAACGCCCTTGGGAAGCGTAGTTCAAGTCAGTAGAGAGAGAGAGAGGGTCATAAGGTGTGTGTGCACCGGATATGTGTGCAGCAGGTGTGGCACTCGTGTGATAGCTGCTTCTTAGTGGTAGGTGTGGTGGTTGGGAGATCAGGAGTATGTGTTCGTTCTGACAGGGTGATAACAGGCTGATTCTGGCTGCGTTAGGCCTGAAGAGATCGCCTAGGCTGGTGGGTGAGCAGCCAGCTGTGTTTGGGTAGGATGATGGGGAGTATGTGGCAAGTGTAGGTATGAGAACAGCTATACCGAATGTGTCATATAGCATTAGATTGACAAGTCATGGGATGATTGACATAATTAGCTATACCCTGCCAAAGGCTAGATGCCTAAATTCGGCAACCAAACATTCTCAATTCACAGTGTGAAGGACAAGAACATTGGTGGTAAGGCACTGCACATCCAAGGCTCTGTGTTATGTGACACTCCTCACCTTCATTTCTGATGAAAGCCTCTCTACATGAAGTTTTGAAAATGCCTCAAACCTTAATTATTCCTCTGAGACTATTGAGGACAATCTATTTGCTGACATGCACCATCTCCTTCTAGCTTCAGCTCATTTACCCTCCTGTTTTGTGACCTACAAATCCTCCCAAGGAACTGTGAATTATCCTTGCTGGCATAATACCATAACAAGCACAGTAAAATAAACCAATACATAAGGTACCTCTGACTTTAAACATATTATGTTGACCCATTGACATCAAGGTTGAAATCATTTCAAGACGAGTTTGCATTTATTTTTCAAGAGCACAGGGTGTTTTGCTCAGAAACACTTTAAAAAATAAAACAGCAGTCCATGGAGCAATCTGGAATTAGGTGCCATATATTAGTGGGAAAGGTAGTGAGCACAATCCTTTTCCACAACATTGGAAAATACATGGTACAGAAACCGGATACAAGGCACACACATTATGGACAGTGGATAGAGCATAATGGCTATCTACTGGGTACTACACACAATTGAGTTAGACAAAGAGTAGTTGGGGAGGCACGTTACGGTGTTACTTAGTAAAGGTTGTCCTTCTTGGTTTAGGTTGAGATGGAGCTTTAGTGCTGGTTTGTGGGATTAAATAATAGTAGCACTTTAACCATCGGGAACACGGGGGTTCCAGTTGTGCAGTATTAGACAGTGGAAGGAGGAGGAGCAAGACATAGCAGAGGGTGAATAAGGGCAAGAGCTATGTATTAGTGGACAGGATTGGAGAGCGATCAGAGGAGAGTTGTGGGTGATAGGGCTAGCTAGGTAGGAGAATGCAAGCCCATACATGGATTTAAAAACTTGCAATAGCATTTTGTAGAAGAAACGCTTTTTCATGGAATTACAATCAGATTTCAGCAGTGTGTGGAGGTGGGAAAAGAGTGGGAAATATTTTAGAGGAAAGAGGTTGCAAAGTTTGAATACTTTTCCTAGCGACATGGAGGAGCATAGCAGGAGGCCGAGAATAAGGCTAGCAGAGTCATCAGATAACTGAGAAGAAAGGCCAGAACAAATGATTTTGTATTTTTTTTGTATTCATTGGTATTTATAAATCAGATTTGGCAAAGTGCTATTCATAAAAGATAAACAGTGCAATACGAAATGCAAAAGTTCAAGATTACATCACGGTACATTTGACATGTAAAAAGAGTAGAGAGGAAGTGGGCTGTAAACTGTCTTTGAAAGATGTGGGCAGAGAGAGAAGGTCTGACCAACAAGGGCAAGGCATTCCAGATCTTAGGTGCAAGAAGAACAAAAGAACGGAATTAGCCCAAGTGGGTATAGGATCAGTTAGGGGAAATTGAAACTTAGAGCAAAGAGTATGAGATGGAGAATAAAATGAGAGTATCGATGGAGGTAGGGTGGAGCAAGACCATGAGGGGATTAAAGACAATACAGAGAAAGTGAATGGACAGGTGTAAATCAAAAAGTAGGAGAGACATATAAAGAAGAAAGGGAACTACGTAGGATTAAGGGGTAACAGAAAGATAAAACGAGAAGCAGAATTGAAGCTAAATTTCAAAGGAGTACGATGAGAGTGATGGGGGCCGACTAGAAGTGAAGAGCAGTGGTCAAGTCGAGAGAAAAGAAAGTACAAGAAGCTTAATCGCATGGAATGAGAGTAATTGATAAACAGGACAGAGATTGAACAATTGAAAACAACAGGTGCATGCAGTATTAGAAATAAGTAAGGAGAAAGACAGGGATGAGTCAAAAATGGCCCAAAGATTGTGGGCTGGAGGAGAAGAGGGAAGAAAAGTGGGTGGGAGAAGAGAACCAGTAGGTGGAGAGTGGGGGTTAAGGAAGAGGGAAAGAACAGTATTTCATATTTAGCAGGATTAAGTTTGAAAAAGTATGAGGATATCCAAGATTGTATAGCAGTAAGACATGGAGAAATATGGGTGTGGAGTGAGTCGAACATGATGGAAATGAAACAAAGATCTGTGAGTCATCTGCATAAAAGTGATGCGAGAGATTAAAAGAGTCTATGACAGATGAAAGCGGTAGATAATAGAGCGAGAAGAGTAGTGGCCCAATGACCGAGCCTTGAGGAACTTAGAAATTGCAGAGAAGAAGAGGACTGACCAGCTCCGGAGACAGAGTAAGAGCGCCCAGCATGATAAGAGCAGAATCCCTGAATCACTGTTCCCATGAAGATGAGAGCTGAGAGAGGTCAGGGAGGTTAGATTAGTAGGACGGCCCACTGTGTTAAATACAGCAGAGAGATCTAAATGTATCAGACTAGAGCACTGTTTATGATGACACGCAGTAAGGAGAGAGCTTGAGACATGTACAATAGCTATTTCCATTAAATGAGCGGGGGAAAGCCAGATTGAAAAGAAGGAGAATAGTCTGCTGGGTAAAAAAAGCAAAGACTCTAGACTTCCTAGAAGTTTAAAAAGGAACAGAAGAAGAGAGATAGGAAAGAAATTGGATGGAATTGAATGTAAGAGGAAGGCATTTCGTGAATGGGGAAAATAGTAGCATGCTTAAGAGGGGTGGGAAAAGTGGAGGAGGAAAGCAAAAGGTTAAAGAAAGAAATCAGGTACAGCAGACGAAATGGATAAACATAGTGTATAAACAATGACGGCATGGAATCAAAAGGCTAGGCAGTGAGGTGAGCGTGTGTAGGAAGGGAAGCAGCATCACAGAGTTAGTCAACAAAAAGAAAGCACAAAGTGAAAATACTTTAGCAGTGAAATAATCAGCATTGTTAGATAAAGAAAGAGGAGATGAGAGGGAAGGGTCAGCAGGGCATGGCGAAATAATATGATTTAAGAGCTGATTGCCGGGATGAGGAGAAAGGGAAAGTGTAAGGTCAGAATAATTACGTTTTTTAACAGCGAGTAGAAGAAAATCACAACAAGAGTGAACCATTGTAAAGGTAGATGGGTCAGTGGTAGACTGAACTTTTGTCAATCTCGCTTCGACTCTTCTAAGAGAGGAATGAAGACAATGAAGGGAACGTATTAAGTTGATTTGAGGGGGTTTACCCGATGGGGAAAAAGGTAGAGAAGGGTGATATGCATCAAGTGTTGACAGAATATTACAGTGAAGATTACAAGCTGCCTGTGAGCAGAGATAAGAGAACAGTGGTGAGGAGGTAGGAAGAAAGAAATAAGGAGGAGCCAAACGAGTGTAGGTCACATTGGAAAAAAGAAGCATAGGCAGGGGAAGAATTATTGGAAAGAGATAAAGAGGAGGAGAAAGTAAGTAGAAGATGAACAGAAGATTGCATAGCATAAGATGTGCTAGATGAATTAGGAGGGAAAGATGAGCGGATACAGGTGATAGGATTTGATCAGAGATAAAAAAAGAGGAGGATGAGTGAGTAGTAATAAGAGGTAGTTTAAAGTCAGACATGAGAATAACTGGAGCTAAACGATTATAGTCGAAATAACAAAGTCAAGGTCTTCAATAAAAGTAGAGACAGGGGCGAGGGCACGGTAGAGAGTAAGAAAGGCGAGAGAAAGTAGGTTAGAGAATATAGAGAAGTTATTTTCAAAATATGAGAAGTAGGCAAGAGTAGAAACAGGAGGAGTATGAGTCCAAGAATAGTTGTAGAGGATGCCTATGCCACCGCCTTTACCAGTAATACTAGGAGTATGTGTACATTAGTTGTTAGAAGAACAAATACTTGCCAGAGTGGCAGTATCAGAGGGACATAGTTGAGTTTCAGTGATGCAAAGAAAATAGAAGCTGAAAGGAAGAAAGAGATAAAGAACAGAATAATACATAACACTAATTGAGCAGGCATTCCGAGAGTCTGACAGAAATTGAAGACAGGGAAGAGCAAGAAATAAAGGGATAGATAAGGTTAGATGGATTGCATGAGCAAAAAGGAGCAGAGTATGTCACAATTTGTAGCAAGTGGAAGATCATGAAAGTACTAGCATATAAGGATACATCATGACATGGGCAAACTGGTATAATTATGTGAGAAGAATGCAGATGTATGATAGTTGGTAGAGTTTTATTGGAGGAGGGAGAAGGTTTTCCTGATATGATGTAAGTTAGTCCTGGCCACAGTCGAGAAGGAGTTAAACAAGTGGTGTAGGTTAAGGTTAATTTCCTAAATCAACCCCAAACGGGAGAATCAGTAAGGGGGAAATGAGATGAATACATTTAATTTGATGGATATTTATTATTTGTCCAGAGGGACTGGTGAGCAGACAATGAGGTAAACCGAATTGCATGCCTTAACTACTGGCATAAGCCTGTGCTTGACAAGCTGCTGGCTGTTTGTGCCTTAATCTCTCTTACCTTAGACTTCAGCCCTCTCCCTATTTCATCAAAGTATAAATCAAAACCTCTTTTCTTTATTTGGAATTAGTGTTTCTGAGCCATACCATGGTGCAATCCCATGGATGCACCTACCCTGGGTGGCGTGGAAGCCCCTTAGCCAATGAAGAGGCTTGAAACGGGACAATCCCCGCTCCGAGCCTCCCCAAGGCTGGAGGCTGCCTTCATCCCCTGCCGGGGACTCAGGTACGTTTTTTTTTCCTCCAGCCTCCTGTCTTTCACCCTCCCCTCCAAACTATCCCCTTCCCACCCTACCAACCCCACTTACCTTCTTTTTTCTTCTTTTCTCGGGAGCGAACGCGCTGGGAACACTTCTGTTCCCAGCGCGTCCGCTCCTGATGGCTGCCATGAAAAGTGAAAATATACTAAGTTTTCTCTTTCCCGGCGGCCATTTTATTTGACTTTTTGCTAATGGGCCAGGGTACTAATGACTATAAGCCCCTCGACGGCGGGCCAGTACTGCCCATGGTAATGCTCCCGGGGCGTCATTAAGTAACTGTGGCCCCAGGGGCATTACCTGGGGCGGTATTGGCCCGCCGTCGAGGGGCTTATTGCCACATTATGATACTACACATCTCATTTGCCTACAATCCACCCATAGTGCCCGCAATCCACTCATTTGCCTGGGTCAATTGTAGCTTTTCTTTTTTATATAGTTTAGGACGGTCTTGCTATCTCCATAGATCGATTGTTTCTCTTGAAATGTGGGCCCTTATAATCCTGAATGCTATATAAGGGTACTATTGCCAATAACGCACTCAGAGTTGGTTCGTATGTGCTAGTAACAGGCCATATCGCTCAGTATTGCTGCTGAAGTAATGCTTAAGTTATACACTCACTACATACACAGTTTGCACTTGGTGCTGCATATCTTATAGTGAGGATCAGCAGAGTGAATGGAATCTGTCATTACAACATAGAGATCCAGGCTAATTGTTACATGATAAATTTCACCCCATGGAGGAACAAAATAGTTGAATGTTTCCATTGTTATGGCATAATAATTTGGAAATAGGGTTTCGAAAATCTATGCTATGCCACGACAATCACTGGTGCTGTTACAAGATCAGGAGTTTAAAAATGTACATGCAGGCTTTTTTTTGGGTAAAGCTCCATGCATTCAGCATCGTGATATATCTTTAATGTTTGGTAGCTCTGTAATAAGCAATTTTAGAAAATCTTTTTTTCTTTACCATTCTGAAATGGATGAGACCTGCACATTTTGGGCCCAATTCATAGAATCCAGTGCTGAAGTTCTGCAAGCGCTGCACGTCAAGAATGAGGGGCAAACCAGCAATTGCATGGCACGTGCATTCATGGATCTTCTGAGGCATCAGTAGCTGTGACGCAATGAACACCAAGGAGTGCCAGTAACGGCCCCAACACGCCCCGTGTGCAGGAAAAAGCCAGTGAAATGCCCAATATGGCGCAAGGCTCCATGCCATCCATGGCCCAGCACTCAGCCCCCCCATCATAATCGCATGAAAAATCAGAGCGTACCGGCTCACACCAGCCAAATCGGGTGGAAAGGTCTGTGCATACCCTGCCTGCATCCCAGCGTAATTGCATACCCCGCTCGCACCAGCCAAATCGTGTGAAAAGGCCCGCGCATAGGCCCGTCTGTACCCCAGCGTAATTGTGTACCCGGCTTGCACCAGCCAAAACGCATGGAAAGGCCCATGCGTGCCCTGTCCGCACCCCAGCATAATCGTGTGCCCCGCTCGTGCCAGCCAAATCACGTGGAAAGTCTCACGTGTACCCTGTCCGCACCCCAGCATTATCGCGTACCCTGGTCGCACCAGAGAAATCGCGAGGAATGGCACGCGCATACCCCGTGATACACGCACAACTCCTCTGGAAGCAGATGCCTCCTCGCGGGATAGCCAGACCCCAGCAGCCATCACGTGTGACCATACCCCGCAACCAGCCAACACCACATGGGATCACCCATGACCATACCCTGCAGGCAGCCCACAACACATGGGACCCCACATCACCCGTGCCCGTAACCACAGGCAGCCCACACCACATTACCCCTCCATCACCTGTGTCCATACCCTGCAGGCAGCCCACACCACATGGCCCCTCTATCACCCGTGACCATCCTCTGCAGGCAGCCCACACCACATGGGATCCACCCATCACTGTGACCATACCCCTCAGGCAGCCCACACCACATGCCCCCCCATCACCCGTGACCATACCCCACTGTTACGCTCACCTGGCTCCACACAGAGGCGTCGATCCGAACTGGACAGCTGCGGTCTCCACCAATGTGACGCGTAGGGCCGAGATGACAGACTGGATTGGCCGACCTAGCTTCATTTGCATGGCCCGTAGGAATATTCTTCTGATGGTTTGAAAAGATGAGCTCTCCATCCTGCATTGAGCGCAGGGACGCATTGATAACCAGTTGCTTCACTGGCTCGAAGGAATTGGTGAGTTCCAGAACAATATTGACTCCAAGATTCCCGGCAAGACACCGTAAGTATGTAGTTCGTAAGAGTTCAAATGCCTGACTTTCACTCTTGTCCGATTCCTTGCAGGTTGCAGCTTGACCCTAGTGAAGAGTTCCTCGTGGCAACCGGTAATATTCTGGTAAGGATTTGTATTTTCCAACACAGTTCGATAAAATAATGTAAATATGTAACCTGTTGCTTTCTTCCTTATTCAGGCGCTGAGAGAAAGTATGAAGTCTCGGGGAATAATACCTCCGGCGGTAAAATCAGGTAAGTCTATTGTGGTGAGGAGGGTTCCCCTTGTTAGTCCCTTTGTTTCACCTTGCTGTCCTTTTGTTTCCCCTTAGGGGCTGGGGTTCGGCGAAGATGCAGTGGAAGCTGCGCCTACCCGTGAAGAGGAATAGTACCTCCGGTGGTAAAATCAGGTAAGTCTACGGGGGTGTAACTAATATTCCTCTGTGTATTCCCTTGGCTCACCTTGCTGTTCTTGTCTTCTCCTTAGGTGCCGGAGTGCAGCAGGAACATGCAGGAGGATGCGGTGGAATATGAAGATGCTGCGAAGGCCGGTGAGTTCAGCGCGGCGCTGCAGCAGGCGAGGCGACGCGCATAAAATAACGTCTTTCTTCCAGCTCGAAGGCACGATGGATTCAGGTAAGGATCAAAGGTATGGCTCTTGTTCTAACCTTTTCTCCTTCTTTCTCCCTTTTTCTAGGAGCTCCAAACTCGAGGCGGGCGTGGCAGAAGACTGGATGCAGATTTGCAGGCATGGTGAGCGTTACGCTGCTGGATGCAGAATAACGCGAAGCGTGTGCTGCTCTTCAGGCGTGGTTTAAATAGCCTCCAAAGTAGCCCCATGTAAGTATTCCTCCCCAGCCCTACCCGAGTAAAAAAATAGTCCCTAGGTAAAGTAGTCCCTTCATAGCCTCCTTTGGCTTGGAGCTCTTGCAGCATGGTCTGCATCAGGTAAGTTTGCAGCATGGTCTGCATCAGGTAAGTTTTAATCTATGAGCCTGGCGCCTATGGCTACCCCTGGGGACCCAGACCAAGTCTATGGCGCCAGGACAGACTCTCCGTATGAGCCTGGTGCCATAGACGCCAGGACTGCACCCAAATAGCCCCTAGCAGGGGTTGTTGGGCTTGCTTGGGATAACTTGATGCCTGCTTCCGGGGTTGCTGGACTTGGTCTGGGTCCCCGGGGGTAGGCATCATGACACCCACAGGCATCCCACACGACATGGGACCCCCATCACCTGTGACCATTCCCCACAGGCAGCCCACACCACACGGCCCCATCTCACGTGACCATACCCCGCAGGCAGCCCACACCACATGGGACCCCCACCACCCGTTTCCATACCCTGAAGGCAGCCCACACCACATAGCCCCCCCATCACCTGTGACCATAACCCACAGGCAGCCCACACCACATGGAACTCCCCCATCACCCATGACCATACCCAGCAGGCAGCCCACACCACATGGCCCCCCTATGTGCCTCCGGGATAGCCTCCGGGATGATTACAACACCTGGGGCTGTCATGCATGTGCCCTGCTGCTTGGTGCCTGCTCTTCCACCATTGCCACATGTCCTGTCCCCGGCTGGATCTCTGTGGTGACCACCTCTGCTGATCCTCCTTCTTCTCCTGAATCTGGCAGGGATGTGGTCTCCACCAGACCGGCTGCCGGGGTTGGGACAGGTGCACAAGGGGCCCTGGTGGGATGTTATCTGGGCCGGAAGATGGCAGGGAGGATGCTTGGCGCACAGAGGAGGCAGGCACGGAGGGGGCCACATAAGTGGCCATCCCACGCACCCATTGCATTACCAGGAACTGTGCTAGCCAGTTAATGAGATGGCAGACCTCCTCATGATGACGTGCAAGCCCCATATTGGAATCCTGCACATCATCATGAATGGAGTCTGCTCACCTCATGATACCGAATGGCAACATCCGCAGGCATTGGTGTTTCCGTCTGGGTGGAAACATCCGCTGCCTGCCGATGGGTCTGGCCTGGGGCATGCCCGCAGGTGCATACTAGTGCAGTCGCAGGGCCAAGGACAGGATTAGGCATAGGCACCTCCATGGCGGCCTGCACTGCCTCCGGCCCCTGACCTTGCACTGCACCTGTCACACCTACGTCATCACCCCCCGCCGGACCTCTTGGGCTGGGCTGATATGGCCTCCTCCTCCTCTCCCCACCAACCTGGATGTCGCCCCACTTTCTTCCGCAGTGTCTTGCCCCTGTACAGGCTCACCTGTCCCTCCCAATGCTGAGGAGTCCTCTACCAACTTCACTCTCTTAGCAGCTGCGGCAGTTGACTCGGACGCGGCACTAGTCTCCTCGCTCCCAGAAGATGACAGTAACAGGGAGGCAGACTGGGCCTTGTGTCTATGCCTAGTGGAGGCATCCCTGCTGCCGTGCTCCACAGCGCCTTCTCCACCCTCTTCTACCATCGTCGCTGTGTATAGGGAAACATAGAACACATACATGAGGGTACTGAGCATATGTGATTTTGGCACAATGGAAATGTACATCAGTGGCACTGTCAAAGGTCACAACCATCATCACCATCCACTACACACAGGGAAGTGCCATTCACAAACATGCACAATCATGTCTGTCATTCACAACAGACATCCACATCCTTGGACAAGGCACTGCCAGACAATCCAAATTGTGTATTTAGCTCACACGCAGCATGGAATATACACATCTAATTCTCACACATCACCTGACAGTCATGAGGCAGGCCATGGAGCTATCACGTCAGAGTGCACTCGATGGCCAAATTGGCAGCATGAGGCAATCACACAATCAATAGCTCAAGTAACATACATCACAAGGTGTTGCCCAGTCACACACTCACTACTAAGACACATGCACATGTGCACCATGCATGTCCATGATGTCGGCCAAACCACCCATGTGTCACACCTCTGGCATGCCCCAGTCCAGACTCCGGGATGCAAACATGTGCATGTCGTTACATGCTGCGCGCATCACACATTTCAACACAGACACCATTGATGTCGCACACACTTGAATGGACTCACATGCAGCAGTGTCTAGGAAATGCAAACAGACGTCTGTACAGGAGGCATGCCAGACATAAGGCCAAGGTGCACACTCCAGCCACACGTCAACATGCACATACACTATGGAGGACAATAATACATGGACACTTACCAGTCGACTCCAGACAGAGCACCAACTCCAAGACCTGGGCATACATCACTGGGTAGAAGCTCTCCCGGACCCTCATCTCATTAGTGGTCACCCGGCCCCAGCACCCCCTTTGGTTATCACCAGCTTTGAGGAAGTGCTGGGCCTTGTTGTAGGTCCTGGACTTGAAGTCTTCCCAGTGCTTGTGGACATGTGTGTAGTTGCGGGGTGCTACCATCTTTGTGTTGATGGCACCCACGATGTCCGCCCAGATCCTCCTTTGTCCTTCATTGCCAACTTGCGATGGTCTGGGGAAGAGGGCATCATAATGCCCCATGACTTGCTCCACCAGGATGCCAACTTCCCTGGGTGAGAAGCTGACAGCCATCTGCCTCTCTGCCAGGGGTTTGCCACTTGCCTCAGATGGTGTTGTGTCAGACATGGCAACACCCGAGGCAGGTGTGGGTGGGCAAGGTGGTCCTGGAGCTGGGTTGTGGAGCGGTGGTATGGCAGTTGGGAGTCTTCAGGATCTGCAGAGGTGGTCATGACGACAGGATCACTGGCAATGGCTGATGAGCAGGCACATAAATGCAGGGCACGTGGGCAGCAGGCACACAGATTGGGCAGGCAGCAGCAGATGACTCATAGAAGGCAGCTCAGGGCAGTTGGAGGCACGTAAATTGGCTGGTAGGCAGGAGCGTGGATCTTCTGTGTTACTCGCGTGGCCAGCCGGAAACAGAGTTACTCTGCACGTGTGGAAACAGTGCGTTAGTGTGGAATTAGAGGAAAGGCCCTAAACGCATAAGTTAGGTGACATGCGCTGAACATTTGGCGTTGCCGTTCAGTTTTGGGTTAAAGGTGTGCGTAGGACAACATCACAATGTATGTGCATTTCGTGGCAGACGGACCTGTGGACTTCAGATTCTTTTGGAGTCCCATGCTAATTGTTCATTACTGTGACAGAGCGTACCTTTTGTTTTGGCGGGGGATTAGCCTCCGCGCACATGCGCATGCGATTTTGTTTCTTTTTTTGTTTTGTACGAGGCAAACAGTGAGTGGTGAATGGATTTTCCATGCTGTGGTTGCCCTTATGTGTCGCGTACCCCCATTTTAGAGGTCATGGTACTTACGTGTTTGTCACGTATGCATTTTTTGTGTTGCTGGATGCCACAGCGTACTGCGTAATGTGTTTACATCACACGTTGAATACCGAGTTTTGGGGTGCTTGTGCGTTACGCAACCCTTTACTTTTTCCCAAGGGGTTACATTGAGCCTTGCTGGCGCACAGTGGTATGTTTTAACTCACGTACCCTGCCCCCTCACTCTAATTGCCCAGGACAATTGATAGCTGCACCTCCCATTGCAATTATCCTTCAGGGCCATGGCTGGGAGGGCAAGAAATGGGAAGGGAGGCACAGGTGGGTGACCTGGCGGAGGTGGAGGAGGTGGCAGAGGTGGCGAAGGTGGCCAAGGTTGCGAGGTCGGCGAGGGGTCCAAGGTGTCCAAGGTGTCCAGACCCATGCAGGGAGAGCTATGCCCCCCACCCAACAGGGTCAGGGAGATGCATCTGATGCTGACGTCCAAAGAACCCTGGGGTGCCAGACTAGCAGTGTCATCTGCTGTCTGGAGCAGCCAGGGTGTGGAAGCTGCAGGAGCACCCAGCCAGGACTGTAGTAATCCTGGCCCAGGCCCAGAGTGACTCTGTGCTGATTTCCATCTCCCTAAAGCCAAGGGATGTGCAGTGCAGGCTACTGGCTCCAGCACCCAGGATCACAGACCAGCGGTGTCATCTGCTGTCTGGAGCAGCCAGGGTGTGGAAGCTGCAGGGGCAGCTGTGGCTACTACCCCGAGGCTCAGGGTCACCCAGCCAGGACTGTAGTGGTCGCGGACCAGGCCCATAGTGACTCAGGGGGGAGATGTCCTGGTCCATAAGGGCAAGAGACGTGAAGTGCAAGGTACTGGCACCAGCACCCTGGTACGGATACCTGCAAGCCAGCCTACTGTTGTCCCATCATTGGCTGATGCCATGGCCCACTCCACGAATACTCCAGCCCCTGCTGACCCAAGTGGTCCCAGCCACTCTGGGTCTGCACTACCTTGCAAGAAACAAAAACGTGCAGTAGCGGGACAGGCTCCAACCCCAGGCACGGCACAGGAGCCCCAACACGTCAAGGAAGAAGAGCTTCTGTAATGAGGAACTCGATATCCTTGTGGACTACATGTTGGAGCACAAAGATGACATGCTTGTGCGGGCAGGGACCACACATGCACCTGTTCAGCGTATGGCCAGTGGCAGCGCATCACAGATCATATTAACACCATGGCCCATGAGAGGCTCACAGCTCGGGAGGTAATCAAGCATTGGAATGACCTCCGACACAGAGACAAGGATAAGCTGGGTGCTGCCTACTCCTCTACTCTGGTGACTGGAGGTGGGACACAGCCAGAGAACGAGGAACTCACTCCACATGAGGAGATTGTCAGTGACCTCATTGATGTGGAGCAGATCCAAGGCGTGGGAGACCTGTCAATTTATGATGATATGTCTGGTGAGTGGTGATGCGTGTGTGTTGGGAACATGTGTATGATGCTTGGATGAAGTGTCATGATTGTTTTGCAGTTATGCCTACATTTACCTGATTGCCATGGGTTGATCATGTCATGGTGAACTGGCATGTGCTTGTTGTCATACAGACTTGAATACGGTAAATGTGCTGCACACTGAGCCAAACCTCATCACCACTCCTGCTCACTCATTCCATATCATCTTTCTGCCTCTCTTGGCCCTCTTCCAGCTACAACCTGTCATGGTGTATTGACTGTGAGGACCTTCCTATGCACACTCTCATTCTCTCGTCACATCTCTTTATTACTAGATGTGTGAATTATAACCTCTTATGTGTATTTAATTAAAGTTTATATATGGTTTTTTATGAACCTAATTGTGATGTGTAGCCTGTCATTGAGCTCTGTCTCCTTAATATATTGATGTGTTTTCCCTTCCCGGGTATAGACAGAGTAGTCATTTGGTTCCACGCTTTAAGTGGACCAATCACTACTGGGATTCTTCTCTAATTAATAGTGTTCCTTGGAACTGTCACAGGTGAGTGAATCAACTGTGGGTGATGGCCTATCACAAACATCTGTAGTTGGGGAAGACCCCTCACAGGGCCAGTCAGTATTGAAAAATCAGTCTGTGGTGGTTGCGGGTGCAAGGCCACGCTCCACAGTGTTGGCTCCTCTTCCTTGGACAGCTGTTTAAGGAGGGATGCAGTCCTGCAGCCACAGACTGTGCCAGCACATCAAGGGCCAGGTTTACTTGGGGTGAGCAGGCGTGGGGCGCGCCAATGCGGTCGCCGTGTGCCAACAGGACATAATGTGTGGGAGCAATCCATGTATTCAGTTGCACAGCAACAGGGGGCTTTATATGAAATGTTGGCTCAAGGCATGGATAGGGTGGCCAAATCCATTCTCCCCCCAGAAAGACAGATTGAGCTCCAGCAGCAGGCAGTGTGGTTCACATGCCGCTCACACATGCTCCAGATATAGGCCAGCAACAGGTGCCAATGGACAGAACTGTGGTGTCTGTGCAAGGCCATGGCTGCAGAGGGTCGGGCCCACAGGGCTTCCGCAAAGGAAGAGGCTAGGTCACTGCGACTTACACTGACTGCACTTGAGGCAGCACGAAGTAGACGCTCAGAAGAGCAGATGCAACAGTTGACACACACCATACCTGTAGAACAGCGAGCCAAGCATGAGGTGTTGCAAACAGAAATGTGTGCATCCCGTGATGTGGTGCAAGCGGAACTGCGTGCATCCTGTGAGGTATTGCATGCAGACATCTGTGGCATCATGTTGCAGATGCAAACATCTCAATCCGCATGGCCGCTGACATGGAGGACCAGACCAGGGCTATACGTGGTCTACCTCAATTACCATTGACAGCTTCTATTGCTACACCAGAGGGTGCTGACAGCAGCGACAGCTCTCCCGTTACCTGATAGCCGTGCGGACCACAAACCCATGGAGTATTTTTTTCCTCAAAATCCACACATGTGGGTGTTGAGGTACACCCTGTCGCTCCACCGTCCTGGTTGCACCCTCCCATCCCCTGGTCTACCATGGGCATTTTTCATTTTTTAAAATCATTTTTTGTCTATTGTGCATTTCTGTGACAGTGTGTTGCTGTGTGTGGCATCCGAGGGCATCCACTGTAGGTTCCATCTGGGCCCAATTGGCTTGTCTCGTGTTGGTACACTCCTTGTTTGTGCCTTAGGGTCCAGACATATATGTGACTCCTGCTTCCCCTTTCCATGGGCTTGCAAGGAGTGCAGCCTGTGAAAGTAACTTGCACAGAGGCATTGAGGTTCTGTTGTATCTGTGGGGGCCAAAGTACAAACTGTGTATACACCCTTAGTGGGATTCATGATTGTTTGTCCAGTGCATGGTTCCCATCCCTTTTTGTTTTGACATTGGGATCCATCATGTTTTCATGTTACATATTGCTGTTTTAGCTTTCCGGTCTTCATTGTTGTTGGCCTTCCTGCTGTATGCGCTTCCCTACCCCCTTTAAATGGCAGGGACACACTGTCAATAGAAGGGTGCATTGGGGTTTTTAGGGCACATTGAGGCACTTCTGGTGTTCTGATTGGTGACTATGAGACATATTCACTGTTGGGTCTGGTGTTTCCGTGATGTTATACTGGCCAATTCATGTTCCTGTGTACTGTTTTGATGTGTGAGAGCAAGTTATTGCAGTACTAGTTTCGTTTTTCGTTGAACGCTCTCTGACAGTACTGTTGTGTGTTGGCCATTAATGTGTCACTTTTGACGTTGCTTAGCATGGCATGTTGTGGCAACTGGGTGACATGGATTTTGGGAGGGTTTAGGTGACATACCAGCATTTGGATGTGTATTTATTTCATGGGCTTCGTGGCATACTGCATCATCCATGTGTGCCTTTTGTGCACACCAGATTGAGTTAGTTTAAGTTCCAAGGGATGCACCCAATGAAGCACTTCCAAGAACATATTCTCTGGGTGGTAAGGTTGGGACAGATGATTGTCCCTTTGTCATCATCAATGTCACCTAGAATATGCCAGTTCTGTGTGCACTCCGTGGGGGTTGGATTTTAGGTGAAGAATTGTGCCACAAGCTGGGTACAGGCAGCCTCGCCACATGCCCTTCCCCTCCCATGTGCAGCAACCGTGCATGTGGTTGGATATGTGGGGGCGCCACCATGTCCACTGGTACGCCCGGCGTGTTGCAACATTGGGCAGGACACATGGTGCCACAATGATCCTGCACACTACTGGTGGTGCATATAAGAGCACTCCACCAGAGTGGTCAAGGGAGCGAAAGCGTGACTTGAGCACTTCGAATGTACGCTCCACTATGTCCCTAGTTGCAATATGTGCTGCGTTGTATCATACCTGGGGTGGTGTGGTGGGGTTCCGTATTGGTGTCATCATTTCGGTGCTCAGTGGGTAGGCACTGTCCCCTGTACAGGTGATATGGTTTGTCAGTGGTGTGGTTTAGTCTGTGTGAGGCATGCATGCATTGTCAGGGCCATTTGTACTCACCATGCCTCGCCTCGCAGCTTCCAGGGCCTGGTGTAGCGGTGACATTCTGTATCTTAAACTAGCATGGATGGACCCTGGATAGTTAGGATTTACAGAGGTGATGATTCCCTTGGCATCACATACAACTTGCATGTTGATGGAATGTCAGTGCTTGCGATTCCGATAGATGTGCTCAGTGGCCCTAGGTGGACGTAGGGCCACATGTGTGCAATCAATGCAACAAGCACTTTAGGGAAGTGCACCACCCCGTAAAAGTCTTGGACCACGGCCTCCCTTTCGGCGGGTGTTCTGGGCATGCATATGTGCCTGCAGACTGTGCGTGTATGTGGGCGTGCAGTCAATATTGACAACACCTGCGTAGGAAGCATGACTGTGTGGCCTGTGAAACGCCCCCGACTATGGCAGGTGTCTGCTGATATGACTGAGTGGCCAAAAAATGTAGTACATTGAGCACCATTTTTCAAGGGGCTCAGAGCTTGGGAGCACAGGGTGGGTTATGTGAGGTCATCTTCCCACTCCCTGACCAGGTCTAGGATGATATGAGGTGGGAACCTATACCTGCCATAGACAGGGTCATCAGGCATCCCAAAAAGGCTATTCCTGGGTAAAATAATGCGTGCCCTGGCTATCCTGCTCCTCCTGTGGTGTCCCACGATCACTTCTGCAATAAATGACACATTCATCGTAGCTATATACGCGCATTTGTGTTTTGCGTGTCTACTTATGCATTGTACTTGTGTGCAGTGACACTAACGCCAGCTTTCACTTGGTGGACGTGTTTCCAGATTAGTGTGTCTTTTCCCGCAGGCCGGTGAGCCCTGTTTCATTCCATGAATAAGTGTTGTTAGCGCGCGTATGGGGCATCTATCAATGTTAAAGCAGGCATGATAAGTGTTACCTCATAGCAAGACTGACATTCGGGTGCAACCACTCTAGTCATGTCTTACTCTGTCATTACTTTATTCATTGTGATTAAGCAAGCATGATGAGTGTTATTGCATAGCTAGACTGGCATGTTGGTGTATCCAGTCTAGCCATTTTGTACTGTGGCATGATATGTTGTACTGGGCATCTATGATAAAACAAGCATGATATGTGTTATTACATAGCTAGACTGGCTTTCTGGTGCAGCCATTCTAGCCATTTCTTACTGTGGCATGACATGTTTCACTGGTCATCTATGATAAAGAAAGCTTGATATATATTATCATGTGGCTAGATTGCCATTTTGGTGCAGCAATCTAGCAATATTACCATAGTGTGGCATGGCAATTTTTAATGGGCATCTATGATAAAGCAAACATGATAAGTGTTATTAGGTGTCTAATCTGGCTTCTTTGGATCAGCTGATTTTCTTATTGTGACAAGGAATCGTTAATGTAAAGCCTACTGGAGTATGGTTTAATGTGTTAGTATTGGCATATATTTGCACAGCTAGTTCGGACAGGTTTTCTTATAGTATCATTACAGGCATTATGCACAAAACAAATATGAGTATGTTCTTACATGGGTATTCTGGCATACATAGGTGCAGCCAGCATGGAAATGGGCGGGCACAGCCAGCATGAACATGTTTTTTCTACTGGTTTATATTGTGGCGAAAGGCCTCACCGAAATGCACTGGAACATCCTCCTGTGCACTGTTGGTGACTCGCATCTGTTGGATTTTTTTCCTGGGTTACCTTACAACCACCACCTAGACTTCATCGCAATCACCGAATCATGGCTCCACCAAGCAGCTGGGCCCACATTAGCACTAGCCATCCCCTACAACTACAACATCATCATAGCAGACAGAAAAAACAGAGATGGTGGGGGAGTGGCGCACATTGCCAAATCCAACCTCAACTTCAGAGAAGTAACTAACACCACATTCCCTTCAGCCGAACTCCTTTCTATCAAACTTCCACTATCCAACACCCAAACCATTCTCCTACACATTATATATAGACCTCCCAGAGCCCTTTCAACCTCTCTTGCTCACCACTAACACCAAACCCAAATCACAAATCATCATCATGGGGGACTTCAATCTGGGACTTAATGACCCAAATGACAGCCATGCCACCTCTCTCAACGAAACCATCACTCACCTAGGCCTAACCCAACACATCAACAAACCTACACATACTAAAGGAAGATCTCTAGATTGGCTAGCAGGCACCAACGGCAACCTCTCACTGACGGACATCACTCCTTGTGCATGGACAGACCATCACCTCATCACCTTCACGATACCGAAATCCTCACCTAATACTGCTCGCCCCAGCAGGGTACCCCAAATAATTTCCAGAAACAATCGTAACATCACCATAGACAACCTCAAACCCCTCCTCACGCCCATCACTAAAGCCAACCGGACTGACAACCCAGCCGCATTGGTAGATCTCTACAACAACACACTAGAACTTGCCCTCAACCAAATTGCCCCTCTCAAAGAACGAAAGGCCAAACCTATTGCCCACACCAACAAATGGTTCTCAGCAGAACTAAAAGATCTCCGTAAGTTTAAAAGAGCGGCAGAAATCAGCTGGAGAAAAGCACCCTCCCCGTCCACTAAATATACATTCTCAGTGGCAGCCTCTGCCTACACATCCCTTATCTTAAGTGCTAAAAAAGAGATTTATAACATGAGAATACAGAGCACCAAATCTGGTACAAAAGAACTATTCTCGATCCTAAGAGAGCTAGAATCACCACTACCACCCACTGAGGACTGTATCAAGGATAAAGACTGGTGCAATAATATCCAACTGGCCCTATCTAACAAAATTGCCCTCCTACAAGCTAAAATAGACTCTAAAAAAGCCACCCTCCCTGCTAAAGACCACCCTAGCAGCGACAAGAGTAGTACCATTCCCGACTGCCCCCTTTTCCACTTCTCCCCAGTCACTGAGGATGAAGTTGTTAAGATAATCTTATCAACAATGCCTGACGCTGTGGGCGTATCGACAGGGTTTTCCGTTATGTTGTCCACCCCACTCGAACCCTGAGAGTCTTCCAATTCCCCTTCCTCCTCACCTGATGAAGACGAGAAGTCCAACTTCCTTCCGCGGGGTCAACGAGTAAAAGTCCTCCTCTCCTTGTGTAGATAGGGTCGGCCTCGGGAGGAAGCCACCGCGACCCTTTGGGAACAAAACCGTGGTGACTCCCACCCGCGACAGACAAGTGAGGCAAGGGGAAAAGCCTTACGGCACAAAAACCCCTTCGGAGTGTAGATATCCGATGCAGCGGAACGAGAGGAAGATCCAAAGCCAGCTGGAATATGGGAGACCGGCAAATCTGACGGTAAGGCTCAGCAAGATGAGTAGGGAGAACGGCACTGAAATGAAGACAGGGGGGGGAGCAGAGAGAGATAACTCAAAGAGTAAAGGCAAGAGAAGGGAGGCGAGCAATCCAAGCGCCCAAGTACAATAATGGGGCACCGGTAAGAGAGAGAGAGAGAGACAACGGAATGAGAGAGGTAAGCAGGGGAAAATAGGACAGGAGCGGAACACCGCCAAGCGAGAGAACTCTGGAGCGCTAGCAACGAAGAAGAATTCAGAAGTTGCAATGCGCCGAACCGCCGATCGTAAACAGAGAAGTACTCTCGGCGGCGGCCATGATGGAAAGGACTAGACCGCTAACAGCGCTAGGGAGCACAACGTGGCGGCACAGTCAGACGACCGCCATATTTCCACCTCTTCCATAAACGCCAGGAACCTGCGGTCGTGACAGTATGCCCCCCTCGAAGTCGGGTTCCCCCCGGCTTGCTGGGATGTAATCTGTGAAACTGACGTAGCAAACGGGGAGCATGTACATGGGTCCGAGGTTCCCAGGTATCCTCAGATGAAGGATAGCCTTTCCAATGAATAAGATATTCGAGGCGACCTCTGCGATAACGAGAATCCCGGATGTGGGAGACCTCGTATTCCTCAGAGATGGGAGCAGGCAAAGTGTGGAGTCTGGGGGTATTCTGTTTTCTATTCCCTGATATGAAGGGACGTAATTGAGAGGCATGAAAGGTCGGATGTATGCGACTAAGATTCTTAGGCAGTCTGAGGCGATAAGCTACTGGATTGATCCTGGATAGAACTTCGAAGGGACCAATAAATCGGGGGGATAGCTTAGAAGGACGTACCCAGCGGGGCAAAAACTTGGTGGATAGCATGACCTTGGATCCTCTATTCCACTCCGGTACAGGTCTCCGGTGTTTATCAGCTTGTAGTTTGTTACGGGTATTGGCCTTTAGAAGACTTTGGTTTGCGGTGTTATGGGCTTCCTTTAATCTAGACAGAGAGGTTTCTAAGGATGGTATGGGAGTCTCAGTCCAGACGGTAGGTACTATGGATTTAGGATGGTACCCATACGTACAAAAGAAAGGGCTGATCCCAAGTGCGCTGTGTACAGAATTGTTATAAGCAAACTCAGCTGTTGGTAAGAGGGAAACCCAGTTGTCCTGTTGTTGGTTAATGAAACACCTCAAATACTGCTCAAGGGTCCCGTTTAGCCTTTCTGTCTGCCCGTTAGTCTGTGGGTGGAACCCAGAAGACAGAGCCCTTTCGATACCCAGCAGTCTGCACAAGGCAGTCCAGAATTTTGAGGTGTATTGGCTCCCACGGTCAGACACGATCTTTTTGGGGAGACCATGTAACCTGAAGATATCTTTCATGAAGACTTCCGCCATAAGGGAGGCCGAAGGTATCCTGGGTAAGGGGGAAAAATGAGCCAACTTCGAGAAGGAGTCCACAGTTACCATGATACAGGTGCAGCCCTGGGAAACCGGTAGATCTACGATGAAATATGTAGATATGTGCTTCCAGGGTCCTGATGGAATCGAGTCTTGTTGCAGCAGGCCAAGGGGACTTCGAGTGGAATGTTTATTTTGCATGCAGGTAAGAAAGGTCTGGATGTATGCCTGAGTATCGGCTTGCATACCGGGCCAGAAAAAGGATCTCTGGAGTAATTCCAAAGTCCCTCGTAAGCCTCTATGCCTGGCCACCTTTGAGTCATGACACCACTGGAGAGCTTGTATTCTGAGGTCCTGTGATGGAAGGATGAGCCTCCCTCGAGTGAAGTACAGACCGTCCCTCCGATCCACCGGAGTCCTCCCTACTTGCAAGAGTGTTTCTTCTGGGGAAAGAGATCTTTCCCTCACTTCTTCCAAGAAAGACGATACGGCGGAAATGATCTTGATATGAGGAAACATGAGTTCTTTCTCGTATCCCAGAGAGGTCTCATCTCTGCGGGATAAGGCGTCAGCAACCTGGTTTTGGGTACCAGGTATGTATGTTATGAGAAAATGGAACTGTGCAAAGAAATGTGCCCATCGGGCTTGTCTGGTGTTATAGCACTCTTGTTGACGTAGGATCTGTAGGTTCTTGTGATCAGTACGTATCAGGAACGGGTGTAAGCTTCCTTGGAGAAGATGTCTCCATTCAAGACAAGCCAGTTACATAGCTAAGAGTTCCTTTTCTATGACGGAGTAGTTCAGCTGACTAGGGTTAAGGGTCTTGGAGAAATAGGCGATGGGATGTTCTTGGACCTGATTTGATTGTAGGAGAATGGCGCCAACCGCACCCGCAGAGGCGTCGATCTCAAGAATAAAGGGGAGCAGTTGGTCCGGCTGTCTCAGAATAGGGGCAGAACAGAACCTTCTTTTCAGGCAGATGAAACTCTCCTCGGCTTCCCTGGACCATCGAAAAGGCCTGGAGGCTTTCTTCAGTAAGGAGGTGATAGGCAGAGTGAGTCTGGAGAATACGGGAATAAACTTCCGGTAAAAGTTGGCCAGTCCCAAAAATCTTTGAATCTCCTTGACCGACGAAGGGGAGGGCCAGCATAGAATGGCTTCGACCTTCTTAGGATCCATGGCGATCCCCTCGCTGGATAAAATAAACCCCAGATAGGAGACAGAGGATTTGGCAAAAGCACACTTTTCCGGCTTGACCAATAAAGGATGATGCTGCAGCCTGTGTAATACTTCCTTCACATGACGAGTATGTTCTTCAGGTTGACGGGAGTAAACCAGAATATCGTCTAAGTAGACAACGGTGTTTTGGCCCAAGAGATCAGAAAATATACGGTCCATAAACCTTTGAAAGATTGAGGGAGCGTTGACCAATCCGAACGGCATAACTTGATATTCGAACAACCCATAGGGAGTGCGGAAAGCCGTCTTCCATTCGTCACCAGTCCTGATGCGGAGCAAATGGTAAGCATTACGTAGGTCGAGTTTGGAAAAAACTACAGAACCTTGGACGGACTCCAGTATCTCCGCGATGATGGGCATAGGGTACCGGTCCTTGATGGTAAATTGGTTAAGCCCTCGGTAATCGATACAAGGTCTTAGGTCCTTGGAGTCCCTCTTGGGAATGAAGAATAAAGATGCTCCTGCTGCTGATTTGGAAGGTCGGATAAGTCCGTTGGCTAAGTTGTCATCTAAGTAGCGTCTAAGGACTTCTTTTTCCGACAATGAAAGGGGATACATCCTACAAAACGGAACCAGAGCCTGAGGGACTAAGTCTATCCTACAGTCCTCAGGTTGGTGAGGAGGAAGTTCCATGGGTTGTTGGTCTTGGAACACTGTGGCGTACTCCTGGAGACAGCTTGGGATACAGTGGATCGTGCTCCTCTCTGGGGCACACCCCGTCTTGACGCTTTCGAACAAGGGTCCTGGAAGACACTTCTCCTGGCAGAAAGCAGAATGAAAACTTAGAAGATTTGCCCACCAATCTATGGTAGGGTTGTGTCGTCGGAGCCAACCAATCCCCAAAATGACTGGGAAATGAGCTGCTCAAATGATGTCGAAGCTCAGGACTTCAGTATGTTGTTGAATGGATACTCGTACCTCCTCTGTGGTATGGGTAATGAGGCCGGAGCACAGAGGGGTACCATCTACACCCTCTACCTTCTGGTCTTCCTTCTTGGCTATCCTGCGAAGGCCTATGTTGTCGGCCCATAGGGTGTCCAGGAAGTTCCCGGCTGCTCCACAATCCAGCAGGGCCAGAGTCTCCATTTCCTTTCCTCTGAACTGAAGCTGGACGGATACCACCATGAGACGTTGGTCTTCCGAGGGTTAGGCAGAAGTAACTGAAAGAGTGACATAGGAACTGAGAAAAGCCCCTCGGTAGTCCGTCCTGCCAACTACCGAGGGCGTTCGTTTCCCGGACGTCTGGGGGGTACATCTGGGCAGTCTCTCAAGAGGTGCGTGGAGGAGCCACAGTATAGACACAGGCTGCCCTCTCTTCTCCTCTTCTTCTCTTCCGCTGTCAAGGGCGCTCTGGTTGTTCCTATTTGCATAGGTTCTTCCCGGGTGGATGGACGAGCGGCAGGTGAGGAGGTCGATGGGTGAGTCTCGGGGTAGGAACTGGAGTTACGGGTCTTTCTCTTTTCATTCCTCCTTTCAGTCAACCGAAAATCTATCCGTACAACTGCCTTTATGAGATCTGAGAAAGAATCAGGGCGAGGGATTCTAGCGAGTTCGTCCTTCAGTTCTTCGCGCAAACCTCTCCTGAAGATGGTGTATTGAGCCTCTTCTTGCCAGCCAGCTTCTGCAGCTAGTCTTTTGAAGGAGGATATGTAAGTGAGTAGGTCAGAACCACCCTGACGTACATCCAACAGGTCTTCACTAGCCAGGTGAGCGCTTTCAGTGCGAAGAAATGTCTGCTTGAGAAGATCCTTGAATGCTACAAAGTTCTGTAACACTGGGTCGGACTGGGACACCAAAGGGGTAGCCCACGCTAGGGCATTTCCAGTCATGTGTGTGATCATAAACCCCACTTTAGCATGATCGGAGGAAAAGGTGTTCTGTCTGAAAGCGAAATGGATATTACAAGCTTCCAAGAATTCTTTGACTCTTTTCTCCGATCCGTCAAATTTGCCCGACACCAGAGGCAAAGGCGGTAAATCTGTGACTTGCTGTTCTCTGGCGGTAACTCTCTGTTGGAGAGCGGTATTTGCCATCTTAAGGGCTTGAACTTCCAGGTTTAAGTTTTGTACCACCGCGACCAATTCTTGAAGTTGCTGGGGAGTTGCCATGTCAGTATCTGGGCATTGCAAGCTATCAACAATGCCTGACGCTGTGGGCGTATCGACAGGGTTTTCCGTTATGTTGTCCACCCCACTCGAACCCTGAGAGTCTTCCAATTCCCCTTCCTCCTCACCTGATGAAGACGAGAAGTCCAACTTCCTTCCGCGGGGTCGACGAGTAAAAGTCCTCCTCTCCTTGTGTAGATAGGGTCGGCCTCGGGAGGAAGCCACCGCGACCCTTTGGGAACGAATCCGTGGTGACTCCCCCCCGCGACAGACAAGTGAGGCAAGGGGAAAAGCCTTACGGCACAAAAACCGCTTCGGAGTGTAGATATCCGATGCAGCGAAACGAGAGGAAGATCCAAAGCCAGCTGGAATATGGGAGACCGGCAAATCTGACGGTAAGGCTCAGCAAGATGAGTAGGGAGAACGGCACTGAAATGAAGACAGGGGGGGGGAGCAGAGAGAGAGAACTCAAAGAGTAAAGGCAAGAGAAGGGAGGCGAGCAATCCAAGCGCCCAAGTACAATAATGGGGCACCGGTAAGAGAGAGAGAGAGAGACAACGGAATGAGAGAGGTAAGCAGGGGAAAATAGGACAGGAGCGGAACACCGCCAAGCGAGAGAACTGTGGAGCGCTAGCAACGAAGAAGAATTCAGAAGTTGCAATGCGCCGAACCGCCGATCGTAAACAGAGAAGTACTCTTGGCGGCGGCCATGATGGAAAGGACTAGACCGCTAACAGCGCTAGGGAGCACAACGTGGCGGCACAGTCAGACGACCGCCATATTTCCACCTCTTCCATAAACGCCAGGAACCTGCGGTCGTGACAAATCTCCACACTCAAACCTTCTAACTGTAAAGGCGACCAATGTCCGGTCTCAGTCATTAAGGATGGAGCCAATGAACTAGCACCTTTCATCACCTTGCTGATCAAGTCCTCCTTCAAGAACTTAGTTGTTCCAAACAATCTCAAAGAAGCCCGGGTCATGCCCCTTCTTAAAAAACCCAATCTAGACCCTAACACCCACAGTAATTACAGACCCATCACGACAGTACCTTTCCTTCTCAAAATTGTAGATAGAGTGGCCTACCTCCAAATACAACAACATTTGGAAGACAACAACCTCCTAGGCCTGCGACAATCCGGCTTGAGACCCAGACATGGGACCGAAACAGCCCTCCTGGATCTAAAAATCCAAATGGACGAAGCCAAAGACAATGGCAATCTGGCCATTTTGCTCCTGTTGGATCTATCCGCTGCCTTTGACCTGGTTGACCACCATATCCTCACACAACACCTCTCCTTGGCTGCTGCATTCTCCCAGAATGCCACCAAATGGATTCAGTCATTCTTGTCTGATAGGTCGACTAGGGTCTTCGCCCCCTCAGCTGCTGCTGACCCTGTCCCAATCCATTGTGGAGTCCCCCAAGGTTCTTGCATTTCTCCCACACTTTACAACATCTTCACTAAGCTTCTGTTTGACCGTCTTGACAATCTGGGTGTCAGCTACACTAATTATGCAGACGACACCCAGGTCCTCATCACACTCACTGGGTGCTATGATGAAGACATTGCTAAAGTTAATGAAATGTACTTAGAAATTCAAGCTTGGATGGCTACACATAGCCTCTGTCTTAACGATGACAAGATAGAACTGCTCATCGTAGGCTCGCAAGCACGCCTCAACAAATTGGACACCAGATACCAATCCTTCATCATTGATGGCAACATCATAAAAGTCTCTAAATAGGTCAAAACACTAGGTGTGTACCTAGATTCCACCCTATCACTGAAAAGACAAATAAATGCCACCATCTCATCTACCACCTACACACACAAACTTATTAATGCCTGTAGGCCATTCCTATCCTCCACAAGCTGTCTAACCTTATCCAGAGCATTAATTGTATCCAAGTTAGACTATTGCAACACACTCTACCTTGGCACCACCACCACAAATCTGAACAGACTCCAGATCTTGCAAAATAACGCCCTTAGATGCGCCCTCAACCTCCCACGCAAAGCTCACATCTCCACGGCCAGTAAGGAAGCCCACTGGCTCCCTATCCGAGACAGAATCAAACTAAGATCCCTTGTAATTACACACAAATACCTGTCTCTGACTGCCCCTCGATACTTATCTGACAAATTCGCCAGACATATTTCATCCAGACTTACCAGAACGCCGTACCTGCACCAACTGCAGATTCCCAAATTCAACCTAAAAACGGATGGAGGTTCTAGCTTCCCAGTTCTAGCCGCCCAATGTTGGAACACTCTCCCTCTGTCTATCAGAGCGGAAACCTCCTTCTGGCCCTTCAGAGCCATGGTGAAATCATGGCTCTCTGTCTAATTCACTTCTAAACTCCTGCTCGCTGATCTGATCTCTGCAGAACCCCACAGCACATACTAGACTATAAATGATCCGCCCACCCTGTAACCTGGTCCTATACTGCCTATTGCACACGTATTACTGTTATTCTATGTACCTTTGAATGTATGCACCTTTGTCGCGAAACGATATGTAACTATGTTGACCACAAGTTTTTTGCGCCCAGCTACCTGAGGGTTCGGCCGCGCACTACAAATAAACAATCAATCAATCAATCAAACAATAATTTCAAACTGTCTTGTGCTTTTTACCAAAGTTTTTATATAAATGTTGCTATATAATGGACAACTTTAACCCATTATTCAAAACATTTTTTTAGGGGGAGCACTACAATGGACTTGGTTGTTTTCAAGTGTTTTAGGTAAATATGTATTCCCCTACAATTAAAAATTCACGAGCCTCCACTGCCTAGGAGATTGCAACGGTCCCTTAATCCATGCAAGATGGCCTCAATATGAGTTTGGCAGTGTGGCCAAAATGGTGGTTATTTTGCTTCATTACCACCCAACCAAACTATCATTTTGGAGGTAAGGTACAAGAAAAACCTCCACCAGAATGCTGGAGGTAATTCCTCTGCCTCTCAGGCCAAAGAGGGTCAAATCAGCAGAATTACCGCCTGGGGAAATACCGCCAGCAGCAATTCCACCGAAATCCCCATGAATTGCTATGGACTCCAATAAATGTGGACTAACATTGACTACCAGAACTTGTAATCCAGCAATAATTCTGCCAGACCAAGTGGCGGTAACAGTAAATCCCTTGGGTGGTATTTCGGTGGATTCACCACTGAAATTCAAACAACCATATAATCAGGCATTTTGTGTTCAAAGGGAAGTCTTCCAGAAATAGACACATTATTAATGTGTTGCTAAATGCAAGTAGGCTAAGTAGGGTCCTTTCTTGTGGCTGCAAAGTGGTGCCTGCCCTCTGTGTTGCTTTCCTCTGACATCGTCCTTTCAGATTGAATTCCCTTTGCATGATCTAAGGTTCTTTTTGGAAATGCAGCAGAAAGATATTTTTGATATATTAGGCCCTTTCTCACCTAGGCTCGGAACCAATAGTAAAGGATTTTTAAGGAAATCGAGCTCAGCTTTATGCCAATATTAACACGCTCCTATCAGATTCTAGGGCTGCTCTTTGTACAATACATTTGGTCTTTTCAATAACACGTGTTTTTCAGTTAGGTCTATAGAATCTTTCTGCATTATCTGTTGAACGTGAACGTTACATTCAGCCACTAGTTCAAATCGCTCACAAACAACTGAACGTGCTTTGCACAACAAAGCGTAGAAACAGGTTATATGAGCGAGTTTTTTTAAAGAAATAAAAACGCCTATGTATTTTCGAGATTACACAACGCTTCTACTGTGCTTACGGGCCAGAAAGCCTCTAACGTTAACAAATGCTGCATTTTAACGTCCCATTGCAATCATTTTCTAATATTGATGTAAACATTTATTTTAACTTACATTTCTTCCTAAGCCACTTAATTACTAACACCGTATGCTCTGTGAGTCCTCTCCTTTACATGCCTCCAGAACACTGGGTAAATAACTTAATCCAACATCATTTAACTTTCAGTTTTCTTTTACTCGCTTCACACAGTGTAATGCCATAAAATTTCACATTGTGACATGTTGTATTTTAGTCTTCTCAAAAGTGACAGGTAGGGACATTTAACTTTTCTCTCAGCCATTGTTACAATGATAATGAGTCACTACAAGGGCGTAGTAGCCATTATAAAACACTAAAGGGATTGCCATTCCTTACCATAGCAGGTTTCAAAATTGTCAGCAAACCTGGGCTTTTATGCCCTGAACAAGTTATCCACGCCCTAGTACTGGTGGCCTTATTCACGCATTTATATATTCAGTAAAACAACTTTGTTAAAGGGATGTTATGGTTAAGTTGCGCTACTAAAAACCTATGAAATTCAATAAAATAACATTGTTAAAGACACGTTATGGTTCAAAGTAAAACCGAAAAAACCCCTGAAATTCCCTAGTTATGGTAAGCTAAGCAACCATAACTCGCACCACCAACGTGCATTGCTAAGACTAACACCCAGGACATCCAAGATGGCATCACTAATGTCATTGATGATATCACTGATGACATCACATGTGCATGTACCTTTCATGAAAAGTCTGTACAAGGGATTCTTATTATAATGTTGACAAAAAAAGTGTCAAGGATCATTGGAATAGATGTCATTAGCTATGTAGTGCAGTAAGCAATGCATTGAATAGCATTCTATTATGAAGTTCTTTACAGTATAATAATGTACTCATGTATAAACATAAGCATTGTGTGCAGCATACATGATGGAGGTGCAATATTTTCCCATTTTAAATAGTAAAATGCTAAATGATTTCTTATTATAGTTTTGCATACTGTGCAACATGTTATAAGTAGCTAATGAAACCCACTTCCTATATAATTTCATTATTACACACAAAACACAAAAACATAATAACACATATAAATATGAGTATATACAGGGAAAGTGAAGTACGCAAAAAAGCAGCAGTAGAACCAGAAATTGTTCATAACCTACCTGATTATCTTTATGCACAGAAATGATTGTTCTGCTTCAAACCTACTACTTCCCTATGTATACCTATCACATGATGTGACTGCCCCCTAAAGAGAGTAATGTGAATACAAATAGGAGCATATCCAGAGAAAGTACAGTAATAAAAAAACAGCAGAACAATAAGAAAGTGTTGATAACCTTACTGATTGTATTTATACACAGAAAGCATTGATATCTTTCAAGTGTGTATTCTCCTTATGTATATGTTTCATATGCTGCGAGTGAACACCAAACACGTCCCCAACCACATGCACAGCTGCTGCACATGGGAGATGAAAGGGCACTTGGTGAGGCAGCCCGTACCCAGCTTGTGGCAAATTTCTTCACCTAAGATCCCACCGCTGTGGAGTGCACACAGCCATGGCACATACCAGCTGGCAATTTATGATGATGACAAAAGGGACAATCATCTGTCACAACCATACCACCCTGAGATTGTTTACCTGGAAGTGCTACATTGGGTGCATCCCTAGCTACTTAAACACACCCAATGCTGTGTCAGTAAAAGGCACACATTCATGCAGCATGAAGGACTACCCCCTTGCAAAATACTTCAACCAAATAGTGGCATGTCATCCAACCCCTCCCTCACCCTTTCTCAGCTACCCAACACACCATGACATGACATGCTATGTGAAAACAACCAAATGAATGCAAAACACATGACACAAGTGTCATAAAGTGCACTGTCACAAATAGAAACAGGCCAGAGACAATTTCCTCTCACTAATGAAAAAGAAACAGCACACATGAACAAATACTTACCAGCAAGACAAAACATTAGTACAGGATCCAACAGTGGCCACGTATGACAGTAAAAAATGAAAGTAATGCAAGTGTCACAACCTGACAAAGGCAATACATCGACCCCTTCCAACTGCAGTGTGTTGCTAGTAGGCAAATGTGGCAGTGTACTGCATACAACATGAACTGCATCTGCAATGGAGACAGGCTCGTTAAGACGCGAAGAAGCTATATGTACATATGCAAAAAGTCCTGTATGTAATACAAAATACAAATCAACCATGCAGTGGAGAAATCAACACCAATCCCCACTAGGGATGTATACACAGTTTGGACTACAGACTGCCCACACAACTTATGGGAGCCCAATGACTCTGTGGGCCTCATTACGACCCTGGCGGTAAGTACCGAACATTACCGCCATGGCGTAATCAACGTTTACGCCGTGGGTCGATGGCGTAAAGTGCGGCATATTCCGACCCATCGGGCACGTGCATTACGCCATGGCGTTAATGTAAAGTATGGCATGGCGTAAATGGGCCAAAAACGGCCCTTACCGCCATCGCACGCCGCGCAAGGAGCACTACCGCCACACACACCATAGCGGCGACCGCAATTAGCGGTCACCGTAATTAGCGGTCACCGTAAATAGGCGGAACCGGAAATAGCGTCATTGCGGCGGAACGGGAAACTGCACGACGGCCATCTTGAAAAACACAATCCATTGCCATCCTCCACAACCATACCTGATCCAACCCTGACACCTATCCACACCCATCACCCACCCAATTAGCCAAGTAAAAATTCCCAAAGCAGTTAAAAAAGCATGTGACCAGTAGCGCCAAGACCGTTTCTCAAAGGAGGAACTAACCATGCTCGCAGAGACCCTGCAAGAAAATGCTGCAGCTGTATTCTCCGCGCAGATGACAAGGCCGGCAATAGCGAAAAAGAAGGCCATATGGGCCCTAGTGGCACAGCGTGTGAGTGCAGTGGGGGCCGTACCCCGCACTGCCCAGCAGTGCAGAAAGTGCTGGGACGACTTGAGGCTCCGTGTCCGAAGCATCCTCTCAGCTAACCGGAACCTAGCCACGTCAACTGGGGGTGGACCCGAATCGCCCATAAAGCTGCAAGCATGGGAGGAAATATGTGCATCCACCATCGGGATGGAGAGCATCCAAGGTGTCGGAGGGATGGAGAGAGGAGCGCCGACCTCAGGAGATGCAGGTAGGTGGCCAGAGCAAGCCATGCTAAACTCAACAAAGTCCTATCATGTGAAGTACCATGTAGCCCCATAGTGCACATGCAACACATCGGCAGGTGAATGTCCACAGACACATCCAGACTCCACCCTGTACACATGCAGCATGCACGCCCTAACTGCTGGCACACACATACCACCATGCTACCTCCACACAAAAGGCACAAAACCTGTATGCCCCTGCCTGAAATGTGCTGCATGTACCCACTGTATAGATGTCATCCCTCACAATGCACGGCCAATGTCCGCGGACCCATCAATAACACTATCCCTCCTTTGCTCCACCACAGGATCTGACACAGACCTCCAGGAAGAGGACAACACTGCATCCAGATCCACCAAGAGGGCCAGGCCACAGGCATCCACCTCAGCCGTCCTAAAGGAAACACACCAGCCACCACAAACCCTGCCTGGGGAAGAGGACAGGCAAGTGGCAGCCCCCACAACAGCAAACACAGACCCAGCAGCAGCACCGCACATGTCACTAGTCGTGCCCACTGAAGGGACAGGCTCTGCTGCAAGCAGCACCCTGGGTGAAATCGCTGCCATAGCGGCAACCTCCGACAGTGAGGCAGGCAGCAGCATCGAGGTCATCGATGAGGAAAGGCCCACTGCCCAGCCACATTCCCCTGCACATCCCTAAGCCCCCTGCAGGCGGATGCCACACAGGGGCAGTGGGAGGCCGAGGATTGGCCAGCCACCCCATCCCCCCAGCCTGAGGTGAGCAGCCCAATGGACATGCAAATGCCACTGGGCATGGGCCAGCGGAACCAGCAGACACTTGAAGACATAGTTACCCGCCAGCAGCAGCTATCCGCCCTCCTCAACAAACATGTTGCACAGTGTGGGGTGCCAAGGGATGGCATGGAGAGGTTGGCAGACCGAGTCACAGCTGCCATAGAGTCCTCCACAAAGGACATATGCACGGAACTCGCGGCTGTGCGCAATGTCCTCACAGAACTTGTTCAGACCATCAGGGACATGCGTCCAGATGCGCAGGCCGGACCGTCCTCATCAACCAGCTCGGCACAGAGCAGCCCCATCCGCAGATCAGGGCGCAATCTATGCAGCACGGGCAGGGGTGCCCCGGGGGCCAGGGGAGGGGATTCACATTAGTGGCTTGACAGTCGAGCAGGACTACTGCACACCCTGCTGCACAGACACTACCGCACCTTCGTAGGGATTCCAGGGTGGAGGGGGGAGGGGGTGTGTTGGGGTGTTCAGGGGGGAGGGGGGAGGGGGTGTGTTGGGGTGTTCAGGGTGGAGGGGGGAGGGGGTGTGTTGGGCTGTTCAGGGGGGAGGGGGTGTGTTGGGGTGTTCAGGGTGGAGGGGGGAGGGGGTGTGTTGGGCTGTTCAGGGGGGAGGGGGGAGGGGGTGTGTCACGACGTTTCATAGTTTGAATACACTTTTTTCTTTCCAAAAATGAAATATGTGGACATTTTCATTGCATATGTGTGCTTTATTGGTGTACAGTCCACAGTGTGCATGTCTGAGAGACACACAGTGCCCCAAGTGCAGTCTCCATGTGATTCACACCAGCCGTGTGTGCTAGAAGCAGTGGTCGATGATACTTTGGCGCATTGCACGCCCCTCCTGTGCGTCACCTCCTCCATGGGGTGCCGCCCCATCTGCACCCTCCTCATCCTCATCGTCAGGTGGTTGCAGTCCTGCATCAGGGGGCAGGGGCACATTCCGTCTGACGTACATATTGTGTAGCATGACACATGCCATGACGATCTTTGCCACCTCCTCATGGTGGTACTGGAGTGCCCCACCAGACCTGCTGAGGCTTCGGAACCGTGCCTTCAATAGGCCGAATGTCTGCTCTATGACCACACGAGTACGTGTATGTGCACGGTTGAAGTCCTCCTCGTGCTGGTTCTGCGGGTTCCGGACTGGTGTAAGGAGCCACCTCTTCAGGGGATAGCCTGCATCACCTGTATGTAGGCGAGAATGTATGTGTCAGTCATGTCGTCTGATCAAGAACATGATGTGCCACCATGGCTTGCATCCAACTGTTACTTCGGCTCACTTCTACATGCACTAATTGATTCACACAATGCAACCAGTATATGCTCATGGCTCCCATGGCCTGTTTTGCATGCCATCACCCAATGTATGCAGAGGGGTTGAGTGCATTGTGAGTGCCCATCCTCTGTCTCCGTTCTCTGTGTTGCTCACAGCCAGGTGGAGTATGCATCATTCCCCCCCCCCTTTCAGCCAGGTGGAGTATGCATCATCCCCCCCCTTTCAGCCAGGTGGAGTATGCATCATTCCCCCCCCCCTTTCAGCCAGGTGGAGTATGCATCATTCCCCCCCCTTCAGCCAGGTGGAGTATGCATCATCCCCCCCCCCTTTCAGCCAGGTGGAGTATGCATCATTCCCCCCCCCTTCAGCCAGGTGGAGTATGCATCATTCCCCCCCCCTTTCAGCCAGGTGGAGTATGCATCATCCCCCCCCCCTTCAGCCAGGTGGAGTATGCATCGGTACGTCATTCACCTGCCCACTTGCATGACATTGGACTCACCGAGTAGCCAGGTTCTTGGGCCTGCATGTCGCTCCATGTAGCGTGGTATTGTGGAGTTCCTCAGGACCATAGAATCATGGGTTGATCCGGGGAATCGGGCACAACAATGTGTGATGATCTTGTTGGAGTCACAGACCATTTGCACGTTGATTGAGTGGAACTGTTTCCAGTTGCGGTACGGTACCTCCATGGCACGTGGAACCACCAATTCCACATGGGTGCAGTCGATGGCACCAATGCAACTGGGTATGCCTGCTAGTGCATGGAAACCCACTTTGGTGTTTGCAATGTCCTGGGCAGTCCATGGTAATGAGATGTGGTTGTCTGTGTGCTTGAGGAGGGCATCGAGCACTTGGATGAGTGGTCGTGAGAATAATGGTTGTGAAATGCCATGCAAGTGCCCCACTGTGTGCTGGTAGGTGCCTGTGGCCAGGAAGTGGAGTACAGACACTACCTTCAGTAGGGGGGGGGTGGCGGTTGGAGTTTCTATCATGCTGACGATGTCGTTGTGTATCATGTCTACGATGGCGGTGATGGTGTCCCGGTCCATACGGTACAGGGTGTGGATCTGCTCAGCAGTGAGGTTGAATGGATTGGCTCTGATGCGTGGGATTGGGGGCTGCCTGCGTGGTGGCACTGGCTGTGCTGGTGGGGCTTGCTGGGCCTGCCTTGCCCTCCTTCTCCTCTGTGCATCCTGTTGTTGTTGTTGTTGTTGTTGTAGTAGCACTTGCATTGCTATCAGGTCCTCCAGCCCTAACATTGCTAGTCGTATTGGTATCATTGTGGAGTGTGACTGGGTGTGGGAAGGGGTGGGGTGTGCTCTTTTTGTACTTCCTGAGTCTGTATTGCCTTCACCTGTGCTGTTCCTGTGCACCTGTGGCAGCTGCATTCACTTTACATGGCCCTTTACGGTTGGTTCGCGATGGCGTAATTAGCACCATGGCGGTAAGGTACTTAACGGGCTGGGTGATGGCGTTAGGTGCATGTCCGCTTGGGTCGGCATTTGCGTACCTTTCCGCCATGGCGCTAAGTACGGTGTGGCCGGTCGCGTGCGCGCACCCTTAGCGCAGTTAGCGGTAGAGTTAACTACGATGCCGCTAATGGCATCGTAGTTAGCGGTCACGGGTCATAATCGGACCTGGCGGAAAACGATGGCGGTAACCATTTACCGCCATCGTTTTTCACTTAGCGCCAGGGTCGTAATGAGGCCCACTGTCACTTGGTCACACCCTGTGCGGGCCCATGGAAAGGGGAAGCAGGAGGGGCGTGTGTGTCAGAAACCCAAGTTTCTAACCCAAACACAGGACAAGCCTGCATGTGCCCAGCTGGAATACACAGTGGATGCCTATGGGAGCCACACAAAGCAACACACTGTAACATGCATTTACAATCTGAAAGAAAATGGTTATAAACAAAAACGTAAATGCCAATTAAATGAATAAAAAGTAGAAAAAAAGTAAATCAAAGTAAACAAAATAAATAAAATAATATAGTAAAAATCAGAATACAATTTAAATAAAAAAAAGTAATGAAAATTAAAAAATCAAATTAAATATGAAATGAAAATGAAAATAATAAATAGAAAAAAGAAGAAAAAAGATCATCAAAACATGTAATTCTAATTCTAATTATTGTTCACTGAACTGGCACAGGATGACTCACAGGCCGACTTCCGTGTCACCAAGTCAAAGCCACGTGTGGCGGTGAAAGTTGCTGTCACCAGGCCACATGGATCTGGGGCAGCAATGTCATCTGCTGCCCCAAGTAGCCAGGACGAGGAGGCTGCAGGGCCAGCTGCAGCTCAATCCACTGCAGATCCGAGTCACCCAGCCGGGGCACACTGTTGGTCCAAGACCATCACACCAACGTTGGTCCTGCCAACATCACCCAGCAGCCAATGCCTGCAGTGAGATCTTTGGTCATCGTGCCTTTGGCTCCTTCCAGTGCCCAGTCCCCCTGCGCCTCAGCCCCTACTGACCAGAGCGGTGTCAGCTACTCAGGGTCCGCACCACCTCTCAAGAGGAAGAAGGGTGCTCCTGCGGTACAGGCTGGGACCCCAGACACGGCTCCCCCTCCGGCACGTCAAGGAAGTGGAGTTTCAAGTATGTGGAACTGGACACACTTGTGGGCTATGTGTCGGCCCATGGCTGTGAAATTCTGCTGACTGCAGGGTGCAAGACTACGACTGCTCAACGTAGAGCCCACTGACAGTGCATCACGGACCAGATTAGTTCCCTTGGATTCATGAGGCGCACAGCTGATGATTTCTCTAAGTGGTGGAATGACCTCAGAGGAGAGAAAAAAACAAGCTGGCATCCAATCATACCTCTACTCTGGTCACTGGCAGTGGGTCTCCACCAGAGGATGAAGTACTCACAGAACATGAGTCTATTGCTGGAGGCTTCATCACAGAGGATCAGATCCAAGGCGTGGGAGACCTAGCAGATCTTGAGGCAGTGTCCGGTGAGTGGCCTTGCATGTGTGTGCAAACCATGTGTATGTTGCTTGGGTGATGTGTTCTGATTGAGTGCCAGGTGAGGCTGTGTAGTCATGACTGCTATGGGTCACCCATGTGGTGCCTCCAAACCATCCCCCGGGACTTGGGTTTGGGTTTTACAGTATCCCTTCTGACCGCAGTTAACAATTTGTACCTGATTACTGCACTTGCCCTTCAACTACCATCATGCCACAACATTGTTGATACTTTTTTCCTGTTCATTCTGCCTGATTGATGGAATCATTTGCATGATTAACAGACATTTTTGTGACGTTCGGCCCCAAATTCACCTTACTTCAGACATAGATTTCACCACACAATGGTCCAAATTTCTTTACTTATTATGGGAATGATTTCATCAAACAGGCTGATTGACTATTGTGCACCTACACATGCCCTAAACATGATCACTTCGGGGCCCTGTTTGAATGTTGAACATGCCAATTGACTTCTCTCATGTCCAAGTGACCAACCATTGATGTATCCATGTGCTGGCATCACTGTATTAGTAAACACTGGCTTTGTTGCATCATGCAGCACATGTGTTACTTTTCTATCTTGGAGTCCTCAGTGTCTGCTTTTCAGCTCCCCTTCCACTTCATTGCCAGTGCATGTATTCCAGAGTTATTTTCATGTGTGACATGTGTCATGTATGTATTCGATATGTACATTGTGATGCCTATGTGTGTGGGCTATGCTGCTCATGCCTGTCTTAATTACTTTTCTTTTATGTTTTTGCAGGTGATGAGGCACTAGATGCTGTTGAGGGGGAGGAGATGGTGCAGGGGCTGGAGTACTCACAGCCCCAACCAGGCACCAGTGAAGGACGTGGGGTGGTGGTGGGTGAAAATCCATTACTCCTACAGACCATCCTGTCCACGGTTGTCTCTGGGTACACCTCTGAAGACCTCTATGCTTCAGATGCTGAATCTGACATTGAGACAAATGTCCCGTCGCAGGTGAGTGTTTCTAGCAGGGATGCTGTTCTGTCCAACCCACCTGCACTGGGGTTAGACCCCTCTATGAGGAATTCAGTGTTGGAAAGTCCACCTGTGGCAGTTACGGATGCAGGGTCACACTCCACTATATTTGTTCCTGTTCCTGGGCCAGCAGATCAAAGGAGGAATGCAGTCCTGCAGCCTCAGGCAGTGCCAGCACAGCAAGGGGCACATCACCTTGCCCCAAACAGGTGTGGTGCCCGCCAACGCGATGGCCGTGCACCACCAGGCAATACTGTGTGGGAGAACTCCATGTATACTATTGCAGCACAACAGGGGGCATCGTGTGAGATGATGGCTCAGGCCGTCGATGGGGTGGCCACTTCCATTCTCCCCCCTGAAAGGCAGGTGGAGCTCCAGCAGCAGGCAACAGAGTCCATGTGCCGCTCACACAGGGAGGACATGTTGGCATCCAACCGGGACTGACGGGCTGTACTGGAGACTCTGTGCACAGCCATATCTGCAGAGACACAGGCCCACAGGGATGCCCTGAGGTTAGAACACAGGTCCCTCATAGATACTCTGGGTGCACTTGAGGTGTCCCAGAGTACAAGGTCAGAACAGCAGCTAACACGCACACTCTCAGCTGAGCTCCAGGCAACCCGTGAGGTGATGCAGGGGGATCTCTGTACCATCATCTGCAGAACCAAACCTTTCAGACCTGCATGCTTGCTGCCATGGAGGAGCATGCCAGGGCTTTGCGTGGTCTTCCTCCCATATCATGCGCACCTTCTAATGTACCACCAGAGGGTGATGACAGCGACAGCAGTTCTCCCACTATAGGGTAGCCGTGCAGGCCATGAGCCCATGTATGTTTTTTGTTTTCTCAACATCCACACATGTGGGAGTTGGGGTGCACCCTATACCTCCTCCCTCCTGGGTGCCTCCCCGGTTGACACATGGCCATTTTCTATTTTTTACAATATATTTTATTTTTTTCAATATTTGTTATTTTTATTTTGTTTTTTTCATATTTCATTCCGAATTGCAAATTAGAATTAGAATTACATGTTTGATGATCTTTTTTCTTCTTTTTTCTATTTATTATTTTCATTTTCATTTCATATTTAATTTGATTTTTTAATTTGCATTACATTTTTTTATTTAAATTGTATTCTGATTTTTACTTTATTATTTTATTTATTTTGTTTACTTTTCATTTACTTTTTTTCTACTTTTTATTCATTTCATTTGCATTTACTTTTTTGTTGATAACCATTTTCTTTCAGATTGTAAATGCATGTTACAGTGTGTTGCTTTGTGTGGCTCCCATAGGCATCCACTGTGTATTCCAGCTGGGCACATGCAGGCTTGTCCTGTGTTTGGGTTAGAAACTTGGGTTTCTGACACACACGCCCCTCCTGCTTCCCCTTTCCATGGGCCCGCACAGGGTGTGACCAAGTGAGAGTAACTTACACAGAGGCATTGGGCTCCCATAAATTGTGTGGGCAGTCTGTAGTCCAAACTGTGTATACATCCCTAGTGGGGATTGGTGTTGATTTCTCCACTGCATGGTTGATTTGCATATTGTATTAAATACAGGACTTTTTGCATATGTACATTTAGCTTCTTCATGTCTTAATGAGCCCGTCTCCATTGCAGATGCAGTTCATGTTGTATGCAGTACACTGCTACATTTGCCTACTAGCAACACACTGCAGTTGGAAGGGGTCGATGTGCTGCCTTTGTCAGGTTGTGAAACTTGCAGTACTTTCATTTTTTACTGTCATACGTTGCCACTGTTGGATCCTGTACTAATGTTTTGTCTTGCTGGTAAGTATTTGTTCATGTGTGCTGTTTCTTTTTCATTAGTGAGAGGAAATTGTCTCTGGCCTGTTTCTATTTGTGACAGTGCACTTTATGACACTTGTGTCATGTGTTTTGCATTCATTTGGTTGTTTTCACATAGCATGCCATGCCATGGTGTGTTGGGTAGCTGAGAAGGGGTTAGGGAGGGGTTGGATGACATGCCACTATTTGGTTGAAGTATTTTGCAAGGGGGTAGTCCTTCATGCTGCATGAATGTGTGCCTTTTACTGACACAGCATTGGCTGTGTTTAAGTAGCTAGGGATGCACCCAATGTAGCACTTCCAGGTAAACTATCTCAGGGTGGTATGGTTGTGACAGATGATTGTCCCTTTTGTCATCATCATAAATTGCCAGCTGGTATGTGCCATGCCTGTGTGCACTCCGCAGCGATGAGATCTTAGGTGAAGAAATTTGCCACAAGCTGGCTACGGACTGACTCACCACGTGCCCTTTCATCTCGCATGCGCAGCGGCCGTGCATGTGGTTGGGGACGTGTTTGGTCTTCACTCACAGCATATGAAACATATACATAAGGAGAATACATTCTTGTGCGAATGGGAGGTGCAGTAAACAATTGTCCTGGGCAATTGGGGTGAAGGAGGCAGGGTACTAGATGGAATACGTACCCTAGTGCTCTAGCAAGGCTGTCTGTGACCCCTGGGGGAAGATGACAGGTCACGCAATGCTCAGGCACCCAAAAACAAAATTTAACATGCACTTGACCCCTGGTAGCCCATGTGCATGGAATAAAGGACCCGCACTATACTGTGGCACCCAGAAACACAAAAATAAGTGTACGCATGGTACAAGCAGGCTACAATGACCTCTGAATGGGTACGTGACACACAGGGGCAACCACAGTTGAAAAATATGTCTGCGACTCACCGTCTGCCTGGAAAAAGAACGTGTGCGCGTTGGCAACACCCCCGCTAAAAGATGAATTGAACGCTGTCTGAATATACAAGGAGTACGAACTTACAGGGAGTACGAACTGGAACCGTTGTGAAGTAATCGCATGTGAACTGACAAGAAGTACAAGAATCACCCCTCGCTCTCCACAAAAAGCACATACAAGAAAATGGCATCCTACTTGTACCTTTTAACCCTGCCCACACGTGCCACGTCACTTACGTGCTTACGCGCTAAGGGCCTTTCGTCCAATTACACGCAGTGACACGCAGACGTGCAGTTTTTGCACATGTAGAATCACTATGCACCCGTGTGGAGGGAAACACCTGTGTGTGTTACATCACAAACGCGCTTACGCGCTAAGGGCCTTTCCTCGAATTACACGCTGACGTGCAGTTTTTTCACGTGCCAAATCACTCTGTATCAAGCTGGCCACATGACAACACACCGAAGACCACGCTCCTGCCCAGAGGCCATTTTCCCCCCAGAGCCAAAAGCCTGCTCCCATCTGCTGCTGCCTGCCTGTCTGCTGGCCACATGCCCTGCTATTTGGTGCCTGCACGTCAGCCATCTGCAGGGGTCCAGTTGCTGTGACCACCCCTCCTGGAACAGTAGACACCCGACTGAAGTTCCATTGCTCCACAGCCCAGCACCAGGACCCAGTAGCCCACCCACACCTGCCTCAGGGTTGCCATGTTGGGGGAAACACCATCACAGACCACTGGCAACCCCCAGCCAGAATCAGTGCCGCAGAAGTTGGTATCCTTGTGGAGCAAGTCCTGGTGCATTATGATGCCCTCTTCGGAAGACCACGCGCCAACAATGAAGAATGGAAGAGGATCTGGAAGGACATCGAGGCTGCCATCAACCTGGAGGGGGTGGCAGCCTGTGACATACAACATGTCTGGAAGCACTGGGAGGACTTCAGGTCCAGGACCCTCAGCAAGGCTTGGCGCCTCTTGGAGGCAGCGCATGCAGAGGGGTGCCGGGTCCACCTTACCAACAACCAGATGAGGGTCCTGGAACGTATACGACCAGCGCTCCCCTTCAGGTCCTTCAGGCCCTTCAGAGGCAGACCCGTCTGGAGTCAAGCGGTAAGTGTCCATGTATACTGATTGGACGCAGTGCATGTTGAGGTGTGCCAGGAGTGTGCAGCATGGACATATGTCTTGAAAGGCCCATGTATGGATGTGTATGTACAGGGGCATGAGCCTGCCGCATGTGAGTCCAGTCATGTGTGAGGCACATCAAGGGTGTATGTGTTGAAATGCATGATGTCCAAATGCATGTGGGGATGCACACATGTTTACAATCTGTGTATGTACTATGTCATGGTTGGGGTGTGACACATGGTTGCTGGTTCCACCTTCATGTACGGGCATGACATAAACAGGCGTGTGTGTGTGTTTGACATGTGTACAAATGTGATATGCCATTGATGCATGTGTCACAGACATGTAGGAGGCTGATTGGCAGATGTGACATAGTTGCCAATGATTTCACTGTGACAGGTGGTGGAGATGTACAGATGCATGTATGTCTGGTGGCATGTGTGCATGTGTTCGCACTCCCCGTGTTGCTTGTGACGTCAGGCTAACCTTCGGATGCTCATGCTGTTGTATGTGTATGGATCTTGCTGCCTGCTGCAACATTCTTGTTAATTTGTGCATATGTGTGGGTTCAAATGATATGTGTGTTGGGGAGTGTGATGCTATCTGTGAAGTTTGACACTGCCACTCATGTGCAACTGTCATGTGTGTATCAGACCATTGTACAGTGCCCTGATGCCTGTGTTATGTCTCTCCCTGTCTGCAGCGTCAACTGATAAAGAGGGCCGAGACGGTGCTGTGGAGCACAGCGGCAGGGATCCCACCGCCAACTGGAGACGCAAGGCCCAGCTCCCCTCCCAGGTTGTCATCTCTTCGGGGAGTGAGGAGTCTGGTACCATGTCCGCAGCGGCAGCTTCTGAGGGTAGGTCCAAGAGGCGGAGGTCGGAGGTTGACTTCTCGGCAGCAGAAGGGGCAGCTGAGGAAGATGGCACAGAGTCATCCAGGTTGGTGTGGGGTTTGGTTGAGGAGGAGGCCGTGGAAAGCCCACGTATGGGGCCTGGAGGGGGGCATTCCACTGGTGCTAGTGGTGCAGTACAGGGACCGGGACAGGAGGCAGCACAGGCCATCGCGGAGGTGCCTGTGTGTAATCCTGTCCCCGATTCTGTGACTGCATCATCCCGCACCAGCAGGGATGCCTTCGTCCAGACCCGTTTTGAGGGAGGGGATGCGCGAACAACAACTGGCCTTCCTCTCACTGCAGACGTGGCTATCTGGGACCGGGTTGAGCCTGTCCTGGCTGGGGTGGCGTTGCATCAATGTGGCATTCAGGATGACGTGCAGAGTTCTCATGTGGATAATGCACGTCATTTTGAATGCCTCATTGACCGCGCCGACCTACTAGGATGGGTCAGTAGTGCTGAGTTCCTCCATGTGCTGGAACTTCTATCGACCCCCTCCTCAACTGAACCCCCTATGAACCAGTCGTCCTCTGTGCCATCTTCCTGCCCACGTATTTCCTGGGCACCCTGTAGAGCTGCCCCTGATCCAGCGGCCAGGTTGGTGGAGGACACATCCCTGCCACAGTCGGGAGTCGGACGTCCAGCAGGGGTGGCCACCCCAACAACTGGACCTCAGCAGGAGGAGGATTTGCAGGCATCGGCAGACAGGGCACATGCATGGCAGCAGCAGGCTCAATGTGGGAGCAATGATGGCTCGGGCCATCAACATCACAGGGGCAGGCATCGGCCAGAGGGCAGGAGAACCCTGGATTGGGTGTGTCTTCCATGTGGCAGCAGTTGGGCTGGAAAATAGATGCGGAGCGGTGGTGGGCGGAAGAGGCATGGCTCACTATGGTCAGGGCGTTGAACTCCATGCGCAGGGCATTGAGGCGGGCTGAGCGCCTCGCGGCAACTCGCAGGGAGTTGGAGGAGGCCATGACTGCATCCCTGCGATACCTCGGGGCCAGGGAAGAGGCCTGCCTCCAAGACATTGAAGAGGAGTTCGATGATGCCCTGGCCCTGGACATCAACAAGTGAGCCATTGGACTTGCCCGCCACCTTTGTACATAGGTCTTTAGGGTTAGGTTTCCTTGGTTTTTTCTTTAATTTGGAGGTCATGGACTTTGCTCCACTTTATGTACATAATTATTTTCATGGGATGTTTGTTCGGTTTCCTTTTGTTTGGGCATCATGGACCCTTCGGGCTTGCAGTGTATATAGTTCCAGAATTGTACATACTTTTGTTATTGTTACATCACATGGATCAACGTTTTATTTAAATGTTTTCATGTACTCTTTTTGGACATTGGATATGGACCACTTCACTTTTTTGCTTTGTGGATTTTTATTTTACATTGGATCTTTTTTTTCTATTTTATCATTTCTTACTTTACACGTTTGATATTTCATAATGTTTTTTCATTACGTATTTTAATACAAATCATATATATTCATTATTGGTGTGTACTGTCATTGGTTTTGTGCATGTCTCAATGAGCATTGTCTCAGTCATGTGTTGGCACTGTGTGGCTCTGTTGTCCGTTTCTCCATGGCCATGGTGGTTATTTTGAGGCTCTCATGGCATGGGTAATTTGGGAGTGGGTGCAGTGGATAGTTGTGTGCATGTACTGGGGCAGGGGGGATTTGTGTTGGCATTAGGCCCATGGGTCTGTTTTGTTAGAACATGGTGTTTGGCGAGCAACATATCGGGGCCTGCTGGCCTATATGTTTTGGTAAAGGCTAAATTCTTTCGCATGCTGAGTATGGCAGTGGCTTTGTTATTTAGCTGACTGTCATAGGTGTTCTAAAAAGATGAGCCAAAAAAGCCCTTGGAGATTGCATCAAAGCATTTTTTATAATTTTGCTAGTGCTAGTAGGTGCACAACATATTTTATGCTTACACATTTTTTCAAGAAATGATGCTATTTCATAATATACATCTTTGATCAAAATACATTCATCTTGTTTTGGAAATGCATTGGAAAAGAGAGGGTGATAAACATAGTTATAACAAGAGTTTAGCAAATAAAAAAAATCTAACAAGTATATTACACAGAGCCAACATCAATAATGTTTTTTTGTCTTGAGTGGATAATGTATGCAAGACAGCATGGTGTCTGTGAGTTCTTGAAGAGACAGGGACCTAGTCGTTGGTCAACGTCAGGAATCAGATCAAGTAATGGAACGGGATTGTGGGATTAAAGCCCTCAAGGTTATGTAGTCCCGTGACGTTTCGGCAATGAGCCTTCTTCATGGGCCTCGACTTGGTCTCCCCTGTGTGTAGCAAAAAGGGAGAAAGTAAAAAAAATGTTGAGTAAAAATGGGGGGCAAACTTGCTGTAGAGTTCATCTAAATAGAGGGACAAGTCTAGCGCTAGTCTGACCTGCATGCATTAAAAAGTAATTAGGACCAATTGGGGGTACAACAATAGAGTTGTCCTGAAGCTTGCTGGCACTTGGATACTAACCTGGACGGGAGTCCGGGGTTCAAATTAACTTCTCGATGTTGAAGACGGGGAGTTCTCTAGAACTGTTGGACATCGGGTCTTAACAAGGAGGAAGTTGAATGTAGATGGTAAATCTACTGTGATTGCTGGATGGTAAAAAGTGGAGATGGAGATAGAACACAACAATGTGTGTCTCAGTGAAGTGAAGATTCAAGTAAAAAGTCAACAGCTAATAATATCCCCATAAATGCGACCATGAAGTACCTGGGGCACAGTGGTGTCCTGCCTGCAAGGAGTGCTGGGCTGGGTGCTGCAGGGAAGCAATCCCATGTTCGAGGTGCCTGGTCGGTATGTTGCAGGCTGGGAAAATGTGCACACAAATGGAGAAAGCGATGCCCAATGTCAATAAGGCTGTTTTTGCATTTCTAAGAGATGTTTTCACAATGAAAATATTATGTTTCGTAGCACATACATTTTTCGCAGAGATGGAGTCCATCTTACTTATGCTGCAATCACATTTTTCTGAGAAGTGTACAAAATGCATTGCAAACTTTTTTGGAATTACAGTCATCTATTTTGCAGTAGATGTTGACGATTTCAAGTTTTTCAAAAACACCACCAAAAGGCTCTTTTCAGAGCCACCACTTCCTCCCAGAGAAAAGTTTTGCTAGGGCATCACCCCAAATCTTTATATGTGCTCGAACTGTCTGCGGACCTCTACAAATTGCACAGGGCCCTGCACTATTTATTTGCCACTTTTATTTTTAAACTGTGAAAGGTGGCTCTGAAAAGAGACTTTTTTTTTATTTTTGTTCTTTTATATTTTTTTGTTTTTTTACACACGACAGACACACTAGGAGAGGAGGGGAAAGGAGGGTAAGGACGGGACACCAACCACAGTGCTAAGAAAGGGCAGGTGGAGAGAGGAAGATGTAGGGTGGGCCTTATTTAGGTAGTGGGCACACCTTCTCATGCTGCATGACCGCAGTCTCAAAAGCACTCCGAAGACTCTCCCCCCTGCAAAGTACTGTGTTGCAGTATATACACAATATTGTGACCCTCGAAAGGAAAGGGTCAACAGAATCGTGAATGGCCTGTGAGGCAGCTGGAGGGATGCGCTCTCCCACAGGAGTGTCTCTTGTGGTGAGAGGAGAGGAAACAGAGGATGTGGTAGAGGAACTCAACGTACTATGTTCATCACAAGGTACAACCTTGCGAATGGCCCCACCGTGGAATGAAGTTAGGTGTCGCTTCATGGATGTCGTACCAAAGCTGTACGAACCACGCCTCCCACGACTCAGCACCATTTTGCACTGGTTGCAGGTGACCTTGTTTGCGTGTGCTTTTGGTACATCACCATGAATACATCACCATGAATGGTAAATAACCGCCACACCCAAGACTCCCGGCCAATGCTGGTAGTAGGGACTTCCACTACCTAATCCTCTTCATACTCTTCATCCTCCTCCTCTACATCCTCATGCCTGTTCCCTTCTGCAGGCCCTTGGGGAGGTGGTGGTGGTGGAGGGTTTGGGGGTGGTGCTGAGGCAGATGTAGCACCAGCTGGAGCAGCTGCAGCCATGGATGCCATCAGGGTTGATGAGATAATCTCAGCAAGAGCAGCAAAGGCAGCAAAAGTCAATCTGCAATAGCCAGAAGCACAATGAAGTTCAGCTCTGGGGTGTGGCCTTTTATAGGGGTGGAGGGGTGCGCGTCGTGGACAGATTGAACACCCCAAAATGGTTCAAAAAGTTCCGAAAAGTGTGTGGAAACCAGGGTCATTGTCTGGGACATGTGCAATGGTGAATTTGTACTGTAAAATACTTTGGATTGTCTGAAAAAGTACTTTTAAAATGTTCTGGGACCCGGACAGTGTCCGCAAATCAGGACACACACTCAGCGTGGGTGCAGTCACATGATGACATCATGAACACGTCCGCAAAAGGAACGGCTGTCCGCAGGAATGCACAGGAACGGTCGTGCGCATGAGCGCATGTGCTCTACGGACAGTGTTCGGGTCCTCAAGCAAATTAAAAGTGTGACACAAGTGAGATGGACAGTTACGGACAGGCGCGATGTTAGTACGACTTATGGGTGTGGTGCACATGTGCGTAGATGTTCTACAGAATGTACAGACATGTATAGTGTCCTTAGGACACCCACATTTTGCTAATTACGGACATTCCAGATAGGCGCACTTTCCGCAGACACCTCAACTGCCTTTTTAAGAAAAATAAGACACAAAGGGCCTCATTACGACCCTGGCGGTAAGGGGTTAACGCCAGCGTTAGCTGCGCCGACCCCTTACTGCCAACTACGAGGTCCCTTAGCGCCATGGCGCTTTTAACACCTGCTTTTAGCAGGTGTTAAAATCCATGGCGCTAAGGGACCATGGAGTTAATTACGCCACCGTAATTTACGGTGGCGTAATTAACGCCTTCCCCACTCCCATTATGCCCTATGGGGCAAAAATGGGAATGGGGAAGGGTAAATGGGGATTGGGGACTTACCGCCCCGCCGACCTCGGAATGGGGCGGTAAGTCCGCCAACCACCATGGCGTAAACGTAGTTTACGCCATGGTGGTAAAGTCAAGGCCCAGGCGGTAACTTACCGCCTGGGTCGTAATGAGGCCCAAAGGATTGAATTAAAAGAAACATAATATTTTTTTTTATTATTATAGTTATTTTTTATAACTTCTTTTTTTTTTCTTTCACCTGTTGAAGCAACTCACATGCAGAAAGATTTAGAAATCTAGTTCCAGTCTCAAGTGTATGAACAACAGCATAACATAAGGTTGAAAATCCACGTTCATACAATAAATGAAAAATGTATTCAACATTGATGCTGAATCATGAATCTTCTTGTACAATGACATTCTGACGCAGAGATTTGCACCTTTCCGATCATCCAATCTCCCTCCAGCACCAGTTGGAAAAAGCATAGGGAAACAAGGGGCTTCTAATGTATTTTCCCAGATACAAATCGTTTCACCTTTCATTGCTTTCATGAGATACAATTCTGAACTGTCACCCATGACTTCCCGTAAGTGTTGAGGTTGAATAGTGTAATGTTCATACAAACTATTCCCTTCTGCAACAGTTATACGCTGAAACTGACCTTCATTGCTTTTGTTTGTTGACTCAACATCAAGCATAGACAGTCTGCTACTAATAGACTGCCTTTGTATAAAATACTTTGCTCCAATAGAAACGCCAATGCATTTTTCACTTTTCCAATATTGATAAGCTGTTGCCAAATGCTCTTATCTTTCGTGGCAACATCATTTACCAATACAAACAAAGAATCTGCAATGTCACGCTTCACTCCTAGAGTATTAACATGTTCTTCCAAATTCAGTGGTAAATACACACCTTTGCCTCTCACACCTTACACACATGACTTCTTAGGCAGATTTGAAGCCTTTGTTTGCAATCTAACAATAACTTGGTACGGATGAACAGTTTGCAATGCAATCACTTCAAACATGTTCATTTGTGAAGCACAACAGGGATATCAGGAACTACAACAACCTTTAAGACACTTATTGGTGGAATACGTGTTTGATTATAAAATCCAACACAGTGTCAACAAACATAAAGTGCCTCCCTTGCGTCAAATCGTTCTTTTACAAACAAATACAGATGAAGATCTTTCCAAACATCTTCTACAGTGTGTTTAATTTTGTTCTCAACATACACTAGTTGCACTTGAGACTTATATAAAGTGTGTCAACAAGATACACGAACAATGTCAGGTCTTTCAGGAGAAGACAACTCAAACATTGCAATACTTCTTTTATACAGTTGGAAAATCTGATCCTTTGAAAGCGCAGAATCATCATTTTCACTTCCTGTAAGAATTTCATCTACATACACATACTCTTTTAAATGCATCATATTTATCGTATGCATTGTAGGAACTAAACTTTCTACAATTCCAGTCAAAACTATTTCATTTAAAACTGCAAGAGACATATTTGCAGGGTAATTCATAGAAATTCGCACAAAAATGGCGCACGCGGCTGGTGCACAGTGTCCCCGTGTGATACACTGCGCCAGCCGCGTGCGAAAAAATCCTTTTCATCGCACAGCATATTCATGAATTTTAGCCTCCGAAACCAGCCGTGGCGCAGAGTGGCGCAGCGACCCTGCAGCAGCGCCAGTTACGCCCCCAAGAACGCCCTCGCGCAAGGAAAAGCCTTCAAAATTCCCAAATCATCGCAATGGGCTGCGCTAACCCTGGACCAGTTCACAGGGCTGGCAAACAGCAAACGGCAAGCGTGGAACGTGTATTTCAGTGGTTCGCGGGAAGTTCCACACGCGATTGTCCTGTGTACGTGTACATCAGGGGTGCGTGGGAAGTAACACACGCAAAAACAGCAGAGTACGTGTATTCCAAGGGTGCGCGGGAAGTATCACACGCAAAAGCTGCAGGGTACGTGTATTTCAGGGGTGCGCAGGAAGTATCACACGCAAAAGCAGCAGGGTACGTGTATCTCAGGGGTGCGCGGGAAGTATCACAAGCAATTCCATCAGGGTACGTGTATTCCAGGAGTGCGCGGGAAGTATCACACGCAAAAGCAGCAGGGTACGTGTATTTCAGGGGTGTGCAGGAAGTATCACACGCGATTCGATCAGGGTACGTGTATTCCAGGGGTGCGCGGGGAGCACCACACGCAAAAACAGCAGGGTACGTGTATTCCAGGGGTGCACGGGAAGTATCACACGCAAAAGCAGCAGGGTACGTGTATTTCAGGTGTGCACGGGAAGTATCACACGCAAAATCAGCAGGGTACGTGTATTTCAGGGGTGCGCGGGAAGTATCACACACGATTCCATCAGGGTATGTGTATTCCAGGGGTGCGCGGGAAGTATCACACGCAAAAGCAGCAGGGTACGTGTATTTCAGGGGTGCACAGGAAGTATCACACGAGATTCCATCAGGGTACGTGTATTACAGGGGTGCGCAGGGAGCACCACACGTGAATTGCACGTGTGGGTCCTCCCAGATTTTCCCTCTACACCCTCCACAGCCCCTGCAGGTGGCCCACACCACAGGGGCCTACCCTGCACATGTCCTGTAGGCACCCCATCCACCATGGCCATGCCCCCCAGCCAACCCACATGTCACCTTGCACTACTGCCCATCAACGCATGTCCCCCTGCACCCCCAGCCACCAGGGGCAGCCTTCACCAGGCCCCCACCCATGTCTCCCACCACCCCCACCCCCCAGCAGTGCAGGGGCACCCTCCACCAGGACCCCACACATGTCCCCCTGCACCCCCACCCCCAGCAGTGCAGGGGCAGCCTCCATCAGGCCCCCACTCATGTCGCCCACCACCCCCACCCCCCAGCAGTGCAGGGGCAGCCTCCACCAGGCCCCCACTCATGTCTCCCACTACCCCCACCCCCCAGCCACCAGGGGCAGCCTCCACCAGGCCCCCACTCATGTCTCCCACCACCCCCACCCCCCAGCAGTGCAGGGGCACCCTCCACCAGGACCCCACACATGTCCCCCTGCACCCCCACCCCCCAGCAGTGCAGGGGCAGCCTCCACCAGGCCCCCACTCATGTCTCCCATCACCCCCACCCCCCAGCAGTGCAGGGGCAGCCTCCACCAGGCCCCCACTCATGTCCCCTATCACCCCCACCTCCCCGCCACCAGGGGCAGCCTCCACCAGGCCCCCACCCATGTCTCCCACCACCCCCACCCCCCAGCAGTGCAGGGGCACCCTCCACCAGGACCCCACACATGTCCCCCTGCACCCCCACCCCCAGCAGTGCAGGGGCAGCCTCCATCAGGCCCCCACTCATGTCGCCCACCACCCCCACCCCCCAGCAGTGCAGGGGCAGCCTCCACCAGGCCCCCACTCATGTCTCCCACTACCCCCACCCCCCAGCCACCAGGGGCAGCCTCCACCAGGCCCCCACTCATGTCTCCCACCACCCCCACCCCCCAGCAGTGCAGGGGCACCCTCCACCAGGACCCCACACATGTCCCCCTGCACCCCCACCCCCCAGCAGTGCAGGGGCAGCCTCCACCAGGCCCCCACTCATGTCTCCCATCACCCCCACCCCCCAGCAGTGCAGGGGCAGCCTCCACCAGGCCCCCACTCATGTCCCCTATCACCCCCACCTCCCCGCCACCAGGGGCAGCCTCCACCAGGCCCCCACTCATGTCTCCCACCACCCCCACAACCCAGCAGTGCAGGGGCACCCTCCACCAGGACCCCACACATGTCCCCCTGCACCCCCACCCCCCAGCAGTGCAGGGGCAGCCTCCACCAGGCCCCCACTCATGTCCCCCTGCACCCCCACCCCCAGCAGTGCAGGGGCAGCCTCCATCAGGCCCCCACTCATGTCGCCCACCACCCCCACCCCCCAGCAGTGCAGGGGCAGCCTCCACCAGGCCCCCACTCATGTCTCCCACTACCCCCACCCCCCAGCCACCAGGGGCAGCCTCCACCAGGCCCCCACTCATGTCTCCCACCACCCCCACCCCCCAGCAGTGCAGGGGCACCCTCCACCAGGACCCCACACATGTCCCCCTGCACCCCCACCCCCCAGCAGTGCAGGGGCAGCCTCCACCAGGCCCCCACTCATGTCTCCCATCACCCCCACCCCCCAGCAGTGCAGGGGCAGCCTCCACCAGGCCCCCACTCATGTCCCCTATCACCCCCACCTCCCCGCCACCAGGGGCAGCCTCCACCAGGCCCCCACTCATGTCTCCCACCACCCCCACAACCCAGCAGTGCAGGGGCACCCTCCACCAGGACCCCACACATGTCCCCCTGCACCCCCACCCCCCAGCAGTGCAGGGGCAGCCTCCACCAGGCCCCCACTCATGTCTCCCATCACCCCCACCCCCCAGCAGTGCAGGGGCAGCCTCCACCAGGCCCCCACTCATGTCCCCTATCACCCCCACCTCCCCGCCACCAGGGGCAGCCTCCACCAGGCCCCCACTCATGTCTCCCACCACCCCCACAACCCAGCAGTGCAGGGGCACCCTCCACCAGGACCCCACACATGTCCCCCTGCACCCCCACCCCCCAGCAGTGCAGGGGCAGCCTCCACCAGGCCCCCACTCATGTCTCCCACCACCCCCACCCCCCAGCAGTGCAGGGGCAGCCTCCACCAGGCCCCCACTCATGTCTCCCACCACCCCCACCCCCCAGCCACCAGGGGCAGCCTCCACCAGGCCCCCACTCATGTCCCCTATCACCCCCACCCCCCAGCAGTGCAGGGGCAGCCTCCACCAGGCCCCCACTCATGTCCAACTCATGTCTCCCTGCACCCCCACCCCCCAGCAACCAGGGGCAGCCTCCACCAGGCCCCCACTCATGTCTCCCACCACCCCCACCACCCAGCCACCAGGGCAGCCTCCACCAGGCCCCCACTCATGTCCCCTATCACCCCCACCCCCCAGCACTGCAGGGGCAGCCTCCACCAGGCCCCCACTCATGTCCAACTCATGTTTCCCTGCACCCCCACCCCCTGCCACCAGGGGCAGCCTCCACCAGGCCCCCACTCATGTCTCCCACCACCCCCACCCCACTAACACCAGGGGCAGCCTCCACCAGGCCCCCACTCATGTCTCCCATCACCCCCACCCCCCAGCAGTGCAGGGGCAGCCTCCACCAGGCCCCCACCCATGGCCCCCATCACCCCCACCCCCCAGCAGTGCAGGGGCAGCCTCCACCAGGCCCCCACTCATGTCTCCCATCTCCCCCACCTCCCAGCAGTGCAGGGGCAGCCTCCACCAGGCCCCCACTCATGTCCCCTATCACTCCCACCCCCCAGCAGTGCAGGGCCAGCCTCCACCAGGCCCCCACTCATGTCTCCCATCACCCCCACCCCCCAGCAGTACAGGGGCAGCCTCCACCAGGCCCCCACTCATGTCCCCTATCACCCACACCCCCCAGCAGTGCAGGGGCAGCCTCCACCAGGCCCCCACTCATGTCCAACTCATGTCTCCCTGCACCCCCACCCCCCAGCCACCAGGGGCAGCCTCCACCAGGCCCCCACACATGTCTCCCACCACCCCCACCCCCCAGCCACCAGGGGCAGCCTCCACCAGGCCCCCACTCATGTCCCCTATCACCCCCTGTTAGGGAGAATTCTCTGTTTAGGCTGAATGTCCTAACCTAGTGAGTGCCCCAGCGGCTTTGCTGGATTTCTGGAGTTTGTTTTTTCCATCCTGCCAAGAGTGAGACTCTTTTTCTTCCACTCTTGGAAATGAATGTGTGTAATTCCTTTGAATGTCAATGTGTTCTATGGGCTATGGGGTCTTTTACTCCAAAGGGTCTCATATGTTTTGCTTTGTGTGTTACACCGCACCCTACATGCCGTAACACTGGGGCGTCCTAGCGGACCTCCACCATAGACTCCATACCCGGGGACTGACTACTGTCTGCCCGGGCATGTAAAGTCACCATTGGCTTTACTAGACCTAAATTTACTAACAGAACTAGTACACACCATCTTATTGTGGACGTGCTAGTAGGGGTAATTCGATTACTCCTAGGTCTGTTACTCGAGGGGGCACTGTCCCACCCCCCCTCGTCGAGTTTTGGCTGGTGGCAGTGGAAACTACTTGTTATGTTCGACCCCGAACATAACCCTATGGGATTCTTCCCATTGTTGGAGATTGATACTTTTCCTCGTTAATCTCTAACATACCATCGGTTTACTTATCTTAAATAAGTTTACCGGATGGTATTTTCTGCCAGAAATCGGTTTTTAAAATGACGTCTGTGTTCGTCTCTGTGACTCCTAAACCAAAGGTTGAGCCCTTTGTTCCACTTTTGGCGGGCTTCTGTACAGAGACCCTCCAAAGTGGTGCCATTCTGTCTGGGTTACCACAGGGGGATTGGAGGGGGTTTAGGCACCCTGGACCGAGTTGCCTTGCCAACTCCGGTCGCACTCTGGTGTGATTGGCCCAAGTGGTGAGCCTCCCCGCTCCCCACTTAGCGTGTGTTGATTGACAGCTAGGCTGAATGAATGGGGGTTTTCTGTATAAAAGCAGGGCTTTTGGGACTGGATCTTCAGAAGTCGCCACAGGACCTAAGAATCCGACGAGGGTAACGCTGAGCCGACCTGCACGACGACACCTCCGGTGGAGCCCTGCGGAACCGACTCACCACTTCCCGACGACAGAGGAGATCTCCCTGCCGGAGAGTCTCTTCCCCTGACTGGTGGGAACAACCAGTCCCCTTTCCATTTTCTTCGCTCCAGGATGCAGTGGTCGAATTGCCCATGCAGAGCACCTCGGCAACCGGATAGCCACTACCCCTGTACCGCGACCAAAAGGTGGTGCCTTGTGACGGAGCACTCAGCAGCTGGTCTCTTCCCTGGTGGTGCACCGGACTTCACTTTTCTTCGACGACGAGATCATCTCTACTCTTGGCAAAGACCCGACGTGCATCCACCACCAGGAACAACTGCCCCCGCCGGAGCTGTCTCTCCACAAACAAGGTACCGTGTCCACCTGGCTTCCCTTTCTGCCGGATCGATTGAGGTATCTTAATCCTCGCCTTTCCATTGGGTCGCCTCCAAGCTTTCTCTAGCGTGTTGTTCTGAACTGGTCCAATCTTCCGAAAACAATTTGCTACAAAGACTCGGACGCATTTCCAGTAAGAGACTTTTTGGGACTTATCGTCTTGCCTCTCTCCGAGTGGGCCTGGCCTCTGAACTTCATGATCTATCGTGGTTCTTGTCTTCTTGCCTTGCATTTTTCCGTGAAGTATCGAACTGTGTTGATTTCGTAACCTGATTATTTTTCTCTCCCGTCCTAAACGAATACTAGAGTGCCATCTAGGTTGAAGCATACACCTCTGTCTGCAAATAAGTGATGCTGGTAGAACCTAGACTTGTCGAACTATTGTTAGGGGGATTGAACTGTTTTCTTCGTAGAGTAATTGTAATTGAAGTGCTTGCCGTGATAGTGCCAGAGTGTTTTCTATAGATGTGTCGTTATAAATAAATACCTTTATATCTTTACACCGAAGCCTTGTTGAGTGTTTGCTTGTCTTACTGTGTGAAATTGCCCTATGTTGTATACTCCACATATTGCCTAACTCTTCTTGAGGGAAGTCTGACTGCTCAGCCACAGCTACCAAGTGAATCTGTGTGGTACAGACTGCTACCAAGTGGGTTTACTGCCAAACACCTGTAGTCCTAAATCTTTTGCAGTGGTCCCAGAGGGAACTGCGCAGGTTTCCGCCTAATACCCCCACACCACAGCAGTGCAGGGGCAGCCTCAACCAGGCCCCCACTCATGTCCAACTCATGTCTCCCTGCACCCCCACCCCCCAGCCACCAGGGGCAGCCTCCACCAGGCCCCCACTCATGTCTTCCACCACCCCCACCCCACTGCCACCAGGGGCAGCCTCCACCAGGCCCCCACCCATGTCTCCCATCACCCCCACCCCCCAGCAGTGCAGGGGCAGCCTCCACCAGGCCCCCACCCATGTCTCCCATCACTCCCACCCCCCAGCAGTGCAGGGGCAGCCTCCACCAGGCCCCCACCCATGTCTACCATCACCCTCACCACTCAGCAGTGCAGGGGCAGCCTCCACCAGGCCCCCACTCATGTCTCCCATCACCACCACCCCCCAGCCACCAGGGGCAGCCTCCACCAGGCCCCCACTCATGTCCCCCAGCCAACATGTCAACACAATCTAGATCCCTGGCCCTTATGGTCAGCCTCCAAATGCCAAACACCCACCTGAGTATTGCATCCACCCACTTAGAAATGGCAAAAACATGATATAACCACAATTGCAAGTTTGGAAAGGAACACATGTCCCTCACATACACCCAATGGGTGTCAGTGAATGTCAAACACATATAATGATATGCATGAAACCAATGAGATGATACTACACATTGAAGTTTGAAGAAAAACATGTATTAAACGCAACATAAACCAAAAATAAACAAACAATAATGGAAATTATTTAAAAAAAAACAAGCAGGTACGTGAAATAATGCAAAACCACAAATCATAATGCAAACGAAAGGTGTCACAGTCCACAAACTTGTCCAAAAGGTCCAAAAAAAAAGCTAAACCAAAGGAAACCTAACACTAACTACAGAACTATTTACAAGGGCAGCGGGCTAGTCCGATGGCTAACTTCGGGATGTTCCAGGCCAGGGCATCATCGAACTCCTAATCAATGTCCCGGAGGCGCTCCTCCTCCATGGCCCCGAGGGTCCGCAGGGCCGTCCACATGTTCCCCCCAAACTCCCTCCGGATTGCCACGAGGCACTCGGCCCGCCTCAGGGCCCTCCGCATGGAGTTCTCCGCCCTGACCATCGTGAGCCGTGCCTCTTCCGCCCGCTGCCGCTCCGCATCTATGGTGTGGCCCAACCGCTGCCACACGGAAGACACTTCCTGTCCTGGGTCCTCCTGCCCTCCGGCCGATGCCTGCCCCTCCGATGTCGAAGGCCCCGAGCCATCATGGCTCCCACCACGTTGCTGCTGCTGCGCCTCTGCCCGTGCACTGCCTCCTGCTGCCTGCACATCCTCCGCTGGCTGGGGTGCAGTCGTTGATGTGGCCACCCCTGCTGGACGTCTGACTGCCGACTTTGGCAGGGATGCCTCCTCCACCAGCCTGGCCGGACAATCAGAGGAAGCTCCACAGGGCACCCAGGTGACTATGGATGGGAAGATGGCACAGAGGACGGCTGGCGCATAGGGGGTTCAGTTGAGGAGGGGGTCGTAGCAAGCCCCATCAAACGGAGGAATCCGGCCTGGGTGACCTGTCCCAGTAGGCCAACGCGGTCAACGAGCCATTCGAGATGACGTGCAGTCTCCTCGTGAAAAGACTGCAGGTCACCTCGCATGGCCCGTTGACGCAACGCCACACCTGTCAGGACAGGCTCAACCCGGACCCGCATAGCCACGTCCGCAGGCAGAGGAAGGCCAGTTGTCGTGAGCTCATCCCCTGCCTGGACGTAGGCATCCCTGCTGGTGCAAGATGATGCAGTGACAGGATCAGGGACAGGATTGCACACAGGCACCTTTCGGCGACCTGTGCTGCCTCCTGTCCCTGGTCCTGCACTGCACCACTAGCACCAGTGGAATCCCCACCTCCAGACCCCGTCTCTGTTGCTTGCACGGCCTCCTCCTCCACCAAACCCCCCACCAACCTGGATGACTCCGTGGCATCTTCCCCCGTTGGGCCCTGTGGGGTCCCAGCTGCCCCTTCTGCTGCCGAGGAGTCCAACTCCGACCTCCGCCTCTTGGACCTCCCCCCGGCAGCTGCGGCCTGGTACGCGGCACCGGACTCCTCACTCCCCGACGAGATCACAACCTGGGAGGGGAGCCGGGCCTTGCGTCTCCGGCTGGCGGTGCGATCCCCACCGCTGTGCTCCACAGCACCTTCTCCGCCCTCTTCATCAGTTGACGCTGCAGACAGGGAGAAATAAAACACAGGCATCAGGCCACTGTACAATGGACACATACACACATGACAGTTGCACATGAGTGGCATTGGCAAACCTCAGACATGGCATCACAATTGGCAACACACATGTCATTTCTACATGCACACATGAGCCATACCACAGCCACATCGCAACTACCAGCACCATCCATACACATACAACAGCATGAGCAGGCAAAGGTGAGCCAGACATCACATGCAACACAGGGAGTGCACTACACATGCACGCACACCACCACACTTGCATGCATGTGTACACCTCAGCCAACTGTCGCAGTGTTCCGATGGGCATCCATGTCACATCTTCCAATCAGGCTTCCACTTCCCGCTGTCACATGCATCCATGTTGCATCACTGTTGCACCCTTGTCAAATGCACACACATGCACATGTACACAGTGCTGATACATGCAGCTGAAACAACATACATGCGTGACATCACGAACATGCCTACTTACATAAACATTCATACAAACATCTGTGCCCACACAACTGCATTTGGCATGCAAGCCTACACACAAAAGCACCATCCATGTCTCACACATGACAGCGCTCGCATGTGTTAGCCTCACGGTCCTGTACACCCCCACCCATACTCGGCCCCATACAAACAGATGTGCAACCAGCACACTACTGGCACATCACCACACGCACAGCTTACAATCATGATGCATGTACACTTACCGCTCGACTCCAGACGGGTCTGCCTCTTAAGGACCTGGACGTGGAGCGCTGGGGATATGCGTTCCAGGACCCTCATCTGATCTTCCGACAAGTGGCCCCGGCGCCCCTTAGCATCCGCTGCCTTCAAGAGGCGCCGGGCCTTGTTCAGGGTCCTGGACCTGAAGTCCTCCCAGCGCTTCTTGACATGTTGGAAGTCGCGGACTGCCACCCCCTCCGCGTTGATGGCAGTCACGATGTCCGTCCATATCCGAGTCCATCCTTCCTTGTAGGCGCGCACACTTCCGTAGAGGGCATCATACTGCCCCAGGACTTGCTCTACCAGGACACCAACTTCCCTGGCACTGAAGCTGGTGCCCCTCTGCCTCTCTGGCCGGGGGCTGTCAGTGGTGCCAGATGTTGCAGTGCCCGACATGACAACCCCAGAGGCATGAGTGGGTGGACAACTGGGTCCTGGGGCTGGGCTGTGGAGCGATGGAATCCCAGTTGGGAGTCTTCGGTTCCAGCAGGGGTGGTCACAGCAACAGCACCCCTGGCTGATGTGCAGGCAGCAAATGGCAGGGCACGTGGGCAGCAGGCAGTCAGGCAGCAGCAGATGGCAGGTGGGAGCGTGCTCGGGGCTTTGGGGGGCAGTAAATCGGCTTTCTGGGCAGGAGCGTGGTCTTCCGTGTGCTTACGCATGGCCAGCTTGATACGGAGTGATTTGGCACGTGAAAAGTCCTGCACGTCTGCGTGTAATTCGAGGAAAGGCCCTTAGCGCGTAAGCGCGTCTGCACGCATACACGATTTCATTGGCCCAAAGGCCCCCATGTGCAGCTGTGTCGTCACGCGCATGGCCGTAGAGAATGGTGCGTGTAAAAAAAAAGAGATACACTTCCGAGTGTCAAAGCGTGTAATTGGTGGAAATGGCCTCATCGCATATGCGCGTCTGTGACGTGTGTATAAAAGGTACGTGTAGAACGCCATTTCCTTGGACGTGCTTTTCGTGGAGAGCGAGTGGGTGAAATCTGTACTTCTTGTCGGTTCACACGCGATTTACTTCACGGCGTTTCCAGTTCGCACTCCCTGTTACCTCAGAAAGCTTTTTCTCTTTTCCTCTTTTTCCTGGGCCTGTTTCCTCAAACAGCATTCCCTTCTACTGTTGTCCTGTCTCCTCAGACAGCGTCCAATTCTTCTTTTGGCGGGGTGTTGCCAAGGCGCACACGCGCATATTTTTCACGCTTTTGTTCCTGGCAGACGGTGAGTCGCGCACGTATTTAACATCTGTGCTTGCCCCGTGTGTCGCGTACCCCTTCAGAGGTCATTCTAGGCTGCGTGTGACACGCATACGTTCATTCTTGCATTTCTGGGTACCACAGCGTAACGCAGGTTTATTTTTCCACGCACGTGGTCTTGGACGGGTTGCGTGCACCTTACTTCCCTTTTTTGGGGTGCCTGTGCGTTGCGTTACCCATCATCTTTCCCCAGGGGTGACATACAGCCTTGCTAGAGCACTAGGGTACGATTACCATCTGGTACCCAACCCCTGTGACCCCCAATTGCCCAGGACAATAGTTCACATCGACTCCCATACGCACAGTAACATCAGTGCCATGGCTGGGAGGCGAACAAGCCGTAAGGGTGACAAAGGTGGCCGAGCCCCAAGTGGTGGCCGTGGTGGATCCGGTAGGGGACGTGGCTGTGACTTGCAGGGTGCCCCTTACCCCCCATGTGTGGAGGAGCAGTCAGGGACACCCATGCCCCCCTCTCGTTGAGGTTAACGTGGCTGACACCATCCATGCTCAGCCCTTGTTGGACCAGCCCACTGTGGAACCAGACCTGGCACAGGGTGACTCCATGGCTGACTTCCAGGTCAGCAGGTCTAGGCCACGTGCGCCGGTGAACGTTGGTGTCATCAGGCCACGTGGATCAGGGGCAGCTAGGTCATCTGCTGCCCCGCGTAGGCAGGCTGGGAAGGCTGCAGGGGCAGCTGCGGCTCCATCCACCCCACCTCTCACACACCCAGCCAGGACAGTGTCGGTCCAAGTCCATCATGCTGACATTCCCCCTGACACCATCACACTTGAGCTAATGCCTGCACCAACTCCCATGCTGAGTGTGCAATCCCACACTCCTAGTACAGAGTCCACCGGGGCTCCTGCCCATAGTGTCCAGAGCGGCGTAGGACACTCAGGATCCCCACCACCTTCCAAGCGGAAGAGGAAGAGTGCTCGTCCAGTAGAGGCTGATGCCCCAGACACGGCTACACAGTCCGGCCCGTCAAGGAAGCCCAGCTTCAATGAGGTCGAACTGAATGCACTTGTAGAGTATGTGTCCGCACATGACCGCAAAATGGTGATTGTTGCAGGATCCAAGACCCCACCTGCACAACGTCAGGCACACTGGCAGACCATTGCGGATATCATAAGTGCCCTTGGAATCGTGAGGCGCACAGCTACTGAATGCTACAAGCGCTGGAATGACCTGAAGCGCAGGGCAAAGAATAAGCTGGCCTCAAGTCATGTCGCAACTCTAGTGACTGGAGGTGGGTCTCCAGCAGACGACATAGAACTCACTCCACATGAGCAGGTTGCTGGGACCTACGTCACGGAGGAACAGATCCAAGGCGTGGGAGAACTGGCAGATTACGAGGCATTGTCCGGTGAGTGCACATGCATGTGTGTGTCATCCATGTGCATGGTGTGTGTGGGAGGGCTTCTGTTTGGGTGCCAGGTGAGGGTGTGTGTGCCTGAGTGGTTTGGGTCACCCATGTGCCTCTTCCTATACATTCTGCGCACCAGCATTTGGGTATAGCAGCATCCCTTCTGCCAACATTAGACATCCAGCCCAACACCACGCCAGTTGCCCTTCGAGTGTCATCTTGCCACAACATTGTTGCTTATTTACCTCTGTTTATTCAGGCAGAATGTTTGCATACCACCACTTTTACTCGGGATTTCTCAGTCCTATTGTCACATGTCTGACATGGCTATGGTACAGTGGACTGGCTTTGTTTACTGGACATGATTTGTTTGGACATGTCCCTGTGCTATAGGACCATTTTGGACTGGCAGCTGCAGGTTAAACATTTGAACCATTTCAATGAAAAAATCAATTTCATTAGCAAACTGGACTGAATGAACAATTGGTGACCTCCTCTCCCTCTTCACTTCATGGCTAGGGTACATGCCATCTGTGTGATGGCATGTGTATTTGACCTGCCAATCACTGGCCAATGTGTGATGCCACTGCTAGGCAGCATGCAGCAAATGTGTTCTTCTTCCATCTTGGTGTCATCAATGTGTGCCATCTGCCTACCCTTCACACGCAGTGACGGTGCATGCATGGGAGTGTTTTAGTCATGTGGGACATGTGTCAATCAAGTACTGTTTCTGTAGCCTCTCAGCCCTAATTGTGTGCCATAGTGCTAATGCCTGTTTCCATTTGTTTTCTTTTATGTCTTTGCAGGGGATGACGCACTTGATACTGCTGGGGTTGTGGAGATGGTGCAGACCCAGGAGGGGTCTGAGGGCCGACCGACCACCAGTGAGGGACATGGTGTGTCGGTGGGTGAGAACCCACAACTGCTGCAGGTCGTGCTCTCAAGGGGTGTCTCTGGCTGCTACTCCCCCGAGCTGTATTCAGGTGTCGATTCGGATGATGAGACCTATGTGCCGTCACAGGTGAGTGTTCCTGGGAGGAATTCTGTTCTGTCCGACCCACCTGCACCAGGGTTAGAACCCTCAATGGGGATGTCAGTGTTGGCAGGTACGCCTTTGGTGGTTACGGATGCAGGGTCACACTCCGCGACATCTGATCCTGTTCCTGGGCCAGCAGATCAGAGGGGGAATGCAGTCCTGCAGCCTCAGGCAGTGCCAGCACAGCAAGGCGCAGTTCGCCTTGCCCCAGACAGGTGTGGTGCCCGCGGACGTGGTGGCCGTCAGCCACCTGGCAATACCGCATGGGAGCAATCCATATACGGTATGGCAACCCAACAGGCAGCATCATCAGAGATGATGGCTCAGGCCATGGATAGGGTGGCCACTTCCATTGTCCCCCCCGAAAGGCTGATGGATCGACTACAGCAGGCAACAGACTCCATCTGCCAGTCACAAAGGGAGGACATGTTGGCGTCCGACAGGGACAGGCGGGCGGCACTGGCGACTCTGCAGGAAGCCATTTCCACAGAGTCCCAGGGCCACAGGGAAGCCCTGAGGGTGGAACTCCTTCACCTCAGGACGACTCTTGTTGAGCTTGAGGCTTCGACAAACAGAAGGACAGAACAGCAGCTGGAGCGTCTCACACGTACGCTCTCAGCTGAGATGCAGACCCCCTCGTCGAGTTTTGGCTGGTGGCAGTGGAAACTACTTGTTATGTTCGACCCCGAACATAACCCTATGGGATTCTTCCCATTGTTGGAGATTGATACTTTTCCTCGTTAATCTCTAACATACCATCGGTTTACTTATCTTAAATAAGTTTACCGGATGGTATTTTCTGCCAGAACTCGTTTTTTAAAATGGCCTCTGTGTTCGTCTCTGTGACTCCTAAACCAAAGGTTGAGCCCTTTGTTCCACTTTTGGCGGGCTTCTGTACAGAGACCCTCCAAAGTGGTGCCATTCTGTCTGGGTTACCACAGGGGTATTGGAGGGGGTTTAGGCACCCTGGACTGAGTTGCCTTGCCAACTCCGGTCGCACTCTGGTGTGATTGGCCCAAGTGGTGAGCCTCCCCGCTCACCACTTAGCGTGTGTTCATTGACAGCTAGGCTGAATGAATGGGGGTTTTCTGTATAAAAGCAGGGCTTTTGGGACTGGATCTTCAGAAGTCGCCACAGGACCTAAGAATCCGACGAGGGTAACGCTGAGCCGACCTGCACGACGACACCTCCGGTGGAGCCCTGCAAAACTGACTCACCACTTCCTGATGACAGAGGAGATCTCCCTGCCGGAGAGTCTCTTCCCCTGACTGGTGGGAACAACCAGTCCCCTTTACTTTTTCTTCGCTCCAGGACGCAGTGGTCGAATTGCCCGTGCAGAGCACCTCGGCAACCAGATAGCCACTACCCCTATACTGCGACCAAAAGGTGGTGCCTTGTGACGGAGCACTCCGCGGCTGGTCTCTTCCCTGGTGGTGCACCGGACTTCATTTTTCTTCGACGACGAGATCATCTCTACTCTTGGCAAAGACCCGACGTGCATCCACCACCTGGAACAACTGCCCCCGCCGGAGCTGTCTCTCCACAAACAAGGTACCGTGTCCACCTGGCTTCCCTTTCTGCCGGATCGAGTGAGGTGTCTTAATCCTCGCCTTTCCATTGGGTCGCCACCAAGCTTTCTCTAGCGTGTTGTTCTGAACTGGTCCAATCTTCCGATAACAATTTGCTACAAAGACTCGAACGCATTTCCACTAAGAGACTTTTTGGGACATATCGCCTTGCCTCTCTCCGAGTGGGCCTGGCCTCTGCACTTCATGATCTATTGTGGTTCTTGTCTTCTTGCCTAGCATTTTTCCGTGAAGTATCGAACTGTGTTGATTTCGTAACCTGCTTATTTTTCTCTCCCGTCCTAAACTAATACTAGAGTGCCATCTAGGTTGAAGCATACACCTCTGTCTGCAAATAAGTGATGCTGGTAGAACCTAGACTTGTCGAACTATTGTCAGGGGGTTTGAACTGTTTTCTTCGTAGAGTAATTGCAATTGAAGTGTTTGCCGTGATAGTGCCAGAGTGTTTTCTATAGATGTGTCGTTATAAATAAATACCTTTATATCTTTACACCGAAGCCTTGTTGCGTGTTTGCTTGTCTTACTGTGTGGAACTGTCCTATGTTGTATACTCCACATACTGCCTAACTCTTCTTGAGGGAAGTCTGACTGCTCAGCCACAGCTACCAAGTGAATCTGTGTGGTACAGACTGCTACCAAGTGGGTTTACTGCCAAACACCTGTAGTCCTAAATCTTTTGCAGTGGTCCCAGAGGGAACTGCACAGGTTTCCGCCTAATACCCCCACCCCCCAGCAGTGCAGGGGCAGCCTCCACCAGGCCCCCACTCATGTCCAACTCATGTCTCCCTGCACCCCCACCCCCAGCCACCAGGGGCAGCCTCCACCAGGCCCCCATTCATGTCTCCCACCACCCCCACCCCACTGCCACCAGGGGCAGCCTCCACCAGGCCCCCACCCATGTCTCCCATCACCCCCACCCCCCAGCAGTGCAGGGGCAGCCTCCACTATGCCCCCACCCATGTCTCCCATCACCCCCACCCCCCAGCAGTGCAGGGGCAGCCTCCACCAGACCCCCACGCATGTCTCCCCTCACCCCCAGCAGTGCAGGGGCAGCCTCCACCAGGCCCCCACTCATGTCTCCCATCACCCGCACCCCCAGCCACCAGGGGCAGCCTCCACCAGGCCCCCAATTATGTCCCCCAGCCAACATGTCAACACAATCTAGATCCCTGGCCCTTATGATCAGCCTCCAAATGCCAAACACCCACCTGAGTATTGCATCCACCCACTTAGAAATGGCAAAAACATGATATAACCACAATTGCAAGTTTGGAAATGAACACATGTCCCTCACATACACCCAATGGGTGTCAGTGAATGTCAAAACACATATCATGATATGCATGAAACCAATGAGATGATACTACACATTGAAGTTTGAAGAAAAATATGTATTAAACGCAATATAAACCAAAAATAAACAAACAATAATGGAAATTATTTTTAAAAAAACAAGCAGGTACGTGAAATAATGCAAAACCACAAATCATAATGCAAACGAAAGGTGTCCAAAGTCACAGTCCACAAACTTGTCCAAAAGGTCCAAAAAAAAAGCTAAACCAAATGAAACCTAACACTAACTACAGAACTATTTACAAGGGCAGCGGGCTAGTCCGACGGCTCACTTCGGGATGTTCCGGGCCAGGGCATCATCAAACTCCTGCTCAATGTCCCGGAGGCGCTCCTCCTCCATGGCCCCGAGGGTCCGCAGGGCCGTCCACATGTTCCCCCCAAACTCCCTCCGGATTGCCACGAGGCACTCGGCCTGCCTCAGGGCCCTCCGCATGGAGTTCTCCGCCCTGACCATCGTGAGCCGTGCCTCTTCCGCCCGCTGCCGCTCTGCATCTATGGCGTGGCCCAACCACTGCCACACGGAAGACACTTCCCGTCCTGGGTCCTCCTGCCCTCCGGCTGATGCCTGCCCCTCCGATAGCCACGTCCGCAGGCAGAGGAAGGCCAGTTGTCGTAGGCTCATCGCCTGCCTGAAAACGGGTCTGGACGTAGGCATTCCTGCAGGTGCAAGATGATGCAGTGACAGGATCAGGGACAGGATTGCACACAGGCACCTCCGCGGCGACCTGTGCTGCCTCCTGTCCCTGGTCCTGCACTGCACCACTAGCACCAGTGGAATCCCCACCTCCAGACCCCGTCTCTGTTGCTTGCACGGCCTCCTACTCCACCAAACCCCCCACCAACCTGGATGACTCCGTTCCATCTTCCCCCGTTGGGCCCTGTGGGGTCCCAGCTGCCCCTTCTGCTGCCGAGGAGTCCAACTCCGACCTCCGCCTCTTGGACCTCCCCCCGGCAGCTGCGGCCTGGGACGGGGCACCGGACTCCTCACTCCCCGACGAGATCACAACCTGGGAGGGGAGCTGGGCCTTGCGTCTACGGCTGGCGGTTCGATCCCCGCCGCTGTGCTCCACAGCACCTTCTCCGCCCTCTTCATAAGTTGACGCTGCAGACAGGGAGAAATAAAACACAGGCATCAGGCCACTGTACAATGGACACATACACACATGACAGTTGCACATGAGTGGCTTTGGCAAACCTCAGACATGGCATCACAACTGGCAACACACATGTCATTTCTACATGCACACATGAGCCATACCACAGCCACATCGCAACTGCCAGCACCATCCATACACATACAACAGCATGAGCAGGCAAAGGTGAGCCAGACATCACATACAACACAGGGAGTGCACTACACATGCACGCTCACCACCACACTTGCATGCATGTGTACACCTCAGCCAACTGTCGCAGTGTTCCGATGGGCATCCATGTCACATCTGCCAATCAGGCTTCCACTTCCCGCTGTCACATGCATCCATGTTGCATCACTGTTGCACCCTTGTCAAATACACACACATGCACATGTACACAGTGCTGATACATGCAGCTGAAAACAACATACATGCGTGACATCACGAACATGCCTACTTACATACACATTCATACAAACATGTGTGCCCACACAACTGCATTTGGCATGCAAGCCTACACACACAAGCACCATCCATGTCTCACACATGACAGCACTCGCATGTGTTAGCCTCACGGTCCTGTACACCCCCACCCATACTCGGCCCCATACAAACAGATGTGCAACCAGCACACTACTGGCACATCACCACACGCACAGCTTACAATCATGATGCATGTACACTTACCGCTCGACTCCAGACCGGTCTGCCTCTCAAGGACCTGGACGTGGAGCGCTGGGGATATGCGTTCCAGGACCCTCATCTGATCTTCCGACAAGTGGCCCCGGCGCCCCTTAGCATCCGCTGCCTTCAAGAGGCGCCGGGCCTTGTTCAGGGTCCTGGACTTGAAGTCCTCCCAGCGCTTCTTGACATGTTGGAAGTCGCGGACTGCCACCCCCTCCGCGTTGATGGCAGTCACGATGTCCGTCCAGATCCGAGTCCATCCTACCTTGTCGGCGCGCACACTTCCGTAGAGGGCATCATACTGCCCCAGGACTTGCTCCACCAGGACACCAACTTCCCTGGCACTGAAGCTGGTGCCCCTCTGCCTCTCTGGCCGGGGGCTGTCAGTGGTGCCAGATGTTGCAGTGCCCGACATGACAACCCCAGTGGCATGAGTGGGTGGGCAACTGGGTCCTGGGGCTGGGCTGTGGAGCGATGGAATCCCAGTCGGGAGTCTTCAGTTCCAGCAGGGGTGGTCACAGCAACAGCACCCCTGGCTGATGTGCAGGCAGCAAATGGCAGAGCACGTGGGCAGCAGGCAGTCAGGCAGCAGCAGATGGCAGGTGGGAGCGTGCTCGGGGCTCTGGGGGGCAGTAAATCGGCTTTCTGGGCAGGAGCATGGTCTTCCGTGTGCTTACGCGTGGCCAGCTTGATACGGAGTGATTTGGCACGTGAAAAGTCCTGCACGTCTGCGTGTAATTCGAGGAAAGGCCCTTAGTGCGTAAGCATGTCTGCACGCATACACGATTTCATTGGCCCAAAGGCCCCCATGCGCAGCTGTGACATCACGCGCATGGCCTTAGAGAATGGCGCGTGTAAAAAATAAAGAGATACACTTCCGAGTGTCAAAGCGTGTAATTGGTGGAAATGGCCTCATCGCGTATGCGCGTCTGTGACGTGTGTATAAAAGGTACGTGTAGAATGCCATTTCCTTGTACGTGCTTTTCGTGGAGAGCGAGTGGGTGAAATCTGTACTTCTTGTCGGTCCACACGCGATTTACTTCACGGCGTTTCCAGTTCGTACTCCCTGTTACCTCTGACAGCTTTTTCTCTTTTCCTCTTTTTCCTGGGCCTGTTTCCTCAAACAGCATTCCCTTCTACTGTTGTCCTGTCTCCTCAGACAGCGTACAATTCTTCTTTTGGCCAAGGCGCACACGCGCATATTTTTCACGCTTTTGTTCCTGGCAGACGGTGAGTCGCGCACGTATTTAACATCTGTGCTTGCCCCGTGTGTCGCGTACCCCTTCAGAGGTCATTCTAGGCTGCGTGTGACACGCATACGATCATTCTTGTGTTTCTGGGTACCACAGCGTAGTGCAGGTTTATTTTTCCACGCACGTGGTCTTGGAGGGGTTGCGTGCACCTTACTTCCCTTTTTTGGGGTGCCTGTGCGTTGCGTGACCCATCATCTTTCCCCAGGGGTGACATACAGCCTTGCTAGAGCACTAGGGTACGATTACCATCTGGTACCCAACCCCTGTGACCCCCAATTGCCCAGCACAATAGTTCACATCGACTCCCATATGCACAGTAACATCAGTGCCATGGCTGGGAGGCGAACAAGCCGTAAGGGTGGCAAAGGTGGCCGAGCCCCAAGTGGTGGCCGAGGTGGATCCGGTAGGGGACGTGGCCGTGACTTGCAGGGTGCCCCTAACCCCCCATGTGTGGAGGAGCAGTCAGGGACACCCATGCCCCCCCCTCGTTGAGGTTAACGTGGCTGACACCATCCATGCTCAGCCCTTGTTGGACCAGCCCACTTTGGAACCCGACCTGGCACAGGGTGACTCCATGGCTGACTTCCAGGTCAGCAGGTCTAGGCCACGTGCGCCGGTGAACGTTGGTGTCATCAGGCCACATGGATCAGGGGCAGCTAGGTCATCTGCTGCCCCGCGTAGGCAGGCTGGGAAGGCTGCAGGGGCAGCTGCGGCTCCATCCACCCCACCTCTCACACACCCAGCCAGGACAGTGTCGGTCCAAGTCCATCATGCTGAAATTCCCCCTGACACCATCACAGTTGAGCTAATGCCTGCACCAACTCCCATGCTGAGTGTGCAATCCCACACTCCTAGTACAGAGTCCACCGGGGCTCCTGCCCCTAGTGTCCAGAGCGGCGTAGGACACTCAGGATCCCCACCACCTTCCAAGCGGAAGAGGAAGAGTGCTCGTCCAGTAGAGGCTAATGCTCCAGACACGGCTACACAGTCCGGCCCGTCAAGGAAGCCCAGCTTCAATGAGGTCGAACTGAATGCACTTGTAGAGTATGTGTCCGCACATGACCGCGAAATGGTGATTGTTGCAGGATCCAAGACCACACCTGCACAACGTCAGGCACACTGGCAGACCATTGCGGATATCATAAGTGCCCTTGGAATCGTGAGGCGCACAGCTACTGAATGCTACAAGCGCTGGAATGACCTGAAGCGCAGGGCAAAGAATAAGCTGGCCTCAAGTCATGCTCCAACTCTAGTGACTGGAGGTGGGTCTCCAGCAGACGACATAGAACTCACTCCACATGAGCAGGTTGCTGGGACCTACGTCATGGAGGAACAGATCCAAGGCGTGGGAGAACTGGCAGATTACGAGGCATTGTCCGGTGAGTGCACATGCATGTGTGTGTCATCCTTGTGCATGGTGTGTGTGGGAGGGCTTCTGTTTGGGTGCCAGGTGAGGGTGTGTGGGCCTGAGTGGTTTGGGTCACCCATGTGCCTCTTCCTATACATTCTGCGCACCAGCATTTGGGTATAGCAGCATCCCTTCTGCCAACATTAGACATCCAGCCCAACACCACGCCAGTTGCCCTTCGAGTGTCATCTTGCCACAACATTGTTGCTTATTTACCTCTGTTTATTCAGGCAGAATGTTTGCATACCACCACTTTTACTCGGGATTTCTCAGTCCTATTGTCACATGTCTGACATGGCTATGGAACAGTGGACTGGCTTTGTTTCCTGGACATGATTTGTTTGGACATGTCCCTGTGCTATAGGACCATTTTGGAATGGCAGCTGCAGGTTAAACATTTGAACCATTTCAATGAAAAAATCAATTTCATTAGCAAACTGGACTGAATGAACAATTGGTGACCTCCGCTCCCTCTTCACTTCATGGCTAGGGTACATGCCATCTGTGTGATGGCATGTGTATTTGACCTGCCAATCACTGTTCAATGTGTGATGCCACTGCTAGGCATCATGCAGCAAATGTGTTCATCTTCCATCTTGGTGTCATCAATGTGTGCCATCTGCCTACCCTTCACACGCAGTGACGATGCATGCATGGGAGTGTTTTAGTCATGTGGGACATGTGTCAATCAAGTACTGTTTCTGTAGCCTCTCAGCCCTAATTGTGTGCCATAGTGCTAATGCCTGTTTCCATTTGTTTTCTTTTATGTCTTTGCAGGGGATGACGCACTTGATACTGCTGGGGTTGTGGAGATGGTGTTGACCCAGGAGGGGTCTGAGGGCCGACCGACCACCAGTGAGGGACATGGTGTGTCGGTGGGTGAGAACCCACAACTGCTGCAGGTCATGCTCTCAAGGGGTGTCTCTGGCTGCTACTCCCCCGAGCTGTATTCAGGTGTCGATTCGGATGATGAGACCTATGTGCCGTCGCAGGTGAGTGTTCCTGGGAGGGATTCTGTTCTGTCCGACCCACCTGCACCAGGGTTAGAACCCTCAATGGGGATGTCAGTGTTGGCAGGTATGCCTTTGGTGGTTACGGATGCAGGGTCACACTCCGCGACATCTGATCCTGTTCCTGGGCCAGCAGATCAGAGGGGGAATGCAGTCCTGCAGCCTCAGGCAGTGCCAGCACAGCAAGGCGCAGTTCGCCTTGCCCTAGACAGGTGTGGTGCCCGCCGACGTGGTGGCCGTCAGCCACCTGGCAATACCGCATGGGAGCAATCATTTACGGTATGGCAACCCAACAGGCAGCATCATCAGAGATGATGGCTCAGGCCATGGATAGGGTGGCCACTTCCATTGTCCCCCCCGAAAGGCTGATGGAGCGACTACAGCAGGCAACAGACTCCATCTGCCAGTCACAAAGGGAGGACATGTTGGCGTCTGACAGGGACAGGCGGGCGGCACTGGCGACTCTGCAGGAAGCCATTTCCATAGAGTCCCAGGGCCACAGGGAAGCCCTGAGGGTGGAACTCCTTCACCTCAGGACGACTCTTGTTGAGCTTGAGGCTTCAACAAACAGAAGGACAGAACAGCAGCTGGAGCGTCTCACACGTACGCTCTCAGCTGAGATGCAGGCAACTAGGGCGGAGGTCCGGGCATCCCGTGAGTTGTTGCATGGGGACCTCCGCACAATTATCCTCCAGAAAGAGACCTACCACACCCGCATGCTTGCAGCCATGGAGGAACAGACTAGGGCTTTGCATGGGCTGCCTCCCATAGTGCCACCACCTCCTGATGCAGCTGCAGAGAGTGAGGAGAGCGACAGCAGTGATTCTCCCACAATAGGGTAGCCGTGTAGGCCATGAGCCCATGGAGGTGTTTTTTTTTTGCAAGATCCACACAGTTGGGTTTTTGTGTGCACCCTGTCCTCTGACCTCCTGGGTGGCCTCCCCCGCCCCCCCCCTGGCCCATTAATGGCCATTTTTGATTTTTTTTTTTTCTTTTTTTGGGACAGTGTGTTTCCTTGTGTGGCTCCCTTGGGCATACGCTGCATTGTGGCTGGGCACATGCAGGCTTGTCATGAATTTGGTTCAGATGCTTGTGTTTTTGTGACACACACCCCTCCTGCTTCCCGTTTCCATGGGCTTGCAAAGGGTGTGCCCAAGTGACATTGACGTACATGGTGACATTGGACTCCCATTCGATGTGTGGGCAGTCTGTAGTCAATACTGTGTATACATTCATAGTGCATATTGTTGTTGTATTGTACACTGCATGGTGTATTGATATGTGCCTCTGCATCCATCTCATCCTCCTAATTTGCAGGTCCATTTCTCATGTCTTCACAAGGCGGTCCACCTTGGAACTGGAGTCCCTGTTGTAAGCAGTGCACCTACACTCTTGCGTGGAGCTAACACTGTATACTTGGAAGTGTTTGAAGTGCTGGCATCATCAGGTAGTGAGGCTAGCAAATTTTTAAGTCTGTAATGTCATTTTTAAGGTAGGTTGGAGGTTGTGTAGGTGATTGGTATTCTTGGTAAGTATTTGGTAATGTGTGTTGTAGGTCCTGCATTACTGTGAGCATTTCATGTGTGGCCATGTTTCCATTAGGGACACTGTAGCTGGTGACACTTAGGGCATGTTGTGGGGATTCATTTGTTTGCTCTCACATTGCATGACATGCCATGGTGTGTTGTGTGGCCGTGCCGGGGAGGGGTTAGGTGACATGGCACTGTTTTCATGTAGTATTTTGCAAGTGGGTATTCATTTCTGCAGCATGGAAGTGTGTCTTTTGATGACACTGCATTGGTGGTGTTTGTGTAGGTAGGGATGCACACATTGTGACAATTCCACATGAACAATCTCAGGCTGCTATGGTTCTGACAGTTGACTGTCCCTTTGTTTGTCATAATTGTCAGGTCGAGTCATCATTGCTTATCAGATGGTATGTGCCAGGGCTGTGTGCACTCCACATGGGTGTGATTTCTACGTGAAGTAATTAGCCACCAGCTGCGTACGGGCTGCCTCACCCTGTGCCCTCTCCCCTCCCATGCGCAGCGGGCGTGCATGTGGTTGGGGATGTGGGGGCACCACCATGTCCACAGCCAGGCCCCGGTGTGTTGCAACATTGTGCAGGACCCATGCTGCCACTATGATCCTGCACACTACTGGGGGCGCATATAACAGCTGCCCGCCAGAACGGTCAAGAGAGCAAAAGCGTGACTTGAGCACTCCGAATGTGCGCTCCACTAAGCCCCGGGTTGCAATATGGGCTGTGTTGTATCTTACCTCTGGAGGCGTGATGGGGTTCCGAATTGGCGTCATCATGTGGGTGCTCAGAGGGTAGGCACTGTCCCCTGGTGAGGAGGTGATGGGTATCATTAGTGGGGTAGTGACATAACTCTGCATCTGACATGCATGCATGTGCAGTGGCATTCATACTCACCAAGCAGCCATGTATCGCCATGCCGCCCAGCTTCTAGGTCCCGGTTTAGGGTAGACATTCGGTAAATTAAGCTGTCGTGGGTGGACCCTGGATAGTTGGCATATACTGAGGTGATGATTCCATTGGCATTACATACTACCAGCACGTTGATGGAATACCAGTGCTTGCGGTTCCTATAGATGTGCTCAGATGCCCTGGGGTGAAGTAGTGCCACATGGGTGCAGTCAATGGCACCTAGCACTTTTGGGAATTGTGCCACACCGTAGAAATCGAGGGCGGCAGCCTGCCTTTCTGCAGGTGTCCTGGGCATGTATATGTGCCTACGGACTGATGGGCGTGCAGTGATGATGTTCAAGACCTGGTGTAGGCAGCGTGACTGCGTTGTCTGTGACACCCCACCCACTATGGCACTTGTCCGCTGAAATGATCCTGTGGCCAAGAAGTGCAGTACATTGAGGACCTTCTCCAGGGGGCTGAGTGCTTGGGAGCACAGGGTGGGTGATGTGAGGTCATCCTCCCACTCACTGACCAGGTCCAGTATTATGTGTGGTGGAAACCTGTACCTCCCATACACCTGGTCATCAGGAATCTCAAAAAGGCTGGTTCTGGGACTGAAAATTCGGGCCCTCACTATCCTCCTCCTCCTCCTTTGGTAACCCACGGCCACTGTTGCTAGGAACGGTATATTCATCCTGGCGTCTGAGCTTGTTTGTTGTTTGCGAGCACTTTTAAGCTTCACGGGTCGATGTACGTCTGCTTCATGCTGGCGTACGTGTTCCAGGATTGGACCATTTATTTTTCGGCGCTTCGTAGGCGAACGTGTGAATCTTCCCGCCCACCCCAGTGTTAGGGAGAATTCTCTGTTTAGGCTGAATTTCCTAACCTAGTGAGTCCCCCAGCAGCTTTGCTGGATTTCTGGAGTTTGTTTTTTCCATCCTGCCAAGAGTGAGACTCTTTTTTCTCCCACTCTTGGACATGAATGTGTGTAATTCCTTTGAATGTCAATGTGTTCTATGGACTATGGGGTCTTTTACTCCATAGGGTCTCATATGTTTTGCTATGTGTGTTACACCGCACCCTACGTGCCGTAACACTGGGGCGTCCTAGCGGACCCCCATCATAGACTCCATACCCGGGACTGACTACTGTCTCCCCGGGCATGTAAAGTCACCATTGGCTTTACTAGACCTAAATTTACTAACAGAACTAGTACAAACCATCTTATTGTGGACGTGCTAGTAGGGGTAATTCGATTACCCCTAGGTCTGTTATTCGAGGGGGCACTGTCCCGTCCCCCCTCGTCGAGTTTTGGCTTGTGGCAGTGGAAACTACTTGTTATGTTCGATCCCGAACATAACCCTATGGGATTCTTCCCATTGTTGGAGATTGATACTTTTCCTCGTTAATCTCTAACGTACCATCTGTTTACTTATCTTAAATAGGTTTACCGGATGATATTTTCTGCCAGAACTCGGCTTTTAAAATGGCGTCTGTGTTCATCTCTGTGACTCCTAAACCAAAGGTTGAGCCCTTTGTTCCACTTGTGGCGGTCTTCTGTACAGAGACCCTCCAAAGTGGTGCCATTCTGTCTGGGTTACCACAGGGGTGTGGGAGGGGGTTTAGGCACCCTGGACCGAGTTGCCTTGCCAACTCCGGTCACACTCTGGTGTGATTGGCCCAAGGCTGAATGAATGGGGGTTTTCTGCATAAAAGCAGGGGTTTTCGGACTGGATCTTCAGAAGTCGCCACAGGACCTAAGAATCCGACGAGGGTAAAGCTGAGCCGACCTGCAACGACGACACCTCCGGTGGAGACCTGCTGAACCGAGTCACCACTTCCCGACGACAGAGGAGATCTCCCTGCCGGAGAGTCTCTTCCCCTGACTGGTGGGAACAACCAGTCACCCTCGCTTTTTCTTCGCCCAGGACGCAGTGGTTGAATTGCCTGTGCAGAGCACCTCAGCAACCGGATAGCCACTACCCCTGTATCGCGACCAAAAGGTGGTGCCTTGTGACGGAGCACTCCTTTGGCTGGTCTCTTCCCTGGTGGTGCAGCGGACTTCACTTTTCTTCGACGACGAGATCATCTCTACTCTTGGCAAAGACCCGACGTGCATCCACCACCAGGAACAACTGCCCCCGTCGGAGCTGTCTCTCCACAAACAAGGTACTGTGTCCGCCTGGCTTCCCTTTCTGCCGGATCGAGTGAAGTGTCTTAATCCTCGCCTTTCCATTGGGTCGCCTCCAAGCTTTCTTTAGCGTGTTGTTCTGAACTGTTCCAATCTTCCGATAACAATTTGCTACAAAGACTCGAACGCATTTCCACTAAGAGACTTTTTGGGACATATCGCCTTGCCTCTCTCCGAGTGGGCCTGGCCTCTGAACTTTATTATCTATTGTGGTTCTTGTTTTCTTGCCTTGCATTTTCCCGTGAAGTATTGAACTATGTTGATTTCGTAACCTACTTATTTTTCTATCCCGTCCTAACGAATACTAGAGTGCCATCTAGGTTGAAGCATACACCTCTGTCTGCAAATAAGTGATGCTGGTAGAACCTAAACTTGTCGAACTATTGTTAGGGGGATTGATCTGTTTTCTTCGTAGAGTAATTGTAATTGAAGTGTTTGCCGTGATAGTGCCAGAGTGTTTTCTATAGATGTTTCGTTATAAATAAATAACTTTATATCTTTACACTGAAGCCTTGTTGCGTGTTTGCTTGTCTTACTGTGTAGAATTGCCCTATATTGTATACTCCACATACTGCCTAACTCTTCTTGAGGGAAGTCTGACTGCTCAGCCACAGCTACCAAGTGAATCTGTGTGGTACAGACTGCTACCAAGTGGGTTTACTGCCAAACACCTGTAGTCCTAAATCTTTTGCAGTGGTGCCAGAGGGAACTGCACAGGTTTCCGCCTAACACCAAGGAATACACGTAACACGCTCTCCCAGGCCCAGTCGTGAGTAAATATGCCTGCCCTCCCCTGTAATACACGTACCCCACTCTCACAGGCCCAGTCGCGTGTGGAAGTTCACGCGCACCCCGATATACACGTACCCAGGGCAATCGCGTGTGGAACTTCCCGCGAACCCCGAGGTACACGTACCCAGGCCAATCGCGTGTGGAACTTCCCGCACACCCCGAAGTACACGTACCCAGGCCAATCGCGTGTGGTACTTCCCGCGAACCCCGTAAAACACGTAGCCTGCTGGTATCGCGTGTGGAAGTTCACGCGGACCCATAATACACGTACCCTGATGGTATCGCATGGGAGACAACCCGCGCACCCCAGGAATACACGTACCCAGGCAAATCGCACTGCTGGGGGGTGGGGGTAATGGTAGACATGAGTGTGGGCCTGGAGGAGGCTGGCCCTGCACTGCTGGGGGGTGGAGGGGGACATGTGTGGGGGTCTGATGGAGGCTGCCCCTGCACTGCTGGGGGGTGGGGGTGCAGGGGGACATGTGTGGGGGCTTGGTGGAGGGTGCCCCTTGCACTGCGGGGGGGTGGGGGTGCAGGGGGACATGTGTGGGGGCTTGGTGGAGGGTGCCCCTGGTGGCTGTGGGGTGGGGGTGATGGGAGACATGAGTGGGGGCCTGATGGAGGCTGCCCCTGCACTGCTGGGGGGTGGGGGTGCAGGGGGACATGAGTGGGGGCTTGGTGGAGGGTGCCCCTTGCACTGCGGGGGGGTGGGGGTGCAGGGGGACATGTGTGGGGGCTTGGTGGAGGGTGCCCCTGGTGGCTGTGGGGTGGGGGTGATGGGAGGCATGAGTGGGGGCCTGATGGAGGCTGCCCCTGCACTGCTGGGTGGTGGGGGTGCAGGGGGACATGAGTGGGGGCCTGGTGGAGGCTGCCCCTGGTGGCTGGGGGGTGGGGGTGCAGGGGGACATGAGTGGGGGCCTGGTGGAGGCTGCCCCTGCACTGCTGGGGGTGGGGGTGATGGGAGACATGAGTGGGGGCCTGGTGGAGGGTGCCCCTGCACTGCTGGGGGGTGGGGATGGTGGGAGACATGTGTGTGGGCCAGGTGGAGGGTGCCTCTGGTGGCTGGGGGTGGGGGTGATGGTAGACATGGGTGGGGCCTGGTGGAGGCTGCCCCTGGTAGCGGGGGGGTGGGGGTGCAGGGAGACGAGTTGGACATGAGTGGGGGCCTGGTGGAGGCTGCCCCTGCACTGCTGGGGGGTGGGGGTGCAGGGGGACATGAGTGGGGGCCTGGTGGAGGCTGCCCCTGCCCTGCTGGGGGGTGGGGGTGCAGGGGGACATGTTTGGGGGCTTGGTGGAGGGTGCCCCTGGTGGCTGTGGGGTGGGGGTGATGGGAGACATGAGTGGGGGCCTGATGGAGGCTGCGCCTGCACTGCTGGGGGGTGGGGGTGCAGGGGGACATGAGTGGGGGCCTGGTGGAGGCTGCCCCTGGTGGCTGGGGGTGGGGGTGCAGGGGGACATGAGTGGGGGCCTGGTGGAGGCTGCCCCTGCACTGCTGGGGGGTGGGGGTGATGGGAGACATGAGTGGGGGCCTGGTGGAGGGTGCCCCTGCAGTGCTGGGGGGTGGGGATGGTGGGAGACGTGTGTGGGCCAGGTGGAGGGTGCCTCTGGTGGCTGGGGGTGGGGGTGATGGGAGACATGGGTGGGGGCCTGGTGGAGGCTTCCCCTGGTGGCTGGGGGGTGGGGTTGGTGGGAGACATGAGTGGGGGCCTGGTGGAGGCTGCCCCTGCACTGCTGGGGGGTGGGGGTGCAGGGGGACATGTGTGGGGGCCTGGTGGAGGGTGCCCCTAGTGGCTGGGGGGTGGGGGTGATGGGAGACATGGGTGGGGGCCTGGTGGAGGCTGCCTCTGGTGGCTGGGGGGTGGGGGTGATGGGAGACATGAGTGGGACATGAGTGGGGGCCTGGTGGAGGCTGCCCCTGCACTGAAGGGGCGTGGGGGTGGTGGGAGACATGAGTGGGGGCCTGGTGGAGGGTGCCCCTGGTGGCTGTGGGGTGGGGGTGATGGGAGACATGAGTGGGACATGAGTGGGGGCCTGGTGGAGGCTGCCCCTGCACTGCTGGGGGATGGGGGGGTGGGAGACATGAGTGTGGGCCTGGTGGAGGGTGCCCCTGGTGGCTGGGGGGTGGGGGTGATGGGAGACATGGGTGGGGGCCTGGTGGAGGCTGCCTCTGGTGGCTGGGGGGTGGGGGTGGTAGGAGACATGAGTGGGGGCCTGGTAGAGGCTGCCCCTGCACTGCTGGGGGGTGGGGGTGCAGGGGGACATGTGTGGGGGCCTGGTGGAGGCTGTCCCTGTACTTCTGGGGGGTGGGGGTGCAGGGGGACATGTGTGGGGGCCTGGTGGAGGGTGCCCCTGGTGGCTGTGGGGTGGGGGTGATGGGAGACATGAGTGGGACATGAGTGGGGGCCTGGTGGAGGCTGCCCCTGCACTGCTGGGGGGTGGGGGTGATGGGAGACATGAGTGGGGGCCTGGTGGAGGGTGCCCCTGCACTGCTGGGGGGTGGGGATGGTGGGAGACATGTGTGTGGGCCAGGTGGAGGGTGCCTCTGGTGGCTGGGGGTGGGGGTGATGGTAGACATGGGTGGGGCCTGGTGGAGGCTGCCCCTGGTAGCGGGGGGGTGGGGGTGCAGGGAGACGAGTTGGACATGAGTGGGGGCCTGGTGGAGGCTGCCCCTGCACTGCTGGGGGGTGGGGGTGCAGGGGGACATGAGTGGGGGCCTGGTGGAGGCTGCCCCTGCCCTGCTGGGGGGTGGGGGTGCAGGGGGACATGTTTGGGGGCTTGGTGGAGGGTGCCCCTGGTGGCTGTGGGGTGGGGGTGATGGGAGACATGAGTGGGGGCCTGATGGAGGCTGCCCCTGCACTGCTGGGGGGTGGGGGTGCAGGGGGACATGAGTGGGGGCCTGGTGGAGGCTGCCCCTGGTGGCTGGGGGTGGGGGTGCAGGGGGACATGAGTGGGGGCCTGGTGGAGGCTGCCCCTGCACTGCTGGGGGGTGGGGGTGATGGGAGACATGAGTGGGGGCCTGGTGGAGGGTGCCCCTGCAGTGCTGGGGGGTGGGGATGGTGGGAGACGTGTGTGGGCCAGGTGGAGGGTGCCTCTGGTGGCTGGGGGTGGGGGTGATGGGAGACATGGGTGGGGGCCTGGTGGAGGCTTCCCCTGGTGGCTGGGGGGTGGGGTTGGTGGGAGACATGAGTGGGGGCCTGGTGGAGGCTGCCCCTGCACTGCTGGGGGGTGGGGGTGCAGGGGGACATGTGTGGGGGCCTGGTGGAGGGTGCCCCTAGTGGCTGGGGGGTGGGGGTGATGGGAGACATGGGTGGGGGCCTGGTGGAGGCTGCCTCTGGTGGCTGGGGGGTGGGGGTGATGGGAGACATGAGTGGGACATGAGTGGGGGCCTGGTGGAGGCTGCCCCTGCACTGAAGGGGCGTGGGGGTGGTGGGAGACATGAGTGGGGGCCTGGTGGAGGGTGCCCCTGGTGGCTGTGGGGTGGGGGTGATGGGAGACATGAGTGGGACATGAGTGGGGGCCTGGTGGAGGCTGCCCCTGCACTGCTGGGGGATGGGGGGGTGGGAGACATGAGTGTGGGCCTGGTGGAGGGTGCCCCTGGTGGCTGGGGGGTGGGGGTGATGGGAGACATGGGTGGGGGCCTGGTGGAGGCTGCCTCTGGTGGCTGGGGGGTGGGGGTGGTAGGAGACATGAGTGGGGGCCTGGTAGAGGCTGCCCCTGCACTGCTGGGGGGTGGGGGTGCAGGGGGACATGTGTGGGGGCCTGGTGGAGGCTGTCCCTGTACTTCTGGGGGGTGGGGGTGCAGGGGGACATGTGTGGGGGCCTGGTGGAGGGTGCCCCTGGTGGCTGTGGGGTGGGGGTGATGGGAGACATGAGTGGGACATGAGTGGGGGCCTGGTGGAGGCTGCCCCTGCACTGCTGGGGGGTGGGGGCGGTGGGAGACATGAGTGGGGGCCTGATGGAGGGTGCCCCTGGTGGCTGTGGGGTGGGGTCGATGGGAGACATGAGTGGGACATGAGTGGGGGCCTGGTGGAGGCTGCCCCTGCACTGCTGGGGGGTGGGGGTGATGGGAGACATGGGTGGGGGCCTTGTGGAGGCTGCCCCTGGTGGCTGGGGGGTGGGGGTGCAGGGGGACATGAGTGGGGGCCTGGTGGAGGCTGCCCCTGGTGGCTGGGGGGTGGGGGTGCAGGGGGACATGTGTGGGGGCCTGGTGGAGGCTGCCCCTGCACTGCTGGGGTGTGGGGGTGATGGGAGACATGAGTGGGGGCCTGGTGGAGGGTGCCCCTGCACTGCTGGGGGGTGGGGGTGGTGGGAGACATGAGTGTGGGCGCGGTGGAGGGTGCCCCTGGTGGCTGGGGGGTGGGGGTGCAGGGGGACATGTGTGGGGGCCTGGTGGCGGCTGCCCCTGGTGGCTGGGGGGTGGGGGTGGTGGTAGACATGATTGGGGGCCTGGTGGAGGCTGCCCCTGCACTGCTGGGGGGTGGGGGTGATGGGAGACATGGGTGGGGGCCTGGTGGAGGCTGCCCCTGGTGGCTGGGGGGTGGGGGTGGTGGGAGACATGAGTGGGGGCCTGGTGGAGGCTGCCCATGCACTGCTGGGGTTTGGGGGTGCAGGGGGACATGTGTGGGGGCCTGGTGGAGGCTGCCCCTGCACTGCTGGGCAGTGGGGGTGCAGGGGGACATGAGTGGGGGCCTGGTGGAGGCTGCCCCTGCACTGCTGGGGGGTGGGGGTGCAGGGGGACATTAGTGGGGGCCTGGTGGAGACTGCCCCTGCACTGCTGGGGGGTGGGGGTGGTGGGAGACATGAGTGGGGGCCTGGTGGAGGGTGCCCCTGGTGGCTGTGGGGTGGGGGTGATGGGAGACATGAGTGGGACATGAGTAGGGGCCTGGTGGAGGCTGCCCGTGCACTGCTGGGGGGGTGGGGGTGCAGGGGGACATGAGTTGGGGCCTGGTGGAGGCTGCCCCTGGTGGCTGGGCGGTGGGGGTGCAGGGGGACATGAGTAGGGGCCTGGTGGAGGCTGCCCCTGTACTGCTGGGGGGTGGGGGAGATGGAAGACATGAGTGGGGGCCAGGTGGAGGGTGCCCCTGCACTGCTGGGGGGTGGGGGTGGTGGGAGACATGTGTGTGGGCCTGGTGGAGGGTGCCCCTGGTGGCTGGGGGGTGGGGGTGCAGGGGGACATGTGTGGGGGCCTGGTGGAGGCTGCCCCTGGTGGCTGGGGGGTGGGGGTGGTGGTAGACATGAGTGGGGGCCTGGTGGAGGCTGCCCCTGCACTGCTGGGGTGTGGGGGTGATGGGAGACATGAGTGGGGGCCTGGTGGAGGGTACCCCTGCACTGCTGGGGGGTGGGGGTGATGGGAGACATGGGTGGGGGCCTGCTGGAGGCTGCCCCTGCACTGCTGGGGGGTGGGGGATATGGGAGACATGGGTGGGGGCCTGGTGGAGGCTGCCCCTGCACTGCTGAGGGGTGGGGGTGCTGGGAGACATGTGTTGGTGATCAGTAGTGCAAGGTGACATGTGGGTTGGCTGGTGGGCATGGCCATGGTGGTGGGTTGCCTGTGGGACATGAGCAGGGGTGCAGGGTAGTCCCCTGTGGTGTTGGCTGCCTGCAGGGGCCGTGGAGGGTGTAGAGGGAACACCTGGGAGGACCCACATGGCCAAATCACGTGTAGCATTCCAGGGCACCACCGAAATACACGTACCCTGCTGAAATCGCGTGTGAATCTTCCCGCGCACCTCGGAATACACGTACCCAGGACAATCGCGTGTGGAACTTCACGTGCATCCCGAAGTACACGTACCCAGGACAATCGCGTGTGGAACTTCCCGCGCACCCCGTATTACACGTACCCAGGCTAATCGCGTGTGGAACTTCCCGCGCACCCTGAAGTACACGTACCCAGGCCAATCGCGTGTGGAACTTCCCGCGCACCCCGTAGTGCACGTACCCATGCTAATCGCGTGTGGCACTTCCCGTGCACCCCGTAGTACACGTACCCAGACTAATCGCGTGTGGAACTTCCCGCGCACCCCGAAGTACACGTACCCAGGCCAATCGCGTGTGGAACTTCCCGCGCACCCAGGAACACACAGACACGCTATTTTTCACACAGCGGGTGTCCGTGTTTGTCCGTACCCCTTTGCACCTCATTTGTCCTAGAGGGCCACTGTATGGCCCATTCATCATGGCTGTATATGGGTGCTTTTTGTTAACGCACATTTTGGAGCACATTTTTTTCAGGCGCAGTGGCGCTACTGCCTGCTTTCTTGTGGCGTACTTGTTTGGCCCTGTGCGCGTCTTTGACCGTGCGCTGGTGTGCCCTAATTTGATTCCATGAATACGGGTTGTAGGCGAGCGTGTGGGCGTTCCGCGCACTTGCCTCCTGTACTTCCCCCGTGACGGCCATATTTTCACGCGTTGTTCACCATTCCGAGTGTTACGCCCCGTGTTCCGTCTACTTTTGTGATGTGCGCACATTTTTAGCGCACATCCAATGTTTTTCTCGCGCACAGACTTACATGAATCGATGTGCGCTGGTTTCCCTGCGATTTTCGCACTTGCACTGTGATTTTCGCACTTTTACTGCGATTCGCACGTTTTGGCACCTCTGCGCAGGAATTTTCGGCGCACATTAATTCCATGAATCGACCCCTTGGTGTTTTGCAATCATAGAGTTTACCTAGAAGGTATCTAATTTTATTATGATGTACGTATATGATGAAACTGATTGTTACATCTACTTTTATCAAGACAAGCTAAAGAGTGAACCAAAAGTCATGTTTGTTCACAAACTTCACAGTCATCTATTCTTTGTAGCATCTTCATCTGTTTTTGAACATTATAATTTTTGTGCAAAACCTCCAAAAACTCTTTAAAACTTTACAATAAAATGTATCAATATTGCACAAAAAATGGCATGTCCATACCTCACAATCCTTCTTTCATTTCATTATTGCACTGTATAATTTCTTATATTTTTGGAAATCACACCATTTCGGACTTCATAGCTATGTCAACTCTCATCAATAGCTAGTGGCACATTATTTCCTTAAATGTAACTCTCCTCATTGAAAAATCTTTCATTATGAGAAGTGTGTTTCCACTCTCCACCAAAGACGTCACAAAAGTTGCGACGTGTAAGAACATGAACTGTTTCTATATTTGTAAAGAATGCTGTAGTCACCTTAAGCAATTTCTTAAGTTTATTTAATACGAAAATGAACAATTTTCTTTTCATATCAAAAGCATTTTTAATGATTACTTCTACTTTTTACTTTTGCAAAAATGGTTTACCACATATCTAGATTTTGGGTTCACACTTCCGAAAAGATTTGTAAAAACCTGGCAGTGATACGTGTTCCTATATATATCGTTATTCCTCTGTTTCCAGTTGAAAGCACATTCACAACCTTTTTTTTTTCGAAAAATCATTCTTTTTTTACTAGCTACTAACACATTTGATTTGTTTTCTTTTTTTATTACTTTCAATAAAAACATTATCGGTTTCAGCAAAACTTTGTGGTGGCATATTATTTCAACTTCAACATTTATAAAACTATGCTCAACACAAGAAATTGTTTCATTATCTACAAGATTTGTATCTACAGATTTAAAAATACTTGGTTAAAAAAATTATACTGTGTATGTCTACTTCCCTGCAGACAACCCTTTCTTATAGCTTGTTGTAGTTTTCTTTTTGGCATTTTACAAAAAACTTTATAAAACAAAATTTAAATGATTAAGTTCACACATTGTGTTTCTTTATATTTTCAGTATAAAATATAACTTTCATCCCAGGCTGAGATGTGGAGATGGAGTTTAAGGGCCGGTCAACCCAGGATTTGTGGGGACAAGCGAAACAAGACACTCACTCACAGCTGCACAACATAAAAACATGTGTCTGCCCTTCAGCCCAAGTGTAATAGTTGTTCGGAGCATGGGATTTTCCTGTGTGCAGATAATTTTTTTTTTTTATTCCTGACAAGATATATACTCTGACCACAATTTAAATGAAAAAAGAGACTTGTTCCCTTTTCAGATGACAGCAAACATAAATACAACTGTTCCAAAATAACCATCATAATTCAAAAAGGAATCTTTAAACTAAAATTGCTACTACTACTGAACAAATCATATCAGCATGTCCATCCTCCCTCCACTAAGCTAAGTCCCCTAGCAGCACTATAAAACTACACTACCAAACCTAATCAATAACACTGTAATCCCCATACCACTATAGGCTTCTTAAATAATGCCTCACATACTCTACACATAACTTCAAACAAATAGAAGAAACGTTCACTAGAAACAACATGAAATTTCTTCATTCACATTAATAAAGGTATTCCAAAATAACATGTAACAGATCTTTGATTTCATATACCAACCAACTATAAATTCATCTATGTTATGTTCTCAATTCAGAAATAATGTGATAAGAGAACATAGCACCAAGATAATGCACTGCCACTTAGTTGGTCCACAGCTCAAAAGCCTCTATTTAACAACTAAATGACAACTTCAAGCACACAGCATTAAGTATATTAGTGTTCACATAACTAGGCCCTAGCACACCCTTGCTTCTCCCAGCCCCCATTTAATTACTCCTCCAGCAATTAGCCATCCTGAGCCATCCTTAACAAAAAGCATGCACAATTAACTACCTCACCTGATTCCACCAATTTCAGCATAATAACACAATGGCCTAATCCTCTTTCCTGCCTTTCAGCTACAAACAAATAACTACTACCGTTAATCAACAAATGACAGTTTCAATGGCGATGTTCCTTAAGCAGCCCCAAAAAACATTCTTCACAGACCTCATCAATAATACTGTTTCTTCCCCCAACCCACAATGCACCTTCATTAATTTGACATCTTATATACCACATTACCCATCTCTTACATACTATAATAATTCAACATCAACACAACATCTGTAAATAATGGGTGTGATATGTCAAAACCCAATACATGAAATGACAGAGAAAACAGGATTTGCAAAAAACTGGATTTAGATAACCTGACACATGAGATGCTGGAAAATCAGCCATTTGGTCTACCTTCAATGCCAAATATAGCACATTAAACCACCAAAATAACCTCCACCACAAAGAAGGTGGGCCTGACGGTCACGTGCCCTGAACGGAAGCAGAGGTGCATCCACTTGACCCGCTGCGGACATGTCAAGCCTACCTGCACCTCAGACAAGACTCAGAGTACCATGCAACCTAGTGGTCCCCTCTTGCTGTATCTTGTGGAGTTCATTCATGCAACAGATAGCCCTGCAAGTCAGGAGGAGAACATGATGGCCACACATACCCACACATACCCAGGGTCACACTGTCCCCAACAGAGTAAAAAATCAGGAGACTGTATTGCCTGCACCAGCCTACCATAATCTACATACTCCAGCTCATTGAGAGAGACCTTGAAAGCAAAGAAAACATACATGCTGCCATGTCAAACTATTTGAAGTTGGTAGCTACACGCCATTGTTTTGAAACAGGCTCCTCCCAATGCACTGTTGCCATTGTTCATGACCTGATACAGCCAACATTTCCACATATACTCACAAAGGTGGTAATAGCTCCCCTACACAATGCAACATCACACATTGCTACCCAAAATCCCAGGGGCAACAGATGATATAAAAAGTTGATTTTACATCTTTGCTCAGTTCCCAAACATCAATAGTTTCCTGAACTGCACGCATGTGTGATATGCCATGTGTGTCATCCGTTGGGAGGAAGTATGTCTGCCACAACTGAAAACAATAGTAAACCGTAAACGTACACATTGCATGTGATGCAGACATGACCTCCATACTCTGTTTCACTGCCATCGCTAGGTCCACACAGGACTTCATAGGAATGTGAAACAGTATTTATTAATGAATTTATTAAAAGCGTATAAAGTGCAAATACGGCCCGAAGGGGTCTTGGCATCCAGTACCCTGGATGCATTCATGGCCACACTCATTGGACAACTGAAATGTCTCGTTGGTAAGTGAAACATGGAGAGTGGCAAGGGAGTGACTGAGGGGTTAAAGAGTGAGTGCCTGCTTCAGGTGGAGGGTTGAAGTGGGAGTGCCTGTGAGAGTGGGGTTGATGGGGCAAGTCTGATTGGAGGAGGTGAGTTATGATATGATCTACAATTATTGAGTATATCCCCAAGAACATCCCAAATGATATGATATGATAAGTCATTTATAATGTGCCTGTACACAAGTGTTTCTAGGCATGACAAGACAAGGGAGGGAAGACAGAGCGAGGACAAGACAAACAATCTTACTAGGCCTTGTGTCATTCAGATCGTGCAAGTGCAAGATTAAGAAGTGCAAATGGAAAGGGAAGGAGGAAGTGCGCGGGAGACAGGATGGGAAAACAGAACACAAATGCTCTAAGTGCAGCTAGGGAAGCGCGGCTCTGAGTAGTGCAAGCAGAGTACTGAATGCTTATCCTCTTTCAACTACTGTGGTATTATTCTCAGGAATGATGTCACCTGTTCATGAAGAGAGGCTAAAATCATTTACTCAGTGTTTTATTCAAAGATGATGGTGATAACATGTCTGGAGAAAATCTGTCCAGCAAATACTGATACCATATGTGGTAAAGAGAGTTGTACTGGATGCTTAGAACTTTGCCAGCGCATAAGCAGTAATAGTAATTACTGGATGTAAAAACACAACTTAATTGCATCTGGGAAAACCAGTAATGTATCATTGCTTCCAGTAATGCTCGTACCAGAAGCAGAAACATCACATATGCTGAAGTAAACGACCAGATGTCATACTAATTCATTGTGAAGGAAATGATTTGGGAAATATAAGAGTGGTGTCCCTTACTTTAATGATGAAACACGACAGTGGAAAACTAATGGTACAATTTCCTCACACTATAATGATCTTTTCCAATCTCACTCAGAGGCAAACATTAAGATGGACCACCAGATTTAATGGCAACATTGAGAAATACCAGAGAAATGTTAAAAACACAGTTTCAGCATTCATGACAGACCACAACCAATTATGGATTGCAAACAGCAACATACATTTCTACATGGCCAATTTCTATAGACATGATGGAGTACACCTAACCAATGAAAGAAATGTGGTGTTCCTTCATAACATCAAAACAGTACTTCTAATGTGTTAAAGTGCTACACTCAGTGTACCCCAAAACCATCCTCTTAAGGACTAGACTTCATATAAAAATACATAAATACAATAAATAATAACAAAAACTATGTTTTATTATATCCACGGCTACAGTTCATTGACTTTTATCATAACCACGGTTGCAAAAATTCAATTTGCAAGGGACTGACTTCAAGTTTTACACTACAATCCATCTTAAATCATCAATACAGAACAACACTACTCTTGTACTTATGTAAAGTAACTGAAGAATAAGAAACCATAGAAAAATGCATATCAGTAAACTAGATAAGCAAACATTGCACACCCACACAACATAACACTATAAGTGAGAATACACAACCTAAAAACTATTGTATTGCACATCTAAAACTAGACTACAATTGCTACTTTTTATATACATTTTGTTAAACTATATTCTTCTAGCTTTCTCCCTAGCCTCACATGCTCAAAAGTCTGAAAACACACATCCAAAATAAAAAAGACTCTCTACTACCCACCAGGTCACTGACCATGGCCTTTGACATAGAATCATAGGATCCTTAAACATCTCAGGGCCATCAGAACTGTAGACCATTCATACCCGATGGAAAATCATTTTCAGGAATGTCATGCATGCTATGCAAAGGATCTTTACTATTTTGGCATAAGTCATGTTCACATACATCCTCATGAAAGTGACAGAACCATGAAACTCTGTCAATTAGAGACTACATTCATTTGGGATCTTGGCACGAAAACTCCCAATGGACATAACATTAACGAGGAGTTATGTACTTTTGTTGGCACTTGACTTTGTATTATTGCTGGGTTTTGATCTGTTTTACATCATTAACTGTTTTGAAAAAAAGTATTTGTATGTTTTGCATTGTGTATTTATCCATGTATACTTAGGGACATTGTTCAGGCAGTCTTGAAAATGGTATTAAATATGTAGGTTGTGTATGGCAGAGGCACCATGGCATTGTATTTGTAATTGTTTACATGATCTCTTAATGTTTACATTGCTCTTGCGTATTTGTACATAATGATTTATCGTTATAATCAATATTTCTTTTTTTGTTTTTTACTAAAAGGCCCTTAGATGCATTATGCACCTTATTGTGACCTTGTGTCTAATTTAGTCAATTACAGTTGTTTTCTTTGGTTTTTAGATATTGGTGCTGTGTGCACTTAGATGATTTATCTTTTTGATATGTTTTATCAGCAAGTGGTAATGTTAGCAATATATTATCTATGTTTGTGTTTTACATTTATCTTGCCAGGCACTATACACTTTATTTCTGGTTGTGGCTGCTATCTTTGGTAATGTATTTATGCATTAGCTTATTTGCACATAGCTCATTTGCTCTCCTACGGCATTATTCACAGAGCGTTTGTGTATGGAATTGCACCATTATACAACACGTCTGTGAATTATGCCCTGAAAGTACTATTTCATCTGTTTGACCTTTTAAAGCTGCAATTTGCACCTTATACATTGCAGTTATTTTTTGCAGGATCAACAAGAACTTTTGTTGTGCATTTCTACAAACGTGTTTTGCTTTTATTTTTCATGTTAAGCAGGTGCATGATTTCCGAAGAGGCCTTCTGTGTTGTAACTGTATGGGTAAGCTTCAGTACTTCGGACGTGTGCTAGTGTTTTGTGCTGTTATAAGTGTGTTTTGTGGGGTTGTGGTGGGTTTGGCAGTGCAAACTGGTTAGATAGTGTCAATAAGGGATCCAGAGTCACGGGCGGCTGTAGCTGTAAGAGTGTCTGGTATCTTGGTGTGCATTTGTATTGCGGAAAGTTTTATGAACAATGTGGGTGGTTCAATCTATGTGTGCTTCAGCATCTAGAGATGCTGGATGGGAACATAGTATTGAATCTTGGTTTTCTTATGTGTAGTGTGTCTAGTCCAAGCTCTGTTGTAGTGGCATCAGTTATGTTTAGTAGTTTCCTGAAGGTGTTATGTCATCTTCTGTGGTTCGAATTTATTTGGTATTGGTGTTCTAGATTTTAGCAATTAGTCGTGAAAACATTGTTCTGCTGAATTTCCTTTTTTCATAGTGTTTTGCCTCTACTTGTAGGTCGTTGCTGGATTTTAGATACCTTTTTGGGTGATACTGACTAATCTTGGTCTTTGAGGAATTTAGCTACTTGTCTGTGCAAGGCTTTGTGGGCGATGCAGAGTGCTTTGAATTTTATGTGCTTTTTTACTGGTAACCAGTGTAGGCTTTTCAATGCTGGAGTGTTGAGGTCTCTCCAGTTTAGTCTTAATAGGATCCTGGCTGCTGTATTTTGCACCCTTCGGAGTTTTTGGGTAAGTCTATCTGACATTCCTACGTAGAGGCTGTTTTAATAGTCAATTCTTGTGAGTATCAGGGATATGATTGTGAGGGTTCTGTGGGGGAAGGAGAGGTAGTTAAGTAATCTTCTGAGCAGTCATTGGAGGAAGAAGCATTTGTACCATGTCAAGGTTATGTTTTTGTATCACTCTTCAGTTTAGACACTGAGTTAACATTTCTTCTAATCCAGCTGTGTTAGAGAGAGACATTTCTAAGCTATTAAGTCATGATGTTGCTTGTTGACACATAGGGAGCGTCGTGCCGTGGACTTCTAGTTTGTCTGCGAGCTGATATGCACTCTGGTTTGCATTTCTTTTTTCAACATTGTTTTGTTGAATTGGTTACAGCTTGCAAGATTTGGCATTAAGCACATGCATTTCTGTTTTTGTTGAGTTAACTGTTACATCATATCAGGGGCAGATGTGTAGTGTCCATACAGCTCATTTATTAGCCTACTTTTTAAAGTGGACTTTTTTTCTTTGTTAAGCAGACCAGTTCTAATACTTTTTAAAATGTGATTAAATGTTAGATCTGCAGACTGTTGCATATTTTGTGTATGTTCTCTGTAGCGAAAACGACACCACATATTTACATTGCCAATGCTAATGAGTAAATTACAGCATGTTTTGTGTGCTAATGTTTTGAATATCGGTTGACCATTGACTAGTGTTAATTGTAGGAGGTATCCAAAAACAATATGATTTATCTCCAAAGAGCTTGTCGTATCAGCTTTTAATATTTCTTGCACTCTTGGATGAATTAAAGCAAGCATGTGGTTGGAAACCATGCTTCACCAAATAGGAGGACTTTTAATTTTGTCAAAGAATTCTGCATAAATCAGTCACAGCTTCTACACACAATTTGTAATATTCTAATTTGATTTGGTGTTCCACTGGGAGGAGGAGTAGCCAGTGTGAAGTTACAACTCCTTTGTTGTAAGGAGCCAGACCTGTGGGGGCTGTTACAACAGCTGAAAGGTTGTTGTTTGCTTTTTCTTCTACAAATTCCTGATTGTTTTAATTAAGAATGTTTGCCAGAACCAACTTCAGTACTTACATACAAATGCAGAGGTCGGTTATTTTTACAAGTGCAAGTTGTATTTTCATATTTTAGCCCATGTTCAATTTCTTCAGTGACTTTGAGGTACATGTTGAGTTGTTCATCATTTAGCTGGGACGTGAGCACTGACAAACCTTCTTTAGATTTTTTAGATTGAAACATGGTCTTTTCTACTTCATGCATTGCTGTTTCTGATTCAAGTGGTTCTTGTTTTCCAGTAGCAGATAGCTAACTCCCTTCAGGAGTCTTGTTGTCTAGTATTGTTTATATTTCTTCTTCTTGTTGGTGTTCATTGTCCAAGATTTGTTTGTACTGTTTCAAGTTTGTATTTGTTATGCTGCTTTCATTTGGTTTGAATGCAGCTTCAAATGTATCATTGACAATTAACAATGATTCCTCTTTTTCAAAGGTCTGAATAGTTTTAGGTGGGCCACGTAATAAAGTCTTCAAAGGTGTGTAGATTTAAAGGAGGAGTTCACACCATTAATTAGGCTGGGTTTTTAGAGCTGCACTAGGCTTCCTTCACACTTTAACACTGAGTATTGGCCAGTTGTCTATCTGGCATAACATTATTTTATAAGGATAGTTTTGGGCTATATCATATAGGCACATGTGTTCCAAAGCTGCACTTCTGTATGGATAGTATTTGTCAATAAGATTGTTTTTTGGCTGCTGAGCATGTTTGGGGCTATTGATTCAATATCTTGATACTATTTCAGTACTCTTTTTCATGAGTAAGCTGGACCATGATTTAGCCAGAGAAGGTTTTCAGATTTCCCATGTAAGTCTGTGCCTGTTAAACTGTCTGCAGCTTCATAGGACCCGCATTAGCTACGTAAAATCATTTTGATACCAAAGCTTTACAATTTTTGTGGAAGAGGTTTGGTAGGATGATATGTCATCCCAAAGTTCTCTTAACTCTGTCTTCTCAGCTTTGGTGGGATATGCTAAAACATAACTTGCAACAGCAGTGTAAAATGTCTGCAATATATTGAATGTCTATATTAGTGTTCCACAAGACGGCAATGATAGGATTGTAATCATTGATGTACTTGGATGCCTCATCTCTTTCAAAGTTGTATGTGTTTTGGAAGATTTTCCTTTCATGTTGCTCCTAACAGAAGACATGAAACTGTTAACTTGTCTGTGAGAGAACGGGCCTCAACGACCGGTGGGGGGTGTCTGTACTCCCACTCCCTATATGGTGGAGGAGAGGCACAGGAGACCCCAGCCAAGATTCTCTATTCGGTAGCAATGGTCGAGCAATCAAGGCCTAGCTTCTCAGGAGGTGATGCAGGCTGGTTCTTAAGTACAGTGTATCCCCAAGCCCCCACAAAGGAATATCCACACTCTGTATTGGTTAGAACACAGTCTTTATATAATCAATAGTTAAGGTTATGTACATTCATCATGATAACTCACTTTGTACTCCGGCAAAATCTACAATGACAAATATTTACAATCCTAAAGTGGTACCACCCTAGATCTCATTGAAGTGCATGAACAATACTGTACAATGTCACACAGACCAATAGAGTGAAACCAGCAATAGAGAGAGGAGAGAAAATAAGATGGTTGAGCAATAGGCAGAATACTGACCCCTACCACTAGGCACAGTTCTGTGTGGAGATCCCCCCACCTGGGCAACCTGTAAAGAAAGATATAGCACAAGCCCAGTCCATATATTGCTCTGCAAGTCTTATTTTCTCCTATAATGTTTTTACCCCCCCAATGTACCTGGTGGAGTCGAGTTCCTCGAAAAGGCGTCGACAAACGTCGAGGGACTCGCTGTTCGGCGACGGGGAATCGACGGCCCTTCTTGAATGCCTTCCCTTTCAAGCGGGAGGCACGGGGCGTCGAACGTCCGTCGACAAACGAGGTAGAACGATGTCGAAGAGGCGGCAGCTTCGTCCGAGCGGTGCTAGTCGGCGTCGGGGCGTCGGCGTCCTGCAAGGCAGAGGTGTGCGGGGCACCTCCATGACAATAGTTCTGGACCGCAAAGATTGTAGAGACGGGAGCCCAGCAAGGGCGTCGAGTCGTCCGAGTCTTTGAGGTCATCGGGTGGCGGGAAACCCACCAGCAGGTTTCTCCTCGGCGGGTTGGTCGTCCTCGACTTTCTCCGGCAGGATAGGAGGTCGACGATGCGGTCGAGAGAGTCCTTCGATTGAATGTTCTTAGGCAAAGGAGCGGACGGCTCCGGTCGTCGGCGGCATGGCGTCAAGTGGTTCCCACGGCTGGGCAACACAACTTCGACGGGCCTCCAGCGGTTCCACAAACCTGCCAACCCTGGTCGACGGCAATGGACTTCGACGGCGTCGATGTCCGGGTGCTTCACCTCGATCTCCTCAGCGGTCCCATCTCGGGTCGACAGCCTTTCGAGGATCTGTCTTCCAGGGTGCTTCGGCGAAGATGGAGCGGTGCTCGATGGTCCCTCGGAGCACGGGAAGAGGGCGCCTTACCAGGTCCTCTCTCGGGTCAGCCCTCGACGAATTCGTCAGCCTTCGGATCGGTCGAAGCAAATGCCACAGCAAGTCTTCTTCTTCCAGCTGGACGTCGAGGATCAGCAGTTCCAGTTACTCGTAGAGTGGAGACTCAGCTCCCTGGCTGCTTTAGGAGCACAATGGTCGCTTCTCAACCAAAGGTCCCTTCTGAACACTTTTTCAGTGGTGAGAGGTCCCCAGATATACTATCCTCTCTTTCATCCATGCTGATGGCACACACTCAGCAGCCAATCATTCTGCAGGGCATTCATGCAGTCAGTCAGCCAATCAGACACACAGTGCATTCAGGCCACACTCCTCCCTTCCAGACACTCACAACAAGGAATGTGGATTGGGACAAGTACCCAGCCATTCAACACTACACACTGCATTCAGGCCAGTTTCGGGCAGGGCTGTCTCAGTCTTTGTCTCTCATGCCAGAAACCAGACAACCACAACAAGAAGTGTATATTGGTCACACACTCCATTCACCCAGGTCCCACCCACTGGAGGTACCCACAACATACAGTCACTGGGAATGCTCCAGTCAGTCTAGCTGGACCTTCACAACAATACCATACATGGAACTTCCACCCAACAGCCAGTCAGGGGGAAGGGACAGAGACAGGGCTTCCCAGGACTTTGGGAAAAACAAGATAACAGGCCATAGAAAGCAAGAGGCCACAGGGGCCATCTTGTTTCCTATCCGGAATCAACAGATCCCAATGGCAGGGCCAGGGTGTCCCAAAATGGAGGACACCCAGAGCACCTGTCAATTTCAGCACGGAGCTGCCACCAGCCCAAACCCTGCTCTGGGGTCACCCACAGGTGCCCAAAAACATACACTAGGGGCACAGGGTTGTACCCCTACCCATGGGTGCCATAAGGGTATCCCATGGGTCTGTTCACCAAACCAAAAGAGAGAGCTGCACTGCCAGGAGTCCCACATGGACTCCGGGGCAGAAAACATAACAGAACACACGGTAAAAACAGAAAAAGGACAAGGATTCAGAGGCCCTGTCCCTCAGATGCATTTCCAGCATCACATTGTCCTTGGGCAGAAATTGGTCTACAGAATCCAAAGCGATATTGGTGAAGTATTTTCCTTTGTTTGCATATCAACATCAGCAGTATTTGCCACACTTGTGTCTTTGGAAATGTAAGCTTTGAGTCTGTAGGTCATAATGTATGTCATTATGGGCCTCATTACGACCCATGTGCTAATGGATTAATGGCGCCGTAAAAGGCTGCAGCGCCGTTAACCTATTAGCCCCTAATTACGAGGTCCCTTTGCGGGACCCGACCTTAACGGCTGGTTTTACCAGCCGTTAAAGTAGGGACCCGCAAAGGGACCTTGGTGCTAAGTACGGTAGTTAGCGCCTTCCCCATTCCCATTGAGCCCTATGGGGCAAAAATGGGAATGGGGAAGGGCCATGACGGCATGGGGAATTACCGCCCCCCCCCAACCTCGGAATGGGGTGGTAATTTCTCCATTCCGCCATGGCGGACACCGGCATGGACCATGGTGCTAATAGCACCATGGTCCTCCGCCTGGGTCGTAATGAGGCCCTATGTATGTCTTCTGAAGGGATGTCATAGGTAATGTAGTATTGAATACATTATAAAACTGTGTCATCACTGTCATGGAAAATGCATTATTTTTCCACAAAAGCATGTGGATGTGAGGTGCTGCTCTGGATTGATATTATTTTCTCCAAAAGAAGTGTTCTACTTCTCTGAGTAGAGGACAGTTTTTTATTGCAGATGAGGTGCATGATGGCAATGAAACGATGGTGCAAGTATCTTGAGACATTGACAGGATCAAGAGTTCTCCTGGACCTTTTATCTTTATTCCTTCTTTATTTTGGTTTGCAGTGTGTAGAAAGTCATGCAAGCCCTCCCATGCATATGCTCCACCACGTAAAGTAACAAACCATGTGGGTGAGCCTGGCTTCCTTAACATACATACATCAGCATAAATGTCGGAACCAGTATTCTTTTGTACCACGCACATTGGCCAAGAGATTTGTTATACTTGACTGCAACACTTCATCTTTTTCTTTTATCCTTTGAAGGAGTTCAGTAGCTGAAATGTTTAACCCATGAACTGTTGAGGGTTTCCCCTCTCAGTTCTCAGCCCTTTTTTGAACATTTTGGTATGTCGGCATTCAATTAATTGTAATCTTTTTGTTACAGGTGATGTCCTGGCCAAATTTGCAACCTTTTCTTCCCACATGTATGTAGTCATAATGCCACTAATGATTTGTGTTTTGATGTACGGGGGAGTGAGAAAATAACAAAAAAGTGACCACATTTTGTGTTTTATCAGAAAATAGCCATACAATGATGTTGAAGTGGGAGAATGGAACAACCGGCTCCCGCCAATCCCCTCTCGCGCTTGGCCTAGAGGATCACGGCCTAGGCACCCGCCACGAGATGAGTTTGCCCATCTACCAGACGACCAAATACCCTGGTACAGGAACCTACGGATGTGCCCACCCACCTGCCCAACAGCCCGCCCTGCCCATGCCGACACCTGCGACATGGATCAACTTGACTAAACCAACACATCGTTAGAGATGCCATGACGACCTAGCCAACGGTCAGCACACCTGTACAACCATGCACACTGGACACTCCTACACCAACCTACACGAAGAATATACTCAGCGCTATGACGTAGGTGACGAACACATCCACGGACGTGCATCTTTATTATTTTTCACATAGGCTTTTAAGATGCAGAAACGCAAGACGCACAATGAACTTATCTAAATGGCTTGCTTACGCTTCTCCTAAACCCTATAACCTAAAGCGCCTGTGCACTCAACGGCTCCATCTATGCACCTGATCCAAGTAGGCCGCAAGCAAGAGCTTCCATGAACATTAAAATGAACAAAAGCTCAGTTGCTGACCCTGCAGAATGAGCCCGGCGAAAGCAGACAGCCAAGTCACAATGTTGCAATCTCGCACGCCGCACACCAACGTCAAGGTCGCACCTGCAAAATAAACAAGGCACACAGTGGGAAAAACAATATTAATTGTGCAGAATTCTGCCTCAAACACGGTCCCACCTCACGTGACCAAGCCAAACCTGAAAGGATGCCAAGGCCAGGAGGAAGGAGACGCCTGAATCCCACGTTACAAGACACAGGCAGATACAATTAAAAGACTCAATGGACATCTGCGACAGTGGGAGTAGTCGGCCTTCCAGCATATGAATAAATCCTCACATTGTCTGCACGTACCCATAGTGAAACATTGTTGCAAATGACAGGTACACCGCGAGCTGGGAACGGCGATGGTCCCAGACTGGGAGGCTCGCGAGCGGACCAATCAGAACACGGGGCTCTTATCACTGACGCCATTAACATTGACCAATCCTCAGGGGTCTTCATGTAACAATTCTCATGTATCTAATTGTAGGGACAACCCAGGTATATCACCTGACTGACCCTCAGCCACTAACACCGTTCTCTATACGTATGCTATACTAACCCTACCACTCGAGTAACCAATCCAGAGTGGAGATAGGTTTTTTGCTAACTTTTCGAGGTGACGCAAGTAGCGCGTCATACTAAGGTAAAAAGGGCCTGCGAGCCCCACGATTGTGTGTGTGTCAGGACGGACGCGTACGATCCTTGACCCATCCCTGCCGTTTGCCTAATAAACAGCAGAACCACCTTGCTTCTTGCGTGTGTATCATACTCTGTGGTTTTTGGGATATACGGGAGGAGTTGGGGCCTCCCTGCCCGGAGGTCCGCGGACGGCCCAGCCGACCCCGGCAGAATTTCCCCCCGACAAGTTGGAGGCACTGCTGAGATCTGTTTAAGGTCTGCTTTTATTTTTATTTTTCCGAGTACTCCCGCTGCGAGGAGGCCCGGCGGCGCGGCCCCCTCTGCCGCTGCCCCCTTCTGAGGACTACAGGACCATCGCGGAACTGCGAGAAGACCGGACAGCGCAATCCGGATATTGGCCTTCGGGAGCCGGTTGAGAAGTATCCCGCCCGCGGTTGGCGAGTGTCCAGACGTGGTCCAGACGAGGGGAGGTGGTGAGCCGCTTGGAGGGGTGCACGCAGTCGAGCGGCCCCGCATCAAGAGAACTTGGTGAGTATGCCACACCCAACAAGCAATGTGAAATTGTGAGGGAGGGGGGAGGAATTAAATACGGGAGGTGGGAGGTGTTGCACAGGTGCGCGGCGAAGGTTTGACAATTTAGTGATTGGCTATGAAATGAATGGTAGCCGAACGAGTGCGAGAGCAGTCGGCTACGCTACGCGAGAGAGGGGGGCGGAGCACGAAATCATCACGTGCGGCCGCTCGTAGACACTGATTGGCCTAGGTCGCGACTACGTGTACGGGTGTGTGTGTGCGCGGTTTCCTACGATTTGGTAATTATTGATCAATGAGTAGATGAGGATCCCTATTGATCGAGCAAGAAACTCGATAGGTAGATGACGTTTCCCTGTAGGCGGTAGCTAGTTGGTTGCCCAATACAGAAGATAATTGGCTGGTTAAGCCCTCCTGTCGAGGGGCGTATCACACGCGAGGCGACGCAGCGTGCGCAGTCCGATTATATATTATTGATTACCTTGTTCCAGGCGTGACAGGAAGACAGCTGTGGGGTTAACGGGGGTAGATTGCAAGTGTATTAAGAATTTACCAGTAGTTTGAAGAGATCGGTGACGTCACCAGTAGGGCTTTCATAGGATACCTCGAGCACAAGGCATCTTTCCCCCTGAGAGTGGTGGGGAAGAGAGTTGTGGTAAGGGAGTAGAAACGGAGATAAACGGTAATGAGTTGATCGGGGAAAAGGCGAAACGGGGGACGTGGCTGCGCACGGAGAACGCCGGCCACGGCAAGTGTAGAAGAGGGAGGAGGAGCAAATGAAAATAGGACGACTGTATAAGAACATCACAAGGGGTACGCAGCCGTAGGGGGCTACGTGCGCCTCGGCCGCAGGGGGCCGTAAGGGTGTTCTGTAAAGGAAGACAAGAAAGAAAAGAATATACAAATGTAAATACTATATTTTAATAATTTTCCTTAGCGGACCATCGCAAGTCCCCAAACTCACAGGGCCAGGTAAAGGTATAAGACTGTGTATTGTAAGTGTTAGTAAGATAATAGCTACCAAATAGGGGAAAGATAGCGGAGGTGGAGCGCTACTATGTTATGCGGGGCAGGATCGGGAGGGTGGGGGAACACCCTCACTACCCCACTACAACACATATGTAAAACACTGTCACCCCATAGGGAGAAACTGATCAAGTATAGCATAGAATGGACACAGGGGACGGACAACAAAATGATAACACCATGGCCGCCTAATGGTAGCTTCGATCCATATACCCAACATTCACTATTAAACCATCTGCATAACACATGCAAGGGGAAGAAGTTGACACACCACGTGGAGGTGTTTAACTTATGGAGGATGTTTCAGGGGTCCCGACCAGGACCAAATGGAATGTTCACTGTGGGGGAAACACCGGAAGAAAAAGAGATTAAGGAGGAAGGAGAGAATGGGGAGAAGGAGAGTGAAGGCCCAAAGAACACGGGGAACAGACAAGAGGGAGGAGAAAACAATAATAACTCAAAAGAAAATGAAATAAAAAAGGAACAGAGCAACAATATACCCCTAGCAAAGGTAGTGAAAACAGAGGGAGGGGGGTTGTACCCTTTAAGAGAACTAGGAGAAATAGGAAGAGAACAACTAAGGGCGGCTGAGGGGTACTCGAACCCGGCATACAGCCCGCCACCATATGCAGTGACAGGTGTGCACACGGGAGGGGAGCGAACTAGTACGACGGGATCAGCCCATAGGAAGATGCCAGAGGGGGGAGGGGAGGACTGGAGAAGAGCAAATTGCGGAAATAGGACATGATGAGTGGGTAGCTTCGCAGATACTATTAAAATTACGAGGTACATTAACAGGAGAAGAGAAGGAGGTAGTGAAGAAAATGGAGGAGGATAATACCAGGGAGAGTGAAATGAGAGGGGAAGAGCTGTTACGACAAAAGGAAGAGATTTTGGAGGAATGACTAGCAGAGCTAAGGGATGAGCAGAATGAACTATTCAAACAGCTCGAGAGGGAGGAAAGAGAGAGAGCGAGGGAAAGGAAAGAAGGTAAGAATGAGTTGGAAAAAATAAGGGAACGAACTGAGGAGCAAAGGAGAGAAGCCGAAAGGGTAAAAGCAGCAGCAGAAAGGGTATCAAGAGCAGTACTACGAGAGAGGAAAAAGGAAGAAGAAGAGAAAGAAAAGGAAATGGCAGTGTGGAAGAAGAGATTACTATCAGAAACGACCAGGAAATACGAAGAAGGGAGGGTGATAGAGAGTATATTAGAACTGGAGAGGGTGAGATGGGAAAGGAAGAAAGAGGATGAAAGGATATTGGAAAAGATGAATAGTGAAGTAATGGAGGAATTAAAAAGGAAAAGGGAGGAAATTGGTAGAGAGATGGAGGAGAGAAATGAAGGGGAAAGAGAACATAGGAGAGGGGAGAGTGAAGTAAGGAGGTATGTATATAGAGACACAGAAGTAGCAACAACATCAGCGCAAAGGGGAGCGGTTGGTAAAGGAGAAAAGGGAGAAGCGGACCTAATAGATTTAAAAACAGTAACAATCAAGGGGAAAAAGACAGAGTGGGGGCTGCCATTTACAAATGACTTTTGTAGTGAGGAGGAAGAAGGAATGGAGAAGGAAGGAAGAATTAGTGAAAGGGAAAGCCTAGATAAATTATACACCACCCGGACCAATACAGACTCACCATGGATCCGTAGGAGAAAGGATGAACTGGAGAGAAGTGAGGAGGAAGAGCAAGAAATAGCGGAAAGACAGACACATGAAGCCACACCGTCACCATCCCACCCTACATGCTCAACCACCTCACGCTCACTACGTATAACCAAACTCGCGCCCTTCACAAACGAAATGACACCCTATGTAGGTAGGCTTAGAGACCTCCCTAGACGCAGGCAGGGAGGAGTAATACACACGCCCACATTAAATACAGGAAATGATGAAAGAAGGGGAAAAGATGGAGAAGAAAGAGTTACGAGCAGGGGAAACACGGACGAATTTGACGATGTAGGAGAGAGAGAAGAAGAGGAGGGGTGTGGGGACTCGATTTTATGGAACCCAAAGGGTATAACGAGACACAACTTAATGCCACTTTTGGAGAGTGGAGGGGTTAGACCACAATACGTCCCTTGGAAGCATGTAGACAAAGAAAATATAAAGTGCAGGCTCCCATCATCAAGTGGAGGTGCAGGTAAATGGATATATGAAATGGAAAAACACACCGCAGGACAGAAAATGGCAGTGGGAGATGTAAAGGGCCTTCTAATATCTATATTAGGGGATGCAGCGGATGACATTTGGAAGAGAGCGGGATTCACTGGGGTAACAATAACAAACACATCGCACGATGGGGCACCATTTGCAAACTGCAGACATGCATTATGGCAGGCACTAAGGGTACAGTACCCAGACACATCAGACATAGGAGCAATTACCTCACACAAGATGCGTGAGAACGAAGATCCTGTTGATTATATCCAGGAAATTCAAGAGAAGTGGCGCATGGAAACTAGAGAACAATGGGACAAAACACCAGCAATATTCTATCACATACTAGTACAAGGGCTCCCAGAAGCAGTTCAGAATCAACTGAAGAAAGTGGTGGGAATGGAAGCAAAAGCATGGCCAGAAATACAACTGACAATAGTACATCATTGTAGGACATGGCAAGGTAAAATGAAACAAAAGGAAGAGGACAGGAAAACGGAAGAGGCTAAACTAGTACAGAAAAAACTTACTAAATACACAATGGAAGGGGCACTAATAACTACACCTGCAACAATGAGCCAAAGCCCCACACAAGTAGTGGCCGCACAAGATCCCTCCCAAATACAACCCTCCCAGACTATAACACAACAGATGCCGCCACTCCAACCATACACGACCAACATGGGAGGAGGATACTCAATGCCAGGAGCTGGGTATTATAATTACAACAGGGGAAGAGGAGGAATAATGAGAGGGAGAGGATACGGATATAACACACAACAGCAGGTGGGAGGACTTAGAAATTCCTATCCCACCGGGCAACCAGTATACCAGGACAACACAGGAAGCTTTCCATGGCAGAGTAGGGAACCACCAGTGTGTTGGATTTGTGGATTAGTAGGGCACATGTCACGCACGTGTAGAGTAAGACCAGGAACACCATCATGGAGCGAGCAGGGACAACTAAGGCCCACACAGGAACAGTAGGGCATACAGCAACAGCAGCATTGCAACAGGGAAATGAACAGCAACAACTAGTAACACAACAACAGCCACAGGCATTTTCACTGCCACAACAACAGGTAGCGACAACACAACAACCCCAAGCACAACAAACACAACTGGGTAGGGTGACGGTCCTGGGACACAACCCTTACACAGGAAATGGTCAATCGTTGTACCCTCAATAGGACAGCCCACAGACGGCCTTGGTGTGTCCCATCCTGTCAGTAACCCCTAATAGTGCGGAGGAACCACGCATAGAGGTAACGATAGGTGACAAAAAATTATCATTCCTTGTTGACACCGGGGCGACCCGGTCTTGCATAAGGGAAGGTAAATTTAAGATGTCAGGCGAAGCCATGAACACCCAAGGATTCTCTGGGGCTAGAGGGTAGGTTCCCTTTACTGATAACGTTCCCTTATCAATAGGGGATTATGACATGTCAGTCCCACTTTTATATTCTAGGGCCTCACCAGTAAATATACTGGGGAGAGACATCATGAACAGGTTGAATATGACGATCTCCTTTACGGAGAACGGCATAATTTGCTCTACTCCAGGAATTAACATGCTCACAGCACGACAAATCATGCAAGCATACTGCGGACAGACAGCGATTAGGGCTGAGCCAGTAGATGGTGAACTATTCCAGTACGGGACAGACATGGCATTTGCATGGATGCCAGGGATAGAAGGAAAGATCTGGAGGAGGCCAGCAGCCTATTTGTTCAGACCAGAAACACCAGCCAATGAACCAGAAGGAAAGGTGATTTCAGTGGACATAGAGAGCATTATTGCAACAGCTGATTACATTGCAGTGCATTCCCAAGACAGAGAAGGAAGAGCATGGAGGGCAGTGATAGCACTAGCAGAAGGATGTAGACTCACCCAGGTGTCAGATGAGGAGCTCTTCTCAGAAGAAAAGGAAAGAAGGTGAAATGGTGTTTATGATGAGTGTGGAAATATGGCGTATAAACAAGTGGCACAAAAAATTGCAATGGCACTTGAGGCACCCGCATCCACCCCAGTTCCCTTCTTTGAGGAGGATATGACAAAGGTACCCACATCACTATGGACTACTAGCCCCTATGACGTGGGGTGTATAAAAAGTATAGGGGGAGTAAGGATAAAATTGAAAAAAGGTGCAATACTCCCCAGAGTGAAACAGTACCCACTATCGAAAGAGGCAGATGAGGGCATATATGAAACAATAACGGCCCTTATAAATAATGGCATATTGGTCCCAACAGAATCACCATGTAACACAGCTGTATACCCAGTGTGCAAGGCTAAAGGGGGGTCTTGGCGCTTCATACAGGACCTCAGGCCCTTGAACAACATAGTGGACGCAGAATACCCCATAGCAGCAAACCCGGCCACAATATTGTGCGGCATTCCAGCAGAAGCATCACGATTTACAGTGATAGACCTTAAAAATGCCTTTTTCTCAATACCATTGCACCCAGACTCATAAGACCTGACAAGCTTTACTTACAGAAACACGAAGTGGAAACACACCAGACTGCCACAAGGGTACTGCGAATCACCCTCAATATTCAACAGAGTAATACAGATGGATTTGGGTAACATTGAAGTAGAAAGCACAGTGTTACAATATGTTGACGACATAATACTTTGCAGCACAAACGAAAGAACATGCAGAGAGGACTCATTAAAGATGCTGACAATATTGGCTGAAAAAGGTTACAAGGTAGACATGGAAAAGTTGCAGTACTGTCAGGAACAGGTACTTTACATTGGTCAGCTCATATCCCAACATGGAAGAAAGATTGCACCACAAAGAGCACAGGCCATTTCAAAAACACCAGTGCCACAAACAGTGAGGGAACTGCAGCAGTTCCTGGGTCTGTGCAACTACTGTAGAGCATGGGTATTTGATTACAGCTCATACATAGGACCCCTGCTTGAGGCATTAAAAGAAGCTAACAAAGGGGAGAAAAAGTTGGGGTGGACAATGGAAATGAAAGAGGCTTTTGATGAACTGAAAGATGCGATATCAACTGCTCCGGTACTGGCCACCCCAGATTATGAGCGACAATTTTTTCATATTTTCACATTGCGACTCAGCAGTAATGAAAGCAGTGTTGGCTCAAAAAACAAGCATGGGCTACAAACCAGTAGCGTTTTATAGCGGCCACTTAGATCCTGTGATGCTAGGTCATTTCCCTTGCGAACAAGGTCTCGCCGCAGCTGCTTTTGCGGTAGAGAAAGCGTCAGCAATCACCATGGGGTGCCCAACCACATTATTTGTGGAACACGCACTATTTGCAATATTGAATAAACCTAAGTCCACCCTAACCACGCAGAGGGCATCAGGTTATGAGATCATCTTATCCAGAGCTGAACTATCAATTGTTAGATGTAGCACGGTCAACCCTGCAAGGTTCTTAGCAGAAGTAATTGAGGAAGGAGATTATGCACACGATTGTACGCAAATCACTGAAATGTACTCATGTACTAGAAAGGTTGAAGAAAACGCACTAGAGGGAGGTGAGCTCCTGTTCATTGATGGGTCATCAACAATCGACCAAAGGGATGGGATTAGGAGGACTGGGGCTGCGGTGGTAAAAATGATGGAGGTACCGGTGTGTGTGGCGATGAAATGTGTACAACTACCACAGCATTACTCTGCTCAAGCGGCAGAACTTGTTGCACTGATCTTGGCATTGAAGGAAAGCTTTGACAAACGAGTGACTATATATTCTGACAGCGCATATGTTACGTCCACTGTCCACTCAGGGCTGTCGAAATGGAGAAGAAGAGGGTTTAGGAGAGCCGACGGCACTCCAGTGCAACATGCTCTCTTATTGGCTGAACTAATTGACGTAATAAATGACCCCCAAGAATTAGCTTTGGTGAAATGTACCGCACACACCAATGGAGAAGATCATGTCTCAAGAGGGAATGCAGTAGCAGACGCACATGCGAAGTATGCTGCATATTTTGGTGAGATATGGAACCCCCCAGAGTCAGAGAGAGGGAGAGGGAGGGGAATAGCTAAGGAGATGTTGATACGAGAAGGGTACACCCATCTCCCAGCCACACAGATAATGGAGCTACAAGCGGCTGCACCAATGGCAGAAAAAGAAATATGGGTAAAAAGAGGATGCACAATGTCACCAACTGACGCACTATGGCACCAGGGTAACACTGGAAAGATTGTAATACCACTGGCATTATTGAACACCGCCCTGAGCCAACTACACCACCCAGCCCACACAGGCAAGGAAGTAATTGCAGCACGAATTAGGGAAGACTGATTCTGTCCCGAGTTAAATTCTCATGTGTCAAATTTTATCAGCAATTGTCTCACATGTCAACAGTTTACGGCCGGTCACACTCTGAAGGTGATAAAAGGTACTATACCCCGGCCAGAGGGACCCTTCCGACATCTCCATATTGACTATGTTGACATGATCAACGTATGTCAAGGAAATGGGTATATGATTGTAGTAGTATGCCCATTCTCGAGGTGGATTGAAGCAGGGCCCTGTTCACACCCAGATGCATTCAGAGCAGCTAAATTCCTAGTGAGGGAGGTCTTCCCCAGGTGGGGGGTGTGCGAGGTACTGCGGTCAGATAATGGCCCGCATTTCCCAAACGAAATGTTCCAGCACATCACGTCCTTACTGAACATCAAGCATAAATTTGCATGTGCATACCACCCACAGGCCAACGGTGTATGCGAACGCCTGAATGGCCTACTAAAGGAGGCAATTGCAAAAATACAGCAAACAACAAAGAAGAGTTGGTTGTATTGCCTTCCACTAGCCCTATTTGAGCTAAGGAATAGACCAGGTTCCAACCACCACCTCACCCCTCACGAGGTGGTTACCGGTCGTCAAATGCGCCTTCCTCTGACGCCAACATCAAGAGCATTCACCGACCACGAAAATACTGCCACTGTTCTTGGTGATGAAATGTACCAATATGTGTCTTCTTTGATTACTAGTGTAGTGTTTGTGTCTCAACAGCTAGAGCGCACACGGGGCGGGTCTACAAGTGATCAACAAGGAGACTCGGACAAAGAACTGGAAAAGGAAAGACTGTGCAAAGTTGCTAAAGGTGACCACGTACTACTCCGCAATTTCAACAGAAAGTGGAACAGCCCACGCTTCACTGGCCCCCATCTGGTAGAGGAGGTATCAACGAGAGCAGTAAAGCTACAGGACAAACGTGCCTGGAATCACCTACACGACGTAAAGATCTACAAACTCCAGACCTGCCCCAGCGCCACCGACAGGGCCACTGGAAGAACAACAACAGCGTCACCAATGGAGGAAGAGACTTCTGCCACAGCTAACGGCCTAAGTGTTTCGATACCCTGTCACCCCCCAGATTCCCCAGAGACAAATACTAGAAAAGAAAGGGGTGATCCCCATACCGCCCACCCCATGGTCACACGATCAAAGAATAAAGAGACTTCCGCCAGTTGAGCCCCAAACCCTCTGCCCATCGACTCCCTACCCACTGCAGTAATAATTGAACTGAAGGACATTGTCTTGCACATATACACATGTAACACTTGAATGTTCTCTTTCTTTTCTCTCGCACATGCAGGTACAGCATATTATTGTACTGCTAAGAAAGTAGATAACTAACAAATTCACTGCCTAGGAGTAGATGGTACCCTCAGATGATAACTACCCAGAAGAATTGTCACACCAATTTGTATATGAAGTAAAAAGGCCAACGTACCTGAAAAGAAGGAGGGTACGTGTCTACTACACAGCATTCCTCTTGGCCATAGAACATTCAATGCCCCACCTCCAACCATACTTGCCTGCCCTAAGAGATAGATCGCTTAGAGTGGCGTGGGAACAGCTCTTCGCCTGGGCACTGAATGACTATTTGATACGGAGAGCTTAAAAACAACAACTAACACTAATAACAAGCATATTGAGAATTTTCAGGCGGGCAACTTTAACGTCGCAAGAATAAGCTGCCGGACTGCAGCAAGGTAAGAGCAAAATGCCAGTGAAATTAGCCTCTGTAATAAAATTGATAGGGATTTTGATGATCACCGGGTTCTTGGCTGCCTCTGTATGGCAGAACAGCTATGCTATCAATATTATTGCTGTACCCAAACCTAATACACCCCCACCCCCAGCTGCAACAGGTGTTACGTCAGGTGGTACTAGTAAAATCCCACACAAAGAAAATAGAGTTAAACGCAGCACATACTCAGACAATAAAGGTATTGACAACTACATACAAGATTCAGCACACATCTCAAACAACATGTGTTACCAACACATGACCCACATAGGTAAGCAGACAACAGAAGACAGCTGCTACGTTTGCTCATTAATCCCATACGCCATGAGCGCTTCTCGAACATTCGTTGCCACAGAAATAGATGAAAAGACAGCACGATGTATAATATACCTGGCACTGTTCCGAACGAAAGGAAGATTTCAAGGGACAGTGGTGCAACTGGTGTGGAAAACACGAGACACATATCCATACGAAAACAACTTCCTCAAGACTTATTTGAGTTACCACAAGAGCAGTTTACATGCTGAAGCCTTCAGATACATGACAAGTGGTCCTGAAAAAGGAGAAACAAAGAAAGTAACACTACAGTACCTACCATGCGATTGGTACGCACTGAAGTTCCCGGTAAACAAGGATGTTGGGAAAGGCCACTTGTGACAATAACAGGGAAGGTGTACATGGACAACAGATGGGACACAGGAGTGGTTGGCAGCAACATGGTAACCAGAGAAACCATTTTAACTATTGACGAACACAACCACAGATGTTGGATGACTTGGGTCAAGTACGTACCCATGCTCACGTGGATGGAGAAGGATGAAGACCCAATAACAATACTGCCGCTAACTGCGCCTAAGGTATGTTACCAACATAAAGGAGAGGTGGACGTAGGATACAACACCAACTGTGCAAGCGTGATGGAGTTACCTGAGGGGGGAGCAGGAACAGCAGTGGTAATGGACCATTACTGGGCCTGCGGAGAAAAGGCATACCACACAATGCCCCCTCTGTGGAATGGTATATGCACAATGGTGCATGTTAATGTACCATCACTAGTGGTACCCCAGAAACATGTGAATGTGGCGAACTTCCCTAAAATGGATGAAGGGAACGAGAGGAAGAAGAGATCTGTACAACCTCAGAAGGGGCCAGAGAACAAAATCAACGGCAATAATACTGTCCTGAATAGAAAGAAAAGAGAAGGAGAACCTCTGACAGGAAATTACCTATGGGGTAGATCGGAAACAGCACTCACCTCAATTCCGCCAGAACACAGACTATTCAGCAGAGCAGCAATGTTCTTCTCCTCAATAATACATCCGGGACTACAGGCTTACGCAAATGCAAAATGGCTCCAGATAACTAGATGGAAACTAATGATGACCATCAATTCTACAGTAAATGGATTTAACGCAATAAAAGAGGAACTGCGAGCTGTGAGGATGGTAGCACTCCAGAACAGATATGTACTGGACCTCCTCACAGCAATGGAAGGAGGAGTTTACGCAAAGATAGGACAATCATGCTGCACATTCATTCCTGCCAACGATGCTGACAATGGTACACTGACAGAAGCAGTTTCACAATTGGCCCAGATGCACTCCAAAATGATGGATGAAAGTAAAGGTGTGAAAAAGGATGAGAGCTGGTTTTCAATATTATGGTCATGGATTCCATCTTGGCTGTCAGATGGACTGAAGATTATAGTTGGATGTACTATTTTGGCTGGAGCTGCACTGATCATAATAAGATTTTGGAAGGCCCGGAAGGCACGCACCACAGGCGAAATGATCGAAATGGCCGGTATGCACCCCTTGATGCCAGCAGATGACGGCCAACACACAGGCACAATAATAAAAGAGAGAGAGAAGTTGCCCAATCAGATCACCACCAACCACCTGGACCCACCATCTGTGAAGCTCGAAAACCCAAGAAACCCAAGGAGCTACATAGGGAAATGGGTATACTGCACTCCTGGAGGAACCTGTGAATACATGTATTGGTCATTTGAAGACCATGTTAACCACTATGGACATTTGGGAGGAATAACTAAAATATGGAGAGTGAGAGAAGATAAAGAAAAGGATATGTTTGTGGTAGACAAGTCGACCAGAGGGGGGACTGAAGTGGGAGAATGGAACAACCGGCTCCCGCCAATCCCCTCTCGCTCTTGGCCTAGAGGATCACGGCCTAGGCACCCGCCACGAGATGAGTTTGCCCATCTACCAGACGACCAAATACCCTGGTACAGGAACCTACGGATGTGCCCACCCACCTGCCCAGCAGCCCGCCCTGCCCATGCCGACACCTGCGACATGGATCAACTCGACTAAACCAACACATCGTTAGAGATGCCATGACGACCTAGCCAACGGTCAGCACACCTGTACAACCATGCACACTGGACACTCCTACACCAACCTACACGAAGAATATACTCAGCGCTATGACGTAGGTGACGAACACATCCACGGACGTGTATCTTTATTATTTTTCACATAGGCTTTTAAGATGCAGAAACGCAAGACGCACAATGAACTTATCTAAATGGCTTGCTTACGCTTCTCCTAAACCCTATAACCTAAAGCGCCTGTGCACTCAACGGCTCCATCTATGCACCTGATCCAAGTAGGCTGCAAGCAAGAGCTTCCATGAACATTAAAATGAACAAAAGCTCAGTTGCTGACCCTGCAGAATGAGCCCGGCGAAAGCAGACAGCCAAGTCACAATGTTGCAATCTCGCACGCCGCACACCAACGTCAAGGTCGCACCTGCAAATTAAACAAGGCACACAGTGGGAAAAACAATATTAATTGTGCAGAATTCTGCCTCAAACACGGTCCCACCTCACGTGACCAAGCCAAACCTGAAAGGATGCCAAGGCCAGGAGGAAGGAGACGCCTGAATCCCACGTTACAAGACACAGGTAGATACAATTAAAAGACTCAATGGACATCTGCGACAGTGGGAGTAGTCGGCCTTCCAGCATATGAATAAATCCTCACATTGTCTGCACGTACCCATAGTGAAACATTGTTGCAAATGACAGGTACACCGCGAGCTGGGAACGGCGATGGTCCTAGACTGGGAGGCTCGCGAGCGGACCAATCAGAACACGGGGCTCTTATCACTGACGCCATTAACATTGACCAATCCTCAGGGGTCTTCATGTAACAATTCTCATGTATCTAATTGTAGGGACAACCCAGGTATATCACCTGACTGACCCTCAGCCACTAACACCGTTCTCTATACGTATGCTATACTAACCCTACCACTCGAGTAACCAATCCAGAGTGGAGATAGGTTTTTTGCTAACTTTTCAAGGTGACGCAAGTAGCGCGTCATACTAAGGTAAAAAGGGCCTGCGAGCCCCACGATTGTGTGTGTGTCAGGACGTACGCGTACGATCCTTGACCCATCCCTGCCGTTTGCCTAATAAACAGCAGAACCACCTTGCTTCTTGCGTGTGTCTCATACTCTGTGGTTTTTGGGATATAAGGGAGGAGTTGGGGCCTCCCTGCCCGGAGGTCCGCGGACGGCCCAGCCGACCCCGGCAGAATTTCCCCCCAACAATGTACAAAGAGGGCTCTCTGGGTCCGCCGCTCGACTTGGGGACGGTCAACCCATATTGGAGGCAGGAGCCCAAGGCCGGGGACATCAGCCCCAAATGTCCTGGAGCTCTGTCCGTGCCACTTTCCCTCCAGGGATGGATGGAGACACTACTGGACCTCCCTGTGACCTCTACTCGACTTGGGGGGCGGTCGACGAGGACCCAAGGCTGGGGACATCACCCCCAAACCTCACGTATCCCTGCCTGGTATACGTTACAGCTTTTCCCTCCAGGTAGGGATGGGGACTGTGAGGGGTCAGAAATGTGAGGTAGACAACTTTCAGAGGATTTGTCAAACAATACCATTTTATTAAATGGTATTGTCAACCAAACACCTCACTTGCCCTGTTCTAACGTGGATTTCACTGCCTAAATAAACTAAGGGAAACACTCTAATGTAACATTTCTGGCCCTCACTCCTATATATAAACATAAACAAGACAAAGCTTCATCACGAGTTGGGCTGTAGCCCTTAAATTCGGTGGTAACGGTATTACCGCCGCATTCAAGGGCAGGGCCTATCACGAGTTGGGCACTAAATGGACTGTTTTACATCCAGCTTTTTTCCAGAGGTAAAAATCCCTGTTTTCGGCAGTATTACAGCCGGCTGTATTAGCCCACATTATTAGCACCGAAAATTCCCCATTGGATCCAATGGACCGGATCAGGAATGGGGAAATACCGTTAAGGCCCAACCCGCGATCCAGTGGTAATCCCACCGGTCGGTGCTAGGGCTATTACAGTTGGCGGTATTACAGCCGGGAATACAGCCCAACTCGTGATGAGGCCCAATATATTGCAATACACAATATCAATTCTTGTATTTGCAACACCTTCAAAGTCTTTGATTGTAACCTGAGCGAATTCCCCTACCCCGGGTTATAAGTCAAAAGGCCTCATCACGAGTTAGGCGGTAATGCGGCGGTTTTCCAGTCGAGCGTTATTAGCGCTAATGCCAGATCACGAGTTTGCGTGTACGCGCACAGGGACATGGTGGTAGCGCAAATAGCGCTCGACGTAAAAAAGGCCCACGAACCTGTAAATCCAGCGCGTCGTGCGCTTCTGCATACCGCGCTAATAGCACGCGCCATAAGGTCGCGCTATTAGGGCGCTGGAAACACGTAACCGCCGGAACGGGAAACAAAGCGGCACCCATTTTGGAAATCACAATCCGTCGGATATCATAGCCCCTGCAAGCCATCCACCCCTGGGAAGAGTGAATTATGTCACAGGAGCGCACTAGGGGTAAGTCAGCCCTGTTGTGGGTGCCCTGAGAACATGCACCTACCTGCACTGTTGTGGGGAGTTAACTGGGGTAGGGGGGATTGTGTGCTGGGTGTTCACTGGGGGAGGGGGGATTGTGTGCTGGGTGTTCATTGGGGCGAGGGGGGATTGTGTGCTGGCTGTTCACTGGGGAGGGGGGAATGTGTGCTGGGTGTTCACTTATGGGAGGGGGGATTGGCAATCTTTAAATAAATCACATATAAAATTCATACAATGCATGGTCAGTTGTGATTGTGATTAAGTGTTCTTTAATTTCCAAGTGACATGTGCAAAATGTAGCCATCACCTGTATCAAAAATAATTCTCAATCAAGCCATGTCTGTCCAGCCTCCCCTCTCTCACCCCATTCCTGTGTGCACTTGCAACACTTTCTAGCACATCATCATCCTCACTCCCATCCTCAGGTGGCTGCACATGAGCATCGGGGGCAGTGGCACATTCCTGCGACAGCAAATGGTGTGCAGCATGGCACATACAAGTACAATTTTTCCAACTTTTTCAGGTGCATACATCAATGCCCCTCCCGTACGGTCTAGGCACTGAAAGCGTGCCTTCAGCAGTCCGAATGCACTCTCCGCGCAGATGCGTGTACATCCGTGGGCAATGTTGTAAGCCCGCTCAGCTGCAGTGTGTAGATGGTGCACAGGGGCCATGAGCCATGTGTACTGGGGATATCCAGAATCACCTGCAGGGGAGAGAATGCAGGTATGAGGAACAGGTAGGTTCAGTGGGTGCACAAGGCGCAGTTATCAGTGACATTGTCAGCAGGATCAGGTTTGTGTTGAAGAGGTCATGCTATCTCATTGCAATGTTGCCATCAACCTTTGACTTCCAGGACATGCATGGTGTGAGGTTTCCATACAGCTGTGTATCTATGTATATGTGAGTTGTTATGTGCATCACACTCATGTATTACATGTGGCCTACATATCATTTGGTCACTTGCAGTGTGGAGTGTGCTGTGCTAGGGGCAGCATTGAATCAATGGAGTACTTACAACTTGCAACGCATCTGTTTCTAAATGTAACATATTCTGTCCCTTGTCACTGGAGGAGGGGAGCCTTCTATCTGCTTGTGCATGCGACATGTGGTTAGCCCATGTGTCATTGGCATTCCCTTTGGCTGCTGTTGCATTTGCTGGTTGGCACTATTATGTACAGTTCTCCAGGCATGTGATTGGCCAATCAGGGGTCAGTGTTTCAGGGATGTACATTGTCGTTAATCAGACTAGTTTTGTGTAGTGCTGTTGTGGATGTGCCTACTTTCGTGTAACATTGGCATGACTGCCGGGTGGCCAGGGTTGGATGTCTGTGCTGTATCAGGGTGGGAAGCTATACTGCAACACACACAGGAGGCTTTGTGGTAGTAGGGCTTCCATATGTGACTGTCTTGCCACATGTCTTTGCCATCCAGACTGGGTGTGTTCTGCTGTGTTGGACATGTCCAAGGGTTCTCGTGCAAGGTACATGCATGGGAATATTTCAGTGCTGGTGCTGCCTATTGGCATGCAGGGATTTCACTGTGTATGACCAGCCCCATCAGATGTAATTTAACATGCATTACAGTCTACATTTGTAATCACCCAGCATCCATGTGTTTTGGTCTCGGTGCCTTTCCATGTACGCTTGCAGGGTACTGTTGCGCAGGACCATGGAGTCGTGGGTGGATCCTGGGTAGCGGCCACAGCAGTGGCTGAAGGTGAGGTCAGGGCTGCATGTCATCTGCACATTCAGGGAATGGTAATTTTTTTCCGGTTTCTGTAGGCTGTCTCATGTGCCTGGGGTGGTACGAGTGCTACATGTTTGCAGTCCAGGGCTGCTATAACATTCAGAACTTGGGCAATGGCATGGAATTGACCCTTCAGCTAGTTCACCTGTGCCTGCGTGGCTGGCAATGCAATGTGCTAATTCACATGGATCAACAGTGCATCCAGCACCTGTCCCAGCATGGCACTGAAGGTGGACTGGGCCATGCCATGCATCATGGCAACGGTGTGTTGGTAGCTGCCAGTCCCGAGGAATTGTAGCACGGACACAAGCTTCACAAGTGGGGGCACTGCTGTGCTGATGGCTATACAGCTGCCGATGTCATCCTGGATTGTGTCTAGCAACTGGGTGATGGTTGCGCTGTGCAGCCTATATTCGGTCACCAACTGGCCATCGGTCAGGGCCCAGGGTGTTTACCTGACCCTAGAGATGGCTGGCCAACTTGATGGTGCTGCTCTCCTCCTCCTTCTCCTCATACCCAGCACCCCCGTGCTCCCAGGGCCCTGGCCTTGTTGCCTGGCCTCTGTAGCTCCAGGCGCATCAGGTAGATGTCCACATCAAGGAAGTATGTGTTGTGCATGGGTGGTCCTGTGAAGGCCTCTGATTTGCATTGGTTTCACCTGGGCCCTTATTGCTGTCTCCTCCTTGCTCCTGCTGGTGTAATGGTGTTGGGGAGGATGTGTTGTGCATGGGTGGGTCCTTTGTAGGCCTCTGATTTGCATTGGTTTCACCTGGTGCCTTATTGCTGTCTCCTCGCTGCTCCTGCTGGTGTAATGGTGTTGGGGAGGGTGTGTTGTGTGTGTTGTGCATGGGTGGGTCCTTTGTAGGCCTCTGATTTGCATTGGTTTCACCTGGGCCCTTATTGCTGTCTCCTCCCTGCTCCTGCTGGTGTAATGGTGTTGGGGAGGGTGTGTTGTGCATGGGTGGGTCCTTTTTAGGCCTCTGATTTGCATTGGTTTCACCCGGGCCCTTATTGCTGTCTCCTCCCTGCTCCTGCTGGTGTAATGGTGTTGGGGAGGGTGTGTTGTGCATGGGTGGGTCCTTTGTAGGTCTCTGATTTGCATTGGTTTCACCTGGGCCCTTATTGCTCTTCCCTGTGTTCTTTTACCTCCAGCATTTTGCTAGGGGTATATTCGGCGGATTATCCGCCGCTTTTCTGGCGCTAATAGCACCTATGCCAGACTCGTGATTGCTATGTTTTAGCGTAAATGGATACTGGCGATTTTACAGCCGACGCTTTTACAGCCGGCTGTACTTGCGCCGGCTGTAATAGCGCCAGCGGTATTTATACTGGTGATCTGATGGACCCTTAAATCCGGTGTTGATAGCGTTACCGCCAGATTTAAGGGTTACCGCCAAACTTGTGATGAGGCCCAAAGTCAGTTCTGTTGAATAACACAAAACAACAAGGAAGTCCAGGGTTGAAACAGAGTTCCAACACAGTTCTAGACAAAGGGCCTCATCACCAGTTGGGCTGTAGCCCTTAAATGCGGTGGTAACAGCATTACAGCCGCATTTAAGGGCTGGCCCTATCACGAGTTGGGCGCTAAATGGGCTGTTTTACCTCCAGCCTTTCGCTGTATTACCACTGGCTGTATTAGCCTGCATAACTAGCGCTGAACATGCCCCATTGAATCCAATGGACCCAATGTGGAATGGGGATTTACCGTTAACTGTTAACAGTTAACACCCAACCCGTGATCCGGCGGTAATACCGCTGGACCGATCGGTGCTAGGGCTATTACAGTCGGGCTGTATTACTGCCGGGAAACAGCCCAACTCGTGATGAGGCCCAAAGTCAGGTTTTTAAAGAAAACTTCCAACACTCGACAGTTCAACAGAGAAAAGATTCTTGTTCTCCAGGAAATATGTATTTCAAAGTTCCTTAAACAATACCAAAGGGATTATTGGTCAGGATGATCTCTGTTGCAATTTATATGATTCACAAAACAGAAATAGGTTGAAATTAGCTTCTCTTCATACTGCTTTTCTCTCAACCCCATAAAATACAACAACTTATTTTGTTTGGGAAAAGCCACAGTGTTTCTCTCTTTGCACCGTAAGCACCAATGGCTATCTTCACAGTGCTTCCCTATTAACATCATGAAACACAACTTCCTCTGTTTGATAACAACTTCTCAGTACATTCAACTTCTAAGGTCCTCTACTTGCACTTCTATCTGGTCCACTCTCTTGCCAGACATAACTCCAAAGATACACCATGCAGTTTCACTTCTCTGCTTCACACTGTTTCAATTTTGCTGCTTCTGAAGTTGCAGTTCCATTGACACTTCTAAAGTTTAACACTTCTTCAACTTTAAACAGCTGTAAACACCTCTTCACAACTTGGTAGCACAGACACGATTTATATCAATGCCCTTTTCACTCTGCTAGACTAGCAATGTCTATTTCTCTTCTTAACACCAACTTTCTTCTAGGGCCACTTTGCAACCTCTCTTGTCTTTTTGTCCAGCCACCAACCAAGTACGTTCAATGTAACCTCTATTGGTTTTGGCAATGTTAGTTCATGACTTATTGCGGGTGAAAAGCAACTCGTTACAGTAGCCCTGCTGCGATGCCTGAAGGCTTGGCAACACGCAGAAACACTCACCAGCTGCTCGGCCTCTGTCACAGGCTGCAGGACTTCTACTACGTGTATTTTCTCAACTGGGCACACTTCTCTTATCAATCTCCCTTCAGTCCCACCAGAAAGGCACTGAGTTCGGCTCACCACGACCCCCTAAAGCATGCCATCCCCTAGGCACGATCTGCTGCACTCTTCTCACTCTGACCGCTATGCAATCAGGTTCAACTGGAGGAAAGCTTTTGAAACCTTGAGCTTTCTGCTGTGCAATCTCTGCAATCCCGACTTTTGGGGAAAAGGACCAACTCAGGACTGATAATGGGAATGCGCTGATGGAAAATCCCGTATTCTTTCTTTCCTCCCGCTTCTTTGGATTCTGACAACCACATGCTTTCATCTGCCGCTTTCTCCTGCCCCAGCTACTTCTGTTGCTGGTACAACTGCTGCAGCTCCTACAACCACAACAACAACTAATGGTGCGCACCTGAGGGAGCTTTTTAAGCCTCTCAACCTCCCTCAGGTGTTAAGCTGTTAAGCCTGATTGCCTGACTTTCAGGCAAGCATTGCTGTTCAGCCATCTTCATTCATCCAGGTACTATTGGAATTATGTGACTTGAAGTCCCAAATAGAAAATTGAGAATTCTTCTGTTTGGCAATATGCCATCAATAATGTGAGATTAAGGGGGAACGTTATAGAAGGGGATATCCCATTCTACCTGACCGGGTCCCCCCTATGTGATCCTCCCCCAGATAACCACCCACAGGGTCAGGATCAGGAAGTGTCAGCTGTTCCCAGACCACATGAGAAGGGTCCAAGATAAAGTTTGTTGGGCAAACCATGGTTGATTTGTCACAGGACCCTGCCAGGGCTAGCTAGGACCGCCACTGCACTTGGGGAGGGTTGTCCCACATGGGAGACAGGCGCCCAAGGCAGGGGCAGCAGCCTGACAGTCCTGGAGCTCTGCCTGGGTGGCAGTACAGCTTTTTCCTCCGGGCAGGGATGGGGACCCTGCCGGGACTTCGCTGGGAACACCACTGGACATGGGGACAGTGGACCCATATGGGAGACAGGCTCTAAAGGCCGTGGACAACAACCCTAGCCATCCTAGAACTGTGGCTGGGTTGCATTAAAGCTTTTCCCTGTGGGGAGGGATGGGGACCCTGCCCGGTCTCCCTGGGACTGCTGCTGAACTTAGGGATGGTCAATCCAGATTGAAGACAGGCATCCAAAGACGGAGTCATCATCCCTGACTGTCCTGGTTCTCTGGCTGGTCTGCGTTTCAGCTTTTCCACCCATGGAGGACTGGGGAACCTGCTGGGGGGTCCCTAGGACCAACACTAGGCTTAGGGACTCTCACACGGTAGACAGGCACCAAAAGCCGGGGGCATCACCCCTGACCGTCCTGGAGCTCTGGATGGACCGTGTTACATCTTTCTCCTCTGGAGAGGGACGGGGACCCCACCAGAGCTCCCTGGGACCCCTGCTGAGCTTTGGGGCAGTTGACCGATGTGCAAGGCAGATGCCCAAGACTGGGGGAAACACATCCAGCCGTCTTAGAGCTATGGCTAGGTTGCGTTACAGCTTTTCCCGATGGGGAGGGATGGGGACCCTGCTGCAGCTCCCTAGGATGGATGCTGGGCTTTGGGGCTGGTCGGCCCACATGGGAGACAGATGCCCAAGGACGTGGAGATCACCCCCGACCATCCTCATGCTCTGGCTATGCTGTGTTAACATTTTTCCCTCCAGCAAGAGGTTGGGACCATGCCGGGGCTTCCTCGGACCACCGCTGGACTTGGGGATGGTCAACCCACATGGGAGACAGGCGCCCAAGGCCAAGATCATCACCCCCAGCCATCCTAGAGCCCTGGCTGGTCTGTGTTACAACATTTCCCTCTGGGGAGGTACAGGGTGGGACTGACGCTGTTCTTGGGGATGGTTCACCCACATGGGAGAAAGGTTCCCATGGTCGGGGTAGCACTCCCGACCTTCCTAGAGCTCTGGCCATGCCACGCTACAGTTGTTCCCTACAGGGAGGAATGGGGACCCTGCCTGGGCTCACAGAGACCTCCACTGGACTTGGGGACAGTCGACCCACGTGGGAAACTGGCTCCCAAGGCAGGGGACATCACCCCCAGCCACCCTGGGCCTATGGTGTGGCTTTGTTGCAGCTTTTCCCTCCAGGGATGGATGGGACTCCTGCCGGGGTTCCCTGGAACTGATGTTGGGCTTGGGGACAGTCGACCCACATGGGAGACAAGCTCCCAAGGCAGGGGACATCACCCCCAGAAATCCTAGAGCTCTGGCTGGCCTGTGTTAAGGCTTTTCTCTCCTGGGATGGATTGGGACCCTGCTGGGGATCCCTGGGACTGCCGCTGGACTTGGGATAAGTTGATCCACATGGAAGACAGGTACCCAAGGCTGGAGACATCACCTCCAGCTGTCCAAGACATTTTGCTATGCTGCGTTGTAACTATTCCCTCCAGGAGGGATGGGGACCTTGTCAGGGCTCCCCGGGGCTGTCGCTGGGCTTGGCAACAGTCAACCCACATGGGAGACAGGAGCCCAATGCCAGGTGTAGCATCCCCCGGCCATCCTGGAGCTTTGGCTGTGCTGTGCTATATCCTTTCCCTCCAGGGAGGGACAGCGACCCGGCGTAGGCTCCCTGGGACCATGGCTGGACTTGGGGATGGACGACCTACATGAGAGACAGGCACCCATCACCAGAGACATCACCCCTGGCCGTATTAGAGCTCTGGCTGCTTTCTGTTACAGATTTTCCCTCTGGGGTGGTATGGGGACCCTGCCGGGGCTCCCTGGGACTACTGCTTGGCTTCGGGAAAGTTGATCAACATGGGTGTGTCAAGGGGGTGGCCTCGGAACTCACCATTGAACAATTACAAAAGTAGTCAAGAAGGAGAGTACACCAGGAAAGAAGCAACACAGTTTTATTCAGGGCCCCAGTCTCATCTGGGACATCAATATTTTAACAGAACACAGAACAGAACTGCATGAAAGGCGCTCTCAAAGAAGCACCCCTAAATCAACAGCTTTTACAATCATCTAAACTAATTAAAATCAATTATTTTGCAACATTGAATGTCTCCCCACAAGAAACTGATCGGTGAAAGCATGTCCTGGGCCCAGGTCAGTTACACCTTTTTGCCGCTGGTCCTTATGGCAGCGCCGGCGATTGTGCAATACCGTTCTGCTTGACTCACCTAACATGGCCGACAACTCTGTCATTTATTCTACGGACAATAGTGCTGCCGACGAACATCTACCGAGCACGCACAAAGTCACGTGACTCCATAAACAGACATCGGGAAGTCAAGCAAATGCGTTGCTACTCTCCTACAAGGCGCTTTGTAAGTCCGCACCTAGACTTAGTGAATTCTATAGTCTGTTACTCTCTCTTCTCGTCAGGAACTTCACTGTATCCTCTTCTTTCCAATTCCATCTTTAGACCTTGTCCACTTGTTAAAGCGCCAACCTGCTTTCTCATTCTATCTTCACTCCCTCTTGCAGGTTTCCCTTCTACCACTGAAAAGTGAGTTCCACGAGTTTGTATGCATTCTTACCTCTTTCTTCCCAGTCCATTTCTATTACCCTTCTAACCTCCTTTCTTACCTTCCTATTAGTGATTTGTTTTCAGCACCAGAGGCACAGAACGGACTATTTCTTCTTTAAACCAAGAAACCATTTCCTTCTTTCTTGGCAGTAAGTTAAATCTATCACCACCTTCTATCTACAGTCTGTTTGCTCCCCCCGTGGAGTACACACCTCTCCTGTCTCTTACGTAGGACGGCTCTCATCATCATCCAGCAGTCTGAACAAGCCCGATTTCCAGGAAACGACCGACTGATCAACACTTCCAACGCTTCCGCTCAGGGTTTTTTTCCCCAAAGGGTTTTCCCTGGGAGTTGTGTTTCTTCCTCCACCGAACAGTACACGTTGGTGGGGAGGGAACAGGATTTTCCGGGAGATCTTCCTTATATGCAGAGTTGCACCTTTGGGTGCGGCTGACTGCCCAGGTTAGTGTCAATTCTATTGTGGGATACATTTATTCCTGTTTAAACGTACGTCTGAGCATAACAAGGTCCCTCCCCTGCCAGTCACACACACCTGCACTGCCTGCCTAGGCAACCCCCGCACTTGGGGACTGTGTCTGTATCCCTACAGTCCCACTACCAGCACTTCACACCTGATGTCTGCACTCACCTTTGCACTTGCCACCTGCTGGCTGTTACTTTTACTTATTTATATTATTCTATTCCCATGTACTGCACTGACCCTTCCCCCTCCCCCCGCACTTTCCACCGGGATATTGTCCCTCCATAGCGTCCGCTATGCGTGTGAGGACCTGCCTCAGTTGGGCCATCTCCTCGCACAGCCTGTTTGTGCAGACCTCCATGCCCTCTCTTGTCTGGCTTGCATTCGACCTAACCTCCTCCCTCAGACGGGCTGCCTCTTCCACATGCTGGCCAACCAGTGCTGTATTTCCACCTGCCTTTGGCTGATGGCTGACAGGTCATGGAGACTGCATCCAGCTTTTGGGGTGGCTGCTGCGCCCTGGTCCATGCCTCGGCCATCAGGTGAGGACATCTGAGGGCTCCAGCGGCCTTTCACAGTGTCGTTGCCAGATTGTCCATGGCTACTTGATTGCAATGGTGGCTGTGGGCTTGGCTGAATGGATTGCGGGGGGCTGGGGGTCTGCCTTTGCATTTCAAGATCAATGGTCTCCTCAACGTCTGACAGGGGCGCGGTGGCTGCTGCCTCACCAGTGGAACTGGTGGCAGCAGAGAGCGGGTCCTCCGTGCTTGTTTCCAATGACGGGGGGATCACTGCCGTGGGTGCAGCAATTGTAGCAGCCACGGCTTCAGGCCGTGTTGAACTGGCGCTCTTGGTGTCTTTACCCCTCTGCTGGTGCTCACTCCTCCCTGCACCCCTTGAGGTGGTGGCGGTGTCCCCTGTCTCCTGTGTCCTGTCCTTTTTCTTGGCTGGGGGAGCATGTGTCACAGTGCCCTGTTCATCACTGTCTGTGATCCTGTGGGGGAAATAAATAGGGAATGTCATTGGTGATGGTTCTACGTGCGTTATGCAGAATGATTATGTCATGCCGCTCTATGCATTGGGACCTCTTTAATTGGGAATCCGGTAATGGGGATGTCAGGAGAGTCATGCATGAATGGGTCTGTGTTGCACGTGTATGTGGTGATGCGTGCATGTGTGTGTGTTATGGTGTGACACTCACATTGGCAGGGTTGTGTGCATGTATTTTTGTGGCTGGATCCATGGGCTGGTTCTGACTCAGATTTGGGGGGCCCTCACCCTTCACAGTGCATTGTTTAATGTGTACACTCACCTCCATCTGATGAAGTGGGCGCACCACGCTCCATGTCTCCGACTCCCTCGATGGATTCCACGCCAATTGTGCTGGCGCAGGTCTCCTCCCACTCCCAGAGTTTTATTGGTGAATCAGCGCCACCTCCTGTGGCCATAGCCAGGTTGCGATTTGCAGCCAGAATGCTGCGGGCCCGGAGCTGTAGATCGTCCCACTGCTTTCTGCAGTCCTTGACAGTGTGGGTTGTGGTGCCCAACGCACTGACTTTGTGGGCAACCTCAGCCCAGATGACCTTCTTCTTCATGAGGGTCTCACGCCGCATTTCATTGGTGAATACAACATTGGCATTTGGGGCAAGGGTCTCGGTTAACATGATCATCTCCTCGCTGGTGAATTTTTCTTTACGCTGCCGATCCGTGCCTTTCTTGATGGCCTTTGGCATCTTCAGGGTATCCGGGATGATTTGGTGTTGGAGTCGTGTGGAAACAGGTCCTGGCTGCTGAGGGTGGCAATGGATTGTGTTTTTAAAGATGGCCGCCGTGCTCTTTCCCTTTCCTGTGCGATGACGCTATTTCCGGTTCTGCAATTTTACGGTCACCGCTAATAGCGGTGATCGCTAGTAGCGGTCTCCGCTATTACCAGTGACCGCTATTTGCATGTAGCGGGAGGTCGGAAGTGCTATTAGTGCTTTTGTCAAAGCCGGTAAGGGACTTTTTGGGGTCTTTTGCGGCATGGTGGTAGGGTCATTACCGGCATGGCGCTGTTCTCGTGTCCGCGTACTCATAATGCCACGCTATTAGCGGCATCATGCAAAGCCGGACACGTTAATAGTGCCATGCCGGTAATGGCCGGATTTTACCGCATACCGTGTAATGAGGCCCATAGTCAAGTAACAGGAGGTGCAGAAATTGTCTGGTTAGAGAGAGCGACGAATCAAGGTACATACCTAAAGTTTTTACTTCTTTGGCTACCATAATGTTAATGCTGTCAATGTCAAAGGATTTGTAGGCTGGTGGTAGGTTCTTTACCCTTGGCAGACTGCCCACAATGAGGAGCTCCATTTTATCATCATTCAGACAGAGTTCATGTTGCGCCATCCAGACTTGGAGGGTGAAGCTGATAGTGTTCAAGGACTTAGTGTCTATGTCATGATTTCCAGTGATTCTAAGCAGTATTTGTGTGTCATCCGCAGAGTTGGTATACGTGACACCCAATTAGTCAAGGAGGTCCAAGAGAGGTTTTGTAAAAACATTTTACAACGTTAGGGATACGTAAGAGCCTTGTGGTACTCTACAGGTGACGAGGGTAGGAGGGGCTGAGGCAGAAGTGGAGAAGGCTCTCATGGTGCGGCTAGAGAGGAAAGATTTGATCCAGTTTATGGCACTGTTCGAAAAGTAGGCTACCCGAGCTAGGTGTTGGCATAGGATATTGTGGTTTACTAAGTTGAACACTGCCTATAGGTTCAGGAGGAGGAGGATGGCTAGATCGCCTCTGTCTCTCAATTGATCCATTTGGATTTTTAAATCCAAAGGGCCAATCTGTTCCATGGCCTGGGCGGAAACCTGATTGGTGAAGGCCAAGAAGGTTATGGGTTTCAAGGTGGTTTTGTATTCGTACATATGCTACACTGTCAATTATTTTTAGTAGAAAGGGTGCTGTTGTAATAGGCCAGTAATTGTTGGGCACATTAGGGTCTAATTTAGATTTCTTAAGCAGTGGGAGTACCCATGCTTCTTTCAGGTGTTCCGGTATTTTGTTACAGGTGAAGGAATTATTGATCAGAGTTGTGATGAATGGGGACAGTTTGTTGGTGCAGTCTTTAATAAGTGTAACCAGGCAGATGTCTCCTTGACAACTGAAGGGCTTTAATCCCTTTATGATTTTCATAGTTTCTGCCATGGTAATGGGTGTGAATTCTAACCTGGGGTATGAGGTTGGTGGCGTGGAGTCCGGGGAAGTAGGCTGGACAGTCGGACGAGCGTGAGTTTAAAAAAAATATTCTTTTGGTTATTTAACTTGTTTTGAATGTTCGATTTGAAACCTCTCCATTGGGTATAATGGTGCAACAGATGCTCTCACACTTGGCACAAACTCCACCTATAGCAGTTTTAAGGTCAAGAATGTAACAATTTTGGATGGAAAACATAGTGCCCTCAACTTTCCCTTCATTGAATGTAGGTCTTTTGCTGTTGAATTGACCAATTGCTGCAGCTCATAATGCGTAAATTGAAGCCAGTTCACATTAGTTGCAGCTTGCACACCTAGAAGCAACATAGATATAAAAAATGTGGCAGCCTTAGAGAACAACCGTAATTTCAGTACTCTTTTCTGACCAATAATTGTTCTCCCTTCTCTTTCTGCTGAGCAATTTTTCATTCCCACTTTGCTGTGCCACTCTTTCGTGTAGCACAAGTTCAATGGCACTGCTGTTTTGAAGCACCACCAGGCAGGGCTGTGCAGAGTAATGAGTGCAAAGAGCCCATTCCAATCAGGCAGAAGATCAGCATAGGCCTTCGATCCACAGGCCCTCTATACGTCCATGATACCTGATGGCCCCTGCATTAGCGCCATACTCCTCATCACCTTGGCACGTCTGTATTAGTCCCATGATCAATAGACCCACTCGACATGAAACATAGAGTTAATTGTGTGCCCTTTATGTCAACAGGTTGGTGTTTTTCATTTAACCATGTCAATGGATGTACGTGTTTTTCCCAAACTGCCTTGCAACTGTCATTCACCTTAGAGGCACATTTTGTTCGAACCCCACCAAACCTTCTGCACAACATTGCATTATTCCCCCTCCCATTTGCTATCCTACCACACTGCTCTTTTATTCTCATTAATGTTCTTGTGTGACACAAGGGAATGCTTTTATCTTTCTTATTTATGCACTGCAATATTTTTTGTATTCACTTATTGTTAGCTCTCCCTCTCAGAACCTTCCATTATATATTCCACTATCATATTTTTTGTCTCTCTTTTTTCTGCCATTTTATTTAGTTTCACATAATAATCGGCATATGTATTTTCCCCTTCATCCACCCACTGTGCTGTGACCATTGCTCCTTGAAATAAACCCCTAGATCTGCAGAGGGATAGGTTCAAAAGGCACACCCTGGGGCAGGAAAAGCTTGGGTGCCCCTATTACGTTTGGGATGAGTGAGCAGATGCAGCATGTGCCATTTTCTCTTTCTCTTCCCACCTGTAACATTCTGGGCCTCATTACAAGTTTGGAGTAGCCATGGAGCTATTAGCTCCATGGCTGCCGCCAAACCAGGCTCCTTTACCGGGTTCTCAGAATGGGGAATTACCGTTCTATTCCGAGTACGGAGGGCCAGGTAATTCCTCTCTCTGGGAACCCGGGCCCGGGCCTTCCCCATTCCCATCTGAGCCCCCATAGGGCTCAATGGGAATGGGAGAGGGAGCTAACAACGGGCCGATTACGAGCCTGGTTTTGCCAGGCATCCTTACCGGGTCCCACGAGGGGATCTCGTAATTTCACGGGACGGTTTTAACGGGTCCGCCTCCATTAGTGGAGCCCGTAAGCCCATTTCGCGAACCTCGTAATGAGGCCTTCTGTTTTACCAAACATTTGCAGATGATACATTTGCCCTTTTTCAGGGTTGTGATGTCAGTGTCATGATGAAAACCCCTTTCATCCACGAGACCCCTCTTTCCTCTATTCACACTGTCATTTAATTACGTACCACTTTTTTCTTTCATAACCAAATAAAACAAAAATATGTATCCTATACTAAGACATGCTAAAATCATCACACAAAAAAAAAGTGTCTCATCATAATGACATTGGGGCTAATTACAAGTATGCCTGTCCGGAAACAGCGGTGTTGGTAAGCTTATCAGCACCATGGTTTCCAGACCAGCATACTACAGGTCTGCCTGCCAGAGACTCTGTGCCCGACAGGTCTGAACCTGCCGGGCACACCGGACATGGTAGGCAGACGTCACGGAAGCACCGGAACCATTAGAAATGGTGCCAGTGCTTCCATGGTCTCCATGCCCATAAAGTCCTATGAAACTGTATGGGAATGGAGAACATCATTTTACTGGTGCATGATGTTCCGGGCTGCCGGGACTGTAATCCCCCAGTTGCACCGGGAAGTCATGCGCCACTAAATATTTACGGGTCTGGCGTTAACCCGTCGGTAGCACTGTTACCGCCAGACCCGTAATGAACCCCATTGTCGTTAAAAACACTCTGTTTCCTTTTTTGCTGGCCTTTTATAAAGTGTGATTGCTGAAAAAAAATATTTCCCTTTATTCTGTGCTCAGCTCCTTTTGTCAATGGGAGGCGATGCTCTTGTTTTTACACATGTTAGTGATGTGGACCCATTCTCGACGCCCTTCAATCTTTACAGCTGTCGGTGTGGAGTAGGTTACTCTGTGGGCCTCGGTGAAGCACTCCTCTTTCCACTGCCTGACCTGTTTCTTTTTTTAGTACACATTGTCCCCTTGATAGAGGAGTGCCACTTGTGCAAACTGTCCTCCTTAATCACTTATTTGTTCTGCCGGAGCTCTCAGCCTTGTCTGCAGGGATAAATACTGAAGCGATTTTGTAGGTTCTGTGAGATACCTAGGAAACTCTCCCGCAGGTACAGGCACATACAGTCTCTGTCCTGTAACAATTCCATCTGGAGATATATGAGGATCTCCTCTAAGTGAATTGCGCCTTGCGCAAAGTGCAAGAGGCAAGCAGTGCAACCAGGATCTTCCAAGCATTTGCATTATCATAGCTAAGTGCATTTTTAACAGGCCATTCATTTTTTCAACCATCTGTTGGCTTGGGTTGATATACTGTTCACAATCTGTGCCTTATCCACAGGAGGGACATCATTTCTTTAATTAAATCAATTTGGCAAATGCTGACCATTGTCAGAATGAATTTAATCTGGGATCCCTACCTTGGGAACTCCTTCCTCACCAGGAATGTTGATGCTGAACAGGCATCATTATGGGCACAGGGACCAGCCTCAAGCCAACATGAAAATGGACACTCAGCTAAAAGCATGTATCTATAAGAGGTACATCTCAAAAAAATGTTAATATAAATTTGGCTCAAATCAGTATTCACTTATCCCCACAGCCACATAATCATTCGATACATGGACAGGATAGTGGAGCTCTACTAGTGCCACTTTCATTAACATTTTTGGCATTACCACCTTGCCTGTGCTATCATGCCGCCAAATTAATTCTGTTGGAGCCAAAGAACATCCTCTTTTCATTCATCATCTGGTGCTTCTCCCCGTATTTCTATTATTTGTACTATTGGGGTTGAATTAAGATTTTTGGGCAATAGATCAACATCCTGCTAGTTTTTATCAGTGCCATAAAATGTATTTGTTCTTCTTCAGCAGGGAACAGCACATGTGTTCTTTCTGGCAAATATGCTGCTTCTATTTCTGCTTTGTCTGATTTTTCAATACCCAATGAAATGAAATCTTGCCCTTGTGGGTTTTGCACTTTATTAAAGCCAGTTCTACCAGGAATGATAACACTTCTAATAAGTTACTCAAGAGTGCTGCATGCTGTACTGATATGCCATCACTTCTTTTGAACCCCCTCCTATCCAACCTTGCCAGCCCTGAATGCACAGTGGATGTTATTTTTGCAATGTCGGAAAAAATGTTAACCGCCTGGCCCTCTGACATATTTATTGCCTCAATTAATGCCACTAATTCTGCTGCTTGTGCAGAGTAGTGTGATGGTAATCGAGTCTGTGAATACACTATCAACTCCTCTGTGTATTCCGTGTTTGTGTCCTACTACTGCTGAACTAGAATGCCTATGTCATGCACTTTGGTTGATACTTGAGCTCCCATCATCCCATCAATAAAGATCATACCCCCCTTCAATCACTTCCTCTTTTACCAGGGGGTTACCTTCATTTCTGTCTAGGCATGCAATGCAACCATGTATGTAATCTTCCTCTTCCTCCTCAATTTGTTCTGCAATGAATTCTGCTGAGTTTATTGTTCTGCACCTTACCACCTCTATTGCAGGATTTGTTCAGTATTACTACATACCCTGAAGATCTCTGAGTTGTCAAAGTTTATTTGTTTTTTTGTAATATTGCGAACAGTGCATGTTCCATGGTCAGAATTATGGGGAACCCCATTGTAATTGTAAAAGCTTTCTCAATTGTAAATGCAGCAGCAAGTGCTTGCTTGCATGGGAAGTGCCCCTGCATTACTGGATCTAGGCATCCACTGTTTTAAGCCAGTGGCTTGTATCCCTGTCCCTTCTGTTGTGTTAGTACAGCTGTCATTACCTTATTGTCTGAATGGAAAAACAAGGGAAACCTCTCTTTGTAATTAGGTGTGGCCAATAGTGGTGCATGTGCTAGCTAATGTTAGAGCTTGTCAGAACCTTCACCCATTTCAACTGTCCATTTTATGTTGCTTTTATTTTTCTGAGCTTCTTGTAGTGCTTACAGTAATGGCCTGGTGTAAGTGGAGTAATCAAAAAACCTTGCCCTGCAATAATTGTGCAGCCCTAGAAACTGCTGCATTTCTTTGACTGTCTTTGGTCTGAGTGTTTTTTGTATTGGATCAACTCTTTCTGGCGCTATTTTTCTCCCATCCGCTGACACAATTGGGCCCAAATAAACTACTTCTTTTTGACAATTCTGCAATTTCTCTTTGTTCACGTTGTACCCTTTGTCAGGTAGCAAAGTTAGTAGTGTTACTGAGTTCCTTCTGCATTCCTCTTCTGTCATGCTACACACTAAAAGGCAATCCACATTTTGTATAACTGTGCTTGCTAACTGTAAGTTTCTCGAATCCATTTGTATTTCTCTGTTGAATATGCTGGGTCCCTAACAGTACCCTTGAGGCATTCTTGTATGTTTGAATCTGATCCTGCGATAGGTAAACACAGTGAGATACCTGGCATCTGGATGTAGGGCAATGGAGAAAAAAAGGCATTTTTCAAATCTACAACTGTGAAGTGATGTGCTTCTGCTGGAATGCTACAAAACATTGTTGCTGGGTTTGGAACTAATGGGTATTCTGCCTCAATAATGTTGTTAAGGGGGTGTAAATCCTGTATGACACACCCCTTCCTTTGATTTTTTTGATCAGATAGGTAGTCGTGTTGCATGGTGATGTGGATTCCTGTTTTATACCTTGCTGACATAGGGCAAGCAATCCCTCATATAAGCCCTCATCTGCTTCTCGGGAGAGGGGGGGTTGCTTCACTCGCAGTAACAAGGCTCCTCATTTTAATTTGATCTGCACTGCCTCAGTCCCCCTTAGTATTCCTACATCATGGGGTCCTTTTGTCCATAGGACCTTTAGAACTTTCTCCAGATCCTACTGCAATTATTTTATTTATTTCTTGATTAATTGTGTCACCTCAGACACTGCTCTTTCTTTTATGTGCACTGGACATGGTATGCTTAGTTCGAACACCACCTCTTCCCCCTCATCTTCTTTAGTAGCAAACAGCTCTGTGTCTGCTACTCCCGTCAGTGTCATGGTGGGATTGATGCATACGATTGATCGCCACTCCATATTGTCATCATCAGTAACAACTAATATAATCAATGCTTTTCTCACCACTACTTCCTCTAGGTATAGCAGTGTACGTTTGTTTGACATAACAGTAGAGGGTCACTGTGGTCTGCACAGAAATTCATTGGACAATCAAAACACTCTTCCTTCAATTCCTGGTATCCAATTCCTGGTATCCATCCCAGTAGCAACTGTACCCAATAGAAAAACACCTGTTTGTCTGGGTATCCCTCTCATCGTGCTATGTGCATAATATGACTGTATCAACACTGCATCCCTGGCTGAGTACATCCCAGGTGTGGTACACACCATCCCTTTCTCTGAAAATGAAATTGTGGCATTTAGTTTGCTTAGCAAGTCTCTTCCTAGAATTATGATAGGTGTGTCTTTGGAATACAATAATGATGCTACTATATGATGTGTCCTTATTTTTAATGGCATATCTTTGGTTACAGGATCCTTCAAAGTTGTCCCCGAAAAGCTGGACTTACAGCTTTTCCCCCCAGTGAGGGATGGGGTCCCTGGCGCATAGTGATGGACATGGGGATGGTCAACCTACATGGTAGACAGGCGCCCAATGCCAGGGACATCACCCCCGACATTCCTGGATCTCAGGCTTTGCTGCCTTACAGCGTTTCCCTATGGGAGGGGATGGGGACTCTGCTGGGATTCCGTGGGACCGCTGCTGGGCTTTGAGACGGTCAAACCATTTTGGAGACTGGAGCCCAAGGCTGGGGGAAACATCCTCAGCTATCCTGGAGCTCTGGCTGTGCCGCATTACCGCTTTTCCCTCTGGGGTTGGATGGGGAACCTGCCAGGGCTCCCTGGGACTGCCGCTGGACTTGGGCATGGTTGACCCACATGGGAGAAAGGTACCCAAGGCAGGGGATATCACCCCCTAACACCCAGGAAATCTGGCTGGGATGCATTAGAGCTTTTCCCTCCAGGAAGGGATGAGGACACTGCTGAGGCTCCCTGGGACCACTGCTGTACTTGGGGATGGTCGACCCACATGGGAGACAGGTGCCCAAGGCCGACAGCAGCACCCCCAGCTGTCCTGGAGCTCTGGCCATGCCACAATACCGCTTCTCCCTCTGGGGAAGTATGGGGATCCTGCCAGGGTTCCCTGGGACTGCTGCTGGACTTCAGGATGGCCAACCCACATGGGAGACAGGCTCCCAAGTCTGGGCACATCACCCCCAGCCATCATATAAATCTGGTTGAGCATTGTTACAGTTTTTCCCACTGGGGAGGTATGGGGACCCTGTCGGGGCTCCCTGTTGCCACTGCTGGTCTTGGGGACAATTGACTCACATGGGAGACAGGCGCCAAAGGCCGGGGACTTCACCCCCAGCAATCCTGAAGCTCTGGCTGGGCTGCATTACAGTGTTTCCCTCCAGAGAGGGATGGGGACACTGCCCGGCTACCTGGGAAAGCTATTGGAATTTGTGATGGTGGACACAGATGGGAGACAGGCACCCAATGTCGGTTTATGCACCCCTGACCTTTCTGGAGCTCTTGCTGGACTGATTTACAGTTTTACCTTTGGGGAGGGATGAGGAACCTGCCAGAGATCCCTGGGACTGCCGCTGGACTTGTGGACATTCCACCCACATTGGAGATAGGTAGCCATCGCCAGGGGCATCACCCCACGCCATCCTAGAGCAATGGCTGGGATGCTTTAGAGCTTTTCCTACCAGCGAGGAATGGGGACTATGCCGGGGCTCCCTGGGACCGCCACTCGTCCTGGGGATGATCGACCCACATGGGAAATAGGCGCTGAATGCTGGGGACATAACCTCCAACTGTTCTGGACCTCTGGCTGGCTGCATTACAGCTTTTTCCTCCAGGCAGGGATGGGGACCCTACTAGGGCTCCCTGGGAATGCTGCTGTACTTGGGGACGGTGGACCCACATGGCAGACAGTTGCCCAATGTTGGAGGACGCACCCCTGACATTCCTGGAGCTCTGGCCATGCTGTACTACAGCTTTTCTCTCCAGAGTGGGATGGGCACCCTGCTGGGGCTTCCTGGGACAGCTGATGCACTTGGGAACGGTCGACCCACATGGGAGAAAGGCACCCAATGCCGAGGACATCACCACCAGCTGTACTAGAGATCTGTCTGGGCTGCATTATAGCATTTCCATCTAAGGAGGTCTGGGGCCCCTGCTGGGGCTCCGTGGGAGTGCAGCTGGATTTGGGGATGGTTGAGACAGGCACCAAATGATGGGGACATCCCCCCAACTGCCCTGGAGCTCTGGCTGGGCTACGTTACAGCGTTTACCTCTGTAAAGGGATGGGGACCTTCCTGTGGCTCCCTAGGACCACCTCTGGGCTTGGGGATGGTTGACCCACGTGGCAGATAGGCACCCAAGGCCTTGGCTAGCACCCCTAACTGTCATGGAGCTCTGGCTGGGCTGCATTACAGCATTTCCATTTGGAAAGGTTTGGGGACCCTGACAGGGCTCCCTGGTACTGCCACTGGACTTGGGGGCAGTTGACCCACATGGGACACAGGCATCCAAGGCCGGGGATATCACTCCTGATTATCCTGGAGCCCTGCCTGTGGTGCTTTATGGCTTTTCCCTCCAGGGAGGGATGGGGACACTGCTGGGGCTCATTGACACAGCCGGTGGACATGGGGACAATATTAAGATGGATTTCTAAACTCTGACCTGGTGAGTAAAGGTTTAGGAGGCCACCCTAGTTTAGTGGAACAGGGGAACCTTCTGGACAAACCAGAGCAATCTACAGTAGCTGCGGAGGCAGTCAAGACTAAGTTTCAGGAGATGTGAGAGTGATCGGAAGCCCACAATGAGCACACACTGTACAACTCCACAGATTACTCTTAGACAGATGTATATCAAAAATATATTTATTATAGGCCTTAATAACAAAACAAGATTAAACCATAGTAATAATAAAACAAAATCACACATGCTTTCTCACTATGTAACATATATACAAAATGAGTTTAGCCTAATGCTGATGAAAGGGGAGAAAATAACCACAACCTGCAACATAAAGGGGTAAGTTAAACACAGATATCGCATTAGGCAGTTCTTCGAAGTCAATCCCTTATTTATGCAGTCCTGCGCTAAGAAGTGAGAAACCTTATGCTCCAAGTACAGCAGTGCATTAACAATGCACGGTTGTGTGTAAAGCAAAATGTGGGTTCTCTTCAGGGAGCTGTAGCTGTTCAGGAAGGGGTGTTTAGGAGATGAAGTATAAAGCTGTACTCCTTGGGGAGTGTCTACCATTGCAGATAGAGCAAATTTCAGAGTTCGGGAATAGCTGGGGAGTGCAGGCTAGCCAGCCAAGGTGAGGATCTTTTAAGGAATTCTCATGTGTAAAAACAGATGGATGTTCCAGGGGGCCACCAATAAGTGATGAAAGTACTCACAGACCCTCGACACAGTGCAGACAAAACTTTGCCAGGCTAGTCCACTTTGCTAGCAGGTTTCACCCATGCAGTTACAGGACTCTCCGGCTCTCAGTGCCTGCAGGACGGGACAATCTTCTGTGGCGAGTCAGTAGACTTTTCTCAGCTCTCCAAGAAAGGAGAAGGATAGTTCTGGTGCAGCACATCTCAGGACATGGTGAGGCAGGTCTGCAGGCACTTACAGTGACAGTGACCACAGAGGGGTGACACATGTACTGCAAATGCTTGTGGTTTGGCCCACTCTCATAATTATCGACCCAGAGGAGCTAGGACAATGGGAGGAAACATGACCACAAGTAAGCGATGCCCAAAGTATTGAGTCTCAACTCAGAATGCCAGCACTCCTGTGTGATACCTCGGGTTCGAGCTAGTCAGTTCACTGGATAGCCCAAGAACACTTACGAAGAGGTTCTTTGCAAGGGTAAGCAAGAGGTGCCGAGAGTAGTTGGTCCAACTACTCCAAAGGGTTGAAGCGCCCTTGCATGCTTTCCTGGTATGATGCAAAATCTGGGGTCTGACGGGACAACAGCAGGGTCAGGGTCCAAAGCATTCCAACACATCTCTGATGGTTCCACAAGTCTGCTCTTTTATTCAGAATACTTGGCCCTGCTGTAGTTCAGTATATGAACTTCAGGTGATCGACCTGGAATTAATGCAGAGCCCCTTCTCTTATCCAAAATGTGTTTTGAGCCCAAATCTCAGATAACCAATGGAAGATCTGCTCTCTTGCATGGAAGCCAGGCGTGGGCCAATCATGGTCTATGGTGGTTCCAGTCATTCAGGCCTACCTCTTCCTGGACACTAGCATACGTGACATGCCAGCAAAAGATGTGTTTTTCATGGGAGGCTGCATGCCCAAATAAGGAATACCTGGGTCTCGCCCTGGGGGAAGGCAACGGGGCAAAATGGCCAAACGACAGAACAAAAGACTTTGTGGCACGGCCATTCTTGGCACTGGCCATAGTCTTGTGCCAAACGAGGTAAACACAGTTTGGTCCATAAAAACAACGTAGAAATACTAGTAAGTAAGCTGATGCCACCAGTTCATCCTAGGCACACTTGTACAAACACCATAAAATCCTTAGAGGGTGGCTAGGGCCATAAAACAAAAGGACCTCTATGCGCGGTACTGTAAGGTACTTGGCACACAGATAAAAAGTTACCAAGAAATCGCAACATAGTTGAAGACTAAGGGTAACATAGTTTAACAGTACTGGCAGCCTGAACGACGTGTCAGCTTCCCCATAAATAATGAGGAAAAGAACAGAGGAGTGCAGCTAAAGGCTGTGCTCCAATGGAAAAAGTCAGGTTAGGTAAGCAAAAGAAAAGCAAAGTTTGGGGAGGTTCACAAATGGAGGGAAAACTGCACCTAACGGAAATCTTTCCTAACACTCGCCCCTCCTAGATCTAATGACAGGGTGAATAAATCCCCCCCTGGATGACTCTCATGTTCAGGTTGAATAAACATTATGAACAACCCATCAGCGTTCCTTTGTTGGACACCTGGCCTAAGCTCAATGGTGAAGTCAAACCCTTGTAGGCTTATGGACCGCCTCGGCAACTATGGATTCTTTCCTTTCTTGTTAATTAACCACTTTAAGGGGTTATGGTCAGTTTGCACAGTGAAGTGTGTCCCATAGAGGTAGGGCCTCAGTTTCCATAGGGCCCACAAGACAGAGAAACATTCTTTCTCTACAGTGGACCACCTAAGCTCTCTGCCCTTAAGATTGCGACTAATATTCCAGTCTGGTGTTCCTTGCCTTTCTCATCTACCTGTGATAATACACCACCTATCCCAGTGTCAGCAACATTTGTCTACAAATTAAAAGCATGTTTGTAGCCAGGGGTCCTGAGGACAGGGGCCTGGCACAGGGAGTCTTTTAAGCCATTGAAGGCCTTCTCACACTTCTCAGACCCAGAGAACTTCTTAGGTTTCTTCAGAGTAGTGAGAGCAGTCAGAAGGGTGGCTATGGTACCATAGTCTGCCATGGGGTAACATCCAGTGACACCTAAGTAGGCTCTCATTTGGGTTTGTGTAGTGGGGGTAGGCCAGTCTTTTACTGCGTGTACTTTACTGGTTATAGGCTGCATCCTCCCTCCACCTACTGCATGTCCAAGGTAGACTACTGATCCTTGGACAATCTGGCACTTATTGGTCTTGATCGTTAAGTGGGACTTCTGAAGAGCCTCTAATATTACTATTCCCAGCTGCTTCACATGTTCTTCCCAGGTAGCACTGAAAACTGCATTATCATCCAGATATGCTAAGCAGAATTCATCCAACCCTTTCAGGAAATGATTAGCAGGTGCATTCTTTAATCCAAAGGGCATTACCCCAGACTGGTAAAGACCCTATGTGGTTGAGAATGCTGTCTTCTCCTTGGCATGTTCTGCTAGGGCTATCTGCCAATACCCTGCAGTGAGGACAGATGTGCTGAGGTACTTGGATGCACTTGCGGTATTCAAAAGCTCATTAGTTCAAGGCGAGGGGTGAGCATCTGCCCTGGTGACAGCATTCAGAGCCATTTAGTCCACAAAGAACCTTATTTCAGAGGTGCCTGGCTTTGGCACCAGAACCACAGGACTGGACCATGGACTACTAGAGGGTTCAATCACCCAAATATCTCAAATCTTGTTGACCTCCGCCTTGATGTAGGATTGCATCTTATCTGACATCCTGTACCCTCTACTTTTAGTTGGTACACTGTCCACTGTATCAATGTTGTGTTTGCACCAAAATTGTCAAACCAGGGGTCAGTGAGAACAAGGGGGAAAACTGTCTAAGCAAAGTTCTTACTTCCGCTCGCTGGTTAGGAGTCAAGAGACGGGCCAATTTGACTCTTTCAATGGAGCCATCTGAAGGCCCACCTTGGAACAAGTCAGGCACAGGTTCAGACTCCTCTTCTTCTGTATCTGATGCCAAAAATAGTGCTGCTATTTCAACCCTAGGGATGAGAGCCTTCAGCCTATTTCTGTGGAACACTTTGGCAGCCTGACCAGGTCTCATAAGGTCCACTAAAAAGTTTACCTCAGCCAGCTGCTCCACAACTGTCTAAGCGACTGAGCATTTGTACTGTAGGGCTCTAAGCCTTTCAGGGTTCATAATCAGGACTTTGCCTGGGGTGAAATGAATAAGAGAAGGCTTTGAGTCATACCAATGTTTCACCAGAGCCTGACCTGCCTTCAACTTATCACTGGCCTGAGAAATCAGAAGGACCATTCTCTTCCGTAACCCCAACACATAGTCTAATACATTGGTAGTGATGGAAGGAGTTCAGAGCTTCCACCCTTCCTTGACTATGGCCAGTTGTCCTCTATCAGGGTGACCAAAAAGAAGAACAAAGGGCCTGAAACCAACACCTTCCTCAGGCACCTCTCTGTAGTCAAAGAGTAATCATGGCAACAGGAGATCCCACTTTCTCCTTTGAGGTTCTTCCAGAGCCCCAATCATGCTTTTGAGAGTTCTATTATACCTCTCAACTAAGCCATTAGTTTGTGGATGATAAGCCGATGAAAACATATAAGTGACCCCACACTCTTTCCACAAGACTTGAGTGTACTTAGACATAAAGTTGCTGCCTCTGTCTGACACAATTTCTTTAGGGAAGCCAACCCTAGTATAAATACCAAGTAATGCATTTGCAACTGACTTGGCAGTCACAGGCTTCAATGGGATGGCTTCAAGATACATGATGGCATAGTCAACCAGCACCAAGATAGACGTATTGCCAGAGGATGTCAGGGGGTCAAGGGGACTAACAATGTCAATCCCTACCCTTTCAAATGGCACCCCCACCACAAGGAGTGGAACCAATGGAGCCTGGATTGTTGAGCCACTACAAACAGAAATCTGACAAGTGGCACAACTCCTACAATGGCCTTTTATCTGGACCCCCATCTTGGCCCAGTAGAAATGCATGGATAGCCTCTGCTTGGTTCTCTTGATCCCAAGGTGACCAGCTAGAGGAACTTCATGCGCCAGTTAGAGGAGGAAGGGTCTTACTTGAAGGGGGGTCTACCAACCTCCTATGGTCAACTTCAGTAGATTCTGTGGGCTCACTGTACACGAGCCCACCTTCCCAATAAATCCTATGTTTCCCAGGATGTTCACCCTCAAGCTGGGAACAGGCCTGTCTCCTTAGGCCTTCTAGAGATGGGCCATCACGTTGGCCCATACTAAACTCTTCCCATTCAGGATCACCTTCAACCAATTCATTTTGGAGTTCAGGATGGTCATGTGGGTTGAGAATTTCAGGCCATACCTCTTCCTTATCAGGATCAGGTGCTTGGCCATATACCTCCACTTCAGTGGCAGGTGAGTTAAGGTGGAATATTTTCTTTCCCTCTTCTGTGTTTCTTGACTCCCTTAGCCTTGGGATTCCCCTTCGGCTTTGGCCCAGCCTTGGACTTTCTGCTGTGCCCCCCACAAGATGTAAGTATCTGAGATCATTTTCCAGCAGAACCTTTCCAGGGACTTGCCTCTGAACACTCACAGGTATCCTTACTACTGTACTGTTAATGGTTCAATTTACAGGCATTACTGGGGACTTGAGAGGGGGCCATCAGCTAACATGTCAGGCATCAAGGGACGTCTGGCAAGCTCTTCTTGCATTACCAAAGTGGAATCCACCACAGTTCTGCTGGCCCCACTATCCCTAAGGGCAGGAGTGTCAACTCTATTGATTAACACACTTTCCTTAAAGTAGTGCTTGGTATTATCCGGAATACTAGCATGAGCCTCTGAAACTCTAGGCTCCCAGGAACCCAGGGATACTAAGACTACTTCAGACTCTATCCCACTTGAGAAGGAGTCTGAAGAGAAGGATGCCCCTGTGATAATTTCTTCCACCTCATAAGAAGGGAAGGCCAGACTCACAGTGTGGACCCCATGGATTTGACCGTACATCTGGGATCCCCCTACACATGGTCACTTGCTCCTCACGTCACACAAGATCCACTGGGTCTTGGGATAGAAGTATACTGTAACCAGAGCTATGCATGGGAGTTTGATTCCCAATATTCTGAACATTCTCATGTGACTTACCCTTGTTATGTTTTTTGTGGCCCTTATGGGAGGGTGTTTTATCAGATCCCCACTCTCCTTATCTTTGTGCTTTTTCCCCTCCATCTGTTTATGAGGAGTAGCCCTGTTCTTATGGGACACTCTGTGTGACACCCATAAACCTGCTGAAATTGCAAGCTTCTTTGGAACTATCTCCTTAGAATCAGCCAAGTGCTGCTTAAACTCTGGGGAACAAGATGCAAAAATATGCTCAAGCATGACTGAACAAATCATACCCTCAAAGGTCATGACCTTATAACCTTCCAACCAGCCAGTCAAGTTTTTAAAGGAATAAGTTACATATGAGACCCAAGTATTTCCTTCTTTCTTTTTGTAATATCTGAATTGCTTCAAGTATTGGGCAGGCGACTTCCCGAACTTTAAGACCACAGTTTGCTTAAATGTTGGTTGCTTTATTGTCAGTCTTTGACATTTCCATACTGGCACTGCAGCCAGAATGAGGTAGTCCACTGAGCAACAATGCAATCTTATCAGCACCCACAACTGCTTGCACTTCACATTGTAGGGATAGATGACAGTAGTTTTAAAAACAGCCAGCAAAATGTGTGCACATGATGGTCATTTTAAAAGCAGCCAGTCAAATGGGTGCAAATTAGTATTGAAATGCAGAAAAGAGACAATAAGCTATATGAAGCAGGTGAAATGCCACATTGATTTATTTTAACAGTGAATTAGGCCTTCCATGTCAAAGCAGAATGTTTGCAAAAAGACAATGGGCCTCATTACATGGCTTGCAGTTGTGAGATGTTTCAACCCACTAGTCCAGGCCCTGCAACATTACTGTGCATTGATTGCAGCAGAAACATCAGAATGGCCGCCGGAAAGCATTCTGCTCGCTAAAAATCACCAGAAAGTGTGTAGTAAAAATCTGAAAAATAGGCCGCCATCCACTTTTGCCTATGTCAGTGGTAACCCAGGAGACCACTGCCAAAACCCATCAGTTGGCTGCCCACAGAGCAAAATTATTGCAAGAGAAACATAGACCTGTTTTAAAAATCAGTTTTTTTCCCTGGCTGTCAAATTTGCAAAAATCATGGCTCACAAACCACCCAAAAAGATCCAACCACCTTGTTGGGTGGTGAAAATCATTCTACTTCAAGAATCTTCATAAATAGAATGTCCCCAGAAGTATATATTATCTGAACAAAGTCCACTTTTGAAGATGGTTGAGCTGGAAGAAATCTGTCAAAAATGGGTCTAGTACCGTTACTCACGTCTGTCAGAAGCCGGCGATTTAAAACTTGTCATGTGTAAAGTTGTACATTGAACTCAAACTATGCCAAAGAAAGACTTGCTATCAGAAGCCTAAGAGGTGGACACAATTCAAAACTATATTCTAAAAAGGCTTGAAGTAAGAAATTCTTTGATGTATTTGTTAAAAATGTTAGTTATATTTTAAAACAAGACAAATTCAGACATGGGCCCTCATTACGACCCTGGCGGAAAGTAACTGACATGACCGCCATAGCGTAAATAGCGTTTCCGCCATTGCACGATGGAGCAAAGTGCGGCCAATTCCGACCCATCGGGCACGAGCACCACGCCATGGCGGAAGTGCAAAGTCCGCGATGGCGGAAATGACCCCAAAACGGCCCATAATGCCGTCGTACGGCGCCCTAGGTGCAATTCCGCCACCCATCTTAGCGGTCACCGTAATGAGCGGTCAGCGCAAATTACGGTCACCGTAAATATACGGAAACGGAAGTAAAAACATGGGGCCGGAACAGGAAACAGGACGCCGTACACCTATAAAATCAGAATCCCAACACAACCATAAAAAACCGACCCTGAGACACATCCCAACCCGTTAGCCACCCCATAATAAAAAAGAAAAATGGGAAAAGTTGCTAAAAAAGCATGCGATCGCAAGCGGCAGGTCCACTTCTCCCATGAGGAACTCACCGTGCTCACAGAGACCCTCCAGGAGAACGCTGCCGTCGTCTTCTCGACTCAAATGACCAGGACGGCACTTGCGAACAAGAAGGACATATGGGCCCTGGTGGCACAGCGGGTAAGTGCGGTGGGGACCGCACCCCGCAACCCACAGCAATGCAGGAAGCGATGGGACGACTTGCGGATACGCGTCCGGAGCATACTTTCAGCCAACCGCAACATTGCCACAGCTACCGGGGGAGGATCTGATTCACCCATCAAGTTGACCCCCTGGGAAGAAATCTGTGCCTCCACCATTGGAATGGAGAGCATAGAGGGAGTCGGAGGGATGGAGAAAGGAGTGCAGACATCCGAAGAATCAGGTAGGTGGGCCAAATTAAACAATGCTAAATCCACAAAGTCCAATCATGTGAAGCACCATGTGTCCCCATAGTGCAATAGAAACACATGTCCAGGAGAACGTCCACATACATTGCCATGATAGCGCCCTGTAAAAGTCAGATTAAATACATAAATAAGTAAAAATCCTAAAAACACCCTCTGCATGTGCAGCATGCACACCCTAACTGCAGGCTGCAAAATAACTGCACCCTCAATCCACACGAAAATGAGACCTCCCCCAAGGCCCTGACCCAAATCACCCTCAGGTACCACCCCAATGCATGTGATACATTGCCATTCCAATTACAACAGACCCATAAATAACGCTTGCCCTCCTTTACTCCACCACAGGGTCCGAATCAAACGACGAGCTTCAGGACACCCCTACCAGCACACCTGCAAAGAGGGCCAAGACCAACGGCCAAAGACCCTCCACCTCAGCTGCACGGATCAAGACACGTCAGCAGCACGAATCGAGTGGCAGCACACTGGAGGGGACATCAACAGGCACCCCAGCAGCCAGCATGTCCACAACAGCAGCACCACAGGTCCCCCCAATGGATGCCACAGAAGGCACTGCTTCTGGTGGCAGCAGCACCATAGGTGACACTGCTTTCATGCCAGCATGCTCCGACACAGAAAACGGTGCTGTAGATGTAGGATCCATCCATGACCTGTCCCAGTCCCCCTGTATGTTTCATCCCGTACACCATGAGGACACCACGCAGGGGCACCCACAAGACGACGACTGGCCAACCCCCACAAGGCCTGTGGCAAGGCAACATGAGGTGATCAGCCCCTCTGTGACACCACCCGAAATGGGCATGGCCCAGCAGAGGCAACAGTCCCTTGAGCAGATGATAGTGCAACAGCAGCAACTGGCCACGCTCCTCAAGGAGCATGCTGATGAATGTGGGGGTTCTAAGGCAGCCTTTGAAACATCTACTGAGACACTTAGGGCAGAAATGGAGCGAAGTACAGAGACACTAAAGGCACAAATTGAGGGAAGCACCGAGAGCCTGAGGGGACAAATGGAGAGAAGCACCGAGAGCCTGAGGGGGGAACTGCATGCGACGTCCAAAGATGTATGTGTTGAACTTGCCGCTGTGCGCCGTGTGCTCACTGAGCTCTCACAAACCCTTAGGGACATGCATGGACGTGAGCAGGCAGAGACATCATCCGTTGCAAGTTCCGTCCAGGGCAGCCCCCAACGCAGATCTGGGAGGAACCTGCGCTCCACAGGCAGGGGTGCCCCTGATACCCGGAGAGGGGGCTTGCAATAGCGTCTGACCAATGACAATGAGCATCTCTGGACACTGGTGTTCTGGGGGGAGGTAGGAGGGTGGAGGGGGTGTGTAGGGTTCTTCCGGGTGGCGGGTCGATTGGGTGTGTAATACCATTTCACATTTGCAATACATATATACACATTAATCCAATGAGATGTGTGGACATTGATCTTTGTGTACGAGGCCTTTCTTGGCGTACAGGCCACATTGTGCATGTTCCCGACACACACAGTGCCACAAGTCCCGTGTCCATGTAACAGCCACCAGGCGTGAGTACTAGAAGCATGCATCTATGATATTCTGACGAATCTCACGGGCCTCCTGTGCCTCGTGGACTCCTTGAGGTGCTGCCACATCCCCACCCTCATCATGACCATCTTCAGGTGCTTGCAGTTCTGCGTCAGGGGGCATGGCCACATTTCTACGTATGCACATGTTGTGTAGCATTACACATGCCATGACCATCTTTGCAACCTTCTCATGGCGGTACAGGAGTGCCCCGCCAGACCTGCTGAGGCAGCGGAAATGAGCCTTCAGTAGGCCGAATGCCTGTTCTATGACTACACGGGTACGTGAGTGGGCATGGTTGTAGTCCTCCTCATGCTGGTTCTGTGGGTTCCGGATTGGTGTAAGGAGCCATCTCTTCAGTGGATACCCGGCATCACCTGTATGTGGACAAAGAAGGATGTTTGTGGAATAACATTGCTACGTACGCATTCCCCCCCCTTCCTGCCACGTCATTGACGCATCACCTACCCCACATTCACATGCATTAAATGAGACTCACCGAGTAGCCAGGATCGGTGCCCTGCGTGTCGCTCCATGTAGCGTGGTACTGTAGAGTTCCTCAAGACCATAGAGTCATGGGTTGATCCTGGAAATCGGGCACAACAATGTGTAAAGATCCTGTTGGAGTCACACACCATTTGTACATTGATAGAATGATATTGTTTCCGGTTGCGGTACTGGACCTCCATGGCATGTGGGACAACCAATTCCACATGGGTGCAGTCGATGGCACCAATGCAACCCGGTATGCTGCCAAGTGCATGGAATCCCACTTTTGCGTTTGTGAGCTCCTGCTCCGAGCGTGGTAAACAGATGTAGTCGTCTGCGTGCTTCAGGAGGGCATCAAGCACTTGGAATAGTGTCCGTGACAATAGTGGCTGTGAAATGCCATGCAACTGTCCGACTGTGTGCTGGTAGGTGCCTGTGGCCAGGAAGTGGAGTACAGACACCACCTTCAGTAGGGGTGGGATGGCGGTTGGGCTATCTATCATGCTGACAAGGTCAGCGTGTGTCATGTCGACAATGGCGGTTATGGTGTCCCGGTCCAAACGGTAGAGGGTGTGGATCTGCTCAGCAGTGAGGTTGAACGGATTGGCACGGAGGCGTGGGATTGCGGGCTGCCTGCGTGGTGGTAGTGGCTGTGCTGGTGGGCCTTGCTGCCCCTGCCTTGCCCTCCTCCTCCTCCTCCTCCTGCGTCTCCTCTGTGCGGCCGGTTGTTGCAGTCGTTGGTGTTCGTCTTCTTCTTGAAGTTGGAGTACTTGCAGTGCTATCAGGTCCCCCAGGCCCAACATCGCTAGTCCTGTCGGTAGCATTTGGGAGTGGGTGTGGTTGTGGGAGGGGTTTGGGTGTGCAATTTATGTGTTTTCAGGCTGTATAGCCTCCACCTGTGGTGATTCATTTCACCTGTGCCAGCTGCAATTACTTTTGGGCGAGCACGTCCCGCACACAACGCTGCTATTTGACGCATGGCATCTTGCAATTACAATCATGTATATGATCCCGATGGCAGTGAAATATTGGTTAATATGTTGATTCTGCTATGGTCCCATTGTTTCACATACTATTTTTGCAGTCGCGGACAAACTTGTGAAGGGTCAGTGGAATGTAGTACTCGATCAACGGTGGACCCTCATGCAGCACTGTACCGACGTTCACCGACGGGCGGGGAGTCCCATTAGTGATTGAAGCCAGTTGCCATTTTCACACACAGCCGCACTACATAGATGTATTTGTGAATCCAAGCGTTCACAGATGCCTTTTCGACGTGATGTTGCAAATGAGGAATTCGAAGGACAGCGCTTTTGCTTTTCAACTAGCGGCGAGGAGACGCCCACAGGTCTGACTGGAAATGTAACGTTCTATTGTTGAATGTCCTTGGGACAGGGCCCATGACGAGAATGCAATGATTGATGTGAATTGAATGGGATGCGCAATAGCGTAGTGGACGATGAGGCAGGACGTCCCCAAATACATGTTACTTCACTACACTAGTGAACCGGGCAGGAGCACAGTGGATTTTGCAGACTGCATTACGCACAGACTCAATGGAAATTTCAAATGTAATGTGAGTAAATATTCAGGCGTTTCTATTCCGGGATGAGGGAATGATGAATGGATGCATGGACAGATGATTTAATTGAGAGTTTGTCATGTGCATGGCTTTTTGATATCTATCCCCTTCCCCTGCGCTATGTGATGCAAAGCTGCCATAGTGGGTCCATCATCTGTCTGCCCTTGTTGAACCCTCCCTGTCTCGACGCGCCTTCAAACACTTGTGTCTGTGCATGTTACTAATCACATCTAATGGATTCTGTTTTGACAGACGCATGCACACATACACTCGTTAGTAATAGTGTATTGAGCTTGATTTATGTCGTTATGATTCGCAAGTGATTTTTTGGTGACATTAATCCTTTTGAGTGTGCTAGCATGCATATGGTTGTATATTTAGTGTGTTGAATGAACTGAGTAATTCATATGAAGTTCGGATGCCCATGCTATTATTTTTTTCTTTTGGGTGACAGGTATCTCCTCCCCTTTTGCCGCTGCCATCTGTACGCCACTCCTGCAGATGGGTTTTTCACTCGACACCTGCAGCTTCGAGTTAATCAGTGGAGCACCATTACGATCTTATGGGACGATCGCCAATGGGCCACATGCCCTTACGCAGTACTAGTGGCTAGGAGCAACATATGTACCTTTCAGCTGGACTAGTGCCTACTTCATGGGACTGCCCTGCGGTTCTAGGCGCTTCCGTGTTGCCTTTTTGGTCGTAAATGTAGGCCCTGTGTACCATGAAGGAACAGGGCGTCACACAAGTAGAAGCTGGTCATTCATTGCGGATGCAGCCCACAATGATGGAAATCATTTGGGAGTTAGTTTGCGAATAGCTGTATGAGCTTGGTGATTTGGATGTGCATTAAACTTATGTTCAGATATTGACCGTGTGGCCTTATTCTTTACTAGTGATGTTGCATATTCCGATTTGTGGCGCGATGTATTGTGAGATGATCTGCATTGGGTTCCGGCTTCGGAGTGGAGTTGTGTGGTACTGTACTGGCCGCGTTTGCCTACGAGGAGTTGTGCAATGTGGGCAGGGAGTGGAGTACAGGCACTCAGTAGGGCCATGTACGGTTGGTTCGCGATGCCGTAATTCTCACCATGGCGGAAAGGTACTTTCCGCCATGCTTGATGGCTTTGAGTACATGTCCGCTAGGGTCAGAATTCGCGTACCGTTGCGCCATGGCGGAAATTACGGTTTTGCAAGGCGCGCGTGCACATGCTTGGTGCAGTTAGCGTTGGCGTTCACTACGGTGTCGCTAATGGAATCGTACTTTACGGTGACGGGTCATGATCGCAACGAGCGGTATTCGATGGCGGTATTTCATTTCCGCCTTCGTTTTTGGAATTCCGCCAGGGTCGTAATGAGGGCCATTGTGTTAAAAGTTAAAGTTTCCCACAGTGGGCTTCAAACACATTCCACACCCCCTACCTAAACAAAGGAATCTGTTCTCCTGTGCTCTGCTAAGAAACTGTCAGGCTGGTGTGAAAAGGAACTGGGAGGGGAACCCTGGCCTGTTGCTCATAGAGCAGACAAAGGGCTCCCATGAGCTGAATGGAAATGCTAATTTGGGGCATCAATAGAAACTGCCCTGGCAGGAAGACAAGCCATGTGACTCTCTGACTCAGCCAAGACCTTGGAGGTGGGCCAGACTGAAAATGTGGATTTGACATTGTATTAAATATATGTTTAAGGAAAATACTTCTAAAATATTGTACCGAACTGACAAAAATATGAAACTTAGAGATTATTAAAATGAAAAATGTGCTCACAGTTTAAAACTAATCTGAAATCTGTGCGATGTTCTGAGACTGAACCACAAATGTTTTTAATATTGTAGCAAGTGTGGTTGTGCTACGAACATGAAAAAGTACAGAAGTATGACCAGACGGTATGTGCATGTATATGTAAAAAATTGTACAGATCCGAAAATGTGTAAACAACCAAAAGCGGGAAAAAACTGTCATTTGTGAACTGAAACTCGTAGGAACATGGGACTTGAACAGAGACATGCCTTAATTAATCTATCATATAAATATGTCTTATGAACAAGTTGTGCATATGGGAAATATGTTTTTTGGGGGAGGTTCTTCTCTAGATTGTAAATGGCAGCATCACTCTGACACATGATGACACACTGTTCTCTTCTCAAATCAGGGGACAGGAAATTCTCTGATCTATCAGATACTTAGAGGGTTGGGCATAGACAATCAGCCTCCCCACCCACTTTGGAAAATGGATAAATAGGGACTGTTGAGGACCAACGGACACACTTTCTCACTCATCAACTGATCCCCTGGCTAAGAACCCTGCAGGAAGATCCAGACTCCAGATCCAGACTCTAGAACCAGACTCCAGAACCCTGAAGCAGAGGCCTAATCCAAAAAGCTGAACCCTTTTCAGCAGGCCTTTAAAAATATTGCAAACCTGATTTTAACCCCTAAACTTCCAAGGGGTACCACAAAATCCAACAGCCTGGCTGAGCTGTTTTGCTGTTCTAGCTAAGAACCTTGTGCTAGAACCAAGATCCAGACCCATAGAGCAGAGCTGTAACCCAGAACCCGTCAGACCCAGCCCAAGAGGCCGCGCAGACCAGAGTGCCTTGCTAAGAGCAGAGTCCAGGTGCAGCGATCCTGTCCGGTGGCGAATGAAGTCCAAACCTTTGACCAGATCTTTGACTATTATTCCATTCCAAAGCGAAAGAAGTGAGTATTTACTCTAGAACTGTCCATAGTCATCTCTTAGTTTAAAGTAATCCTATTCAATCCATTTCAATCCATCCAGAACTGCATTATAGAATCTTGTGTCCATCCTGAATTCTTCTCATTATATAGTCTGTGATAATTGTAGCGATAATCATCTGTGCGCTGATATTTTCTGAAGAAAGTCAAGTGTCCTGGCACACAGAAATCAGAGCGGAAGGTGCCCTGTTCTGGCGGTTGTCCGTTGGATATCTTGGACTTTCATAGCACCTTAGTATAAGTCCATCTTGGTTCCCTACTTTAAAGCGCATCTTTCCTTTTGAATCTTGACTCTGTTTCTGAAAAATCTACCTTCATGAAAACCTCTGTAACTTTTGAACCATACGTCCTAGAAACGAAATGTAAATGTCATTTTGAAGCTAACCTCCTCAGCTTTTAAACAAACATTCCAATTCCATATAGTCTTTCCGCAATCGCGTTTCCCACGCGTTTCCCACAGAAAAGCTGCCGCAATTTCGCATTTGGCTTAATTTCATTCCATGTAAAAGAGCTATTTCTTGCTTTCAACTTCTGAATTTCGTTTTCAATCTGCTAATCATTCTATAATCATTGCTAGTGTTGACCTGAACCTATCCCAAGCCACTTTCACTAGTTCTGAATCTCATTTAGCGAATTAAAAGCATTGTTTCCATTCATTTCAACCAAATTTAAAAGCAATTGACCTGTTTAAAATCATACCTGTTCTCTCTAAGCTTGCTGGGGAGAATCGGGACTGAAACTGCAATTATTGATTGTTATTCCTGATACCTGTGTGCCCTCATTCCCTATCTCCATAGTGCATGTTGAGGGGAGTGAGTAACAACAGGGGGAAAGAGTGATTATGTTGCCTTTGGTTAAATTCATATCAAGTTTATTTCTGTGTTGCATTCTTTCATATCCCTGCATTTCCTTGAACCACACAAAGTATTCTCTGTTACATTAATCTTCCTATTCCTACTCCTAATTGATTAAAGAGGTTGTTGATATTGTAATATTACCCATTGCTTATCATTGTTCATATTCATAAGTGTGATATTCTTTCTGGATTAGATCTACCACTTGTGCAGCTTAATACAGTGTGCTAACTGACAGGATACATAAATCCTTTTGGGCTACCACGCTGTGTTACGCTGTAAAAGCACCCCTCAAAAGGGAACGCTCTAAGGAAATGGTCTGGTTTGCAAAATAAACTAAAAAAACTTCTGTAAGTCAGGAAGGAAATCAATATTTCCAAAATGGCGACATTGGTAAACATCAAGATAGTTAGAGAACACCTTTTACATAAGTTATTTGTGAGAGGTGAGTGGACTGAGCAGGACAAGAATGTGTTGTTGCAGGCAATCACACAACAGATCACTTCAACTGGGTTAGATATCTGGTGGAATCAGGGTCCCTTACATGTGGCCCTGAGTGAACTATATATAGCCCCTAAGGCCAAGGATGAACAAAATAAGATTGCCAAGATAGCGGCATATTTATATTTATCTATGGGAGCCATACAGGACAAATATGCTGAAGGCCAAGATCTGGCAAGTAGTCAACTGATGGCATTAGAAAAGGCCCAATCTGATCTGGACTCTTCTGAGCAGGGGCTGCAGAGGAGCCAGGAGTCAGAAAATAAAAGCAGGTAGTATATAGTTAAAATAAAAGAGGGTATGGGTATCCTGCTACAGGAAAAGACAGACCAGGATACCAGAATTCTGGCCTTGCAGAAAGAGTACCAAGAAGGTTTGCTGCAGAGCCAGAAAAAGCTGGAGCAACAACTGGACTTCAGCAGGGTATGCGCAGAGCAGGTAGTCATCCTGCAAAGCCACCTAGATAGAGAGAAGGCAGAGAGCAACAAATTAATTCTGAAAGACTTCGACACCCAGGCAGAGTTTGATGAGGAGCGCCAGAAAGCTGCCCTTCAAAGACAGAGGGACGACCTGGCAGCACAGAGGCAGGCTCTTGCTCAGGAAAGGGACACCTTAGGCCAGGAAGTCTGTCACTTAAAAGGGAAACTGGAAGAAAATCACCTGGCCCTCCAGGGACTGGGTGACCTCCAAAAAGAGAATGATACATTGTTAGAGCACACCAGGAGGGTGGAAGATGCTCTGGCAAGATAGGAGCAGGCCAGTAGAGACGGGACTCAGGAGGTAGCCCTCCTGCAGCAAAGCCTGGCCCAGTTCTCAAAGACAAACCAGGAAGCACAGAGAGAAAATGATGCTCTCTGTGAGAATAATGACAAGCTCCACAGGCAGGTAGCCATGCAAGAGAGACTGTTAGAGACTAGTAAGGCCTTGATTGAGGAACAGAAAGCGCAGGTTTTTGCATGGCAACAGGGAGCAGGGGCTGATAGAGATGAGGTTCGCTGGGAAAGGGAAACACCTGAGCATAACCTCAGGAACCCTAGTACCAGAGGACTTCATCCCTCCCAGATCCTGGACTCTGCCACCCCCATGTCCACCGGCGGCCATGAGCCCAGGGCGACGGGGATGGCAGATTACTATCCAGTCAGAAGTATGGGGATCATAGGCTAGTACCTCCCAGGAATGGATGGGCGGGCACCTGGGTATGGGTACCCAAGTACTGTGAAGTTTAGTTGGGACCTCCAGGAGGGTAGGCCCGCTAAGGGCATCCTAAAAACCTCTGCCCAGCTAGGAGAGTGGGGGGGTACCCATCAAATCCTGGGAGCAAGGAGGAATCAGAAGACTCCTCTGAGCGCCTCAGGACACAGGAGACTAGGTCCCCACATTCTGCCAGCCATTCCCAGGCTCGCAGAATCCGGGAGAACCTAGAAGATCAGACGTGCACCTCTGGGAGCAGTGCCTCTGAGTCAGAGTATGAATGGACCAGGGTTACCCGAACTAAGAAGGCCAATAAGGCAAAACGGGCCTTGCTTAAGGACCCCTTAAAACAGATCAAGGCAATAAGGAGCGTCATCACGCCTTATCATAAGAACACTAAGTATTCTGTTTGGGAGCACTTAGAGCTCTTTGAGCAGATGATGGAAACTTTGCATTTGAAAGACAGTAGCAGCTGCATTCAATATGTGAAATGGACATTCTCACCAGAATATTCCAGTTTCTTTGCGGGGCTGGATGACTAAAATCATTCAAGATGGTCCACATATAGGGCGCCATCTTGAAGCATTTTTCTGTTCACAGAAATCCCCAAAAGGCTCACAAGGTAGCCTACAACTTGCAATGTGGGGAGGATCAGGCACCACAAGAATTTGTGCAGGAGCTAAAGCGTGCCTTTGCGCAGACTACCAGAAGGGTGCGCACGGACAGCAGAGAATTTGTTAATACTTTTTTCCACGCTGTACCAAAGTACATCATGACCCAGCTAGTGAGAGATTTTCATGAGAAAAGATCTCTAGACTGGGTCATTGAACCGGCCCGGATCTATGAGGTGCAAAAGCCCATAGAAAACAAGAATGCTCAGAAAAGCCCCAAACCAACCAACACCCCTGCTGCTGCTAAGGTGGCAGAGGTAAAGGTTGCCCCCATTTTAGATTTGGAGATGGTGGGCCTAAAAACTTGGCTGCGCAACAGAATAATCCCAAGCCCAGAAGGCTCTCGGGCCAGTCACAGACAGGCAGCCAAGGAGGTAGTCCCACAAATGGGATCCCTCACTCCCCTGACTATGTAAGTCCCCGCTACAAGGGGAACAGACCCATCCTGGGTTATGTGTGGACTCCTCCAGCCCAAGGGGGGGATCCAACCAGGCACCTAACCCAGGGAACTTCCCTCCTAACTTCCCCCAGGAGGGCAAAAACTCCCCAAATCCTGGACAGAACTTCTTCCCAAGGTATCCACAAAACTTTCAACCCCAAAATCATCCATCCTTCTTTCCCCAATTTCCTGAGCCCAGACAACCTAATCCGGGAGAGCAGAGGCCAAGGGTGGAGGGGTATCCAAATCTTCCCAACCTGGGGTACTACCAGAGAAGGGATAGCTACCCTTCCCAGGTTCAGCCCAGGGGAGAAAAAAGAACCCCATATCAGCCTGAGCGGGTGTCACAGCTAGAGCGCCAGGTCCAAAATATGGCACAGGATCTGGGTCGCATGCTGAGGGCTCAGCAGAACCCTCAGATGGGCATGCCAGCACAGAATGCCTCCAACTCTGGACCTGGTGCTCCAAAACAATGATGGGGCAGCACCCCAACACCCCACCGGTTCCAAGGGAGGAGGCACAAGGGGAAGGGTGGTGTGAAGACTTGGAGGAAGCTTCCTTCCCCACTTCTAAAAAGCCCCTGGAAACCCAGGAACCAGAAACAAAATCTCCTGCCCCTGAAATCCTGCCACCCAAGGAGCAGAGGGGGGGTAGGAGAAACAAAGGATCCAAACAGACATATTTTGTGGAGGAGGTACAGATCTTCCAATTTGAAGGAAAGGGATCCTCAAAGGATCCTGGGAAAAGGATCTTCTCCTTCAGAGATGGGGGAACTCCTCCCAAAGAGAAATGGGTCCCAAAGAATTCAAATCCAGACTGGGTAAATGTGGGGACTGAGCTAGCGCCGCCCATCATCCAATCCCAGAACCAACAGCATGAAAATGCCCTGGTTCACACCCATCCTGGTGACTGCCTCCAAAAAGGGGACGGGGGGTGGCCCAGAACCAGGGGAACTCAAAACTTCTCCCATCTCTAGTTGCCACCCTTTTCTTTCAGATTCCCAAGACTCCCCACAGAATTCTGCCAAAATCTCTTCTCTCTCAATGTCCAAAACTAAAAAACTAGCCCACCAGTTGTCCATAAATGTGCATTTTCTGTGCCCCCTTGCGGAGAAGGAGGGAAGATACTATGCCCCGGTACAAATACAAGGGCAGGGTACAATTTTGGCACTGGTGGACACTGGATCCCAAGCTACCCTTGTGTCCAAAAAGGCCTTTGATGAACTGAATTCAGGAAGGTGGGAGAAATACCAAATTCCTCTCACCTGGACAACTTCAGAACTTTGACGGAAAGGAATTTCCCATCGAGGGGACTGCGGATTTAGACATTAAAATTGGGTGACATAAGGTGAAACACCCGGTCATAGTTGTGACTCCAGGGGGCACCTCTTTTTTTACTAGGGAATGACCTCCTGAGAAGGTTGTCACCCCTAATAGATTGCGTAAACAAGGTCCTCTGGACCAAGACTAGCCGACCAATAAAGTTAAAACAGAGTGTCAACCATGTTAGTTTAAACGGCACATGCCACATGGTGGAACAAAAATCTGACCGAGTAGAATTTCACTTCCAGAACAATCAAATTCCAGACGTGACCTTAATAGCAGTAGGACAACAGACTGGTGATGGGGGGTCCTCTCTATTTCTGAAAATCAACCTTCCTTCCAGTTTAAGGTGGCATTCCACACTGGAAGGAAACACTCTAAATTCTTTACTAATCCACAATCAGACATTCCCACTCCTATAGTCCAGAAAGATGTGAAATCAGCTCAGAGCCTGGCTGATATTCAGCAAATTGGAGAGCAATTGTTCATCCCTGTTCAGTTAAATGAAGGGAAGGATTCTGTTCTCGCCCGAGTGTGTGTGAACAACGGTAAGAGCTTCATCAGCGAAGCCATGTTCCGCCAACTCCCAAAAGATCCAGCCATTCCCACATTCAAACTGATAGACAAATGGGAAATGGATCTGGAAACACCCAATTCCAAACATATCCTGCCAAGCAGGTGTATGCTCAAAATCTCCATAGGCAACAAGAGCATAGTCCATAATTGTTGGGTCGTGTGAGACTGCCTTACTTAGGCAGTGACATTCTCAATCGCTTTGCCATTAGTTTGGACATAATAAACTTCAAAGCTTGGTCCTGATTAGTGGATAATCCCATGGGCTTTAATGATCCAGAGAAAGCATTTAGGTCAGCTCAAGTGCTGCCTTATGCAGTTGAAATACAGATTGGAGAGGAGGTCACCATCCCAGAAAGGACCCGACAATTCTCCCTGGAAGTGCAAGTTAAAAGAGGACAGACATTGAAAAACCCTGATGCTTATATTCATCTAAATGCTTCTCTCCAACAGCAAGGGTTGGGGGTAAACCCAACACCATTAGTCAACATAGAACATGACACCATTCCAATAAATGTGGGTAACAGCGACTTAAAGAGTATCACTCTAGCCGCAGGCACCATTATTGGAATGGTGTTTGATGACTGACATTTTAACATTGATTTAGGAAATGAACTTTTAGGACCAATCCCCAAGGACTGTTTTGACAGTGACAGTGATGACAACACAACACCAGACAGGATCTTTACCCGGCATGGGGGGAACTTTCTGGTGTACACTTCCTGCCCTTATGGTAAGGAAGATGTGACTTGTGACTTCAGGAGGGATGAGGTGATTTTCCAGGTCCATGAGGGCTGCCTTTCCCACCTGAAGCCACCAGTCCAAATCAGCACTGTGACCAGGGACTTCTCCAGCCAGCTGGAGGAGGCCGCTGAGATAGCGAAACCAGAAGTCTTTTCAGGCTTCAGGCAGATGGTTGAAGAGAGAGTCAACCTAGCTGATGCCTGTGAGACTCTGGAGCAGAAGCAAAAGTTGAAACAAGTTTTCTTGGATTGTCAGGATCTCTTTGCGGTGGACTCATATGACTGTGGTCGCACCGACCTCCACACAACAACAGTTCCCACGGACCCTGTCATGACTGCAGTGTTTGTGAAGCAATATCGCTTGCCTCTCGCATCAATGGAGTCCCTTTCTGAAATAATTAAGAACCTTGAGTCCCGTGGGATAATCCGTCCAGTCCACAGCACCTTCAATAATCCGGTGCTGGGGATATTGAAGCCAAACAGCCAGTGGAGACTCTGCGCCGACCTTAGGGAGCTCAACAAATGGTCCCTACCAGACATTGGGAGTGCAGAGCAGGTTTGCCCCAATACCATTGTATATGGCAATCAGGAGAGACCACAATATGTGGATCGGTTCATTGAAACTGGAAATCAGCATAGGGGGCAGTTCTCACAAAATGAAAGACAAAACATGAACTATGCCCCGCGCCACTATAATCAATCACCACCACCAGTGGAAACAACCAAAGAATGGTCACACCACGTTCCCCACCTTCCATGAATCAAGAGTTTAGAAACAACTCAAATAGAAATCAATCTCCTGAGAGATACCAGAACAGATTTAACAAGGGTGAAAGTAACCAGTAGCGGACTAGGACGCAAAGAGAAGATTCCAAGGAGATGGACAGATTTCAATGTCTGGAGGCCCAAGTTAAAATGTTGTCTGAAAAAATAGGAAAACTCTGTGCAGTTCAAAAACAGCCATCACATGAGGGTGCAGAAGGTCGCAGAAACGATCTGGTGTCTTCTAATAATAAGTTACTAAATACTCATCGTCCGTCCAATGATAAAGAAACAGAATGGCATGAACCCGTTTTGTGTAACGGTCCTGAATTGATTGCTGATTTAAACATAAAGATGACCACAAATGAGAATGAGGCAGGGGATGTAACTGCACATAAAAAGGAAGTTTATTTCAATTTAGCATTGAATCGAACTATAGAAGTGTGTGCAAATAAAAAGGAGAGAGGAGAAAATAAATAAGACACCCCAAAAGAGCAAAGAGACAGATTCAAAAAAGACATGCCATGATAAAACAACTGATGAAGAAGTAGGTTTGACTGTTAAAACATCATCCCTAAATACTCAAAACGCCTCTAAAATGCAAACAGGAAAAATGAGTACTTAAAAGGAGGGTACAGTCCAGTCAACTGAAGAGTACTTTGAGCCACATATCTTTCAAGAGCTAGAAAGACTGATATTGTGCCAGATGCAAATAGGTGCTCAGAGTCAGAAAATGACAGGTTACCATGTGATGTCAATATAAAAACATGAATACAAATACATAGGTTAAAAACCGTAAATGAAAAATAAGAAAGGGGTTGTATTTCTCAGAAGCATGCCAACCCAACACTGACCTGGGCTGAATCACTCTATGAAAGTCTTTCTGAAAGAAGGAACTGTAGGTCTCTAAAGCTGTCTTTCTCTGGGCTCCCGGCTAGAAGAGCTATCATTAGATGCTGTGAAAGGGGGAGAATGATTGTAGACAACTTAATACTGAGTTGCCATTATAGCTGGTAGTGAGGATATAATTATAAGAGACAAATGGTGTTACCTGATCTTCATATGTATTTGGATTCTCGTAGGTGCAAGTTGAGGACCTCTACCATTCAAAATAGTTAAGTATGGCGGCTTTCTGTAGAAGCAAAGGAAAATAGGAGGGTAGTTGTCATATATCTACCATTCTGTTGCTTGGGCATGTTATTACACCATGCAAAGTTCTGCTCGTGTTGAACAACCCAGGAAATGTCATTACCTGGTCTTCTTTTGTGTTCTGGTCCATATATGTTGTAGGATCTTCAGAAATCCAAGGTCGTTATCTGCGGCGTCTCACTTCTGGAGGGAAAAGATAGCCATCATGATTGTAATGTCCTATTCCTAGATACCTGTTTTTGTGTATAGCGGGGGAACAATTTCAGTGAGAACCTTAGAGTTGTACTGGAAAAGTTTGGGGATTGTGGAGCCTACCTGCTCATGATTCCAATCCTGCTTCCTCTGTGCAGCGTGTCCAGGCGCCGTCTTGTGGTTAGAACAAGCAGCAGCGTTGTCTAATGGCTCGAGAAGCCCGAGCTGTGTATTCGGGCTTCGTGCGCTTGCATAGGAGATGAGAGTCTCCTTGTCATGCACGTGCATCAATATTAAGGTGTTCAGTTGCCAATGGTAACCTGCGTTCTGCCTTGTCTCGTCTGGAGGAATACAGGATATGGTGTTCATGCGTTACAAACCCACGAGATGGTTTGTGAGTGGAAAACATAATGCCAGTACTGAAAGTGAGATCTAAGACACATGGAATGTACCCTTATAATATTGAAGGCGCTTGGGCTGGTGCAAGACCACGAGTCTAGGGTTGTTTAATAATGTCAGTAGCCTGTGCTACCTACCTTATTTGGTCAAAACCAATGACAGCTTAGGGAGAGGGGTGATTTGTTTGTACTTAGGTTTGTGGAACCAAATATAGGTGGCTTGCGATTTTTAATAATGTAAGAGGACATTTGGTGTAGGTGTCTCTTCAAAAAAATTGCTTTATATGCACTTTCAATCTCATTGCATTATAACCTATAGAAGCCTAGATATAGCCACAGCATGTGCAATGTTAGAGTGACCATTTGTGACTATAAATAGTCAATTGCTCAGACTATTATGTGCGCCTAGTGCATATGAATCACAATAAATCATATAGAACCATGGCGGCAGCAAGATCATAAGTCAATAAGAATATGGCAATTGTGCATATAAATGATCACGTACTCTGTGAGCATTTCTGATGTCTTATAAATTGCCAAAGGCCGTTGTCAACAGTTATTAACATCAAAAGGGTAGTATATTGCTCTAGTTATCTCTTGTGCATACATTGAACTACTTTGCAGATATTTGACCTCCACAGTCCCGAGTAATTTCAATGAGATCCTCAGCGATGATGGCCAACATTTGTTAACATACAAACTTTTAAAAATACAGCTATGTTGCTATAGTCATCTCTCATGCCTAGGTTGTACCACTATACTGAATATGGTTCTCACCCTGGCCCAAAGGAAGCATCTTTCCCAGAGTACATAAAACTCTGATAGATGACAGTTAATATTGCTGCACATGGTGCCTTCCGTGTTTCCTTAGAAAAGGATCAATGTTTCCAACCTGTGTCATTGGTAGGCCAACTGTACTTAGGGTTCTGGAATATAGTTACCTCTCTTGCAGAGGTCCTTAGTGTTGCTCATGTAATTTTTCTAATATGGACTTTCAGGTAGTACTTCATTGAGTCCCTTAGTAGTGGATTATAGTTTAAAGATCCACCAAGACACTTTATGGTGACTCTTTATGGTTTAGTGGGCTTGTGACATTAGTAATGTTCAGAACGTTTACAACTACCCACAATGGCATGTCATCTGGGCTGTGTTGATATTCAATGTAGTGGGACACCAAGGGGGCCGTGTGCGTTCTGCATCTAATTAGAGATCTATGCTCCCCAATTCTCTTATTGATTTGTCTTTTTGTCTGACCCACGTATCGTAGCCCACATGGGCACTCAATTATGTAGACCACATTAGCTGTTTTACAGTTCGAAAAGTGCTTAATGTGCCATTCCTTCTCTTCGATCATGAAGGAAATTGTTTTCTTTGTTAGTCTGCATACATTGCATTTACCACATGGATGGTGTCCTGTAATCTTTCTCTTACTCCATAATTCAGTCCTTGGTGATTGCTTGTTTATTTTGGCATGAGTCAGGACATCTTTGAGATTGTTTGCCCATTTTAGTGCCATTCTTGGCGTCGGTTATTCTGGTAGACTCAGCTGTACGAGGGGCCAGAACTTCTTCATCAGACCCTTTAGTTTGGTGGTAGTAGGTCCAAAGGTAGTTACGCAGCTCATCATTTGTTCTTTTTCTGTGTTATGTGCTCTTGGTGTAAGTAGAGATTCTCTTGGCGTGTAGCATGCTCTCCTTTTAGTATTTTCCACCTGTTTCTTAGGATATTCTCTGTTTTGAAGCTTGATTTTTAGGTCACTGGCATGCTTTTTGAATTGTTCTATTTCTGTCCAGTTTCTTCTCATCCGCAAAAACTGGTCATATGGTAAATTGTCACTCAAGTTTTTAGGGTGGTTGCTCCTGTAATATAAATGTGTATTCCTATCAGTTTCTTTCTTATACAGTGAGCATGGTAGTTTGTTGTCTCTTGGTCCAATCAGGAGATCTAAGAAATTGATTTCTGAGTTACTTTTATTTAATGTAAATTTGATTTCTTGGGTTTCATGGTTAACCCAGTTGAGGAAATTGTCCAAGGTTGCATTATCTTCCTTCCAAATAAAGATGATGTCATCTATGTAGCGGAAATATTCGGAGATCTTGTCCAAAAACGGGTTGTTGATGTTGAAGATATATTTCTGCTCACATTCTGACATATAGATTATTGCCATGCTGGGGGTGAAGGCTGCCCCCAAGGCAGTCCCACAAATTTGTAAATAAAATACATCCTCAAATGTAAAGAAATTGTTAGTCAGAGCCAATTCCAGGAGTTCCACAATGAAGTTGGTGGGAACTCTTTTCTGTGCCATATGGTGTGTAAGATGCTAGCGTATGCATTCTACTGCTGAATCTTGAGGTATACTAGTATATAGACTCGTAATATCCATTCTGACCAGCAATTCTTCAGATGGAATAAATGGTTGTTTTTCAAAGATCTATATTGTGGCCATTGTGTCCCTTAAATATGTGGGTGTCTGCTGGCTTAGAGGTATAAGGAAGTGGTCCACAAACGTACATATAGGTTCTAGTATAGACCCACAGTTGCACAGTTGCACATTCTTATGCAGTTTTTGGCGAGCCTAAAAAGCTGGTGTTGTTCCTTCTGAGGTGTTTAGGAAAATGTCTTTTTCAGTAATCCAATTGTGTTCAAATACACATTTTTTCATCTCTTGTATTTTTAATCTGATTTCTGCTGTTGGGTCTTTTTTCAATTTCTTGTAATTCATTTCCTCATTTAGAAGGCTCTTAACCATATCCTTGTACTGATTAAGATTTTGGACAAAAATTCCTCCACCCATAACTGCTGTTTTATGACAATTTGGTTATTGGCTTTTAGGTTTTTTAGGGCTTTCCCGTCTTCTGAGGTTAAATTGTCTCTCCGGTTTTGTGGTGTTTCTTGCAATTTTGTCATTTCTTTTCTAATGCATTTTTTAAAGGAGACTATGGATGCTGGTATTTCATTCTCTCTAGGGTTGAAGTTGGACAGAACCCTCAGGCCTGTGTCTTGTTCTTGGACCGGTGGTTCCCTCTCTTTGAAATAGGCTTTCTGAGGTATAGTTCTGAACAAATTAGATAGCTCCTGATCCAGCTTGTACCAGTCGGTAGAGTTCTTGGGTACAAAAGAAAGCCCTTTTCCCAGGACAGATGTTTCTTCTTCAGTCATTTCTTTGGTTGAAGATGGGGAATGTCATTCAGTATCTCCATTGGATCCTTCGTATCCTGTATGGTTGCCTCCATTGTTGGTAGTTGTAGGCGGGCATAGGTTCTGGTGGCGGCAGGCCCCAGTATCCTCCTTTGGGGCCCCCCCTCCCTAGAAAAGGAACCTGGGGTGGTGGAGGTTGATATTGTCCTTGATATAGTTGTCTTCCTTGATTATGGGACTGGTTATCAGAGGAATCAGAGCTTGATGTATCTGAAAATGACACCCATTTTTGTCTGTTTCTGTTAGGGCCTGTCTGGTTAGCTATCCTCTAAAGTTCTTAGTTATTTTTGTATTCAGCCACCAAATATGGGTGCATGTGTAAAATCTTGATGTTTTTCATGTCCTTGTTTTTTATGTTTTTTCTCCAAGGTTTCTGCCATAAATTGATCCAGAGTTGTGCTAATTTCTTTTAGTTTTTCTCATGCATTCTGCAGATCTTTATTATTTAGAAATGTTGTTTCTTCAATGTTTAATTCCTCTTTAACTCTGGCGTGTATACGTTGAGCTGCAGTAATGGTTAGAACCATCAAGTCTCTTGAACATTTTGTTGATATTTTACTGAATCCAATCATGTATTCCTTATCATCCTAGAAAAGTGCAGTTTGTTATGAATTGTCAAGCTGAGGCCTACTAGGTTAACCCTCAGGTATTCCCTTAAAAAAACTGTGAACCTCTGTTCTAAAACATTTCTTCTTCAATTTAAGTAGGTCATCACCTGAAGCTGTTAAGTCTATGTGTTGTTGGGCGCCATCCGAATTAAAAAGGGTGGGACCCTCAATGATGTCATTAGTTTCTTCTTCAGAAAAGCTTAATATTTGTTCCATATTGTGGTGTATAGGTGTAATAGAGTTAAAAGAGGACAGTGTCAAGGCTATGCCTGCTACGGTATTTCTGTTCTTTTTGATGCCTTGTGAATTGGCTAAGAATCACAATATTTGTGGTCTCTATAATAGCATGTGCTATATCTCAATACTGGGTAACTGGAGGGACAGCTCAAGTTTGTGGGAGGACTATGAGGTTAAGTTGAAACAAAAGGGGTGGCATCCTACCACACAGGGTCAATTATTTACTATCATTTATGTAAATAATGCTTATTTCTTCATGTTTTTAGTTTTGCAGGGAGAACTCTGTGCTTCCTTTTATCAATTTGAACAGTGGAAGAGCAAGGAAACTTTCACATAGCCTTTATTATTTAGCTAGTGAGTCAGTATTTTCTTTGTCCATTTTCAAAAACATTACTTTTTTGCTTTCATTCTGTTGTGTGGAGTATTTTTCTATTATACTCTTTTTCATAAAGCTTTGCCAGTGCATATAAAAGTGCATAAACAAATGAAAAGACATGAACATACACAACCACAAATAAGGTGGAACAGACCTTAAGAAACACTGTTTGTTTTTAAACAAAAGACAAATACATTATTCCATTCAGTACGTAAAAGTTCTTCAAAAGTAGGTCTGGTGAGTTTGGTGTCCTGAACACAGTGAGAAATTATGCCACTTTTTACAAAACACAATACATTCATTCTCCTATACCTTTTTTATCAAACCATGTCACATTTGGAGTTCCACACTCAATTTTTTGGAAGATTCATGAACTAATTCACAAAAGACTGGTGTCCTGGTGCTAGAGAAGGGGGTTATTTCTCTTGCCAATTTAGGCTTTCAGGCAAAGTGCAAGACAGTTGATTGGTCTCTCACTCTTCGCCTTCTGGAGGCAAGAACCCATCAAATAAAACATGATAACATTTTTCTGTCTTTTTTAGATCTGAGAATTGTGTTCAACTTAGTGAAATGCAAAATAAGTAAGGACATTCTTGGGAGATCAGGCGACCTTGTGGTCTCCTGAGAGGCATCTAAGAACTATATGAAAACAATTAGGAATGTGTCAGATTTGGGGACCATAGCCAGAGACATGGCTATCGAGCAAATGTGATTTCGATGGTCGGAGTACTCACCGAATATTGGCCACTAAGGGCCCTAAAGGACGTCCTAAAGGCAGGCTCTTGATTTCAGTTAAACATCCTTGGATCACTGACAATTTTTTACATTCTACCTTAATGTTATATGATATGATATGATCATTTATTTATATCGCGCTCGTACACAAGTGTTTCAGAGCGTGACACGGTCAAGGGAGGGGAACAGGGGAGAACAAAACAACGATCTGTTAGGGAGAATTCTCTGTTTAGGCTGAATTTCCTAACCTAGTGAGTCCCCCAGCAGCTTTGCTGGATTTCGGGAGTTTGTTTTTTTCCATCCTGCCAAGAGTGAGACTCTTTTCTCCCACTCTTGGACATGTAGGTGTGTAATTCCTTCAAATGTCAATGTGTTCTATGGGCTATGGGGTCTTTTACTCCATAGGGTCTCATATGTCTTTCTATGTGTGTTACACCGCACCCTACGTGCTGTAACACGGGGGCGTCCTAGCGGATCCCCCACCATAGACTCCATACCCGGGGACTGACTACTGTCTCCCCGGGCATGTAAAGTCACCATTGGCTTTACTAGACCTATATTTACTAACAGGACTAGTACAAACCATCTTATTATGAACTGAATGAATGGGGGTTTTCTGCATAAAAGCAGGGCTTTTGGGACTGGATCTTCAGAAGTCGCCACAGGACCTAAGAATCCGACGAGGGTAAGGCTGAGCCGACCTGCACGACGGTGGAGCCCTGCGCAACCGACTCACCACTTCCCGACGACAGAGGAGATCTCCCTGCTGGAGAGTCTCTTCCCCTGACTGGTGGGAACAACCAGTCCCCTTTGCTTTTTATTCGCCTCAGGACGCAGTGGTCGAATGGCCCGTGCAGCGCACCTCGGCAACCGGATAGCCACTACCCCTGAACCGCGACCAAAAGGTGGTGCCTTGTGATGGAGCATCCCGCGGCTGGTCTCTTCCCTGGTGGTGCACCGGACTTCATTTTCTTCGATGACGAGATCATCTCTACTCTTGGCAAAGACCCGACGTGCATCCACCACCAGGAACAACTGCCCCCGCCGGTGCTGCCCTCCACAACAAGGTACCGTGTCCGCCTGGCTTCCCTTTCGATCGGTTCGAGTGAGGTGTCTTAATCCTCTCCGTTCCGTTGGGTCGCCTCCAAGCTTTTCTCATTCTTTGTTCTGAACTGGTTCAATCTACCGATAACAATTTGCTATAAAGACTTGAATGCATCTCCACTAGAGACTTTTTGGGACATCGCGCCTTGCCTCTCTCCGAGTGGGCCTGGCCTCTGAACTTTACGATCTATTGTGATTCTTGCCTTCCTGCCTTGCATTTTATCCGCTAGGATTGAACTGTGTTGATTTCATAACCTGCCTATCTTTTTCTTCCCCGTCCTAACTAATATTCGAGTGTCATCTGGGTTGAGGTATACACCTCTGTCTGAAAATAAGCGGTACCGGTAGAACCTAGAGTTGTTGATATTGCTAGGGGGATTGATCGTTTCTACTTCGTAGAGTAATTGTGTTTGATTTGTTTGCCGTGATTTGCCTTAGTGTTTTCCATAGATGTTTCATTATAAATAAATACCGTAATATCTTTACACTAAGCCTCGTTGCGTGTTTGCTTGTCTTGCTGCGAAGAATTGCCCTATTTTGTATACTCCACATACTGCTCAACTTTTCTTGAGGGAAGTCTGACTGCTCAGCCACAGCTACCAAGTGAATCTGTGTGGTGCAGACTGCTACCAAGTGGGTTCACCGCCAAACGCCTGTAGTCCTAAATCTTTTGCAGTGGTCCCAGAGGGAACTGCACAGGTTTCCGCCTAACACGATCTTACTAGGCCCAGTGACACTGACAATGCACAAGTGCATGGATGGGGGGAGAAGTGGAAAGTGCGGAGCAGACGAGAACAGATAAATAATAATAAATACAAATGAATAAATAGTAAAGGCAATACACGGTGGTAGTGCAGACTGCAAGTGGCAAGTGCTTTGTTTAAGGCAGCAGACAGGGTATGTCTGATAAGTGCAGAAAGGAAAGAAAGGGTATGGGGGTCTGTATGGGTACAGATACAGACCCCAGTGCAAGGGGTGGCCTGGAAGCAGTGCAGGAGGGTGGCAGGGTGAGCAGGCACCTGGGCTTGGAGGACAGAGGGTGGCCAGGTGCACAGTGCCAAGAGAGAATCATATCAGCAGGAGAGAGGGGGGGTGAAGGCAGAATCAAAGAGGAATGCCTTGAGGTGCTTCCGGAACCGGAGATGGTTTTCCTCAAGTTTCACAGTTGTAGGGAGGCTGTTCTAAAGGGAGGCCCCAGCCGAAGACAGAGATCTACCCCCAGCTCATTTTGTTGAAAAACGACTGACCTTGAGGGAGTGCGAAGTAGAGGAGTGAAGGGCTCGAGAGGGGAGGTATTTGCAGAGGGATAGTTGAATTTATTTTGGACTCAGGCCCCAGAAAGCCTTGTGGAAAATGCAGAGGGTTTTGAATATAATCCTTGCATCCACTGAGAGCCAATGAAGGCATTTCAGAGCTGGAGAGATACGATCCCAGGGCTTAAGGCCAAGGACTAGTCTTGAAGTCCTGTTCTGGATTAGTTGTAAAGGACGGAGAGTAGAGGCAGGGAGATTAAGAAAGAGGTTGTTACAATAGTCCAACATGGAGAGAACCAGAGCTTGGGAGAAAATTAGCTTCTGGGGGAAGGAGAGGAAAGGCAGAGTGCCTTGGAGGAGGTGCAGTAGGAGGTTTGACTTTTTAGCGACATCTGAGATGTGGGCGGAGAAGGAAAGTGTAGAGTAAAAGATGACCTTGAGGTTCTTAGCCTAGCAGGTAGGGGTAGGATGAGGGCCAAGGGCGGCCAGCCAGAGAGTGAGGGTAAAATATAGTGAAGGTGTACAGGTGAGGAGGATCTCAGTCTTGTTGGTATTTAGACAAAGATCATTGGCATCACACCAATCTTGAATGGTGGTTAGGCAATCAGAGATGAGAGAAGGAGAGTAGGTAGCCAAGAATAGCCTGAAAATGTGTTGAGTTTCGTCAGGGGAGCACTGGAAATTTGAGCAGAAAATGGCAATGCAGTGGGTGAGAATTGCCAGGTATTGGTTAAAAAGGCAGGGCGAGAAGTAAGACCATTGGGGAACACTACAGGTACAGAGGGAGATAGATGGCAAGAAGGACCCAAGTTGGACATGGGAGGGTCGGTCAGAGAGGAAACAGGTCAGCCAGGCCAGAGCCTGATTGGTGATACCAATCAGGCTACATATGGTACAAGCAGTTAGCATTAAATGTGAGATGATTGACCATATAGAGATTGGCCCTCGTTATGATACCGGTGCTAAACCATGGCGCTATTAGCACCATGGTTGGTGCCGGTATCGTAACGTGTCCGCCATGGTGAAATGGGGAAATACCGCCCCATTCCAAGGTTGGCAGGGCGGTATTTCCCCATTTCCCCATGGCCCGTCCCCATTCCCATTTTTGCCCCATAGGGCATAATGGGAATGGCGAAGGCGCAAATTGCGGTACCATACTTACCACGAAGGTCCCTTTGCGGGTCCCTACTTTAACAGCTGGTCTAGACCAGCCGATAAGGTCGGGTCCCGCAAAGGGACCTCGTAATTAGGCGCTAATGGGTTAACAGCGCTGCAGCCTTTTACGGCGCCGTTAACCCATTAGCGCCAGGGTCGTAATGAGGCCCATTGTCTTGATCAGTATATATGATCCTCCAAATCTTGCCACACACTCATCTAATACTACAACCGTAAATTAAAATACCCCAATCGATTCCAAATGAGATACCAATATTAGTGATGGGCGATTTCAGCGGTAAAATTGGCAGCAATATAGATACATCCTTTGATTCACATAAGTCAACTGTGTGCCAAAGCCATGAGAGCAACAGACAATGGTTAGGATGGTCCAAGGTGTTCTACGATCATTCTATGACCATACTCCATGGCTACTGTGAAGGTGACGCACACAGAGTTTATGCACACGGATCAGTGATAAGAGCACATCTACGACAGATTATATATTCATTAACAATGTAGCATTACATCTGGTGAAAGACATGTCAGTCCTGATCCGCGATGGGAGCCACCACCTGCCAATCTGTATTCTACTTGCTGCTTCCATTGCTGAGCCGAGCTATGAAATTAATGGTGACATCTTCTTGAACCCGGGTGCAAATAGGATATAATGGAACCCAACCAACCTTGAACGTGCTAAGGCTGTCGGCGAGTGAGCCCTGCCTACTTTTACTGAACGCTGGACAAATAATAGGACACTACAAAAGAATTTCATCATACCTGAATCTACAGAGTTAATGGCAGAAATTAAGGTAACTACACTCAAAAAACATACACATAGTTGTGCAAGTGAACGTTGGAATTGCAAATCCGGCTCTAGACAACCGTACGACATGCAAATTCAATTGGCAAAAAAACAATTGTGTAAGGAAATGAAATGATTTATTAAAAACAAGTCACACAGAGTACATGATGAAGAACTTGCAGCAAATATTAAATTACTCAAGCTGAACTATAGAGCTTGGTTGCGTCACCACTTCACAAATGCTAAAATTAAACAATGGCTGAAATAAGCTAATAATGCACAGATCAAATAACTATAGAGGCATATGGGTGAAATCTAGGGGCTCTGATAAAAGCAATTTACTTATAAACAGTGTTGCAGAAGACAGATGGGCTGATCATGTTGGTACAACACTAGGCCTACATCTCCAGCAGACGATACACACCTCACAACTGCAGTTAAATGGACATCCATAACACATATCTGCACCATGATTTACCAATTATCATCCTCGCGAGCCACAGGACCAGATGGCTCCTGCAACGGCTAACTTGAAAAATCCCCTGAAATATGGGCTCAATGCCTTGTTTGTCAATATTGGGGAACTCGGAGTAATCCCTCCAACCTGGAAAGAGAGTACAATCCTCCCTGTGTTTAAGAAAGTTTCCTGAAAGAACCCCTCACATTATTGTATGCTGGCCATGCTGGATATACCCAGAAAAGTATTTCCGAAAGTCCTTTTACTTGAACTTGGATCCTTGATAATAACATTTTGCCCACTAATCAATCCAGATTCAGATGTAAATCCAGCACAACCCATAATCTGTTGACCCTAGCTACCTCAATCGAATATGCCTGGACCAAACACCAATTACCTGTTTATGGAGCATTCATAGATTATAGCTCTGCATTTGAGAACATTATGAGAAACAGACTATGCAATATGTTGCAGTCCTGGAATATTCTGTCTGGCTTGCTTTAATATGAGTAGTGTTTGAAAAAATGGGTACTCCCTGTTTTTTGTTATCGGGGGGACAACTCTATCAAATGGGAGATTATTTGATGAAAAACAATAGTGTTCTGTCGACTACCAGTTTCTTTAGTCCCTGAGAAACAGCAGGCAAGAGCCAGGCTAATCTAGTTCAGTTTAAGATTAGTCATACCACAACTATTTTACTTTGAAATCACAAATTCATTTATTTTGATGCATCTTGTGCAAAACTTAAAAAAGCACTCAAAAGAGTCCTGCAGACATAAAAGCTAAAACAACCACATCTGTGCTAACCACTTACAATCTAAAAGTTGTACTAACACCATACCTTTCATAATGAATAGGGACAAATACAAATAAACTTAATTCGTAGGAACAGGAAAAGCAGTATGAAATACTGTTGAAACAATTACGTTTTTATACCAATTCGAGGATCAATGACCTTGATCCCGACTGGGATGCATGCAGCAGAGGGCTATAGAAGCAGTTGTTAGTCTATTCATTTCCTAATAACTCTTTTACAACCACTTTATATTATTCTACCATGTCAATAGAAGCTATAAGATTATACATTTGAACAAAAATACCCTGTATTCAGTTCTTGGTGTAGATAGAGAGATAGGAAAATGGTAATACAAAATTCCTATGATAAAGTCGACATATGTTTCGGCCCTACTAACTCATACGGTGCACTCTCTCAGTGCTGTTGGTTTTGATGTTGATGGCCGTCTTCAGGACAGAATAGCAAGTATTTTCACAAAGGTAATTCATACTTTCCCATTGGCTTGCATTGCAATCTAAAGGTAATTAAAAGATGATTTTGTTTAAAAAGTACTCTTAAACAGAACTTCACTTAAAAGCTGTGGTAAAGGACTATGTTAACTCTGCCCCTTCATGGACTGAACTGTATGTGGCTCAGATTTATTTGGGACATATTAGGTAGGGTCTTAATAAGATGACATCATCTGGCTCCTTAACGGATGCTTGATAGACAGGGTGTATTCATTCACCATACCTGTAGATATACATGTCTCTAACAGTGTAATGTTCTTTCTGTATACACAGGATGCTTAGTCAGGTATACAAGGCAAAAGTTAATGCTAGTACAGCAGGTACCTTAAGTGTCTGTTATGTAGCGGTCTTAGTGGTATAATCTCTGACGTGCCACTGAAAAACTGTATCGGTTTGATCCGTGTGTCATTTGTTCCGTCTTTTAATATGGAAGTGTGCCAGCTAGAAGTAAAAATAGAACAAAAAAACAATTATTGTTTTCACCGGTTGTGCTTTCATACATATCTTCAAACCAATTATTTGAGAAGGTGGCTTAGAAATGGTGTGCGGGTCATGCTAAATATTGGCACCGGCTCCCACATAACTATGTTACCTATTCTTGCTTAAATAACCCCAAATTTAAAGGTAAATTCAGTGGAGTGAGCAATAAATGCTCCCGCGACCTTCTGATTCTTATAATTGAAACTTCAGCTGAAGAAACAAAACTCCAACGTGAGGAAATCGAAAAGATGGAAGCAAAGATAAAACAAGAAAATGGAATTAAAGATCTCAAAGAGGTTCTAGCCAAAATGGAAGAGGAAATAGTACAATTTAATAAAGCTATCTAGAGAAAAAAAATTGGAAATTGAAAAAAGATGTGGAACACCATAAAGAAACCAAAACCTATTCTTATCTGGTGGAAACCTACTACGATGATCTCAATAAACAGGCTCAGTCAAGAAACGCCAATTCTACCATATGTGAACTTTTCGAATTCATCCAATAGTTCCACGAGTAGCGGATCGAATGCCAGCACCTCAACTGGTGCCAGCACCTCGACTAGACCACCGCAACAACCCCAGTTTTTTCAGGGACAGGGCAAGAGAGGCCACAACAAATACCAAGGGCCCCCTCCAATGCAGACGAGGAACTGGCAAGGTCCACCACTCAATTGGTAGTACCTATCTGCAATCTGACCAAACATGTCCTGTCAAAAGAAGAAGAACAAGTGTTGATGAAGGGTTTGTCTTTTGTTCCAACGACCAGAGCACGAAGTTTTGAAACAGAAATTGAGCTGCAAAACAATTTTCGGCTCATTAGATTTAAATATTTTTTCAGAAACCCCCCTGCTAAGGATAAAGAATCCAGCATTACGGGTCTTAAACCACCTTCACGATTTATACCATTGAACTCCATGGTCAGTCCGTCCATTGTAGCTTTTGAAAATCGGGTTATTGCAGAAACTCAAACCAAAAATAACAGCAAAGACAATCTGTCAAAAAAAGAAAGAGAAGCCCTTGTCAAATTAAAATCAAATGACACCTTCATAATCCAGCCTGCCGATAAGGGAGGGGGCATAGTCCTTTGGTACAAAAATGATTATGAGACAGAAGTTATGAAACATCTTAACGATCCTTTGGCCTATCGGAAGCTTCCTAATGATCCCACGAACAGACTCAAAGAAGAAATCATCAGTCTGATGAAACACGCCTTTGAAGAAGGATGGATTGACGAAGATGAACAGTCATTCCTAGTCAATCAAAATCCTACCACACCAGATTTTTATGTTTTGCCAAAGGTGCACAAAAATATGTCCAATCCTCCGGGATGCCCTATTGTAGCGGCCATAAATTTGGTTCTAGAACCCTTATCGGTGTATGCCGACTGGTTTCTCAGGCCCTTCGTTGGGAAGATGCGATTGTACATCAAAGACACCACAAGTATGATCAATACCATCACAGATATTCATATAACATCAGAAGATATCCTTGTAACCCTCGATGTAGTAGCTCTTTATACGGGTATACCCCAACAGGACTGTCTCACTGTGATGTCTAAATATTTGGACCGACGTACCACCACTTCAATGAAAGGGACCATGGCATTCATCTTAGAATGCATCCGCTTAGCACTAAGGGAACATTTCTTTCTATATGGAACTACATTTTTTAACCAACTGCAAGGGACCAGCATGGGGGCAACATTCACCCCCGACCTGGCCAACCTCTATATGGACGATTTCGAGACCAAGTCAATCTATCATTGCAATAATCCATTTAAATCTAACATCCAAGCCTGGTACAGATACATCAATGATGTTTTTATGATCTGGATAGGCTCCATAATGCAACTCATGGATTTCTATACATGGCAAAATATTCAAAACCTGTGTATTCAATTTACCATTGAACACAATAACACCAGGGTTTCCTTTTTAGACCTAGAAATCATTAAGACAGACCATGACTCACTAGAAACAGTGCTCTATAAGAAGCCTACTGATAGGAACACACTGCTAAACTATGCTAGCTTTCATCCCAAAAGCTTAAAAGAAGGACTTCCTTTTGGTCAATTTCTACGTATTCGGAGAAATTGTTCTCAGATGACTGACTGTAAAATGTATGGTCAAGCCTTGAAAACCAGACTAAAAGACAGAGGCTACCCAAAGCCGACAGTACAAAGAGCTTATTAGAGAGCCGAGCATATGACAAGGGAGACATGCTTACATACCATATCAATAACGACATTGGACAAGATTAGTTGTGTAAGCACTTTTAGTCCAATCAGTGCTCCTCTTCGGAAAATGATTCTTAAGAATTGGGACATGATAAAAACAGAAGATTTTAACCCTTCCAAACCATGGTTTGCCGTCAAAAGGCAAACAAATAAATAAAAGACAACTTGGTGCACACCTACCCTTCAACAGTTATATCTAAACATATACAAAACACACTATGGGGTTTACCCCCGGTGACAGGTTGTGATGCTGGAAATGCATCCGAGGGACAGGGCCTCTGAATCCTTGTCCTTTACTGCTTTTTATCGTGTGTTCTGTCGTGTTTTCTGCCCAGGAGTCCATGTGGGACTCCTGGCAGTGCAGCTCTCTTTTTTGGTTTGGTGAACAGACCCATGGGATACCCTTATGGCACCCCTGGGTAGGGGTACAACCCTGTGCCCCTAGTGTATGTTTTTGGGCACCTGTGGGTGGCCCACAGAGCAGGGTATGGGCTGGTGGCAGCTCCATGCTGAAATTGACAGGTGCTCTGGGTGTCCTCCATTTTGGGATACCCAGGCCCTGCCATTGGGATCAGTTGATTCCTGATAGGAAACAAGATGGCCCCTGTGGCCTCTTGCTTTCTATTGCATGTTACCTTGTTTTCCCAAAGTCCTGGGAAGCCCTGACTCTGTCCCTTCCCCCTGACTGGCTGTTGGGTGGAAGTTCCATATATGGTATTGTTGTGAAGGCCCAGCTAGACTGACTGGAGGCTTCCCAGTGACTGTATGTTGTGGGTACCTCCTGTGGGTGGGACCTGGGTGAATGGAGTGTGTGACCAATATACACTCCTTGTTGTGGTTGTCTGGTTTCTGGCATGAGAGACAAAGACTGAGACAGCCCTGCCCGAAACTGGCCTGAATGCAGTGTGTAGTGTTGAATGGCTGGGTACTTGTCCCAATCCACATTCCTTGTTGTGAGTGTCTGAAAGGGAGGAGTGTGGCCTGAATGCACTGTGTGCCTGATTGGCTGACTGACTGCATGAATGCCCTTCTGTGTGATTGGCTGCTGAGTGTGTGCCAGCAGTGTGGATGAGAGACAGAATAGTATATCTGGGGACCTCTCACCACTGGAAATTGTTCAGAAGCGTTCAGAAGCTGAGTCTCCACTCAAGAGTAACTGGAATTGCTGATCCTCGACGTCCAGCTGGAAGAAGAAGACTTGCTGTTGCATTTTCTTCGACAGATCTGAAGGTTGCCGAATTCGTCGAGGACTGACCAGAGAGAGGACCTGGTAAGGCACCCTCTTCCCGTGCTCCGAGGGATCATCGAGCACCGCTACATCTTCGCCGAAGCGCCCTGGAAGTCAGACCCTCGAAAGGCTGCCGACCCGAGACGGGACCGCCGAGGAGATTGAAGTGTAGCACCCGGACATCGCCGCCGTCGAAGTCCATTGCCGTCGACCAGGGTTCGCAGGTCTGTGTAACCGCTGGAGGCCCGTCGAGGTTGTGTTGCCCAGCCGTGGGAACCACTTGACGCCGTGCCGCCGACGACCGGAGCCGTCCGCTCCTTGCCTAAGAACATTTGAATCGAAGGACTCCCTCGTCCGCACCGTCGACCGCTTTATCCTGCCGGAGAAAGTCGAGGATGACCAACGCGCCGAGGAGAAACCTGCCGGTGGGTTTCCCACCACCCGAAGACCACAAAGACTCGAACGACTCGACGCCCTTGCTGGGCCCCCGTCTTCACAATCTTTGCGGTCCAGAACAATTGTCGTCGAGGTGCCCCGCACGCCTCCGCCTTGCAGGACGCCAACGCTCCGTCGTCGATGAGCACCGCTTGGATCGAAGCTGCCGCCTCATCGACGCCGTTCTACCCTGTTCCTTGTCGGACGTTCGACGCCCCGTGTCTCCCGCTTGAAAGGGAAGGCATTCAAGAAGGGCCGTCGATTCCCCGACGCCGAACGCCGAGTTCCTCGACGCTTCTCGACGCCTCTCGACGATCCGTGACTCCTGCTTAAAAGGGGGTCGCTCAAGAAGGATCTGTCGACGCCTCTTCGAAGAATTCGACTCCACCAGGTACATTGGGGGGGTGAAAACATTATAGGAGGGAATAAGACTTGCAGAACAATACATGGACTGGGCTTGTGCTATTTCTTTATTTTACAGGTTGCCCAGGTGGGGGGATCTCCACACAGAACTGTGTCTAGTGGTAGGGGCCAGTATTCTGCCTATTGTTCTTATTTTCTCTCCTCTCTCTATTGCTGGTTTCACTCTATTGATCTGTGTGACATTGTTACAGTATTGTTGATGCACTTTAATGAGGTCTAATACAAAGGGTGGTACCACTTTAGAATTGTATATATTTGCCATTGTTGATTTTCCTAAGTACAAAGTGAGTTATTATGATAAGTGTACATAACCTTGAATATTGATTATATAAAGACTGTGTTATAACCAATACAGTGTGTGGACATTCCTTTGTGGGGGCTTGGAGACTACACTGTACTTAAGAACCAGCCTGCATCACCTCCTGAGAAGCTAGGCCTTGATTGCTCGTCCATTGCTACCGTAATAGAGAATCTTGGCTGGGGTCTTCTGTGCCTCTCTTCTACCATATAGGGAGCAGAAGTACAGACACCCCCTACCAGTCTTTACACAGGTCACCACAGATGTGATAAATGTTCAGTGTGCCCAGAGACCAGAGACATGAAAAACATCACTTTAGGCACCTGAGTGGTCCCATTGCTTGAGTTCACCAATTGTATTACCAGCTGGGCAGTATATGCCATCATTTGCCCATGTAACTTAGTCTACATAGGTAAAACAAAGCAACAGGTGAGGAAACAAATCTGTGAGCACAAATCGTGCATTAAAAATCAAGCAGAGAACAAACCCTTGGTAGTCCACTATGTGAAAAAACAGTATACGTTCACAGATATGCTCTGGTGTGCCATACAGGTTGTCCAACAGGCCCCAAGAGGAGGCAATCGTAATCTGGCTCCGACTAGATGTGAACAACATTGGATCTATGATACAAACTCGGTCAAGCAAGGCCTCAATGTTGCTGTTGAATGGAATATATTTCTATGAAGTAGACTTCCCTACGTTTTTCACTTTTGTCAATAATGTCTGTGTGCCACTCCACAGTTACCTGATTTCTCTGTGGTTGAAACTACCTCTGACAAAATAACATCTTGCATAGACTGTATGTATTGTCCCCTGTTAATGAAGTAGCTTCCACTGTATTTGAGCAAGTATATCATGTTGAGATACTCCGGATTATTTCCTTCCCCAAAGCACCTCTATAGGGCCTCGTACCTGCGCCACACCTGGGTGCCTTTTCATTTCATAAAGGGCCCTAGTATAGCCTACACTTTCAACAACTTTTACCTGACTCTGTTAAAAATATGCTAACAATATCTCAATTAAAAATATCTCATCTCAACTCCATAATCCTTCCATCTGATAACCGCTATATAAGTTGAAGCTCATATCACCAATAGCTTTTGGATTACATCTGTTAAAAGCCTAATTACTTCATCATTGAATTGCCACATCCGTATAAATCCATACCACCAATAGCTTTGGGACTACTTCCATTTATAGGTTAATTGTTTCAATTGTTTCACTGCCACATTAGTATAATTTTGTACTACTAATAGCTTAGTACCTCTGTCAAAAGCATAAGTATAATACCTTAAAAGGAAGAAAACACACACTTTATGTATTGCCTGCTTCTATTACACTATAGTTTTCTTTTGTGGCATGTTGCTGGTGTTTGTGAGTAAAGTGATTTTTCCACATCACTCTCATAAAGATGTACGTGAGCTTACAATGCTAAACTATGTTGTCGCCATGCTGTGAGATCGTAGAGGCCTGTGAACGTAAGATGACCTCTCCATTTTCCCTACAGTACTAAATCATATATTTAACATCAGCAAAATCACGTGCTGCTTCATTACGCAATTGCACCATTTGAACTACATCTTCCATTATTTTTATAGTTCAGAGAAAACAACACGCTCACGAGATGTCGGATCATGTGACCGTCACTTTGCTTCACTTCCGTTAAACAAGGGAAACGAGCAACACATTTTTCCAACTGGTAGCACAGTTTTTACAGATGACAGGCGACAAGGCTAACTAAAGGTAAGCGGCCACACAGAGTCCACCCTCCTTTCTTGTAGATAGTTTACTACGAACGGCTGCGCACCCTCTTGAGGACACTGCCACGTAATTCCCCATTGATAGATGGTTTAGCAGGCCGTTTTTTTGCAGCAGGTTTTTTTGCAGCGGGTTCTGTCTCTTTACCCTCACCAACGTGCAATTCTGGGTGCACTCTGCTAATTCTTGGCAACGAGCTATACATCTACTTATACGTGTCTGCCACTGTTTGCTTAAAACGCCACTTCGGGGGTTATTTAAGCAAGAATAGGTAACATGCGGAAGCCGGGGCCAATATTTAGCATGACCCGCACACCATTTCTAAGCCTCCTTCTCAAATAATAGGATTTTTGGTTTGAAGATATGTATGAAAGCACAACTGGTGAAAACAACAATGATTGTTTTGTTGTTCTATTTTTACTTCTAGCTGGCACACTTACATATTAAAAGACAGAACAAATGGCACACTGATCAAACCGATACAGTTTTTCAGTGGCACATCAGAGATTATACCACTAAGACTGCTACATAACAGACAGTTAATGTACCTGCTGTACTATGTATTAACTTTTGCCTTGTATACCTGACTAAGCATCCTGTGTATACAGAAAGAGCATTACACTGATAGAGACATGTATATCTACAGGCATGGTGAATGAATACACCCTGTCTATCAAGCATCCGTTAAGGAGCCAGATGATGTCATCTTATTAAGACCCTACCTAATACGTTCCGAAGAAATCTGAGCCACATACAGGTCAGTCCATGAAGGGGCAGAGTTAACATAGTCCTTCACCACAGCTTTTAAGTGAAGCTCTGTTTAAGAGTCCTTTTTAAACACAATCTTCTTTTAATTACCTTTAGATTGCAATGCATGCCAATGGGAAAGTATGAATGACCTTTGTGAAAATACTTGCTATTCTGTCCTGAAGTCGCCATCAACATCAAAACCAACGGCACTGAAAGAGTGCACCGTATGAGTTAGTAGGGCCGAAACATATGTCGACTTTATCATAGGAATTTGTATTATCTTTTTCCTATGTCTCTATCTACACCAAGAACTGAATACAGGGTATTTTTGTTCAAATGTATAACCTTATACCCTTTATCAACATGGTAGTATAATATAAAGTGGTTGTAAATGAGTTATATGAAATGAATAGACTAACAACTGCTTCTATAGACCTCTGTTGCATGCATAAATGCAGTCGGGATCAAGGTCATTGATCCTCAAATTGGTATAAAAACGTAATTGTGTCAACAGTATTTTATACTGCTTTTCGCGTTCCAACGAATTAAGTTTATTTGTATTTGTGCCTATTCATTATGAAAGGTATGGTGTTAGTACACCATTTAGATTTTTAAGTGGTTAGCACAGATTTGGTTGTTTTAGCTTTTATGTTTACAGGACTCATTTTGAGACCTTTTAAAGTTTTGCACAAGATGCATCAAAATAAATGAATTTGTGATTTCAAAGTAAAATAGTTGTGGTATGACTAATCTTAAACTCAACTAGATTAGCCTGGCACTAGGCTGCTGTTTCTCAGGGACTAAAGGAAGGGGTAGTTGACATATCACTAGTGTTTTTTGTTGCTTTAATATGATCAAGCTACTCCACGATGACACCAGTGTGAGAGTCAGACTTGTCGGCAATGGCAGAGTATCCAACCTAATCCTCACTTCTAGAGGTGTCAAGCAGGACTGCCACCTCGCAGCCACTTCTTCAATCTGTATCTAGCTGACCTATGTGATGTATTACAACCATTTGGTGCATGCCCTGTTAAAATCTTTCCACTGTGGATCGGGTGGCTTGCATATGCTGATGACCTACTCCTCCTTGATTTTACTCCAAGGGGGCTCCAACGCATGTTAAATGCCCTTGACACTTACACCTCGATTAATGGTCTGGGGATCAACATCACAAAAACCAAAATCGTGGCTCTATCTGGCAAAAATAAGTGTCACACCGTCACTAAATTCACATGGAAATTAAATAATCTGGCTGTAGATACTGTAGCCTGCTACAAATACCTGGGAGTGTTGATTGACAATAGATTAAATTGGGCCCCCCACTGCAAGGAAAATAAGGCAATATGTATGTGAATCACCGAGGCCCGAGTGTGTTTATCGGTAAACAGGGTGGCTGCTCTTACAGAACCATTACTCTCGTTTACTCTGCAAAACTTGTTCCCTGTATGATCAATGGAATAGAGGGATAGGGTCACCTTTTGACTGCCAAAATCATGTGACTTGAAAATAAGATTCTGCATTTCTGTTTTGTATGCCTAAATCTTTGCCTATAAAGTTCATTCTGCTCGAATTCAACATCTGACCAATAAATGCAATAATTGCAAGTAAATTGACTTTATGCTACAATAATTTATTACAACTGAATAATAAAACCGTGATTGTTGATGCATTGCAGGCTTATAAAACACTTGACAACTATGAACATTTTGGAACCCTAGGTAAAATGTGGTCTGAATACCAACGCTGGTCCGCAGGTTATGATCTACAATGTCAGTCGCAGTCCAGGAATAAGTATTAAATTATGGGTAAGGGAGTCAACAAATGCATTTTGGTCAGAGAGTAACTTAGTATAACTTGCATCCAATTTGCATAGTGGTCAATTCATTCATTACAGGCTGGATCGCTGTACTAAACTGAAATACATTGAAGCATTTCCAAACAGTGCTATCATACGCAACTATTTATTACTAAAATGTAACCCGACACAGGTGTTGGATATGTTGGGTGCGCAAAAAGGTATACCCTGTAATCTGCACCTATGAATCAACTTGCGAAACTGCTGAACATATAATGTGTTATTGTGCTAGTTTGGACACATTAAGAATAAACCATATATAGGCCTATTGTAATAGCTTTGATAACAATGACACTGGTGCTATGTGGAAACACGTATTTAAAGGGAATGATGCCAAATTCATTTTTTATATGATGACATTTTGTGGCTACGTCATTGACATTTTAAGGTAACTATCAATTGATAAATGGGGCCCCTTTATAAGTTTGCCAGTCCGGTAACCATGGTACCGGTAAGCTTGGCGGTACTGTTGTTACTGGACCGGCAAACTATGAGTTCTGCTTGTGGGAGCTCTATGGGGCTCAAATGGGGAGCATTTCAATTCAGCACCCGCGAATGGGGAATTACACGGTCCGACAGCTGCCGGAAAAATTCACAAGTTTGGCTACTGCCAAACTTGTAATGAGGATCAATGTACTTTCAATTCATGTGCTGGGATGGATCTGGATTTGAATGTTTGATTTTTATGTATGTTGTGGTTGTATATGTATAAATCCTTAAATGGATTTATATATACAATTTGCTCAGTTTCTGTGTTCGTTGCTAAAATCATTGGGTCTGTGGGAGAAAAAAAATCCATGTTGGATTAAAAAAATAACTTTTTATGTTATGCTACAGTTTATTTGTTTGTTTGTTTTCAGTGTTCACTTGTTGCTTCTGGCTAATGCTTTATTCATTGGGTTGTTGCATTTTTTTGGCCAGTAACATATTGGGCCTCATTACACGGATGGCGGCGAACCATGGCGCTATTGGCGCCATGGTTCATGCCGGCAAAATACCGGCACCGCCTTGGCGGAAAGAGGAATTACTGCCCAATTCCAAGGTTGGCGGGGCGGTAATTCCCCCTTCCACCACTGCCCTTCCCCATTCCCATTTTTGCCCCATAGGGCTCAATGGGAATGGGGAAGGCGCTAATTACGGTACCACAAATTGCGGTACCGTAATTAGCTCCCTGGGTCCATTTGTGGGTTGGTTTTTAACGCCTGCAAAAAGCATTCAGAACACGCGATTAGCATGTTTGCCTTCAGGTCGATGATGGATATCTGCAAGTGGCAGCAAAAATCACAGTGCTCTGAAGAATTCTCAGAAACACAATGAGAATAAGCTCTAGGGCATGGTCTTTTATAGGGGTGCTTGTAGGCGGTCCGCAGACATGCGCGCTGTCCATGGACAGATCGAACACAAGAAAGGGTTAAAAAAGTTTCAAAAGGTATATAGAAACTCAGGATTACTATGTGGGACTTGTGCCATGATGAGTTTTCATTGAAAAATATTGTGGATTACTTGAAAATGTACTTTTAAATGGTTCGGGGACACGAACAGTGTCCACATTCAGAACACGCGATTAGCGTGGGCGCGGTCACATGGTCCCTTCGCGAACATGTCCGCGAAGGAAGCGCCTGTCCGCAGGACACCAAATGCACGGACATTGGTTTGCGCATGCGCGTTGATGTTCTACGGACACTGTTCGGGTCCTGAAGTAATTAAAAGTGCGTCACACATCAAACGAACATTTCAGGACACCGCTTGTGTTCTTAGAACAGTTTCAACTTGCCAGCAAACAGTACGGACAGGTATAGTGTTCTTTAGGACACTTCCATTTTCGTTTAATTACGAACATTTCAGGACACCAATTGTGTTCTTAGAACAGTTTCAACTTGCTAGCGAACAGTACGGACAGGTATAGTGTTCTTTAGGATACCTCCATTTTTGTTTAATTACGAACATTTCAGGACACCAATTTTGTTCTTAGAACAGTTTTAACTTGCTAGCGAACAGTATGGACAGGTATAGTGTTCTTCAGGACACTTTAATTTTCGTTTCTTTACGAACATTTCAGGACACCGCGTGTGTTCTTAGAACAGTTTCAACTTGCTAGCGAACATTACGGACAGGTATAGTGTTCTTCAGGACACCTCCATTTTCCTTTATTTATGAATATTTCAGGACAGAAATTGTGTTCTAAGAACAGTTTCAACTTGCTAGCGTACAGTACGGACAGGCATTGTGTTATTTAGGGCACCTCCATTTTGTTTAATTACGAACATTTCAGGACACCAATTGTGTTCTTACAACAGTTTCAACTTGCTAGCAAACACCACAGACAGGTATAGTGTTCTTCAGGACACCTCCATTTTCGTTTATTTACGAACATTTTAGAACACCAGCGCTGTCCGCGGACACCTACATTGTTTTTAAAACAAAAATATATATATATATATATATGTTAAATGTATATGAAATAATAATCATTAAATGGTTTATATTGTAAAGTGTTTACCATTAGTTTCACTATCTTGTGACATTTCCTCATGTGGGAAATGCTCTTCTAGCCATTCCAGCGTACTAGACATTTCTGTGAGAAAAAAAAAGATAATGGGCCTCATTACGAGTCAGGCGGTAACTGCGGCGGTAAAACCGCCTGGTTACCGCTGCACTCATATTGCCATTCCGCCTCTGTGACTCCCGGAATTACCAGGGCATTACAGTCCCGGTGTCCCGGGAGTCACAGAGGCGGAATGGTGTTAATCCCCATTCCCATTGAGTCCCATAGGACTCATGGGAATGGGGAAGTGGAAACACCGGCACCATCTCGTGATGGTGCTGGTGTTTCCACGTCCGCCTGCAGGCGGGAGGAGTTCAACCCGCCAGGTCAGACCTGGTGGGAAGATCACCTTGCGCCTGCAGGGGTCTGGATCTATGAATCAACTTACTGCCACTGTTAATTCCAGACCGCCCGACCCGTAATGAGGCCCAATATCTTTTTTTTAATCTAATACAGAAAGTTTATAAATACATGAGTAAAATGAAGTACACTTACTATTTCAGGTAATATATGTTCTAAGTACTATGTAGGTCTGGTCTTGTTCTTAGTTCTGTAGTGTCTGTGAGGTAATTATGTTCGAAGCCAATTTATCTTCTTGTGATATATTCCATTTTAGGACATATTGCTTTTAAATGAATGGTTAGTCTGTTACATATATTGTAAGAGGATTCAATCCAGCACTACAGCTAAGTCAATGCCTAGTCTGGGCTACTGAATGGAAACCCTTATTGATATATCTTTATGTCCAGTTCATGAGTTCTGGATGACTACCCCTATATAACACCCCTCTCTTGGAACCCCCCTGACCCCACTGAGCCAAGAAGTAGTTCTGTTTTGCAAGTTTAAACTGTTTATTTGAGAATGTAAACAATATATATATATATCACACGTTATAATAAATTAATAATTAATATCACACTTCAGAACATGAGCAGTTAACAACAATGGGTAATGTTCTACTAATAAACTGATTTGATTACCCAGGAGTAATATAAAGGATGAGGTAGCACGCTTGGGAATAGGAACAGAAGAATAAGGTGGTAGAGAATGCTTTATCTAGTTTCAGATGGATGCAATGTTGAATGAAAATGCAATACAGAAAATACTCAATATGATTTCAACAAAACAATGTAATCACTTTTCTCTGGCAATCCACTCCCCCCCTTATGCAATGTAAGGAAATGAAGAGGAGAGCACACAGTTCTTAGAAATGCAATCAAATGTAATTCAGTTCACCCCAGCAAGCTTAGACTACAGAAGTTTGAAACACAGGCAAAATGCTTTGAATATGGTGACAATGCAGTGAGAAATATGCTGAAAAATGCTTTTAATTCCCTTCAGGAGGTTCAGGGTGAGTGGTATCTAGTTAATATTAGTTCAGGCTCACTCTAGCAATGATTCAGGGATGGTTCTTAAGAGGCAAACGAAATTTAGCAGTTCAGGCAAAAGCAGCTATCTTTTTACAAGTAAAGAAATCGGGCCAAATCGCAAATCGCGGCAAAATTCGCGAAGGCGTGAATCACGATTACGGCAGAAGTATAAGGCGTAGCAAGCTTTCAGAGGAAAGTTAAATCAAGTTCCTAGCCCAAACGGTTCCAGAGATACGGACGATTAAATAAAGGTAGTTTTTCGGATTTGAAATTTTAATAGTCCTGCAGGTTACAGCTTGCAGCTAGAAAATGACAGGTGACAGTTCTACTTAGGTTAAATAGATTGAATTATATTATATTAAACTAAGGAATATGTTCTGAGTTTTGCTGAGTACTCACAAGAGATTTTGGACAGGAAGGCTACTTTGTCACAGATCCGGTCACTGCGCACAGCACTTCACAGCAATCTGGTCTCCGGTTTCGAGTACAGCTCTGCTTTCTGGGTCAACGGCACTGCACCTGGATCTTGGGTTCTGCTGGTCTGGTCTAGCACCGGTCTGCACGGCTCCTAGTCCCCCTTTCTCCAGACACAGCAATGTTCTAGGCAGGGAATTCAAACAGCTCGCCCGGCTGTTGATAGTCTGCAAATTATTTTTGGGCCTGCTGACAAATACTTTTGCTTGCAGTGGGCCTTCTTGGTTCAAAGTTCTGTAGTCTCTGTTTAGCTTGGAAGTCTAAGTGTAGGATCTCTGGATGTGAAGTCGTCGGTCAGCATGCTCCGAAGCAAATGGAATTGAATGTCCTCTCTAGCTTCCAGTGGCTCTTTTTATGTCTTTTGAAAGTGGGTGTGTGTGCAGCATCACTAGCCAGTCCCTCTTTCAACTGCCCATAGGTCAAGCTTTCCGCACTGCTTTGATTGGATGAAGGAAATGTGTGTCATGGTGATGCTGTAGGTTTTATGGGTCAGAGGATCCTGCCCTGGTCAGTTTGCCCACAAATCTATATTTGACCTAAAGACATATTTCATAGATACACAGTGGTTTGAAATTACATGCACCCATCACGTATCACATGAGGTATACTCTGTTCAAACTCTGATGTTTCTAAGAGCTTGCATTCAGAAACGGCAACATTTTGCGTTTTTTAACTGGTTTTGCAATATTGGTTTTTCATTAAAAATTATACACATATACACGGCCTGTCCATACATACTCCAGTAAATTCCCATGTCTCTAGCTTAAACACAGAGTCTGTAGTATACATAAATAGCAGAGTTTTGCCCCAGAACATCACACAAATTCCCAACGCGTCTTAAAACGTGCACAGAAAAATCTCAAGAATTATGGTATCATTTAAATAATTTTGACAAGTCCGCACCATGAGTTATACATCTTTCTTAAAATCATATTCTGGCCAACAGGGGTGTGTCTTCCCAGGTCACATGGTGGAGAAACCAGTTTATCCAGTTTCTGCCAAGCTCAGAGACCCTGCCCCTCCCAGCTTCTGCCAAGAGGAAGCTATTTTACGATTCCCCCAATAAACCATCTGCCTGGGTCCTGGAAGGCCCATTGTTCAAGAGGAAGCCATTTATGACCTCCCCCCAATAAACCCTCTGCCTGGGTCCTTTGTTTAGTCTCTAGCAGTCCCTTGGTAATTCAATCAGAGAGGGGTAACCTCCCCTCAGAATGCAGCCAGGCCTGAGAACTGCTGTGGATCCAGTTTCACTCCAATTGGGGGGAAGTTGTCAGGCAGAATCCAGTTCCTTAAGCCAGGCCGCAGCTAATGTCACTTTTAGTTACCCAGTTTTCTGCATTCAAATAAAACTAACAATTTTTACACATGCAGCTAGAATGCTGATTCTAAGTTCAAAACTATGACATTTTAACAGTGACAAACTATGTGGCAGTCACAAGTCTGTCCCTCAGTTTATTTACACATTTCGATTTTTGGTAATTTTAAATCCAGTTTCAGTTTAAGCCGCTGCAGACCTGCAGAGCTCAGGCAGTCTTGTTATAAACCTTCAAGTCACTTCAAAATATAACTTTACATTGTATCCACCTCTCAGTAAGTCTTTCTTTGGCCTGCTTTGGGTTCATTTATTCAGTATTACACAAATGTCTGGTGTTGTTTTAAAACGCCGGCTTTCTGATAGTGGTGAGTACTGGTAATGCAACCATTTTTGGGATTTAAGAAAATGAATTCCCCACAGTTCTAGGTTGCTTTTGGCAATCAGCATTGCCATTCCCAATGGTTTCAGGCTACTGTGTGGGTAGCCCAATGGTGGTTTTAGGCAGTGCCCTTCTGTGCCCATAACATCGGCAAAAATGGGTGGCAGCCTATTCTTCATGCATTTCCCTGGGCATTGTCTGGGAAGCTCTGGCCATCATGATGTTTTCAATGCCAGTAATGCACAGGTTTTTTTTGGTAGGGCTCGGATGCATGGGTAAAAACATCCCACAATATGTATTACTACATATAATGCGTATGTGTGCTGCTTTTTGAATTTGATAAATGTTCCTATGTTATGATATGAGAATCAAACATACCCCCCCAAAGTTTTTAGGTAGTGGTACTGTTCTCCGAACATGTCCGCGGACATTAAAAGAGTTTGCGGACATCAAGTTCAGTAGAAGAGGTTCAGTATGTTCCATATTACATGTACATAAAGTAAAAGTTATTATTAAGTTGCGCTACTAAAAACCTATGAAATTCAGTGAAAAAACTTTGTTAAAGGGACATTATGGTTAAGTTGCGCTATTAAAAACCTTGAAATTCAGTGAAAACACTTTGTTAAAGGGGCATTATGGTTAAGTTGCGCTATTAAAAACCTATGAAATTCAGTGAAAAAACTTTGTTAAAGGGACGTTATGGTTAAGTTGTGCTACTAAAAATCTATGAAATTCAGTGAAAAAACTTTGTTAAAGTGACGTTATGGTTCCAAGTAAAACCGAAAAACCCTTGAAATTTGCCAGTTATGGTAAGCTAAGCAACCATAACTCGTGCCACCACCGTGCACTGCTAAGCCTAACACCCAGGACATCAAAGATGACATCACAAATGTCATTGATGACATCACTGATGACATCACATGTGTATTTACTTTTCATGAAATGTGTGTACAAGGGATTCTTATTATAATGTTGTCAAAAAAACTGTCAAGGATCATTGGAATAAATGTCATGAGCTAATTAGTGCATTAAGCAATGCATTGATATAAATAGCATTCTATTATGAAGTTCTATTCAGTATACTAACCTACTCATGCAGAAACATAGGCATTGTGTGCAGCATACATGATGAAGGTACAATATTCATAATGTTGATATGTTGAATAATGAAATAACTGTTTTCTTATTAGAGTTTTGCGTACTGTGAAATATGTAATAGGTAGCTAATAAAACCCATGTATTACATAATTGCATTATTACAAACAAAACACAAAGAGACAAGAACACATACAGATATCGGAATATACAGGGAAGGTGAATTAAGCAAAAAAGCAGAAGTAGTAGCAGAAATAATTTATAACCTAACTGATTATCTTTATGCAAATAATTGATTGCTCTGTTTGAAAGCTGCTATTTACCCTATGTATATGTATCACATGATGTGACTGGACCCTAAGGAAAGTAATGTGAGTACAATGTATACAAATATGAGCATATACAGGGAAAGTACAGTAATAAAAAAACAACAGAACTATCAGAAAGTGCTCATAACTCTACTAATTATATTCATGCACAAAAAGGATTGCTGTGTTTCAAGCTTGTGTCTTCCCCTACGTATATGTTTCATATGATATGACTGGACCCTAAGGGAATTACTATAAGAAAATACTTGAAGGATAAGTCTACAAATATAGTACGTTTACAATTTTTAGTTCCTGACTGTTACTGAAGAAAACCATGTGGCCTAGATATGTCAGTAATGGAAAAAAGAGGGAGCCAGCCATGTGATGTCATCAGTGATGCCATCAATGACATTTGTGATATCATCTTTGATGTCCTGGGTGTTAGGCTTAGCAGTGCATAGTGGTGGCACGAGTTATGGTTGCTTAGCTTACCATAACTGGCGAATTTCAAGGGTTTTTCGGTTTTACTTGGAACCATAACGTCCCTTTAACAACGTTTTTTCACTGAATTTCATAGGTTTTTAGTAGCGCAACTTAACCATAACGTCCCTTTAACAAAGTTTTTTCACTGAATATATATATATATATATATATATATATATATATATATATATATATATATATATATATATATATTCAGTGAAAAAAAGCAACCAGAATGAATATATCCGTAGAACACATATCCCATCCTCCTGTCCGCAAAGTTTTGATGCACATTTATTTTATTTGGGGACTTCAACATTGTTCATAGAACACCCACGCACATGCGCATCACACACTTGGGTCCTACGAACATCGCACCTCTCTGCAACTGTCCGCCGCACGTGTGTCACACTTTTAATTAGTTCGGGGACCCGAACACTGTCCGAAGAAAACTCGCACGCATGCACACAACAGTCACTGCGCATTTGGTGTCCTGCGGACAGCCGTCCCATTTGAGAACGTGTCCGCAACGTCATCATGTGACCATACCCACGCTGAGCATGTGTCCTCATTTGCAGACACTGTCTGGGCCCCCAAACATTTTAAAGGTGCTTTTTTGAGCAATCCAAGGTATTTTACAGTAAAGGTTCACCATTGCACATGTCCCAGACAATGTCCCTGCCGATCTACATACGTTTTGGATCTTTTTGAGCCCGTTCTTGGTGTTCAAAGCGTTCGGGGATGGCGCGGGTGTCCGCGAAGCACACCCAGCACCCCTATAAAAGGCCAAACCCCAGAGCTGATCGTCATTCTGCTTTTGGATTTCCAATATTTACAACAGGACAATTGTGCAGGTTGTTGTTCTTGGTTTCTGGTTCCTAGTTCCTGATTATTAACCTTCCAGATGGCATCCAAAATTGCTTCTGCTGCTACTGCCTCCGCATCAGCACCCCCACCCACTCCACCACCACTACGTCACCAAGGGTCTGCAGAGGGGAACATGACTGAGGATGCAGAGGAGACGGATGAAGATAATGAGGTAGTGGAAGTCCCTACTACTAGCACTCGTCGTGAGTCTTGGGTGTGGCGGTTATTTACCACCGTTGATGGAAACTCAAAAGCTCATGCGAAAAAGGTGATCTGCACTCAGTGCCGCATGGTGCTGAGTCATGGCAAGCCTGGTTCATATAGCTTTGGTACTAAATCAATGAAACAGCGACACCTGGTGGGGTGGGGCTATTCGTAAGGTTGTACCTTGCAATAAATGTAGTAGGTTGAGTTCCTCTGCAGCATCCTCCGTTTCCACTCCTGTCACTTAAAGGACACTCCTGTGGGACAGTGCATCCCTCCAGCTGCATGTCAGGCCATTCATGATGCTGTTGACTCTTGCCTCTCGAGGGTCACAATATTGTGCATGTACTGCGACGCAGTAATCTGCAGGGGGGAAAACCTTCGGACTGCTTTCGAGACTGCGGTCAAGGAGCATGAGAAGGTCTGTGACCTACATGAATAAGGCCCACCCTACATCTTCCTCCCTCCACCTGCGCTTTCTTACCCTCCTTTCCCCTCCTTTCCTTGTGTGTCATGTTTAAAAAACCCAGAAAAATAAAAAACAACAAAAACAAAAAAAAACAAAGGCTCTTTTCAGAGCCGCCTTTTACAGTTTAAAAACAGAAGTGACAAATAAATAGTGCAGGGCCCTGTGCATTTTTACAAGTCCACGGAAAGTCTGCGGACATCTAAAATGTGTGCAGTGCTGCCCTGTCTTACCCATTGCACTTTTCCCTGGGAGGAAGTGGTGGCTTTAAAAAGAGCCTTTTTGTGCTGTATGTTTGTGTTTCAAAAACTTAAAATGGTCAACACCTACTGCAAAATGGATTGCTGTAATTCCAAAAAAGGTTGCAATGCATTTTGTATATTTCGCAGAAAAATCTGATTGCCAGTAAGATGTACTCCATCACTGCGAAATATGTGTGTGCTACAAAACATAATGTTTTCATTCTGAAAAGAGGACATACCAGCATCTCTCAAAAAGGCACAAACAGCCTTTTTAACATTGTGCATGGCTTTCTCCATTTGTGGATAAATGAAAAAGAACACCGCCACATTTGCCTCTGCGCAATGCAGGAAAAAATTACTCTGGAGTTTGGAAACATTTCCATGACTTTCCCAAGTCCTTCTTTCATTGCAAATTGTAAAGAGATTCCAGACACGTGCCCTAAACTGTTCCTTCCACAATTAATAATAATAATGTCAGGATGACGCTGTGTCACCAAAGAAGCACAGAGAGGTACCAAATCCACCCACTTCATTCCATGCACTCCATGCCAGTGCACTTCCACATGAGAGAATCCAAGATGTGCAGTCACAGCCCAGCGATCTGCATGCACCTCCAACCGATTTATCCGCGAAACTCCCAAAATCCAAGCAATCTGCCTTCTGAAACACACAGCCATAGCTATCTGCTCTTCTCTCAGGAAAAACACCTACTGACAAACTCTCTCCTTACACAACACACCCAGTAAACCTTATTGACCAATCCCTTCTCTGCTAAGTCTCATTTGCATGCCTCTCAACCCCCAAATCCCCATATGTAATACGCGCTGTCAGCGAACAACCACACTGTCCGCGGACACATTGAAAAATCTGAGCGTGAGGAATGAAAATTAAAATAGTGTGACCCATTTACCCTTTGAGGTTTGCTCTAAAAAGACCCCTTTTTGGGGGGGGGGTTCAGATGCTTCAGAAACACCTTTTATTTTGTATTTTTTTTTGTTTTTTTCTTATTTTCCTCCAAAAATCTTCATATTAGCTTCTTCAATGCAAACCTTATGTTCCAAAACAGCATGGCATTTCCCATAAAAGATAAAGAAATGCCATATTCTTTAAAATGAACAACATTACCAGAATCAATGTTCTAATTATTACAAAAGAACATGCCAGCTCTAAGCATGAAAGCAAACATGTCTCAGTTGATTGCACACCTAGCAAAATTTTGCTGAGGACAAAAAACATAACTATTGTCCCATACTGCTCTAGGTAACAAAGCAGAAACAATAACCTTGGCATTTGGAAGGACTTTCATGATTGCCTGAATCAAATTTTGCAGATCTAACAACAAAGTAGGGGAACTGACATACCCCAAAAGCACAGCCCCACAGTGTAGTACTACTACATGTGGACTATGAAACCTAGCCATATCCTGAAAAACTACTAGAATTGCCTGCAAATTCAAATCGGGCACAGTGCTTCACACCACATCCACTCCTTTTGTGTCAAAATGGTTAGCCACATTCCTAGACTTAGCATACTGCTCCAAACAATTCACAAACATACCTCCAACCACCAACACCCTGACTTTCTGCACCTCCACCATCTTCACTACACACAGCACCTCTAAATACGAAGAAGAACCTCAACACCTGATTGGCTAATCCACAAAATACACTCCCATTTCATGCTCAGAAACCCCGGATGTGGCATGTACTGTCTGCGAACAACCGTGCTGTCCGCGGAGTGCGTAACACTGAGACAGCCCTTCTACCCTTTCCACTCACTCTCTGCACCACGTCCTCATTGGCTACTGTTAAGCAGTCACACAATCATCCAACAATCACATCCGAGAACTCTACATCTAACTCTGTCATCACAGATCAGCACTATTGATCACTCTCAGTACAATTCGGCCGTGACTGCAAAGGACCTACAGCAACAACTACTATAAAACTCCCTAAGATTTCTACATGCAGATTCATGCACATCCACATCCACATGCATGAACACAGACTACAGGTCTGAATATTTTCTACAAAGTACATGTACACCTCTTCTAGTAATACAATACATCCCGGGAGCATAGCTCAGTGGCAACGTGCGTGCCTTGGAAGCAAAACAACATGAAGGAACACAGATTTGTTCCCCGGGTCCATGCTTAGAAACCTCTGGGTGTTTAAGCGCGTTATGAATACGCAACTAAAACAAATTAATTATGCAACTAAAAAACAAACAACTCCTGTATCAGTGCCTCGATGCCCGTGGGCTGTGTAAGCGCTTTAAAAGTGTAAAATAAAATAAATAAAAATATGAACAGAGTAACGGCCACTTACCCTGTATAAACTGTAAAATTAAGTTTGAAAGGCAGGCCATGGTCCAGGACTTCTACAGGGTGGCACAGTTCCCCAAAGGGGTTGTTGCCATAGATTGCACCCATGTGGCCCTACGTCCACCTAGAGCCACTGAGCACATCGATCGAAACCGCAATTACTGGTATTCCATCAACGTGCAGGTTGTATGCGATGCAAAGGGAATCATCACCTCTGTCTATGCAAACTACCCTGGATCAACCCATGACAGTTGCATATACAGAATATCCACCCTGAGCCGGGCCCTGGAAGCTGGAAAGCATGGCGACACATGGCTCCTAGATGAGTACAAATGCCTGTGCACATGCATGCACGGCAGGGCTTACAGGTGGACATGGTGGTGCCCCCAGATCCCCAACCACAGGCACAGGCGCTGCCCATGGGAGGGGAAAGGGCAAGTGGCGAGGCAGCCTGGACCCAGCTTGTGGCCACATTTTTCACCTAAACTCCCACCCCTGTGGAGTGCACACATGCCTGGCACATACCAGGTGACAATCGATGATGACAAAGAGACAGTCAACTGTCACAACCTTACCACCCTGAGGATGTTGCCATGGGAGTGCTACATTGTGTGCAAACCTAGCTACTTAAACATAACCAATCCTGTGTGACCAAAAGGAACACATGCAAGGTGTGCATCACACCCCCTGCAAAACAGGCCATGACAATCCCTGGTATGTCACCCAAACACTCCCAAACCACATCACCCTTGTCTGCCACACCATGACATGGCATGCAACAGCAAAAGGCCAACACATGACGAATAACATACAAAGTGACAAGTGATGAATGGAAAGTGGCCTGAGACAATGATGCCTGACATGGAATCAGATGAAATGACTGACAACAACCTCCCACACATACCAAGTCATACACAAATGCTGTACGCCAGTGGTAGCTTCAACACAGCACTGAATGCCTGTTCACATGCACATTGGTCAAGCAAAATCGCCACTCCCAAACCCGTGTGCTGTGTGTGTCACCTGTTACACACTGCTCAGCACAGAGCACACTGAGCAGCCATTGTTTTGGGGATACACCGTGAGCATCACATCAAAAGGACAAAATAACAAATGTTCCCTTTGACGCATGTCCAGGATCCCCAAATGGTAATTGATCATGCGCTGCAGGGACACAGTGTGCCCAAGAAGGCAATATGTGTGCACCTGTGGGCATGGAAGGGTGGTTGTATGTGTGGTGGAGCATTGTGCAACTGTGTGTGTCAGTAGGGACATGCACTCAATATATGCATGTCAAATCAAGTGACCCTCAGTGTCCTATACACATCACATGTGAACATTGCCCATGTGTACACCCCAGCATGTCAAACCACAAAAATCCCCTGACACCTGAAAAGTAAATACAACACAGGAACAGCCATTGATCAGCAGAACACATCATGTACATAGTACCCCACAATGACATTGTCAGAGAGTGCTCAAACACTGTAGCCCAGGCTTACTGTCCAACAACAAAAGGCCCTCCCTCATTTACACATCACCATGACCTTCTGAACAACTGTGTCTGGGGTATGTAGCCTTCTCCCTTGTAGTCTACCTGGCTACAGGATACCCTACCCCTTGGTCTTCATGTTCCACCTTGCATGTAAATAAGGTCCAGCCCCCTCAGAGGCCTCCTTGACTGGTAAAAATACCAAATTGCAGAGAACTCCAAGGCGCCAAACCCCCAAACAAGGGAAAAAGCCTCTCGGCACAGTACAACAATGTTTCAACAGGAAGGGTACCTTTTTCTGGAAACAGCATACAATGAGGATGCAACAACTGATGGGTAGTGTCACAGTTCCGGTCTCCAGGCGCAGGAGTGGCACGAACCAACCACCCCCTCTGTGGTCTGGGCGCCTGCAAGGTAAAACTTACACAGGCCTCCGAGACCACGGCGGGGAAGGAGGGTCAGGGATCCGTTGGTTGGACAGGCATTGGTATTCAGGATAACCGGAAAGAGAGGCAGGAGAGGGGATTTGGATTTGCAAGGGAAAGTAGGCAAAATACAAAATACAACTATTGGCAATAACACATACTTAATCAGAGAAACCATGTTCTACATGCACATAGTACGAAATGAGTGAAATTCAAGACAAAGAGAGACTTATCTCTTGGGTGAGTTCTGGCCTACTGCCTGCGCACTCTCGGGTCCGGCAACAGGATCAGTTCAATGCTGCAAAGAGAGCGTGAGTTACTAATCTGTGTGTGTTTACAACACACACACAACATTCCTGCCCCAAAGTAAGTGACTTCTCCACAAACAAACACCCTTGTCTGCTGCTATGTATGTATACGTTAGCTTGCCCCTGTGATGGTTCATACACTGTCAATGCAGTAAGGAAGGCGCACGTGGGCGCGCAGTAAATGGAAGACCAATGCGTCAAGAATCACACATCACAGAATGGTCCCTGGGTGACCTGCTAGATGCGTATAGCGAGGTGCGACTTCAGTACAAGTCGTGTTCTGGCAGCCGTGGATTACAATAGGTAGTGCAAGTGGCAGTTTGCACATGCAAATGATATGCACTGCACACGAGTCTGTGCCTCGCTGGGTGTCGCTGTGCACTCTATACGTTTCTGGCTCTGAACGCTACTGTGCTAATAACTCTATGGAGCATGGGGGGACTGGAGGATATGTGCGACGGTCCCTGCGTGTGCCCCTGACAACTTGTAAAGCTAGTTGGCATTTGTCCCTCAACGCATCTTAGCTGTACTGTGCGCTTTTACAACAATATCTGGCCAAGCTCCCCATCAGTGGCACTACTTAGCATGCATGTGCAAGGTGGAATGTTGGCTGCGATGGGGTCCCCTTGTGCTGCTCACCTTGCTTGGAGCTCCTGGAAACACGTCTGCTTTTGTTGAACGTCTGAGCACAAGCCCTGTGCTACTGCTTGTGCACACATGTGCATGTCTGCACCACCGAATGTAGCCAGGTTTCTGTAGTGCTTCGCCCTGTGTCTGCTGGCAAAGGTGGTCTGGAGGCTCATTGTCCTGCAGAAAGGGCATAAAACATATAAATAACGCTTGAAAGTTCCCTGTGTGTATGTGTCTTCATTCTGTTTGTCACTGGGCCATGTTAGAGACCTACATCCAAACTCCTCCCTTGAGAGGCAAAGGGTGCAGGCTACTGTCTACAGCATGAAGTGCATCAAGCACATATGCAGGAAAGAAAATAACATACATAACAATCTAGATCAATTAATGGACACATCAATCATGAACCCACCCAAATTGATCTCAGACATGTAGTGGATAAAACCCCCACAATCCCCACTAGGGGTGTTAACACAAGTAGTACAGCAGCAGACAGGCCACAGATATGACAGTCCAAAGCCCTTGTGTAAATGTTTGTTATACCGAACCATCTTTGCGAGCCCATGGATAAGGGAAGCAGGAGTGGCCTATGTGAGTCAGGACCCCAAGCTGCAAACACATACACGAGACAAGCTTGAAGGGCCCAGCTGGAACAGACAGTGGATGCTTTCAAAAGCCACAAAGCACCACACTGTCACATTAATGCACAATTGACAAGCAATTTTAAACTATATTAACTAATTAAACCAACTATAAGAAACCTACATAACCTAATTAAACTAACTTTCAAAAACCATATTAACTAACTAAACTAAAAAGAAAAATCAAAAGTGGCCACATATGACCGGGGGGGATCCAGAGGGGGGGGAACAGGGTGTACCTCAACACCCACATGCGATGATGTTAAGACAACAAAAAAATCCTCCATGGGCTCAACGCCTGCACAGCTTGAACTGTGTGGTTGATATCTCGTCGTCTGAATCACTCTCTGGCTGAAAAGGTTGACGTGGCACAGTACCCTGACCACACCTAGGCACATCTTGCCCCTCGTCAGCAGCAAGTCTGCGGGACGGGTGAGCCTGGTTCTGTGCGGCGATGACACGTAGGTCAGCATGTTGAACCTCGCATGATAAGTGTGCTTCCTCTTGCAAGGTAGCACGTGTAACACCAAGTTCTTCCTGCATGGCCTGGCTGGACAACTGGTATACCTCCCGGCAAGCACGTAGCTCAGCCGAGATGGTACTCTCTAGCTGCTCCAACCTTTCCTCTGACCGCTTCCTCTGGGACATCAAGAGCACACCGATTGTAGATCTGAGGAAATCATACTCAACCCTCACGGCATCCATGTGTGCCTACGCGTGAGCAGCAATTGCTTGACGCAAAGACACCATTTCAGCCCAGCGTGCCCTGTCTGAGGCCGCCATGCCCATCCTGAGTGAGCGGGCCGTGGACTGTACCACCCACTGCTGGAGTGCCACCTGCCTAGCAAGGGGTAGCACAGATTGGGCCACACGCTCCATGCTCTCAGCGATGTTATCAATTGCTGCCCCCTGGTGTTCTGAATTGGCAACCATGGCTTGCTCTCACTCAGTATACCCCAGAGTCACGTGGCCACCACGTTGTTGGGCTTGACAGCTGCAGGGCCCAAGGAGCCAACGTCCTTGTTGGGTTGGCCCACCCGTGGCTGCAGGACTACATTCCTCCATCAACCTGATGCCCGAGGGACATCAGCAACTTGAGTGGAGGGTGACCCTGCATCCCGATCCACCACAGGCAGAGGTCCCACCACTGTCTGGCCCCTCAGTGCAGGTGTCGCGGACAGAGGAGCGTCCACATCAGAATCACTCACCCCTGATGAATGGACCCGATGCACATCCAACTCGACATTGTCATCAGAGTGATCATCCCAGCTAGACTCAATGCCAGCCATAGACAAGATTGTCTGCAACACAAGTAGGTTCTCGTGGCCTACCACCCCACGACCCCCGCTTGTGCTGGATTGCTGGTGTGATAGCAACCCTGTGTCTGGCATGACAACACCATCCTCTGGCTCCATTGTGTCATCTGGAAAGGAGAGAAAAGATTAACATTAGTACACACATCAGAAGCACATGAAACACACACACATAGACATCACATACACAGCTAAAACATGAAGCAGACATGCCGCACACAAATGAGAACATGGCATGCATCCAGTGGCCTTGATATGCAAACACATCCCAAAAGCAGAAATGGATGTGTGTAAATGGCAAAGCCTACACTATTACAAAATGTAGTATATGAACTCCATCAAGACCACCTGTGTCCGGCACATGTCACAGGCAGAAAAGGCAGATGGCAACTAAGACATGCAACACACCATAAGCATGCCTGAACTGCAAATTGACCACTGCTGCAAGTGAATACAAACACTCAATGACACAGGTAACATGCATGTAGCCATGCATCACTGAAGCATCATCATCAATATAGCTACATCCATCTGCAGCTCGCCCTGTACTGGGTGGCATGGGCCATGTAGAAATAGTGAATGTCACAAGCAAAGCAATGGCCTGTAACCAGGCATGAGGGACCATTACGCCCTGTACTGTCCGAGCTGCAGAACATGAGGCCTCTACAACACCCCTCAGGTCCTGATTGTCCACATAGGGCTATGAATGTGCCCTCTTACATCATTCCCTGTGGAAATCTACACGCCCAGGAACCACCATAGTAGCTAAGTGGGCCTGGGCATACACATACTGCACAAAAGTGAACCTTTGGGATCATGCCAGTTCCACATAACGTGCGCAATGCAGAAATCTCACCAGCAGAAACGTCTATAAACCACATATTACTCTGTCAACAATAAAGCTGAGAAAGACACATGTGTAAATGGACACTTTCACAAACACACGAGTGAGTACTCGCAATGTTGCACCACACAACGTTGAAGCTGCTTAAATATGTGCATGTGAAAGCGTTCAAAAACATCCATTCGCCCATACACCTGTATTGTGAACATGAACAGCATCCAATACACCAAAGCAAGCAGCTCTAACGCTGCTTGCTTTGATGTATGTGGAAGTGCACACATACACATGTGGAGGATGCTCCACAGTCATCACAACCCCATTGGCAGGCTACATCCAATCAGTGCCCTATGCCAGTTGGAATAGGCCGCACATTGACCAATAAACTCATCTAAACAACCACTAGGTAGTCTTAACACTGAGTAAATGTGTCACAGGATGCACCTGTGCCCGTCGCATACATGACAGAGAAGGGATGAAAAACAGTCCACACATGCCAGGTGACTTTGACATTGCAGTCATGTAGAAGGGTGTAACCCGGCTCAGAAGCGGGTTGATGCAGTGCAGAACATGTGTATGTGACCCACTATCTACATGAACAAGTACATTATGAAGTCCACCAATACACGTGTAGGCAGTGCAAGGGCAAGTTCAGGCATTGTGTGCAATGTGCATGCAATTCGTTGCATGGCTACGGGCAAACCCCCCACCCCCCCTAAGTGAAAATGCAGGGAGGCATTGCATGGCAGCGAAAGGGTGACCAGAGACCTTTGTATTGCCAGACAGTGTTGACTAGCATCAATTGCATCATCTGAGTCAACTGACAACACAGCAGATGATGATGGGACAGTAAGCAGGACACATGTTGAACCCTCAGTAGTACACCCATCTGTGCAGAAGCCACTACACCAGTTGAACAGAGTCAGTGGGCCAGAAACAGGGTGAGGTCTGTGCCCCACACAGACTGTGATACCCTAAACCTCTGGGTGATGCCGGCCTGAGCCAGAGTGGGCATGGAATTGATGATCAAATGCCATGAAATGTAGGTCAGCCTGGACACTTACTACTATGATCATCCTGTCAAGGACAATAGGGGCATGCATGGAATGCTCATGGAGCATGAATGGGCACTCATGTCCCTGCGGAGCATCTGCCATCTGCACAGTCCAAGTGAGACACCCTGTATCAAGGACAGAGGATGTACCCCACAGCATGTGTCAGGCAGATTGGCTGGTGGAAGTTTGCATGTGTACAGGAGCTTTGAACAGGCCAGGGCAGTACAACAACATGATGCACACCAGTGCCATGGTCAAATTGTGGTGCAGGGGGGGTGGAGGGGCAAGGGAGCATGCCTACGTAGAGTACCCACATGCAGGCAGAGGACACATGCACGTCAGTCATGCAAAGACATAGTCTCCCAGTGCTGAGAGGAAAGACACCCCAGGCTACATGCAGAAGGGCTAGTGAGCTGGATCATGGACTGGAGGGGCAGCCGGGTGACTAACATGTGAGTAGGGTGCAAGTGTGGTGATGAGGACAGTCCCCGTCTGCTCTACATGTCCACTATCCTGCACAGCAGGCACGCATCAGTGAGGCATTGCGTGACTTGCACATGAGAACCATGTGCACATAACATGTAGTGGCAGTCAAGCACAACACATCACACAAGCAAAACACACATGGCCTCGACAACGCTTTTTGCACTCTTGAACTGTGCGCACCTCATGGCCGAATGCACTCACATGATCCGCAACTTGCTTCCAGTGGGACATATGATGGGCGGCCGTAGTTTGACAATTCGGCCCCACTAGCATTACACGGTTGTGTTCCTGCACGTAGTCCACAAGGAAGTCCAGTTCCTGCACGCAGAAAGGCTTCTTCCTCGACATGCCGGAGGCCATAGCTGTGTCTGTGGTCCCAACCTCTACTGCAGTTGCAACCTTCCCCCTCTTGGAAGCTGGTCCGGACCCTGGCTGTCAAATGCCGCCCTGATCAGTATGGGCAGTGGCGCTGGTGGAATGAGCCGAGGGAGTGGCAGGTGGAACATGGACGGAAGCCCTGACTTGCGTCAGTGGCTGCTGGGTGCCCTGGAATGGACCCTGCGCAGCAACATCCGCTGTGCCAGGGTCATTGACCGGGACTGTCCTGGTTGGTAGACTCACAACCGGGGTGGTGTCGGCTGCATCCGCCCATGCACTTGCCAACACCCGGCTGGTCGGGGCAGCAGATGACATTACTGCCCCAGGGACATGTGCCTCGGTCAGGGCAGCCCTGCGTGCACCTATGGTGTGCCTCCTAACCTCCTGGAAATCTTCCATGGATTCTTCAAGTGCCAACACAGCCTGCACTGGCAGACCCTTAGCCTGGGTGTTGGTGTCCACAGCTGCACCTGCAGCTACCACTACCCTTGGGCCCGTGGCAGTCGATGAAACGGACTGCCGGGTTACATGGGCGCCAGTGCCAGATGCAAGAACTGCATCTCCCGGAGCCGCAGGGGGTGGTGGCATGACAGCACTAACACGTGGCACAACATCGTGCCGAGCTGGCGCAACCCTGCCTCTTCCCCCTCTGCAGCCACCCTGGACACCCTGGAGTCCCCCTACTCCCTGGTCACCCCGGCCACGTCCCTGACCACGCCCGCCACGTGGAGTATGCCCAGCTGAGGCGCCCCTCACCTTTCGTGGCCTCCCAGCCATGGCACAGATGGAGTAGTGCCGGCACAGATGTAGTAGTGCCAATGGGAGGTGTACATGACAATTGTCCTGGGCAATTGGGGTGAAGGGGGTGGGATACAAGATGTTAACAGCACCCCTGCACCTGCAAGGCTGTATGTTACCCCGGTGATAAAGTGATGGGTCACGCAATGCTCAGGCACCGCAAAACTGCAGTAAAACCATGCACGCAACCCCCGGTAGCCCACGTGTGTGGAATTAAACTCCTGCAGTACACGGTAGCACCCAGGGACACGAAAAACATGTATGCGTGGGACACGCAGGCTACTATGACCTCGAAAATGGGTACACGATGCACAGGGGCACCCGCAGTGGGAAAAATAGCGTGCGCGACTCACCGTCAGACTAGCGTGATAATGAAAAACACGCATAGCCAATACCCCCGCCAAAAGAAGAGATACGTCCTTGATCCGCTGTGAAGTTGTGATGGCACGCGAAACAAAACGAAGTAGCAACACACACGTCGGTCTCCATGAAAGGCACGTAGAGTGAACTGCTGGCCCCGCTCACCTTTAATCCGTGCTGAGAAAAACGCCTGCGCGCGTCATGTCACTTACGTGCTTAGGCCCTTTCCTTGGATACACGCAGACGTGCTGTTTTTTCGCGTGCTCAATCACTATGCACCCGTCATGAGGGAAACGCCCGTGTGCGTAATGTCACAGATGCACTTACGCGCTAAGGGCCTTTCCTCGAATTAAAAGCTGACATGCAGTTTTTTCACGTGCCAAATCACTCCGTATCAAGCTGGCCACGAGACAACACACGGAAGACTGCGCTCCTGCCCTGAAGGCCATTTTCCTGCCCCCCAGAGCCCCGAGTATGCTCCCACCTGCCATCTGCTGCTGCCTGCCTGCCTGCTGGCCACATGCCATGCTATTTGGTGCCTGCACATCAGCCATCTGCAGGGGTCCAGTTGCTGTGACCCCCCATGCTGGAACAGAAGACTCCTGACTGGTATTCCATCCTCCACTGCCCAGCCCCAGGACCCAGTTGCCCACCCACACCTGCCTCAGGGGTTGCCATATCGGGAGAAACACCATCGGAGACCACTGGCAACCCCCAGCCAGAAAGGCTACCAGCTTCAGTGCCAGAGAAGTTGGTATCCTGGAAGCGCAAGTCCTGGGGCATTATGATGTCCTCTTTGAAAATTCACACGCCGACAATGAAGGATGGAAGATAATCTGGATGGACAACATGGTTGCCATCAACGAGGAGGGGGGTGGCAGCCCGCGACATGCAACACGTCCGGATGCGCTGGGAGGACTTCAGGTCCAGGACCCTCAGCAAGGCCCGGCGCCTCTTGAAGGGAAAGCATGCAGAGGGGTGCCGGGTCCGCCTTAGCAACATCCAGATGAGGGTCCTGGAATGCATAAACCCAGCGCTCCACTGCCAGATCCTTCAGAGGCAGACCCGTCCGGAGTCGAGCGGTAAGTGACCATGCCTACTGATTGGATGCTGTGCATGTCGAGGTGTGGCATGAGTGTGCAGGTTGGACATATGTCTTGGAAGGCCCATGTATGGATGTGCATGTACAGGGACATGAGCCTGCCGCATGTGAGTCTAGTCATGTGTGAGGCACATCAATGGTGTATGTGTTCAAATGCATGGTGCCCAAATGCATGTGTCGGTACACACATGTTTTGAATTATGTGGATGTACTGTGGCATGGTTGTGGTGTGACACATGGATGCTGGTTCCACCTTCATGTATGTGCACAATGTACATGTGCATGTGTGTGTATTTGACATGTGTGCCACTGTGGATGCATGTGACACCGACATGTAGGAGGCTGATTGGGCGATGTGACATGGATGCCGATGATTTAACTGTGACAGAAGTTGGAGATGTGCAGATGCATGTATGTCTGGTGGCGTGTGTGCATGTGTTTGGCACTCCCCGTGTTGAATGTGACGTCAGGCTAACCTTCGGATGCTCATGCTGTTGTATGTGTATGGATGGTGCTGCCTGCTGCAACATTCCTGTTAATTTGCGCATGTGTGTGGGTTGAAATTATATGTGTATTGGGGAGTGTGATGCCATGTAAGAAGTTTGAGACTGCCACTCATCTGCAACTGTCATGTGTGTATCAGACCATTGTACAGTGCCCTGATGGCTGTGTTCTGTCTCTCCCTGTCTGCAGCGTCAACTGATGAAGAGGGCGGAGATGGTGCTGTGGAGCACAGCAGCAGGGATCCCACCGCCAGCCGGAGACGCAAGGCCCAGCTCCTTTCCCATGTTGTCATCTTGTCGGGAGTGAGGAGTCTGGTGCCGCTTCCATGGCCACAGCTGCTGAGGTTAGGTCCAAGAGGCGGAGGTCAGAGGTGGCAGCAGAACGGGCAGCTGAGACCCCACAGGGTCCGATGGAGGAAGATGGCACAGAGTCATCCAGGTTGGTGGTGGGTTTGTTTGAGGAGGAGGCCGTGGAAAGGACACACACGGGGTCTGGAGGGGGATTCCACTGGTGCTAGTGGTGAAGTCCAGGGGCAGGGACACGAGGCAGCACAGGCCGCCGCGGAGGTGCCTGTGTGTAATACTGTCCCCGATCCTGTGACTGCATCATCCCGCACCAGCAGGGATGCCTTCGTCCAGACCACTTCGCAGGGAGGGGATGTACGAACAACTGGCCTTCCTCTCCCTATGGATGTGGCAATCCAGGACCGTGTTGAGCCTGTCCTGGCTGGGGTGGCGTTGCGTCAACGGGGCATCCGGGATGACGTGCAGGGTTTTCGTGAGGATTCTGCACATTATTTGGGATGCCTCATAGACCGCATCAACCTACTAGGACGGGTCACCAGTGCTAGGATCCTCTGTCTGCTGGACCTTGTACCGGCCCCCTCCTCAACTGAACCCCCTATGTGCCAGTCGTCCTCCATGCCATCTTCCGGCCCAAGTATCACCTGGGTTCCCTGTGGAGCTGCCTCTGACCCAGCGGCCAGGCTGGTGAAGGACACATTCCTGCCACAGTCAGGAGTCAACGGTCCAGCAGGAGTTGCCACCCCAACAACTGGACCCCAGCAGGAGGAGGACATGCAGGCATCAAGAGGCAGGGCACATGCACGACAGCAGCAGGCTCAAGGTGGGTGTGATGATGGCTCGGGCCATCAACATCAGAGGGGCAGGCATCGGCCGGAGGGCAGGAGGACCCTGGATTGGGAGTGTCTTCCGTGTGGCAGCGGTTGGGCCAGCAAATAGATACGAAGCAACGGCGGGCGGAAGAGGCATGGCTCACTATGGTCAGGGCGTAGAACTCCATGCGCAGGGCGCTGAGGCAGGCTGAGTGCCTCAAGGAAATTTGCAGGGAGTTGGAGGTGGACATGGTGTTATCCCTGCGAGACCTCGGGGCCAGGGAACAGGCCCAGCTCCGGGACGTTGAATAGGAGTTCGATATGCCCTGGCCCGGGAAATCAACAAGTGAGTCGTTGGACTTGCCCATCGCCATTGTATATAGTTAATTAGTGTTAGGTTTCATTTATATTTTCATTTCATTTGGGGCGCATGGACTATGCCCCACCTTTTTGTATATAGTTTTTTATTAGGTAGGGTTTTTTGTAGGTTTCATTTGGATTGTTGGGCTCATGGACCCTAGATTTGGAAATTGTATATAGTTGAAGACTGGATTGGACTTCATTTTTTTCATTTTTTACCATGGAGCAATGGATTTATTTTTTCATTTGGATTTTGTTTGATGGACGAACACTTTGGAGACATTTTCATTTGGATTTATTTTGATGCAGCATTCATATATTATTTTTCATTTATTTTGGACATGCAGCCTTTTGTTTATTATTTCTATTATTGTGTGATTTTCTTTCATTCCCTTGGTTTTATTTTCAAAACATTTTGGTTTCATACTTCATTTGTGTGGTATTCTCTCATTGGTTTCATGCATGTCACGATGTGGGTTTTCTCATTCACTTGCACCCATTGGGTGTGTGTGACGGACATGTATTGACGTGCATACTTGCCATTTGGGATGTATCATGTAATGGGGATTTCAATGTGGGGTGGATGCAATACTTGGTTGGGTGTTTGGACTGGGGTGGCGTGGGGTGGGTTTTGGGTGGCCATAAGGGCCATGTGTGTGGATCGTGATGACGTCTTTGGGGGGACATGAGTCGGGGCCTGCTTGCAGGTGCCCGTCAATGCTGGGTGGGTGGGGGTGCAGGGGGACATGAGTCGGGCCTGCTGGCAGGTGCCCGTCAATGCTGAGTTGGTGAGGGTGCAGGGGGACATGAGTCGGGCCTTCTGGCAGGTGCCTGTCAATGCTGGGTGGGTGGAGGTGCAGGGGGGCATGAGTCGGGGCCTGCTGGCAGGTGCCCATCACTAGGGGTGGGTGGATGGGTGGGGGACATGAGTCGGGGCTCACAAGTGTGCTCACAAGTGTATGGTGCCATGTGGGCTGACTGCAGGGCGTGGTGAGGGTTGTAGGGTAGTCCCCTGTGGTGTGGGCTGCTTGCAGGGCATGGGGAGGGGGGAAACCACAAAACCCGCGAGGGCACACGATGCCAAATCGCATATAAAACTCCCCGCGCACCCCTCAGAATACATGTACCCCTCTCGCGCTAGCGAAATCGTGTGTAAAACTCCCCGCGCACCCCTCGGAATACACATACCCTGCTCGCACGGAGCTTATCACATGTGAAACTCCCTGCATACCCCAAAAATACACGTAGCCCACTCGCACAGGGCCTATCGCGTGTTAAAGTCCCCGCTCACTCCTCAGAATACACATACCCCTCTTGCGCTACCGAAATCGCATGGGAATAGTTCGCCCTGTGGTGTGGGCTGCCTGTGGGGCATGCACTGGGGTGATAGGCTACCTGTGGGGCATGCACTTGCGGATGGACTGCCTGTGGGGCATGGGAGTGTGAAGGGGTATGTGCATTCCGAGGTTTGCGCGGGGAGTTTTACACGCGTTTTTGTGGTTGGGGGCTGTATGCTGGTCCCCTGGCCTTTGCGCCATGTACTGGATTTTTGCGCTGTTCATGGCACACGGGGTGGGTTTGGGGGCGTAACTGGCACTGCTGCAGGTTCGCTGCGCCACTCTGCGCCATGGCTGGTTATGGATGTTTAAATCTGTGAATACCATGTGCGCTGAAATGGGTTTTGGTGCACGTGGCTGGTGCAGACTGCCGTACGCACAAACTGTGCGCCAGCCGTGTGCGCCACTTGTGCACCGAATTCTATGAATTATCCTCTAAATTTATATGAGCAATCATAATTCATACAGTGCACCCATTTCAAGCAATAATACACCTCCAACCAAAAACAGCAAAATTACCTCCCTCTGAATTAGTCAAAGGCATTTGTGGTATTTTTTTTTTTTTTTTTATTTATTGAATTTACCTGAGAAACTCAACTTTTATCAAATACAAAACTTAATTCATTATCTACATTTCGACGCACAAATAATAAAGGTCAAAACAGGATAAACACATATTAAAAGAGGACACCATGTCCAAACTTTGAATGATAACATGATATAAAACACCAGTACATAAAAATAGAATAAAATAAGTAAAATAAAAGTGGACTAACACACTTGATTAACGCTGGACACCTATACCTACCCACAGAGAGTATTACAAAGAAGTCACTGAGCACGAGAATGAATTTGAGGATGTGGGTTTTTTTTTTTTTTTTAATTTACATTTAGATCAGTATTCAATTTTAAAGCATTCAAAAAGTTATATGTGGCAATGCGGATACTAGTGATTCTTGTAGCTAGAATAGTAGCCCATCTATGTTCTTCTACCATCCAGCCAAAAAGGGTCAGATGTTTCCAGAAGCACTTAGCTCTAAGGTCTATTAAAGCTGGGCATTCTACTATTAGATGTTCTAGTGTTTCTTTGATGTTTTTATTTGTACAGAATCTACAAAAGTTCAGTTCCTTCTCAATTTGTCGCCTCCTTAGCAACACATCTCTCGTAGGAAACAGATTAAAGCGGAGACGTAAAATGCAAAATCGCATTTGCGGCGTTGGAGACCTGAGTAAATAGCTTTCTAGTTCTCCCAACTTTTTATTAGAAAAAGCACTGATGTTAAAGTCCTTATATCTAAGGCAGAGATTTTGGGTCTCAATCCAATCCCTCTTATGGATTTTTTCTTTTGCCTTGGTTGGATTTGTAATGAGGAGCTCTAAGCTTATGTCAGCATTAGCCAATATTCGAAAAATGCGTTTTGTCCAAGTAGTCACAAATTTGTGAGACGATGTTAACATATATTTGGACAAAATACTTAGATTATCCGTGTGTGTGTGTACCAAACACTTGTGAAACAAGGCACATAATCGCCACTCATATTCCGCCAACAATGACGTGAGGCCCAACTCGTGTCTCACCCACGGGCCTGGGACGCATGAAGGTAAACGTAACACGGCTCTCCAGAATTTAAATTCCAATGTTACTAGGAAAGCAGTTTTAATTATGTTCAACGTTTCCAGACCATACAATAGTTTGGGCAGCACTTTTTGTCTCCAGAAAACAATTACACAATTTATTGAGAATTTACCATATTTGTATAGTAGCATTCTGGACTGAGAGATTGCTGACACCAATTTATTCTCAAGAGCTCTCATCTGGGAATCCATTTGTGTGGCTCCATCTACCAAGATACCCAAATATAGATAGTTCACAACCACCTCTACACTGATACCCTTGATCATCCAGTTCATTCTAGTTCTTTTGGTCACTCTGGGTGCGTAATACACAATTTGTGTTTTCTTCATGTTTATGATCAACTCATTATCATCCAAATATGAACCCAAAGCGGTCAACAGCCGTTGTAGACCTATCGGTGTTTTAGAAATTAAAACTAAGTCGTCAGCATACCATAAGGCCCTTAAAGCAGAGCCATTCAACTTTGGTGAATCAGATGGAACCTGATTAATGGTGTGCATCACATCATGTATAAAAAAGTTGAAAAGGGCCGACGCAAGAATACAACCTTGTGGTATTAGATCTCAAAGAAAATGTAGACACTCTAGGAGTGCAACGGCCAATAGATCAATCTTTAATTGTCTTAGTAAATGGCATACCTACATGCACCCAAGACTCTAAGCCCTGGCCACAACCACTGCAGCATAACACACCTATCATACCAAACATGTTGACTGTGGTATGTGAGCTGCTTATAGGGGATATTAATTACAATCAATCCTCTACTAACAACCCAAAACCAACATCATACTAAAGTAAAATAGCCAGTAGTGCATTTATTATGTCCTCGGACAACTGTGTCAACCGCAGACATGGCGAACACATCAGGGGCACCTGCCACCTAAACAGATACAGTATTTGACTCATCTCTTACTCCGCAACTCTCCCCAAGCACTTATGCATACCAACACATGCCCCAAAATTGCATTTTGCGTCTGTTCGCAGCCGTGCTGTCGGTGGATCCAAGATGGCGGGCGCATCAAAACAATGTGACGCACCTCATGCCTCATCCCAGCCAATCAGACAACACGTTGCATGTCCGCGGACATGACGCAAGATGACTAGCCAATCGATGTCCTGTCCGCGGAGCGAACAGGGAAGTGTGTCCACGGAGCAGACATAGATATCACAAATTGTTTTGCCTTACGTTTGAGCCATTTAAAAAAAAAAAAACTGGATGGCTTTACACCAAATTAACAAAAGCACGCTTTTGGGACTAAGCCGCCGCTCCTGCCGCAAATTTGGTTGAAATCCATCCAGCGGTTTGAGCTGTAGGCGTGCACATAGTTTTTTTCCATTATGTCTATGGGAAAAAAAGAAATTTTGGGACCCCCCTTTAACTTTGCCCCCCCTGGACTAAACCTCATTAAAATTTGCAAAGGAATTCAGGGTGGCCCATATACTTTTTGTGCAAAGTTTGGTGAGGATTCGTCCAGGGGGAGCGTACTTATAAGCAGCCCAAAAAGTGATCTTCCTATGGGATTAGCAACTTAACCATAACTACACAGCCACTACCATGGGCTGTGAAATATATATAATAAAAAATTAAACATAAAAAAAATGTGTCAGGTAAGCCTGCCTTAAACGTATATAACAACAGATCAACCAACCAAGCTTCATGCGTATTTAGGACACATTCTTAAATTCCCTCCTGGGAGTCGGGAAAGCAACAGCCAATCATACACAACAACTTAGAATAGTATACATTCAAAATCGAATAGTTTTGTATGAGTGACAAGCCTTCAATGTTGGGTGACTTGGTTATGGAATTGTTGGACGCTGAAGGACTAAATTGCTATTCTAATCCCCATTGTATGCCCTCCCAGAATAATAATGCAACATGGATAGATGCTAAGCAGTGTTCAACAATGGAGTAGGGACTCAACTGAATGGCTTTGTATCAGTGTTATTGCAAACAAAATGTTCGGGTTCAAAAAGAGACATTTGAATTGCCTTTATTGACCTCCCAGCAGCTTTTGATACAGTGAACGAAAGAAAGCTGTGGACATATTGCAGCAGTGGGGCATTCCAACTGACATACTAGATCTGTTAATTCAGCTTCACAACAACAAGAAGATCAGAATCTGATCTAATGGGCAAGGCACTATGCCTGAAGTTGTGGTGACTTTTAGGGGTTTTCATCAAGGATGAGCCCTTACACCAGTGCTCTTTCATACATTCCAGACATAGGTGAATCCCTTACCAAAACAAATACATTTAGGAACAACATCCTACATTGCTTGTCTTATGCATATGATCTGCTTATCGTGGATTGCCATGCCTCTTGGGCTTCAAAGTAGACTAAAGGTTCTAGAAGATTACATTTAAAAATGACTCCAATACATTTAAGGTCATAGGCTTTTCTGAGAAAAGCTTATCAGTACAATTCAACTGGTTTCTAAACAATGAAATAATTCAGGTTGTGTAGAAATTTGTCTATGTTGGATTTGTATTATATATAAATCGTAGCATTGATCTACATGTTGATGGTTTATTATCTAGAGCAATTATGTCTGCTTCTCAACTTTGAAGAATAAATTAGAGATATGGTTGTTTCTCGGTCCTAACAGTCATTACTTATTATGATGTAAAAGTATGTCCTTGTTAAACACACGGAGCCAATACTGTACATATACAGGACAACTTGCTCTGGCCAAGATTGGAAGGATTGATTTCGAGGAATCGTTTGCTTCCCAAATTTGTCCCCAGCCCCACGCTAAGATTCAAACTTGGATTGATATATGGTGTGTGTCTGATACATTGGAAGACACGCGATATACAGTGAAATAATGGATCCCCTAAAACTACTCTTTTTGAGGAACTTACAACTTTCATTATTAATAACTCCCGTTGATAGCTAAATAAGTGGGTAACCAGTTCTAAGAAGATCTTGAGTGTCTCTAAATAGCCTCTAGACACCCTATTGTTAACGCCACATTTAATGAAGTGTTTGTTCCTTAATGCAAAGCAGACTGTTGCATTACTAAAGATTCCACGACTCACTACTGCCTTTTTACAATGGGTTTTGGGAATCGAAAAGGTTTAATGCGTTTAGTACATATATTTCAGGAAAAAGCTTTTGAATGTTTTAACAATTAAAAAATATGAATATAATACCTGTCAGCAATATTTGTACGTGCCACATTTTAAAAATTGAGCAGATTGCTGAGATTGCCCACATATTCTGGCACATTTGTGACCTCAATGTATCTTCGATATATGTTGTATATAACCTTTTTAAGACACCATTTGACCACTACATAGTTCCTTGCCATACAATGCATTTTATGAAGTTGAATGGCTTTGTATGCTGAATCCGAATTTATTTTATTGTGGCATAGTTTAAATAAAACCTTTCACAAAGCATGCCATATATATAGTTATAACGTTTACAATTCATAATACTATAACGATATTACACACAGGTCCCATAAAAAGATAAGGAATTTAAAATACTTCATTTCAGTAGGTAACTGTACACCATCTAGACATATTGCATTGGATATTTAAAGTGGCAAGCACAGTTTTTAAAAACACATTGGGACAGCTCGAGTGATAGAGTTACATCATAAGTCCCAAACATTTTAAACAAATTACCAGCCTGATTCACAGAAGCGTTTTATAATGGTGCAATCCCATAGGAAAACGCTCTGTGAATCAGGGCCGTAACAAGTGTCACATGCATTTTTCATATTCACCTAGTTCCTTTCTGCCTAGGACCATGATATGTTGAATAAATGAAGTGTCAAGGACAGTTTTAATGAACTATTTATGTAAGAAAAAATCCTTGAGGTCCTTGCTCATAATGTTGGTCACCCTGGACAGAACTTCACAAATCCTTCCCAAAGAATTAGAGACACATTTCGCATTTACCAAATTTCATCAGCTCCACGAAGTGCCCCCAAAGTTACAAACGATTAATTGAAAACACGTCAGTTAAGTTGAAATTAAGGTACTTGTTTAACACAGCAGAACACGTCAGGTTTGGCAGATGTGGGAAGGTACACCACTTTAACTTTGAGCCCACATTGCACAACAGTTGAACACATGACAACACACATGCCAATCCTGATAACATCAAATCTGCCATCACCCATGACATCAATGGCATTGTAAATTCGAACGCAATGATGCCATCACGTATGACGTCATTTATGACAGCATGTTTCACTCACTCATCACATCACTGCACTTATGACATTGCTTTTCTTTGTGTGTGTAGACCCCTGAAGCCACAACTTTCGCCTTTCTCACAAAACCACAGAACATGCACAGGAAAAAGTAAAGGATAAAAAAACAAAGTTGTAGTACTCCCCTCTCACCCACAACCTCCGAGAGACATTAATGGATGGCCCTATCCAATACATGCCCAAACTGTATTTGCCCAAAAGCATGCAAGCATGCCAATTTAAAGTAATGGCATGTAAGGACACACTCCTGATTGCTTTGCTCATAATACCGCTAATACCACGAATGCCACTGCAATAACGTGTGCCCATGCCAAGTGTTCCAAAACCCCCATGACATCATACACTCATATTACTTTTCCCATAATGGAATTAATGGCACTGTTAGAAAACATGCAATTGCTGGTTGTGACAATATATGACAGTATCCCCGCGTCAAACACACTCATGTTCATTTTACCCATAAGGACAGAAAAAAGCTCAATACTGACTTTGCCAGTATGCACAAGTATCCTCATGTTGGTCACAGGTGTACAATCATGTCAAGCTGATGTGCAACAGTGTTAACTGGAAGCCAATAGAAACTAAGGCACGAACGTGCAAGGTTTCCATTTCAACTAATCAAAATGGCATAAACATACAGAACAAGGCAACCTTGACATTACAAAAGTGGATTTGCATTCATTCCCATTTGCCATATTCCACTATTCATGTCAGTAGTTCTTGCTCCATCACATATAGAAGCCTAAAACTAAAAAGTTAGGGCTGGCAAGTATGTAGAGGACTGTGAGTTAAAGCAAGATATAGTCATCATTGTTATGTCAAATCTCAAACCGGGGGATGTTTCTTCATTAAATTGACAGGGGAGGCAGTCTATTGCAACGAAGGCACAAGCAAACAATGTTGACCTTTCACCAAATCACAATGCCAGATACATACAGAAGGATGCAATAATGACATCACAAAGTGGATTTGTTTTCATATATATTTGCCATCTACCACTAACCTTATCAGTGATTTGTGTTCCACCGCACTTGGAAAGCCAAAACCGAAATGCTAGAGTTGCAAAGTATGAAGGGGACTGTGATTTAAAGCAAGGCAAAGCAATGCCTGTGTGCTTAATCATCAGATATCTGGAAATGCTATCATTTAGTTGGAAGCAGTCTTCCAAGGCGACTAAAGTGCATATGCATGGATACACCGAAACAAACATGCAACACACACACACACACGCTTGTCACCTTTCAGCAAATCAACCTGTCAAAAACAAAAACATCGAGACAATAATAACATAGCTAAAGCTAAAGTAGATGTGTGATTATACACATTTGCTGTCACCAAACCTTTCCTCAATTTCACCCGGTCAAAAGGCAGCAAATTGCAACTAAGTCCCACAAATATACAATGCTCATGAAGTAGCAACTCGCAATACCAGAAAAGTACAAAATAAGCCACTAATTCTATTACTAAACCTAAAGCGTATACATAGCATTATTCATAGGGTTTGTTTGTCTGTCCCTGGTGGCCGAAAGCTAAACGGTTAGTGGTGGGAAGTATATGTGGATAGTATGTAATTTCAAGCTGGGTTAAGCAATCAATGTTCTGCCAATTCTTAGGCATTTGGTTCTAAAACCATTAAATTAACATTAGCAGCAACCAATTTCAGCTAAGGCAAACATGCATAACGCTCATCTTTCAGCAAATCACAATGCCAGAAGCATTCGAAGAGACAATGATGACAATGATAAATTGTATGTCTATTCATGACACATTATCTCAGCCGTTTGCCCTCTTTGACCTCAGCATGCTCCTCCTTTCAGCCCTCTGCTCTCCCTTTTACACAACTTGCTCCTCCTTTTTATCAGTTGCTCTCACATTTACACCTCTTTGATCCATCTTTGGATTTGATTTTGGAACTTGTGGCATGCATATACCGAAGGGATCCCGGCAGCAATGGCATTTGGGCACAGGTGAAAAGAAATGTTATAGATCATGAGTCACGCAGACATGGATTAAATTCCTTAGAGAGACAAGATGAGTTACAGAAAAAAGATGTGTTTTCAGTTTTTTTTCTGAAAATAGACAACAATTCAGTTTGCCGTATGTTCAGTGGACTAATAGGTTCAGTGGAAGGGAGTTCCAAGACCAAGGGCCCATAAGGGAAAATAATTTATCCCCCCAGGTAGACGTCCTAGAAAAGCAGACCACCAGGAGACCTTGTCCCGAGGATTGAAATGATCAGTTGGGGCAGTGAGTTACGATCTTTGATGACAAATAGGTTGGGGCCAGGCCATGGATACATTTAAAAAACAGGCATATGATTTTAAACCAAATCCTCTGTTGCACTGGGAGCCAATGAAGGCTTTTTCGACGCTGCGAGAAGGCAGCGCAAGGATCAGTCTCACCGCAGAATTCTGGGTGACCTGCAGTCTCTTCAGCTGGTATTTTGGCATACCCATCAAAAGGGCTTAACAATAATCAATGTTAGTGTTTGTGAGTATACCAACTACAGTTGGACGGTCCTGTGCGGAAATGAGGGGTAATAAAGGCTTACAAAATTTTAGTTGAAAGTATTCAAACTTGATGATTTGATTAATGCATTTGACAGCTTATGCTCCACTGCCAAATGCTTCCGAGATTCGTCACTGCCTGGGTATATTTGGTTGGTATCCCATATGAGATTGGGCAGAGGGCAGAGTGTTGGACATTTGCTAACTTCTTTGTTGAGCCGAAAATGATAATCTCAGTTTTATATGGATTAAGTTGGACCTTATTTTCCAGCATCCAATTTTGTATTCTGTATGCACATGTTAGAACTCACTCCATTGCCACCTGTGGTTGTTTTAGCTGGACATAGATCTGTGTGTCATTGGCATATGAATGAGAGCATAAGCCAAACTGGGAACAGATGTTAAGGAATGGGCGCATATAGACATTAAACATCAGTGGAGACAGAGAGGAGCCCTCGGGCAAACCACAGGTGACAGGTAATGGATTGGATACCACCCTGCTCTCTCATTCACTCTACATTACACTTCATTTGACCCACTTGCTCTAACTTCAATTTCCTCTCACCCTTTCTTTCACTCCTTTTTCTTATTCACCACCTACCTTCTCACTTGCCCCCACGTCACCTTCTTTCACCCCACCCCACTTCCTTCATGTCCCCTCATTTTCACTTGCTCCTACATTTACTGTCATTGCTCTCCCATCTCCGTTCACTCTGTTGTCTGGCTCTTTTTTCAATCCCCTTGCTCTCCCTTTCACCAGTTTGATCTCTGTAACCCCCTTACACTCACCACAATTTAACTTTCACTTCTGCTGCTGTCCCTTCTACACGTTAACCATCGCCTGCTCCACATTTGTTTAGCTTTCACACCCTTTGCTTCAACTTTCACCACCTCATTCTACCTTGCACCCTCGTTTCCCCTCTCTGTCCCCTGTACCCCTACACAAACAACATTTTTCCTTTCATCTCGAAACCCCCATCTTTCTCCCAACCTTGCTCTCCCTACCTTACCTTTATCGCCATGGACCTCCGTTGATCCATGTGTATCCATAACACTCTCCTCTGTTCTCCCTTTCACACTCTTCCCTCACCCTAGTCTCATTGTCACCCCTGACTGTTTGCCCTTTCTCGCCCTTTCACTCCCGCTTGCTCTTCATGACACGTGCTTGATTTCTGTGACTCCCCTTTCCCCTTCCCTTGCTCCCCTTGCTTTCCCATTCACCCCACTACACGCTCTAGCTATCACTTGCTCCCATTTCAGCCACTGGCTCCCTTCCTTGCTTACCCTTTCACCTCCTCACACTTTTTGCTCCCCTTTTCACCCCATATTCACCCTTGTTTCCCATTCATCTATCACTCTACCGTGCTTGTCATTTTTCCCATTTCCCTCATTCCACTCTCTTTCTCCCACCTGCTCTCATATCCTGCCATTGCACACCCTTTGTTCTCCCTTGCTCCTGTTTAATACCCATTGTTCCTCCTTTCACACCACCTCACTATCACGTGTTCTCCCGTTCAGTCCCTCACTCGTCCTGGCTCCCCATTTCACCATCTCTTGCACTTCCATGCCTGCTATTCCATAACTCCTCCTTTCAACCCCTCACTCACCATTGCTTACCCTTCTTCTCTTGATCATCCTTACTCTCCATTTCACCACCTTGCTTTCCGTTTCTCACCTTTTCAAACCCACGTTTTCACTGTTGCTCTCCTTAAACTCCTTCGCCCTCTTTTTAAACCCTCTTTCACTCTCTTGAAATCCCTTGATCCATTAACTCCCTCTCCCTTGTCCACCACTTTACGCCCTCCTTTTCCTTGCCCTCCCTTGCTCTGTGCTGCTTTGTTCCAGATTTCACACCCTGGCTCACTTTTCATTCTTCTTTCACCCCTTTCACTCCTCCACATTCCAATTCACCCATCACTCTCCATTAATCACACTCCACTTCCATTGCCACCCTTGCTCCCTGTTTCACATACCCTCAATGTCCTTTGCTCCCCATTTCACACCCATTGGCTTTCCTTAGCTTTGACTTTCAACTTTTGAATTACTGTGCTCCACCTTTCACCACTTCTTCACTCCACTCACTATCCCTTTCACTCCCTCACTCTTCTTTGCTCCCCATTTCACCACCTTTGACCCATCCCAGCCATTGCTCCACCTTTCATACACTTGTGGTCACTTTCAGACGATTTTACACACCGTAGCTCTCTGGCTCCCATGTCACCCTAAAGTGCTATCCCTTGATCCCCTTTTACAATGTCTCTTTCGTTTATTTCCCTCATTGCCCATCTTCAACACTTTTATTCTCCCTTGTATGTCCCTTGCTCTACCTTGCACCTTCTTTGAACCTTTCTCTCTCCCTCACTCCTACTTTTAGTCCATTTGGTCTCCCTTGATTTGCTACTTAACATCCCTGTGGTCTACTTATTAGCCCTACACTCTTCGTTTTCCCTCCTTTCACCATTGCCTCTATCTTGCTCTTCCTTTCACCCTCTTAGCTTTCTCTTTCTCCCCATGTCTCTTTTTCTCACTGTACCTTGTGCCCCCTTTCACCATGCTTCAGTCTCCAGTCCAACCTGTCTCTTTCATTTGATCCTGTTTTCACCTCCCAAACTCCCTAGCTCCTACTTTAATCTCCACGTACTCTAACTTCCCTAGCTCCCTCTTAAATCCTATGCTCTCCTATTTATCCAACCTTGCTGTCCCTGTCAATCCTCCTCACTCCTAGTTTCACCCCGTTGTTATCCCTTTTACTACTCCTCAATCTTGTTTCACTCCAGTCATCCGCTCACTCCCTCTTGCTCCACGTTTATACACGTCCTGCTCTCCCATTCATCCATCTTCACTTTTTCTTTCCTTGGGTGTGAGATCATGCCTTTGTGAATGTTGATTTATGTACAGCTCACAAATAGATAAGTGTATTTAGACATTTGGCCTCTCCAGCATTTCATGTGAGCTCTGCATACTGTATGTTGTTGCCACTAATTCATGACATATGTGCTCTGGCTGTGCAGCTGAAGGTCGTGAATGTCCAGAGCATGTAATATGTATCTCTGAATTGTCAGCAAGGCAGTGTTGAAGGTGTGTGATGTGTGGAGGGTTGTATTGGAGAGTGCTTTCGAGTGTGCGTGTGCTGTATTTGTTTGTGGGTAGTTTATGATATTCTGTGCAGACTGTGTCTACAGAATATCTTGCATACTTTCCATGCATGCTGACTCTGCTTTTTATGAACCATAATAGACTGCACAGATCGTGGGTGTATACACATATTCTGTGCGTGCTTTTGTTATTGACAGTGTTTGTTAGTATGGGCATTCCTTATCCTAAGCAATGTATTGGTATTACTCTATGCAGGCTTCATTATTTCATTTTTTTTGTTTTTTTTCAAAATTGAAGATCCTGTCTTTCATTGAATGATCTTTTGAAATTGTTGCAGCATGCAGCAGTGTTAAGGGGTATTTGTGAGGTGGGGATCTTGAAAAAGTTTGTCAATTTCACGATTTGCTTCATACGTTTTTTTTGTGGCTTGATTGAAAGCTCAATGTAAAAAGCTGTTATTATGAACATTCCTTCATTGCAAGAAAACACCCATGCAACTTCACCAAGTTTAAATTGCATGTGTTTGGGTGTGACTAACCTTCATAGACATTCTCATATATCACATGTTATAGGACAAATGGTGTTTGCGCTTTTCTATTTAAGGTGTCCGGTTACCTTAAAATAGTGTCTTCAACGCTGGTAAATTAAATAAACAGAGGTTTAATAGAAAAACCAAAATCACATGTGAGCAATTAATTATATATTTTGGAAAAACATTTTGAATGTTTTAACAATTAAAAAAATGTTTTAACAAATAAAAAATGTAAATACAATACCTGTCAGCAACATGTGTACAAAATTTAACACATTGCCCACATATCCTGTCACATGTGTTGCCTCAATTCATCTTCAAAACATACTGTATATAGCCTTGTAAGACTAGGTTTATCATGTTACCACTACATGGATGCTTGTCATTCAGGGGGTAATTCATAGAATTAAGCGCACAAGTGGCGAACGCGGCTGGCGCACAGTGTGCGCGTGCGATAGTCTGGGCCAGCCTCATGCGCCAAAATCCATTTCGTCGCACAGCGTATTCATGGATTTTAGCCACCAAAAGCAGCCGCGGCGCAGAGTGGCGCAGCGACCCTGCAGCTGCGCCAGTAACGCCCCCAAGAACGCCCCTCGCGCAAGGAAAAGCCATCAAAATCCCCAATCCAGCGCAAAGGGCTGCGCTAACCCTGGACCAGTATACAGGGCCGCCACACAGCACACGGCAAGCGGGGAAGGTGTATTCCTGCGGTTCGCGGGAAGTTTCACCCGCGATTTCAGCAGGGTACGTGTATTCCTGGGGTGCAGGCAAGTTTAACACGTGATTTCAGCAAGGTACGTGTATACCTGGGGTGCGGCGAAGTCTAACACGTGATTTCAGCAGGGTACGTGTATTTCTGGGGTGCGGGGAAGTTTAACATGCGATTTCAGCAAGGTACGTGTGTTCCTGGGGTGCGGGGAAGTCTAACACGCAATTTCAGCAGGGTATGTGTATTTCTGGGGTGTGGGGAAGTTTAACACGCAATTTCAGCAGGGTACATGTATTTCTGGGGTGCGCGGGAAGTTCCACACGCGATTTCAGCAGGGTACGTGTATTTCTGGGGTGCGGGCAAGTTTAACACGTGATTTCAGCAGGGTATGTGTATTTCTGGGGTGCGCGGGAAGTTCCACACGCGATTGCAGCAGGGTACGTGTATTTCTGGGGTGCAGGCAAGTTTAACACGCGATTTCAGCAGGGTACGTGTATTCCTGGGGTGCAGGGAAGTCTAACACGTGATTTCAGCAGGGTACATGTATTTCTGGGGTGCGGGGAAGTTTAACACACAATTTCCGCAGCGTACGTGTATTTCTGGGGTGCGCGGGAAGTTCCACACGTGATTTCAGCACAGTACTTGTATTTCTAGGGTGCGGGCAAGTTTAACACGCGATATCAGCAGGGTACGTGTATTTCTGGGGTGCGCGGGAAGTTCCACACGCGATTGCAGCAGGGTACGTGTATTTCTGGGGTGCAGGCAAGTTTAACACGAGATTTCAGCAGGGTACGTGTATTTCTGGGGTGCAGGGAAGTTCCACACGCGATAGGCCCTGTGCGAGTGGGGTACATGTATTTCGGGGGTGCAGGGGATTCCTAGACGTGACTCGGTAGTGTGGGTCCTCCCAGGTGTTCCCTCTACACCCTCCACGACCCCTGCAGGCAGACCACACCACAGGGGACTACCCTGCACCCCTGGGCATGTCCCGCAGGCAGCCCATCCACCATGGGCATGCCCCCCCAGCCAAGCCACATGTCACCTTGCACTAGTGATCACCAACGCATTACCCCCTTGCACCCCCACCCCTTAGCTGTGCAGGGCACCTGCCAGCAGGACCCCACTCATGTCTCCTTGCACACCCACCCCCAGCAGTGTGGGGCACCTGCCAGCAGGCCCCCACTCATGTCCCACTCATGTCCCCTTGCACCCCCATCCCCCAGCACTGAGGGGCACCTGCCAGCAGGCCCCTCTCATGTCCCCTTGCACACCCATCCCCCAGCAGTGCGGGGCACCTGCCAGCAGGCCCCCACTCATGTCCCACTAATGTCCCCTTGCACCCCCACCCCCCAGCAGTGTGGGGCACCTGCCAACAGGCCCCGACACATGTCCCCTTGCACCCCCACCCCCCAAGCAGTGCAGGGCACCTGCCAGCAGGCCCCGACATATGTCCCCCAGCCAACACATCATCACAATCTAGATCCCTGGCCCTTATGGGCAGCCTCCACATGCCAAACACCCACCCAAGTATTGCATCCACCCACATAGAAATGCCAATGACATGATAAAACCCCAATGGCAAGTATCTAAATGAACACATGTCCGTCACACACACACAATGGGTGCAAGTGAATGTCAAAACCCATATCATGACATGCATGAAACCAATGAGATAATACCACACATCGAAGTTTGAAGAAAAAAATGTATTAAAAGCAACATGAATGGAATTAAAATCAAACAAACGACAATGGAAATTAAAAATGAAAAGCTGCATGTCTGTAAAATAATGAAAAACAACAAATCACAATCCAAAGAAAAGGTGTCCAAAGTCACAGTTCCAAAAATGAAATCCAAGGGAAAAACAAAAGTGAAAACCATTGCTCCATGGGGAAATCCAAACAAAAAAGTAGAATCCAACAGTTACCTATATACAGATGAACAATCCAGGGTCCATGATCCCAAAAGAAGAAATGAAACCTATCAAAAACTCCTACCTAATAAAAAAACTATATACAAAAATGTGGTCCATTGTCCAAAAGGTCCAAAATAAAGAAATAAACAAAGGACACCTAATACTAACCAAATAACTATTTACAAGGGCAGCGGGCAAGTCCAACGGCTCACATTCTGGTGTTCCGGGCCAGGGCATCATCGAACTCCTGCTCGATGTCCCAGATGCGGTCCTCTTCCATGGCCCCGAGGGTTCGCAGGGACGATGACATCTGGAACTCCAGGTCCCTGCGAATGGCTTCGAGGCACTCGGCCCACCTCAGGACCCTACGCATGGAGTTCTCCGCCCTGACCATCGTGAGCCGTGCCTATTCCGCCCGCTGCCGCTCCGCATCTATCGCATGGCCCAACCGCTGCCACACGGAAGACACTTCCCGTCCAGGGTCCTCCTGCCCTCTGGCCGATGCCTGCCTCTCTGATGATGAAGGCCCCGAGCCATCATGGCTGCCACCTTGTTGCTGCTGCTGCTATTCCGCTGCCTGTGCCCTGGCTCCTGCTGCCTGCACATCCTCCTCCACCTGTGGTGCAGTTGTTGAGGTGGCCAACCCTGCTGGACGTCCGACTCCCGATTGTGGCAGGGATCTGTTGTCCACCAGCCTGGCCGCAGGGTCAGAGGCAGCACCACAGGGCACCCAGGTGATACATGGGTGGGAAGATGGCATGGAGGACGACTGGGGCATAGGGGGTTCAGTTGAGGAGGGGGTCGGAACAAGGTCCAGGAAACCGAGGAATCAAGCCCTGGTGAGCTGTCCCAGTGGGTCACCGCGGTCAACGAGCCATGCGAGAAGACATGCAGTCTCCTCATGAAAAGACTGCAGGTCACCTCACATGCACGTTGACGCAACGCCACCTCACCCAGGACAGGCTCAACCCGGTTCCGGATAGCCACATCCGCAGGGAGAGGAAGGCAAGTTGGTGTAAGCCAATCCCCTCCCTGAGAATGGGTTTGGACGTAGGCATCCCTGCTGGTGCAAGATGATGCAGTGACAGGATCAGGGACAGGATTGCACACAGGCACCTCCGCGGCGGCCTGTGCTGCCTCCTGTCCCTGGTCCTGCACTGCACCACTAGCACCAGTTGAATCCCCAGCTCCAGACCCCGTCTCTGTCCCTTGCACGGCCTCCTCCTCCACCAAACCCCCCACCAACCTGGATAACTCCATGCCATCTTTCTCCGTTGGGCCCTGTAGGGTCTCAGCTGCCCCTTCTGCTGCCGAAGAGTCTCATACACACATGACATTTGTACATGAGTGGCATTGTCAAACTTCAGACATGGCATCACAATCCCCAACACACATGTAATTTCGACTCACACACATGAGCTATTCCACAGCCATATTGCAACAGCCAGCACCATCCATACACATACAACAGCATGAGCAGCCAAAGGTGAGCCAGACATCACATGAAACACAGGGAGTGCACTACACATGCACACACGCCACCACACTTACATGCATGTGTACACCTCCGCTAACTGTCGCAGTGTTGAGATCGGCATCCATGTCACATCTGCCAATCAGTCTTCCACATATAAGTGTCACATGCATCCATGTTGCTTCACTGTTGCACCCTTGTCAAATAGACACACATGCACATGTACATGGTGCAGATACATGCAGCTTGAACCAACATCCATGTGTGACACCACATCCATGCCAACTGACATACAAAGTAATCCAAACATGTGTGCTCACACATCTGCATTTGGCTCGCATGCTTACCCACACATACACCATCCATGTGTCTCACACATGAAAGGATTTGCATGTGTCAGCCACACAGCCCTGTACGTACACATCCATACATGGCCCTAGAAAACCACATGTACAACCTGCACACTACTGGCACACCACCACACGCACAGCTTCCAATCAGTATGCATTTACACTTACCGCTCGACTCCAGACGGGTCTGCCTCTCAAGGACCTGGACGTGGAGCGCTGGGCATATGCGTTCCAGGACCCTCATCTGATGTTCCGACAGGTGGCCGCGGTGCCCCTTAGCATCCGCTGCCTTCAAGAGGCGCCGGGCCTTGTTGAGGGTCCTGGACCTGAAGTCCTCCCAGCGCTTCTTGACATGTTGGAAGTCGCAGACTGCCACCCCCTCCGCGTTGATGGCAGTCACGATGTCCATCCAGATCCGAGTCCGTCCTTCCTTGTTGGCGCGTCTGGTTCCGAAGAGGGCATCATACTGCCCCAGGACTTGCTCCACCAGGACACCAACTACGGTGGCAGTGAAGCTGGTGCCCCTCCGCCTCTCTGGCTGGGGGTTGCCAGTAGTGCCAGATGGTGTAGTGCCCGACATGGCAACCCCAGAGGCAGGAGTGGGTGGGTAACTGGGTCCTGGGGCTGGGCTGTAAAGCGATGGTATCCCAGTCGGTAGTCTTCAGTTCCAGCAGGGGTGGTCACAGCAACTGCACCGCTGGCTGATGTGCAGGCACCAAATAGCAGGGCACGTGGGCAGCAGGCAGTCAGGCAGCAGCAGATGGCAGCGTGCTCGGGGCTCTGGGGGGCAGTGATTTGGCCTTTTGGGCAGGAGCGTGGTCTTCCGTGTGTTTTCGCGTGGACAGCTTGATACGGAGTGATTTGGCACGTGAAAAATGTGCACGTGAGCGTGTGATTCGAGGAAAGGCCCCTAGCACTCATACGCACTTTCATTGGACCAAAATCCCTTCAAGCGTAAGCGCCTCTGTGACGTGATGCGCGCGGGTGTGCGTGGGCATTTCCCTCGTGACGTTAGCATAGTGGTTCAGCGCGCATGAAAAAACTGCACGTCCGCGTGTGAATGCGTGTAATCCGAGGAAAGGGCCCATGCGCGTAAGTGACGTGACACGCGTGGGCGTTTCCCTCAGCGCGGGTTAAAGGTGAGCAGGGGCAGCAGTTCGCTGTACATGCCTTTCGTGGAGACCGACGTGTGTTACTGCTTCCTGTTGTTTTGCGCGCCATCACAACTTCACAGCTATCAAGGACGTATCTCTTCTTTTGGCGGGCGTATTGGCTACGTGTGTTTTTCTGCATCGCGCTAGTCAGATTGTGAGTCGCACACACTATTTTTCCCACTGCCGGTGCCACTGTGTATCGCACCCATTTTCGAGGTGATAGTAGCCTGCGTGTCCCACGCGTACGCGTTATTGGTGTTACTGGGTGCCACCGCGTACTGCGGGAGGTTGATTGCACGCACGTAGGCTGCAGGGTTGCGTGCATGGATTTACTGCAGTTTTGGGGTGCCTGAGCATTGCGTGACCCGTCACTACATCACCGGGGTCACATACAGCCTTGCAGGTGCAGGGTATCTGTTAACATCTTGCTTCCCACCCCCTTCAGCCCAATTGCCCAGGTCAATTGTGCTGTACACCTCCCATTGGCACTACTCCATCTGTACCAGCACTACTACATCTGTGCCATGGTTCGGAGGCCAGCAAAGGTGAGGGGCGCCTCAGCTGGGCGTACTCCTTGTGGCGGGCGTGGTCGGGGACGTGGCCGTGGTGACCAGGGAGTAGGGGGACTCCAGGGTGTCCAGGGAGGCCACAGAGGGGGAAGAGGCAGGGGTGCGCCACTTGAGCACAATGTAGTGCCATGTGTCGGTGCAGTCATGCCACCACCCCCTGTGGATCCGGGAGATGCAGCTTCTGCATCTGGCACTGGCGCCCGTAAGACCTGGCAGTCCGTTCCATCAACTGCCACGGGCCCAAGGGTAGTGGTAGCTGCAGGTGCAGCTGTGGACTCCGCCACCCAGGCTCAGGGTCTGCCAGCGCAGGCTGCGTTGGCACTTGAGGAGCCCTTGGAAGATTTCCAACAGGCCAGGAGGGAAACCGTAGGGGCATGCAGGGCTGCTCTGACCAAGACACGTGTCCCTGGGGCAGTTATGTCATCTGCTGCCCCGAACAGCTGGGTGTTGGTAAGTGCAGGGGCAGATACACCCAATAACACCCCGGTTGTGAGTCTGCCAACCAGGACAGTTGCAGTTAATGACCCTGCCACAGCGGATGTTGCTGCGCAGAGTCCATCAGAGGGCACCCAGCTGCCACTGACACAAGTCAGGCCTTTGGTCGTCCCTCCACCTGAAATTCCCTTGGCTCAATCCACTGAACCCACTGGCCATACTGGTAAGGGCGGCATTAGCCAGCCAGGGTCTACGCCACAGTCCAAGAGGGGGAAAGTTTGCACCTGCAGCACAGGCTGGGACCCCACACACAGCCACGACCTCCTGCATGTCGAGGAAGAAGCCTTTCTGCAAGCAGGAACTGGACTTCCTCGTGGACTACGTGCGGGGCCACAGCCATGACATGGTAGTGGGTGCCAATAGTCAGACTACGGCTGCCCACCGTGACACCCACTGGAAGCAAGTTGCGGAACATGCTAGTTCATTCGGCCATGAGGTGCACACGGCGCAAGAGTGCAAAAAGCGTTGGAATGACCTCAAACGCAGCGCTAAGGCTAAGTGTGCCTCAAATTAGAACTTGACTCTGGTGACTGGCGGTGGGCCTGCACCAGAGGAGGAAGAGGTCACTCCGCATGAGTCACTCGTTGCGGAGTTCATACCACCTGAATTGGTCGAAGGAGTGGGAGAGATGCTGGGCTTTGATGCCCAGTCCAGTGAGTGTTGATGCGTGTTTGTTGAGGACGTGTGCGTTTTACTTGTGGGATGTGTTGTGCATGATTGCCACTACATGTGACGTGTACATGGTTCTGATGTGCAAGTAATGCAATGCTTCCGTGATGCATGTCTGCTCTGCTGGATGGTGGACATGTGGAGCAGACGGGGACTGTCCGCATCACCACTATTGCAACCTACTCACATGCTGGTTACCAGTATACCCCTCCGGTCCATGTTCCAGCTCACTGGCCCTTCTGCATGTGGTGTGGGGTGACCTTCCTCTCAGCCCAGGCACAATGTCATAGCATGACTGACGTGCATGTGTCCTCTGCCTGCATGCAGGTACTCCATGTAGGCATGCTCCCTTGCCCCTCCTCCGCCACTCTGCACCCCAGTTCCACCTTTGCACTGGTCTGCTTCAATCTTGCCATTGGGCACTTTCCTGTTCATGCGTCCTGTGTACATGCTAACTTCCAGCGGACAATCTGCCAGAATATGCTGTGTGGTACAGCCTTGGTACTTGATGCAGGGTATCTCACTTGTACTAATCCATGTGCATTGCACGCATGCCCCTATGTGTCCTTGACTGGATGATCACTGTAATACAACTCCTGGGTGACATACATTGCATGGCATCTCATCAGCCTTCCCATCTCAACTGTGGCTCAGTACTGCGTTGCACACATGTTTAGGGTCTGACAATCTGTGTGGGTCACAGGCCTCAGCCTGTTTAATGGCCAATGACTCTGTCCGACTGTTGTAGTGTCTTCTTCACACGTGGGTGGCCTCCAGAGTTCTCATCATGTGTCCTGCTTACTGTCCCATCATCATTTGCAGTGTTGTCACTTGAATCACGTTAAGCTGTTGATGCCAGTCAACACTGCCTGTCAATACACAGGTCTATGGTCAGCCTTTTGATACCATGCTAGGCATCCTTGCTTTTGCACTTGGGTGGAGGGGTGCTTTGCTTGTAGATATGCTACCCATTGAATGCACATTGCACGCGATGCCTGAATTTGACCTTGCACTGCCTTCACATTTCCTGACACACACCATGAAGTCCTTGTACATGTAGGTAGTGAGTGACATACACATTTGCTGAACTTCATAGACCCACTTCCATGCAAACTGCCACCTTTCAACAGGTCTGATCACAGAAGCAATTCAAAGTTGACCCAGCATGCATGCCAGGTTCTATTTTGTGTGTCACATGTCTGCCTGATGTGTTTGTTGTCGGTGTGTGTGTGTGTTGTGTGCTTTTGACATGTGTAGTGACCTTTTTTCTCTATATTTTTCAGATGATGATGCAATGGAGCTGGAGGATGGTGTTGTAATGCCAGACACAGGGTTGTTACCGCTACATCAACCCGGAACACAACCAACACAGCGAGGACACCCGGTCCTTGGGTCCCGCAGGGGTCAAGCCCAGCAACGCGGTCGCCGCGCGCAACCGCAGTATACTGAGTGGGAGCAAGACATGACTGCCAATTCAGAACGGCAGGGGGCAGCAATGGAGAACATCGCTGAGAGCATGGAGCGTATGGCCCGATCTGTGCTCCCCCCTGCTAGGCAGGTGCTTCTCCAGCAGCAGGCGGCACGGTCCACGGCCCGCTCGCTCAGGCTGGGCATGGCGGCCTCAGACAGGGCACGCCAGACTGAAATGTTGTCTCTGCGTCAAGCAATTGATGCTCACGCAGAGGCGCACATGGATGCCCTGAGGGAGGAGTATGCTTCCCTCAAATCCACTCTGGGTGTCCTTCTGATGTCCCAGAGGCAGCGGGCAGAGGAGAGGTTTGCACAGCTTGAGCGTACCATCTCGGCTGAGCTACAGGCTTGCCGGGAGGTGCAGTGGTTGTCCAGCCAGGCCTTGCAGGAGGAACTCCGTGTTACACGTGCTACCTTGCAAGAGGAAGCACGTGTATCAGGTGAGGTTCTGCATGCAGACCTATGTCACATCGCCACACAGAACCAGGCTCACCCGTCTGGCAGACTTGCTGCCGTCGAGGGGCAAGCTGTGGCTAGGCGTGGCCAGGCTACTGTGTCACGTCCTCCTTTCCAGGATGAGCCAGACTCGGACGACCATCTATCTCCCACATAGGTCGGGCTGTGCAGGCGTTGAGCCCATGTAGGTTTTTTTTTGGCTCAGCATCATCGCATGTGGGTGTTGAGCAGCACCCTGTACCTCCCCCCTCCTGGGTGTCCTCCCCGGGTCGTATGTTGCCATTTTTGATTTTTCTTTTAGTTTAGTTAGTTAAGTTTCTGGTTGATAGTTAGTTTAATTAGGTAATGTAGGTTTTTCATAGTTAGTGTAATTAGTTAATATAGTTTAAAATTGCTTATCTATTGTGCTTTCATGTGACGGTGCGGTGCTTTGTGGCTTTTGAAAGCATCCACTGCCTGTTCCAGCTGGGCCCTTCAGGCTTGTCTTGTGTATGTGTTTGCTGCTTGGGGTCCTTGACTCACATATGCCACTCCTGCTTCCCTTATCCATGGGCTCACAAGGATGGTTCGGTGTACCAGCCTATTACACAAGGGCTTTGGACTGTCATATTTGTGGCATGTCTGGTGCTGTGTAACTTGTGTTAACACCGCTAGTGGGGATGATTGCGGTGTTATCGACCACTGTTCTGCTTTTGCTAGATGGGGTGTTTCATGATGAATGTGTACATTCATTGCTATGCATTGTATAGTATGTTTCTTATCTTTACTGTACACGTGCGTGTTGCAATTCATGCCGTAGATAGTGTGTTCCACACTTTGGATGTGAAAGACGGACTAATGGTGTGATTTCTGATGTACGTCTCTGACATGGTCCAGTAATGAGATGCCTGAAGAGACACACACAGATGACTCTAAAGCATTAATCATGTGTTTCATGCCCTTTCTGCAGCGGGATGAGCCTCCAGACCACCTTTTCCAGCAGACATGGCCCATTGGACGTCTGGATTCTGGACACGTTTGTTGGTGCCCACATGCACATGTGTGCGCAAGCAGAGGCACAGGGATTGCAGACATACATCCTAGAACTGCTGACGTGTTTCAAGGAACTCCAGGCAAGGTGAACAGCACGGGGGGCCACAACATAGCAAAGCTTCCACCAGGCCAGTTGCACATGCAGGCTTAGTAGCAGCACTGACGGTCAGCTTGGACGAATATTGGTGTTGAAGCACACAATACAGCTCAGATGTGTTGGTGGACTGATGGCTAGTTGATTGTAAGGTTGTCTGGGGCACCTGCAGGAGCAGTGGCACATACCCTTCGGTCCACCATGGGCCATTGAGGCACTTGTATCACCCATGTAGCCTTCCGAGACATGGAAAGGAGCAGCTCACAGGGACATACAGCAAGGGACAGACTTGGGTGCAGTGCATTTCATTTCCATGTACATTTTGAAACATGCAATGCCTATTTTTTTACGGTCGTGGTGGGACACGACTTTTTCTGAAGTCATACCTTGCTATATGCGTCTGTCTGCTTACCCAGGGAACATTGCATGTTGTGTGAATTGTGACACATTAGTGTTCCATTTGCCACGCACCCACCGGCGCCTGACTTACTGCATTGACTGTGTATGAACCATCACAGGGGGAATGTTATGTATGGGTACGAAGCATCCACACCAGATTGTCTTTTTGTAGAGTAATTTGTTGCTATGGGGCATATTTGGTGGTGTGTTTGTGTGTCATGGGCACGCACAGATTATTAACTTTGGCTCTCTTTGCAGCATTGAAGTGCTCCTGTAACCGGACCTGAGAATGCGCAGGCAGGAGGCCGGCACTCAAAACCAGAGCTGAGTGTCATGTTGTTTTTCTTTCAAACTGCTCTACATAGGCTTGCGGGTGGGTTGCACTGATGCATGGATGAATGTGTAATTCAATTTGGTATGTTTTTTTGTTCCATAATCACCCCGAGTCCTATCCAATTCTAAACCCTGTACCCTCTACCCGGTGTTCCTGCTTCCCGTACCTATCCAACCAACATCCCCTAACCCTCTTTCCCCGCTGGGGTTGTGGATGCCTGTGTAAGCCCCAATCTTGCAGGCGCCAAAACCCTAGAGGGGGTGGTTGGTTCGTGCCACTCCTGCGCCTGGACTCCGGAAGGCCCTGACAATGATGTACAAGTTTTGTTATGATTGTGTAGGTGTTAATGCAAGTACTCCATTTTAGTGCATTCCCTACTTTCACGTGTCATTCCTACTCCCCTCTCCTGCCCCTCATTCCAGTTATCCAGTATGCCAACGGCTGTCCCGACTGCATATCCCTGACCCTCCTTCCCCACCTGGGTCTCAGAGGCCTGTGTGAGTTTGACCTTGCAGGCACCCAGGCCACAGTGAGGGTGGTTGGTTCGTGCCACTCCTGCGCCTGTACACGGGAGCTGTGACAGTACACATCCGTTCGTGGTGCATCATTCTATGTTATGTACCACACATGGTTCACATCCTGTTGTGACATTGTTTTACTGTGCTACCTTGGTTGTTACATCATTGTGGTAGTACTGTGAAAACATAAAAAAAATATGAGGCCGCGAAGCCCAAAAGAAAGTTACAAAGGTTACAAAGAACATACAAGTGCTTTATTTGAAAGCTACAACAGTTACCAAAGTCAATTGACAAACGGATAGCTATTCGGCTCTCAGAGTAACGTAACGAACTTCAACGAAGGTTCGATGCATTAGTAAGAGAGACTGTACATTGGAATACTTGGGTCTTTTATATGATTTGTCCAGCCCTTGGCCAACCCTCTCGCGGGTTAACCATTCTAGGGATCGGCCCTATGGGTTCCTAGTCAGGTCAATCCTATAATTTATGCATTTTGATTAGTTTCGCTGATATGGTTGTACATTTACACATAGGTCAGCAATAGGACAAGGTCTCAGTTTGCGACCCCGACAAGTGGCCTGCAGGCATATTAATTATTTGTGTGTACGGAGGTCACAACGGCCAGAATCTTACTCAGAATGTTATCGGCCTCCATTTTGATGTTCAGGGTGACTTCCACATTACAAGAGAACTTAAAATGGCGGCTTAATCCAAGATGGCGACTTACATTACTTTCTCTAAGGTCAAGACCTTGCCGCGGAGTTTGTTCACATATGATGTTTTAGACAACTTGGCGTAGGCCAATACACATACAATTGCTGCGATAGGAGGCATAATATTGTTTTAATTCCGACAGTACTTGGACTTTGTGAGGTACTGCTACTTCAAGTCATCTACTGGAGGCTGTTCTGGTTCGTTTTTCTGCCTTGGAATTTGTGTCTTTGCAAATGAAGGTGAACTCTGAGGGTGCAGGCAACTTTTAACACACAAGGTGGGAGATGGTGATGAAGGGGAAGGGTGATCCTGTGGCCAGGTGAAATTGAGGGTTGAAGACTCCATGACCCAGGTGCAGTTGTTCAGTGGGTCATGGTCATTTGTGAGGGAGGGGGGGTGTTTTGTTGTTGATAGTTGCCTTGCCCTGCAGTGTGATGGGAACCCTGACATTGTAATTGTGGTATCCTATGTACATGATGTGTTCTGCTGATCAATGCATGTTCATGTGTTGTGTTTACCTTTCAGGTGTGAGGGGATAGTTGTGGTTTGACATGCTGGGGTGTACACATGGTGAATGTTCACATGTGATGTGTAGAGGACACTGATGGTCACTTGATTGCACATGCATATGTTGAGTGCATGTCCTTGCTGACCCGCACACTCGCACTATGATGCACTACATGTACAACCACCCTTCGATATCCACATGGACACTATGTTTGCCTTCTGCTGCCCGCTGTGTCCCTGCAGCACATGTTCTGTGACCAATTATGGATCCTGTACATGCCTATTTTGCTTTTTGATGTGATTTGTCACTTAGATGTGATACTCAGGGTGTGCATCACACACAATGGCTGTTCACTGTGCTGTGCGCTGAGCAGTGTGTTGCAGAAGTGGACACAGCACACAGAAGCTGCAGTGTTGATTTTCCAATGCACAATGTGCATGTAGACAGGCATTCATTGTTATGTTGTGGCTACTACTTTTGTGATGCATTTGGAAATGAATTATTTTGGGTGGGTGGTTGTTGGTCAGTCATTTCATCTGATTCCATGTCAGGCATCATTGTCTGATGCCAATTTACATTTTTTCACATGGCAATGTGTACCTTATTGGTACTGTGTTGGTGTATGGCTATTGCTTGCCATGTCATGTTGTGGTTTGGGAGGGTTTGAGTGACATAACAGTGATGGTCATGGCCTGTTTTACAGGTGTGTGTGATTCACACCTTGCATGTCAGGGTCAGCCGCTTCTCGAAGCAACGAGCTGGGGGTAGATCTCTCTCCGCGGCAGGGGCCTCCCTCTGGAACAGCCTTCCTGGCTCCCTGAAACTTGAGGAGAACCATCTCCGGTTCAGGAAGCACCTCAACACCTTCCTCTTTGCTTCTGCTTTCTCTCTCCCTCTCCCTTGCTAATTTCTTCACTGAAACTGCACTGAATCTGCAACTGGGCCACTCTCACCAACCTCGGTCCCTGGCCCAGCCACTCTCCACTTGCACTGCCTCTCTGGAAACCCCTGCACTGTGGGACTGTCTCTGTATCCCTACAGCCCCCTTTCCCAGCACTTGTCTGCACTTACCTTTGCACTTGCCACCAGCTGGCCTATTTATTTATTTTTTATTCTACTTACCCTGTACTGCACTCCCCCCTCCCCTTGCACTTTTCCCTTTCACCTACCCCTGCACTTGCGCGATCTAAATGACACCTGGCCTAGTAGGATCGTTGTCTGTCTTCCCTTGTTCCCCCCTCCCTGCCTCGTCGCGCCTTGCAACACTTGTGTATAGGCACGTTACAAATGCCATATCATATCATATCACATATCATATGTGTGCCTTTTGGTCACACAGGATAGCTTGTGTTTAAGTAGCTAGGGATGCACACAATGTGGCACTTTCATGGCAACAATCTCAGAGTGGTAAGGTTGTGACAGTTGACTGTCTCTTTGTCATCATCGATTGTCATCTGGTATGTGCCAGGCCTCTGTGCACTCCGCAGGGGTGGGAGTTTAGGTGAAAAATGTGGCCACAAGCTGGGTCCGGGCTTCCTCGCCACATGCCCTATCCCCTCCCATGGGCAGCGCCTGTGCCTGTGGTTGGAGATGTGGGGGCACCACCATGTCCACCGGTACGCCCTGCCGTGTTGCAACATTGTGCAGGACACATTCTGCCACAATGATCCTGCACACTACTGGGGGTGCATAGAGTAGCTGTAGAGTAGCTGCCCACCAGAGTGGTCAAGGGAGCGGAAGCGTGACTTGAGCAATCAGAATGTGCGCTCCAGTATGGCCCTGGTTGCAATATGGGCTGCGTTATATCTTTGCTGGGGTGGTGTGGTGGGGTTCCGGATTGGCGTCATCATGTGGTTGCTCATAGGGTAGGCACTGTCCCCTGGGGAGGTGATAATAGTTGAGATTATTAGGGTTTGGGTATTTGTCTGTGTGTGACTTGCATGCATGTGCACTGGCATTTGTACTCACCTAGGAGCCATGTGTCACCATGCTGCCCAGCTTCCAGGGCCCGGCTCAGGGCAAACATTCTGTATATGAAACTGTCATGGGTGGAGCCAGGGTAGTTTGCATAGACAGAGGTGATGATTCCCTTTGCATCGCATACCACCTTTACGTTGATGGAATGCCAGTGCTTGCAGTTTCGGTAGATGTGCTCAGTGGCCCTAGGTGGACGTAGGGCCACATGGGTGCAATCTATGGCACCGAGCACTTTGGGGAAGTGTGCCACCCTGTAAAAATCCAGGACAACGGCCTGCCTTTCTGCGGGTGTTCTGGGCATGTATATGTGCCTGCGGACTGAGGGGCGCGCTGTCATGATTGCCAAGACCTGGTGTAGGCAGCGTGACTGCGTGGCCTGGGAGACCCCCCCCCACTATGGCAGTGGTCTGCTGAAATGACCCAGTGGCCAAAAAATGCAGGACATTGAGCACCTTCTCCAAGGGGCTCAATGCTTGGGAGCAAAGGGTGGGGGATGTAAGGTCATCTTCCCACTCCCTGACCAGGTCTAGGATGATATGGGGTGGAAACCTATACCTGCCGTAGACCTGGTCGTCAGGCATCCCAAAAAGGCTTGTCCGTGGTGAGAAAATGCGTGCCCTGGCTATTCTCCTCCTCCTGCGGTGTCCCACGATCAGTGCTGCGACAAATGGGGCATTCATCATAGCTGTATATATGTGTTTGTTGTTTGCACGCACTTTTATACTGTGCACGGGACGCTTCCGCCTGCCTTCGTGTGGCGGACGCGTTGACGCCTGTGCGCGTCTTTTGCCGTGCGCGGGTTTCCCGTATTCGAATCCATGGATACGGGTTGTTTGCGTGCATGTGGGCGTTCCGTGTAGTTCCCTGCAGTACTTCCCCAGTTACGCCTTCTTTTTCAGGCGTTGTTCCCCATTCCGCGTGTTACGCCCACTGTTCCGCCCACTTTTGTTGTGTGCGCCGCGCTATGTGCACTTTTGCTGCACGCGTAGCGCACGCCATTTGATGACGTGTGTGCCCGTGTGCGACATGCTTGGATTTGGTGCACGACCAGCGGGAAACTAGCGCAGCGCCTTCCTTGTATCGCACGCGTGCACGTGCGTTTGATTTCTCACGCTTGCGCCACCTTGCGCCTGCTTGCGCTGGGATTTTCGGCGCACGTTTGTTCCATGAATCGACCCCTCAATGAGACCCAAAGAACTCACACCTTCATCCGCTGCCTCTTCCCAAAAGCATATTTATATGAGTTACAGATTCTTGCAGTTGCAGGTCTGTTTCTAGCATTGGTATGAAACATTACAACAAACATTTAGTACACATATTTACATTCTATATTCATACTGGGCTTGGGTTTGGTTTTTCAAGCTGCCACTTTACCCCACGTCATGAGATGATTAAAAATTCAACTCCCAACAGTCTCACCTGCAAGCAAAGGACTTGGCATACAAACAAGAGGCAAAGTGCTGAGAGAAAGTATTGGTGCAAAGGGTGCATCTTGCCAATATCAATGACAAGTACATTAGCATGGCCATAATTAATACTGAAGGTGTTAATTCCAGAGAAATGTAATTTGATATGTATTTTCCAACTTCACTTTTTATGTTAACCTTTGTCATTGGATGTGGAGGAGTGGGAGACCTTATTCTGTTCTGTATTTTTTAAATACATGTGGAATTATTATGATAAATTCCACAATCAAAAATTAAGTTTGGGTCTTGTTTTCTAACGTTTTCAGCGTTTCAAACTGGACCTTTAAAAAAGTGCCAAGGGCGAGTATGCTCCTCCTTTTTGCATAGACTTGCATAACAGCCTGGCAGTTCAGGGAGTAAAGAGCTATGTTCGGAGTATGGAATTGATCATACATACATTTATACAGTAACTATAATCTGGCTTTTAGTCGAAAAAGTTTATTTCCAGTGCTGTATGTTATGGTAAAAACACAAAGTCCCCAGAGGCAACACATTCAGAACCGTTACTATAACATATGTACAGCATGGGGGAGGAAGTGTAAAACCCTTTTTGGCTGTTGTCTTTTGCTATCCCAAATTATACCAGCACACCTGCTGTCCATGCTCCCGACACTTCATTTGTTTTGCTACTCTGTCATTGACTGTGTTTAAAGTGAAGTGTGGCATTAACACTTGAATTTCATCTGCCCACCTTACATCATCTTTAGTAATGTCCCTTTAATGGGCCTTTAGTGGACGTTTGTGATCCAGGCACCATAGAATGCGCCCCTCCCCTCTGGAGTCAGTTGCTATCAGACCAATGCCTCTACTTTGGTGTCTCATAAAAACAATGGTTACCATTGTCCCACCCTAACACCAAAGACCTCTCATTGATATTCCTGTTTTATTGGATTTAGTTGACATACAACTTTACAAATTCATATACAAAATAAAGTGGATTGTTTCACAAATTATGTTTTTTTTTTAGAAAAGATTAAAATGGATAGTACATAGAGAGGGCAGTCATGTGTGAAGATCAAGCAAAATACTGCAGTTGGATTTATCTTCAAAGAGAACTCATCATTATAGGTGTTAGTTTCAACATAGACCATTACAAGAAATTGTGCTAGTTAGATGACTTTGTGTCAAGCAGGTTCAGTTATATTTGGTTATGTGATGACATATATATCATTGTAGTTCTTGATGCTTGATTTATGTAAATTCGTTGCAGGGTTTGGTCAGATTGTAACTTTTATTACAGACCTCTAATTTTATTTTTCCATTGCAGAGGGTTGCAAATGGTTCCCCATCAACTCTCTAATGGAGTTTTTTGGGTTGCTCTCAGCCAGTGTCTTTGATCATGGATGGTGGGTGTTAGAGTTGGGGATGGAGGTACCCTACGCTGTGATAACCATTGGTAGGAAAACATTATGTAGGCACGGTTCGTCAATCATACACTACAGCAGGTTTCCAGAGCAGGCACCACTACAGTAATGTATTCAAAATACATACTGCAGTTCATGTTTTTATATAGTCGTCATTTTAACTGTGTACTTTGTTCATGCACCTTTGATTGAAATAGACCAATTACATACAAATATCCAGGTACATGTACATGCGTATGTGGGGGTATAGACGTAGGTGATCGGAGCTGGTGGGATAACAGTGTGGGAGTGTGGGTTTTTGGAAGATGTTGGGGACCTCAATTTAAAAAAACAAAAAACGGTTGAATTTATGATGACCAAAAGTGCACGAGCAAGGTCCACATGTTCAAAATGACATCTATGACAAAACGTTGAACTGTACATACAATACAACAGTAAAAGTTGATAGCTGCCAAGTTAGTGATTATTGCACTATTGCCCTCAGGTACCCAGTATTGTTGCTTCAAAAGTCAACATTGTGACTGTTTTGCAAATATTTAGGATGTCTGCATGCCAGAACATATGGCTTTTCTGTGTTATCAAGCTCCAACACTCAACCTGAAATCATCATGTTATAGACGGACATCCAGGGCTTCTTTTTCCCTCTTATTTGAAGAATTATTTGACGTAGATCGTGAACATCCTTAAGTATCTGCAATGCTTGGCTGCCAGATGTTTTGGGTGACAGTTCTCTCCACCCATAGCCAGAATTTTCAGTGGTAAACAATTGTGGTAATTGTCCACTAATACATCAAGAAAAGAACAAGTTGCAGACTCTTGCACTAATTCTTAAGGCTATGGTGTATACTTACATACATCAGGTGCAGGGCTTGCATTCCTGGTTTTAGTCCCCACTGTTCTTTTTGGGATTCCAGAACTGTGCAACATACAGTATATGCAAAATACAAAGTCATGCGTATAAGATTTCTACACTGGCCATGGGAAAGGGTTGTGATAGTTAATCGTGTCTCTTGAATGTTTAAAAATACTGCAAACAATAATAATGTCCTTTGATCTGCAGGAACAGAAAAGTGAATACTCCAAAATACAGCAATGGCCTTTGCTCTCTGCAAATCAAGTATAGTTTCATTGTTGTGCCTATCATAAACAAATGCTAAAGGCCACAGGTTCAAATTAACCTATAGCATGCCAGTTTGAAGACTATATCACAAAACATACCGGTACTGGTTGGAGTCCATGTCCTTCATCAGCACAAAGTACAATTCTTCCTCACATAATAGGTAATTCAATAGGTAATAGAACACCACCGACTGCAGGAACAAAAACCTAAATACTCTAAAAGACAGCAATGGCCTTTGCTCTCTGCAAATCAAGTATAGCATTCACTGATACAAAAAGTCAGTTTGTGTCTATTGTAAACAAATGCTGAAGCCCACAGGGTTTATTTACCCTAATCATGCTAGTTAGAAGACTATATTACAAAACATACAGGTACTGGTTGGAAACTTTGTCCTTCATCAGACACGAAGTACAATGCTTCCTCATGTAATAGGCAATATCTACTGACTCCACTTGCCTTGTCTATTAAGGGCAATCATAAGTTATTTCGAGGATGGGGAACGGAGAAGGCTGAACCCACATGTAGCTTGGTACCTCAAGCATCAATCAACATTCAGAAAATATTAAACACTCTTGAAAAATCCCTGATCTCCTCCATCCAAGTTAAAATAAGAACAACACAGACAGATGCATACAACAGATCAGTAGCTGCATACAAATTACACAGATTCACAAGCACAGGTACAGGGATCAATCTATTTTAAACATCACAGAGAAGACGCATATACTGGAACATACAATATGTGTTTTAATTTCTGTATGCGTTTAGAAGCCCTGAGAAAGATCCATGTCCACATCATTGATGAAGGACACAGATTGGGAACTAGAGAATGTATCTGGTCATATCCTCTTTTCAAGGTAATAAGCCTTTTATCCTGAAATGAGTTTGTGGTACATTTGCTGCATGGTTTTGGCATAATTGTGGAATCACAAACCAAACATACTGCAAACGCCTGGATGCAAGGCTAATTGCCTTGAAAAAAAGAGGGATGGTCATATCCAATGCAGCAATCAAACATCCATCAACTAATATAATCATGAATACAAAGATGCCATCATTTTTGGGAACATACACGGCTTTAATGAAAGTTGAAGTGGCATTGCAAAACCTATTATTAAATCTACCACCATGGTTCAAATCAGATCTATAAGAGAAATGAAGTCATAACAAGTAAAACAGTTTGAGCACAGGGTCTGAATAGAAAGAAAACGTTTTAGAAATTCCCAAAAGACAACACACATCTTGCGTTTATATATCAATACTGGAGATTAGGAATATTGTTCTGAGTATACCAAGAGAAACCAATTGGATAATACAGTAACACTTTGTTTATGTTTAGAGGCCCAACGGAAGCATGTGCAGTTGATTAATATGTTCCACTCCGGTGTGATGGTGTGAAACATGTGTTGGCCTGAATGATATGTCAATATCTTAGGGCACAGTTAGGCTTATCTGTGTGACATTACTTGAGTTTTACAAGAAAATAATACAACGTTGATTTTGGTTACAACAAAAGAATTTTTTAAAATAACAAAAAATACAAGTTTGCAATATCATTTCAAAACTGTATGCAGAACAAATACGCAATATACTCCCATGGTAGAGCATATATGTGTGGGGATCTATTTTTAAAAAAAGCTGGTACTTTTAGTATTATTTCAGAGTTTGTTCTTTAGAATAATGTTTTTTCTATGTGCATACTGACATCACTCAAAATAAGGTTGAACGTGGAAGCCTGGATTAGGTCTTGTGCCTTACGATGTCGTGGTCATAAAGCTGCCACTCACCCACATTTATTGCAATGATTTACAAGACAAACAAAACACTAGTTGCATTGCAGACCTCTGTGGTGCTGTCAGTATCGCCTGACACAGCATGTGTGGAGTAAATTTTCCAGATACCTGTGTGCCACGGCTTTGTGAATGTGTCCCGGCACACAGACACATGTAGGGTCATGTGACATACTTGACAGAGTTTAATGTCTTGGAGGCAGTAGACAGCTTTTAAGCAGCCCAGATTCACAGCTTGCTGCTTCTCAGCTGCAATACTTGCAGCAAGTTGACATTACAGTTGCTTTTGGTATGTGACTACATGTAATCTACTTTCCCGCTTTTCAACTGTTTGATTGTCTGAACTGCTTTCTTCTTGGATCCTGCTTTGGTACGTGATACTGTGCCCCGTGGTCTTCTGGTTTTTAACCTTTTGTTTTTGTTCTACTGGTTTGGCTCAGGATCTTGATTTGACACGTGACTCTGCACTCCCGGCTCTTCAGTTTTTGTAACTTTTGCTGCTGTTCTCCTGGAATCGATATGGATTGTTCTTTTGCTCTATTTTTGGACTGCATGGATTCTGGACTTTGAGCTTTCTTTTTTGTCTATTGGATTGTTGTTGGATTCCCCAGAGGTATTGGAACGGTATCAAATTGTCCCCCAATTGGCCAAACCACCGGAGAAGCCGACCCTAAGGGATACTACCCGCTTCAATTTCTTCAAAGTGACCATACTTGAAGTTGAAAAAATGATGCTGTCACTGAAACCCTCTAATTGTCAGGGAGACCTGTGCCCAGCACAGCTCATTAAAGATGCCGCCCGTGACCTTTCCCCCTTCATTATGAGGTTAATCAATGCCTCCTTTGCTACTGGTTCCATCCCCACCAATCTAAAACAATCCTGGGTACTACCTCTTCTAAAAAAAAACTCACTCGACCCAGCCATCCCTACAAAGTATAGACCCATAACGACTGTACCATTCCTTCTAAAAATTCTGGACAAGGTCGCTTATGTACAAATACAGAAGCACTTGGATGATCATCACCTACTAGGAGCTAGACAATCAGGCTTCCGTCCTCAACATGGGACCGAGACGGCTCTCATTGACCTTAAAACACAGATTGATATGCTCAGAGATAATGGTCAAGCCGCCTTACTCCTCCTCGACCTCTCTGCAGCATTCGACCTGGTCGACCACTCTGTTCTATGTACTCACCTACATACATCAGCTTGCTTCTCTGCCAAGGCCATTACAGGGATCAGATCATTCCTCAACGGCAGAACTATGAGAGTCTTTTCGCCTACAGATGCAGCGAACCCCATACCTATCACCTGTGGCATACCACAGGGATCCTGTGTCTCCCCCACACTGTACAATATATTTACCAAGCCCCTTTTCGACAATCTGGACCATCTTGGTATCACCTACACTAACTATGCAGATGATACCCAGATCCTCCTTCCGCTTTCTGGATATTATGGAAAGGATTTGGCCTTGGTGAATAGAGTGTACATCATCATCCAGGCATGGATGGCCACACATGGACTATGCCTGAATGATGATAAAACTGAACTCATCACCTTGGGCACTACTGCCAGCCTAAAGAAACTAAGCCCTGCCTACTCATCTTTCATGATCGATGGCAACAATATCAGGGTGGGTCACGAAGTCAAAACATTGGGATTCTATCTGACTCCAACATCTCCTTCACTAGACAGTTGAACTCTCTAGCCTCTTCCACGGCTTACACGTGCAAATTGATTCGCGCAGCCAAACCCTTTCTATCTGACACTAGTTGCTTGACCCTCGCCAGAGCCCTTATACTGTCCCGTCTGGACTACTGCAACACCCTATATCTTGGATCCTACAAAGCCACCACTAGCAAACTACAAACTCTCCAAATTAACTCTCTTAGAGCAGCACTGGGCATCTCCAGAAGAGATCATATCTCAGCATACAGCCAACAGAACAACTGGCTCCCTATTAAAGACAAAATCTTCCTAAAAACTGCATCACTCACCCACAAGTCCCTTAATAACGCTGCTCCTTTTTACCTGATCGACACATTTCATAGACAGACCTCCCTGAGACCCACAAGAACAGCATATAGAGACTGCCTTTCCGCCCCCAACTACAAACGCTCCACTATAGGGGGCAACAGCTTCCCAGTAAAAGCAGCTGAACTGTGGAACTCCCTTCCACCAACTCTCAGAAAGGGCTTACCCTACCAAAACTTCCGATCTAAGATTATTTCATGGTTGCAAACGAAAGTTCTCTAACATACTGAGTCCCTAAACTCTGCATACTCTCGCCTTCTGCTCATACTGTATTTACCTGCGCTAATCTGTATATTTGTATATTATCCTGCTTTTATTACTTTGATCCTGTGTATGTATATATCGTTATTGCTGTGACTAAGCTTTGCAAATACATGTAACGGCTGCGCCCTGTTATCTCAGGGTATTCTGGCGCATTACACATAAATAAACAAAACAAACAAACAAACAAATCCTTTGGGATTCTTCTTCTTTGCTGATTTGTTGGGAAGTTTCTGTGTTTCTAGCTTTTCACTAAATCAGGTAGGCTATGTCCTAAGTTGAGCTGGGATATGTAGTGTCTATTCGTTCATATCTTGTTTTCACATCTGTTTCTTTCTTTTCAGCCTCCTTGAGAGCATGGAGGCTTTCTGACCTTCCATGCTAGCTACCCTCTGAGAGGTATTCCATATCTCTCTGTGAATATCGGTAGTGCAGATGCTGTCTTACCTTCTTGGGTCGCAACTGGTCTACTCATTCCATGAAGGGTAAGTCTTGACAGACTGAGAAGCATTTATTGACCCTTTGAGCACAGGAGTGATATGGAGCCATCTGGGGATCCAGTGATGGCACTGATCCAGGAAATTGCTCAGTTGCATGCAGATATGATAGCTCTTAATCCTCATATAGATACTGTAAAAAGTGCTCAGCAACCTCAACCCATTGATGAGGACTTCAGCGGGGCTGGCACAGTGAATCCTCCTGGGGCTCAGGGATCCAGGGCCCCACCCCTGTTTTTGTTTCTATGCCATTCTCTATGGCCCCTCCTGAAAAGTTTTTAGGAGAGACTTTGAAATACCACACATTTATCAATCAGTGCAAACTGCACTTCTTATACAGACCGACTGCTTTCAACAATGAGTCATTTATGCTTTCGCACGTGGGTGATTTAGGTGCTACTTTGGCTAATCCGTTATTAGGAGCTAATAGCCCTGTCTTGTACGATTTTGACACTTTGTTGGTGGAGATTAACAGGGTGTTTGATACTCACTTTAAGGCCCTGGCACGCAATAGAGAATTACTTGAACTTAATCATGGAAAGATCGGTGTCTTGGAATATATGGCATGCTTTCACCAACTGGTAGCAAGAACCGCATGGCTCAAAAACAAAAAGGCTGCTGTTTTTTACCAGGGTCTCAGTGATAGCCTCAAAGATGCACTTTTAGTAATCCCAGCTATACCATCATTTTATCCAGAACTGGTGGATTTGGTGCTTTAGCTAGATGCTAGAAGAGTGGAAAGACGGAGTGAAACACACTAACACACAGCACCGCCACTAGTAATCCAAGGGCCTCTTGGTGCAGCTCTCCTGATGGCATTAGGGAACCCATGCAAAGGGGGGTTCTGTGGTCCTCTGATTCAGGCAGAATGCGAACGAAAGAGGGCCACTGATGCATGTTTGTACTGTGGGAAGAACAAAGCACACAAGTGAATAGGTTCAAGGACACTATTGCTCATACACGCAAAATCCCACAATTTTTTGTGTAAACTCTGCCATTTCTTCAATGAGACAATACTCATAGAGGTTATATCGTAGAGAAAAAAATCTCTCAGACACAATTATTTTATATATTGGAACTGTGTGAGTGGTATACATAAAAGCACAATTCTAGGGAGAAAACAGACATCAAAATGGTTTCTTGGACCACAACAGAACAAACAAGAATATGTTTTCAACACACTGTAGCAAGGCGTTTTTTCAGGCAAAAATAAAGACAGTGTGTGTATAACAAACCCAATCTGTGTGGGGGTTTGTCAAAAATGCACAATTCAATGGTGTGAAGTTACAAAACAAGATTCTTAAAACAACATAAAACATTTGCAAGGACACAAAAGAGAAATTTGCATGTGTGGACAGCAATATATGTGCTGTAGTTTCAGGGAAATAGTGCGTCTACACCAGGTGTTTCGACCATTTGGAGTTGAGCTAGATGAGCCTCATCATACATATGGCCATCATCAGGACGGGTTCTGTGTGAAATGACGTCTGTGCTATGGGGTAAATTCACAGGCACTGTAGAAGAGATCTGCTAGCCGCGTTGGCTGGTCTCTAGGTAATCCTCTCACCGGCAAAATCCAGGTAAGAAGGTCAAGAAGTGCTCTCTCAAAAAACAACAATCCGCCATTGGGTGCACAGAGGGATTTGCAGGGATTTGCAGCTCCCAATGCACTCTTCCTGGATAACAGGCTGCGAACAGGGTTTTATTCCATGATGACATCACAACCAAAAGTTACGATCCTGGACTTTGAATGAAATGCGATTGGGTGAATGGTATGGGCAGACATACACATATCGGATAGGACCAACCACAAGAGGCCAGCGTGGGCTTTCTATTCCTGGGAAAATTACCAGCATATAAGAACAATGATGGATGGAGAGAATGGCCTGAGGGTACCACCTGTTTCCAACTCATTTTACCACTTCTCTGACTTCTCTGGCCCTGAGCAAGGACATTCCAGCCTCCAACTTCCAAATACAAGGGAAGATGACTGCAATATTTGGTGGATTGGAAAGGCCATGGTCCTGAGGAAAGATTGCGGGAACCAGCTGACTACGTTCATGCATCCTGTTTGACAGCTCATTTTCACCTCTTGTATATGACCCACCCATGGGTTTTGAGGAAGGGCTATGTCAGGATTGCTAATGGATCCTGGTGCTTTCCCTGGAATCCCGTAGAGACACAGAGAGTATGGGGACTGCATTCCCCAGATTCCTGTGCACCACAGCTTTGTGTCTATGTCCCAGCATGCAGCCACACGTAGGATCACGTGGAATATTTGGCTTGGTACATTGTGTCAGAGGCAGTCGACAGCTGATAAGCAGTCCAGATTCACACAGCTGTGCTTCTCACCTGTATTACTTGCAGTAAGTGGCCATAACCCTTTCTTTTGGTAGATGAGTAAATGTATACTACTTTCCTGCTATTCGACTCCCTGATTGTGTGAACTGCTTTCTCCCTTGATCCTGGTTTCATATGTAAAACTGTGTTCCCTGTTCTTCTGGTTTTCAACCTTATATGCTCGCTGTACTGTTTTGCCTCTGGCTCCTAATTTGATACATGACTCTGTGCTCCCAGCTCTTCTGTTTTTGTGACTTTTGCTTTTGTTCTCCTGGATTTGATCTGGATTGTGTTTTTTTTCTATTTTTGGACCGCATGGTTTCCGGACTTTGTGTTTTCTTTTTTCTCTCTTGGATTGTTGTTGGATTGGCCTGAGGTATTGAAACTGTAGCAAACCCTTGGGATTCTTCTTCTTTACTGATTAGTGGTAAGTTCCTTTGTTCCAAGTACTTGCCAAAACAAACAGGCTGCATCCTATGGTGGGCTGCGGTATCTAGTGTGTATTATTTCACATCCTGTTTTCACATCTACTAACCCCGTGTTTTTCTACGTTTCAAAGGAGTGTGGGAACCCCTCTACTGAGAACGAACATGGGTAAACTACTGTGTTCTATGCAATGTATTTCAATCAGCAGGGTATACAACCACATTTTATCTCACTGCACCCTTCACAGAGGAGAAATATCCATTTGCATATCAGTTTTGTCCCACCCACAAGGGCAGTCCAGCACCAAAATGCTGGGCAAATCTCTCTGAACAAGAGTACCTTCAGCACCCCCAGACATGTGTTTCGGCCTACTCGGGCTCCATCAGTGAGGTGAAGCTGAGCCTCTCTAAGACACAGTGAGCAAGGGGACCATGTCTGGATTTCCATGGGTTACATCGGGTGACACCGCATGTTTTACTAAGTTACAAAGGAGTGTCAGAGCCCCTCTACTGAGAACGAACATGGGTCAAATACCCTGTTCTATGGAATTTCTTCCACTCAGAAGGTTCTACAACAATTTAGCTCACTGCACCCTTCACAGAGGAGAAATATCCATTTGCATATCAGTCGTTGCCCCACCCACAATGGCAGTCTGGCACCGAAATGCTAGGCAAATCTCCTCTGAACAAGAGTACCATCAGCAACGCCAGACACATGTGTCGGCCTAGTCAGGTCTCATCGGTGAGGTGAAGTTGAGCCTCTCTAAGACACAGTGAGCAAGGGGTCCACATCTGGATTAACCTGGTTTACTTAGGGTGAAACCCCAAGTTTTCCAAAGTTTCAAAGTTGTTTGGGAGCAACTCTACTGAGAATGACCATGGGTCAAATACGCTATTCATTGGAAATTCTTCCACTCAGGAAGGCCTACAACCACGTTTTAGCTCACTGCACTCTTCAGAGAGACGAAATATTAATATTTCAATATCAGTCATCTCCCCACCCACAAGGGCACTCCAGAACCGAAATGCTAGGGAAATCTCTTCTGAGCAAGAGTACCATCAACAATCCCAGACAAGTGTTTCAGCCTAGTTGGGCTTCATGAGTGAGGTGAAGTTGAGCCTCTCTAAGACACAGTGAGCAATGGATCCAAGTCTGGATTTTCTTGGTTTACTTAGGGTGAAATCCCAAGTTTTACAACGATACAAAGGAGGGTGGGAGCCCCTCTACTGAGATGGAACATGGGTCAAGTACCCTGCTCTACGGAATTTCTTCCACTCATGAGGGTCTACTACCAGGTTTAGGTCACTGCACCATTCACAACAGTGGAATATCCATTTTCATATCAGTCTTTATCCCACCCACAAGCGAAATCCAGCACTGAAATGAAAGCCAAATCTTCTCTGAACAAGAGTAGCATCAGCATACCAAGACACCTGTTTTGGCCTAGAGACATCATCAATGAGGTGCAGCTGAGAGTCTCTAAGTCACAATGAGCAAGAGGTCCACGCATGCATTACCCTGGGTTAATTAGGGTGAAACTGAAGGTTTTACAAAGTTAAAACAGTGGGTGGGAGCCCCTCTACTGAGAATGAACATGGGTCAAATACCCTGTTATATGGAATCTTTTCCACTCAGGAGGGTCTACTACCACGTTTTAGCTAACAGCACCCTTCAAAGAGCAAAAATATCCATTTGCATTTCAGTCTTTGTCCCACCCATAAGGGCATTACAGCACCGAAATGTTAGCCAAATCTCCTCTGAACAAGAGTAGCATCAGCAATCCCAGACACCTTTTTTCTTCCTAGTCAGGCATCATCAGTGAGGTGCAGCTGAGCGTCTTTAAGACACAATGAGAAAGGGGCCCATGTCTTGTTTCCCTTGGTTACTTAGGGTGACACTCCAAGTTTTTCAAAGTAGTGTGGTAGGCCCTCTACTGAGAATGAAAATGGGTCAAATACCTTGTTATATGGAATCATTTCCAACCAGCAGGGTCAACAACCACTTACTACCTCACTACACCCGTCACAGAGGAGAAATATTAATTTGCAATCAGTCTCCATCCCACCCACAAGGGCAGTCCGGCACCGAAATGCTAGGCAAATCTCCTCTGAAGAAGAGTACCTTCAGCAACTCCAGACACATTTTTCGGCCTGTTTGGGCTCCATCAGTGAGGTGAAGCTTAGCCTCTCTAAAACACAATGAGAAAGGGGCCCATGTCTGGATTTCCCTCGGTTACTTAGGGTGACGCCCCAGGTTTTTCAAAGTAGTGTGGGAACCCCTCTACCGAGAACAAACATGGGTAAAATACCCTGTTCTATGGAATTTCTTCAACTCAGGAGGCTCAACAACCACCTATTAGTTCACTGCTCCCTTTACAGAGGAGAAATATCCATTTGCAAATCAGTCTTCATCACACGCACAAGGGCATTCCAGCAACGAAATGCTTGGCAAATCTCCTTTGATAAAGAGTACCATCAGCAACCCCAGACAAGTGTTTCAGCCTAGTCGGGCCTCATCAGTGAGGTGAAGCCAAGCCTCTCTAAGACACAGTGAGCAAGGGGTCCATGTCTGGATTATACTGGGTTACTTGGGGTGAAACCAAAGGTTTTACAAAGTTACAAAGGAGTGTGGGAGGCCCTCTACTGAGAATGAACATGGATCAAATACTCTGTTCTATGGCTTTTTTTTCCACTCAGGAGGGTCAACAACCACCTATTAGCTCACTGCACCCTTCACAGAGGAGAAATATTTATTTGCAAATCAGTCTTCGTCCCACCCACTAGAGCAGTCCAGCACCGAAATGCTTGGCAAATCTCCTCTGAACACGAGTACCTTCAGCAATTCCAGACACGTGTTTCGGCCTAGTCGGGCTCCATCAGTGAGGTGAAGCTGAGCCTCTCTAATATGCAGTGAGCAAGGGGTCCTTGACTGGATTACACTGGGTTACTTAAGGTGAAACCATAAGTTTTACAAAGTTACAAAGGAGAGTCAGAGCCCCTCTACTGAGAATGAACATGGGTCAAATACCATGCTCTATTGAATTTCTTCCACTCAGGAAGGTCTACAACCACGTTTTAGCTCAATGAACCCTTCAGTGAGGAGAAATATTAATATTTGGATATCAGTCTTCGTCCCACCCACAATGGCAGTCCAGCACCGAAATGCTAGGCAAATCTCGTCTGATCAAGAGTAACATCAGCATCCCCAGACACAGGATTTAGCCTAGTCGGGCCTCATCAGTTGAACCTCTCTGAGACACAGTGAGCAAGGGGTCCACGTCTGGATTAACCTGGTTTACTTAGGGTGAACCCCTAAGCTTTAACAAGTTACAAAGGAGTGTGGGAGCCCCTCTTCTGAGAACGAACATGGGTCAAGTAACCTTTTCTATGGAATTTCTTCCACTCAGAGGGTCTACTACCACATTTTATCTCACTGCACCCTTTACAGGGGAGAAATATCCATTTGCATTTCAGTCTTTGTCCCACCCACAAAGGCAGTCCAGCACCAAAAATGCTAGCCAAATCTCTTCTGAACAAGAGTAGCATCAGCATCCCCAGACACCTGTTTCAGCCTACTCAGGCATCATCAGTGTGGTGCGGCTGAGCGTCTCAAAGTCACAATGAGCAAGAGGTCCACATATGGATTACCCTGGGTTACTTAGGGTGTAATCAAAAGTTTTACAAAGTTACAAAGGAGTGTTAGAGTCCCTCTACTGAGAACGAACATGGGTCAAGTACCCTGTTCTATGGAAGTTCTTCCACTCAGGAGGGTCTACAACCACATTATAGCTCACTGCACCATTCACAGAGGAGAAATATTTAATTTGTAAATCAATCTTCGTCCCACCCACAAGGGCAGTCCAGCACCGAAATGCTGGGCAAATCTTGCCTGAACAAGTGTACCATCAGCAAACCCAGACAGGTGATTCAGCCTAGTCGTGACTCATCAGTGAGGTGAAGCTGAGCCTCTTTAAGACACAGTGAGCAAGGGGTCCATGTCTGGATTTCCCTGGGTTACTGATGGTGACACCCCACGTTTTCAGAGTAATGTGGGAACCCCTGTACTGAGAACGAAAATGGGTCAAATACACTGTTCTATGGAATTTCTTCCACTCAGGAGGGTCTACAACCACGTTTTAGCTCACTCCACCGTTCAGAGAAGTGAAATATACGTTTTTGCATATCAGTCTTCGTCTCACCCACAAGGGCAGTCAAACACCAAAATGCTAGGCATATGTCCTCTGAACAAGAGTACCATCAGCAACCCCAGACAAGTGTTTGAGCCCAGTCGGACCTCATCAGTGAGGTGAAGCTGAGCTTCTCTAAGACACAATGAGCAAGGGGTCCGTGTCAGGATTACCCTGGGGCATCTACGGTAAAACCACATGTTTTAAAAAGTTACAAAGGAGTTCTGGAGCCCCTAGACTGATCACGAACATGGGTCAAATACCCTGTTCTATGGATTTTCTTCCACTCAGTGTGGTCTAAAACCACATTTTAGCTTGCTGCAACCTTCACTGAAGAGAAATATAAATTTTTATATCAGTCTTCGTCCCACCCGCAAGGGTAGTCCAGCACTGAAATGCTAGGCAAATATCCTCTGAAAAACTGTACCATCAGCATCCCAGACATGATAAAGATAAGATAAAGTCAAGATAGGACTAAGGGATTTCGGTACAAGCGATTAAAGTTCACTTATTTATGGGCTTAGTTGCCTTTGTTGGATTTACTACATGGGGGAACCTCTCGTAAAGCCAACCAATGCTTGAACAAACATAAGAGCAATATTTGTACAAGGAACACAAAGTCACCAGTGGCTAGACATTTCATTTTATTGAGACACACTATTACACAACTGAGATTCATTGTACTCGAGATAGTCCATAGATCACCAAGAGGTGGTGACATAGACAGGAAGTTGAACCAAAGGGAGCTTTACTGGATTGAGAAATTGGACAGTCTGACTCCAAACGGAATGAATGAGGACTTTCACCTGTTACCGTTCTTGTGATTACTATCGTCTGTATATCATGTAATGTTGTCTACTACAATAGACTGGAATTCTTGCATGTGTGTTAGGGTAAATCATGGACTGTGAGCATGGTTAGTTCTGATATTTGTTCAACTGGAGAGGGTTTTTCCTCGCTATATATATCAAATTGGTACCTTATCTGCATACCCACAGATAAAAGCATGCAGAGTACAGTAACGATCAGCAGTGTTGTAGAATTGGTTTAGAGTATAGCTAAGTGTCATGATGTAACTTGGTGGGATACCTTCCCCTCTCCTGACCAGTCCATACACAGAACCTCTTTTCTCAAAGAGCTAGGCATTAGCGTTCATTTAAAAACAAAAAAAAAATAACATTTATAAAGTGCACAAACAGCCTGAGGGCATCGAGGCGCTGTCAAAAGAAGACCACTTAGTTACATGGAGCCTACTTAAAGTGTTACATGTGAAAAACATTACAGACAGTTAGGTATTGACATAGGGGGCTTTACATGGCATAATGTAGGTTAGCTAAGCACCTGGGTAGATCAGGCTAATAGCAGTGTTTTGATGGCTTTGCAGAAGACCAGGTGGGAAGTGTCAGTCCTAAATTGGGGTGGATGGGAGTTCCATTGCATGGCAGCAATGAAAGGGAATCTGGAGCCATCCGCTCTGGCTTGTTTGATTTTGGGCACTGTGAGTAGATTTTCATATGGCGTTCAGGTTGATCTAGACTCTAGAGGAAGGTGATATGTTTATTATATGTGTTAGGTATTGAGGGGCTGTGTGGGTGATGCATTTATGGGTTATGGCCATTGTTTTGAAGAGGACACGCATCATAATATCCAGTTGGTCTGAGCCTTTTTAATATTCATTTTATATTATTTTCATTCATCTCCTCTTTATTGTCCACCATTCTTTTTTGCATCGTTTTCATTAAATTCAATTTAATACAGTTTATAATTCTGATTCTGTCATCCGCTCCAGGCTACTGCATATGTTCAGTTGGCTCTTCCGGAGAGCAACATCGTTACTTTTAAATAGTCTGTATTGGGCGAGGTTGCTATCTTTAGCAGCATTACGAGTCATTAAGCAATGAACTTTTTTATAATCACACGCGGATGAGAGTTTCCACATTCTGGATTACAGAATTCTCGGAGGGTACTTTGTTTACATTTGACGTCATCAAGAAGTGCTTAGGCCCAGATGACACAATATAAATAGCATCCATCTTGCGTTTCCCTGCGTGGCGTCTCGACTACGTCAATCTATTGTGGTCTGGCTTCTATATTGGTATGTAGCAGGTAACCATCCATAATGATTTTTTTTTTGACAGCTCAGGTATAGAGGACATTTAAGAGGTGAGATTGTTATCCTCACTTTTTGATCTTTGGGTCTTCATTTTTACAGGGCCATGCCGCGATTTAGATGTAGAGACAGGATGCTGGTTCCTTTCCTAACCAATCTAGGATCTAGAGCATTTTGTAGTGTGTGTATTATTTGGGATACCTTCCTGCACACCTGAAACCAGTAATGTATGATTTTGACACCCGTTTTTCAAGAACATCTTGGCACCAGTGATAGTGTCACTGTTGAATTTACACGATAAGGGCAGTTTTCTAACATAGTCTCCTTATTTTATTTGCTGACAGGGTACCAGTTCCTCCACTAGGGATTTGTCTCAGAACCTCAGGGTCAACTTTAACTCCACACTTTCCTTCTCTGCCCACATCTCTAATGTCTCTAAAAAGTCAAACTTCCTACTGCACCTCCTCACAGGTACTCTGGCTTTCCTCTGCTTCCCGCAAAAGCTGTGTCCAAAGCCCTGGTTCTCTCTAGGTTGGACTATTGTAACAGCCTCTTTCTAAATCTACCTGCCTCTACTCTCTGCCCTTTGTAACTAATCCAGAACAGGACTGCAAGACTTGTCCTTGGCCTCACGCCCTGGGATCGTAGCTCTCCAGCCCTGAAATCTCTCAATTGGCTCCCAGTGGATGCAAGGATTAAATTCAAAACCCTTTGCATTGTCCTCAAGGCTTTCTGGGGCCTGGGTCCAAAATACCTTCAGCTATACCTCAGCAAATACCACCCCTTTCGAGATCTTCGCTCCTCTACCTTTAAATCCCTCAGGGTCAGTCATTTTCAAAGAAACAAGCTGGGCGATAGATCTCTGTCTTCGGCTGAGGCCTCTCTCTGGAACAGCCTCCCTGCCACTCTGAAACTTGAGGAGAATCGTCTCCAGTTCCATAAGCACCTCAAGACCATCCTCTTTGCTTCTGCCTTTGCCCCTTCTCTCCCCTGATGGTCTGTTCTCTCTCAGCACCATGCACCTGGCCTACCCTCTGTCTTCCGGGCCCAGGTACCTGCTCACCCTGCCACCCACCCGCACTGACTCTGGGCCACCCCTTGCTCTGGTGTCTGTATCTGTACCCATACAGTTCCCCCCTTTTCTTCCTGCACTTACCAGACATAACTTGTCTGCTGCGTTAAACCCGGCACGTGCCACTTGCTGGCTGCACTACCACTGTTTATTGCTTTTATTATTTATTTAGTCATCACTTATCTTTTATTAAAATGCTCCGCATTTTTCACTTCTCCCCCCTTCCATGAACTTTTCTCATTTCCCTCTCCCATGCACTTGTGTGTTCTCAATGTCACTGGGCCTAGTAAGATTGTTGTTTTTGTTCTCCCTTATACCCCTCCCTTGCCTTGTCACACTCTGAAACACTTGTGTATGAGCATGATACAAATAAAATATCAATATCAATATGAGTGGTTTCTAGCTGAATCTTTTTCTTTTTGAGCATGGAGCAACAACACAAGACCCTCACCAGTTGAATGAGCACTTATCTAATCATGACAGATGTTTAACATTAGAATGATTACATATTCATAAATATACTGTAGAATTGTGACTTCTCAAGACAGTGCCAAATGAAAATTAGCACAATAGCTTAATTAGTTAACATAGTTTCATTTTTATTTTTGTTTTATGATGCCCTACGCTGACATGTGTTTCGACTGATTCCAGCCTTTTTCAAAACCGGGCATAATCAAGACTTTGCAGTATCATGTATCATGGGTTTGATCCCTCATTTCCTTGCTTCTGATGCCTTCTCTCAAGAGTGCCGGCTCTTACTTACATAGAGAACGCATCAGAAGCAAGGAAATGAGGGATCAAACCCATGATATATGATACTGCACAGTCTTGATTATGCCCGGTTTTGAAAAAGGCTGCAATCAGCCGAAGCATGTGTCAGTGTAAGGCATCATAAAACAAAAATAAAAATGAAACTATGTTAACTAATTAAGCTATTGTGCTAATTTTCATTTGGCGCAGTCTTGAGAAGTCACAATTCTACAGTATCCACTAGCGGTTTCTGGCTATATCCACTTTTCTAACAAGATGCGACAAACCATCAACATACAATTACAAGATAGTTTTTAACAAACAACAGCCAACTCATTGAAAAAGTCTTATAGAGGAGTCACCGTTCGACCAGCTTTTCTTAAAGCCAGCTCGTTGTTCCTTTATATTCATCAATATATTCAGTATAGACTGTATTACTGAAATCAAATATGACTACATGCGTTTAGAGGGAAGATCCTGTCAAAAAAGGAAGAACATTTAAGGACCAAATGAAGAGTGATTGCTCCTGAGGAAGTGAGGAGGGGGGGGGATCCACGAAATGCGTAGAGCTAACTAAAATCAGATTTCATTTATTTTTCTGAAATGTATATACTATTATATGTTTGGATCATGTATTGTGCAACAAAGAAAGAAAATATACAAATCTCTTTATGTTGAAACAGAGTGGAAGTGTTTATTTATATTTAAATCTGACTTAAATTGTGGTGATAAGATTAAGATTCCTTTTTTCAGGTGGTCTTGTATTCAAGGTTTTTCACCGATTGTTGAAAAATGGACTGGTACCCAGTTTTAAACAGTGTGCGGGAGGCACGGGTGTCCCACAGACTGCAGGCATTTTGCATTTGTTCTTGTTGTATTCAACCCAATGAAAGAGTTGCAATTCTCTCTCTCACCCTCTATAGACATTAATGGACGATTCGTGGAAATGTGCGCAGGAATCCTGCAGGGGCCGTGTACCAACAAGGACACTGCGCAAGCCTGCATGCAGATTAAAAAATGCGTGCCCCGCGTATTCATGGAATCTTCTGCGCAAAGTAACCGTATACTCAAGACGTGCCGGGAACGCCCCCATGCAAAGCAAAACCAGCCAGGACAGATACCTTTGCATGCTCCCCTGGTTTCAAATACATGCACCCTTGAAACAGTGCATGGGGTCCCCCCAAGCAGGCCTTCATCTCGGGGACCCTGCGCAGGGTCCCCCCTAACAGTATCCGGCACCCCGACAACATGCGTATGAAAAATCGTAACTCGGTTGAAATCTCAATAAATGTGCATGTGAACCCCTGTAAACCGTTCCTGCACCCCTCCAGATTGCGTATGTGCACCCCTAAATTGGAACTGTACCACAGTTGCGTACATGCCCCCTGAAATCCGACATGCAAACCCACCTCTGCACTGTGATTCCTATGCACAAGTGTACTTACTCCTGCCTTCGGGTGACGGATAGTATGAAGGACTTGCGTGGCCATTTCCCAGCCAAGAGGTTAAACGATTGAATCCATTAATACATCTTGTGCCACGCAATTGTGGCCGTGTGAGGGACTGCCTGCAGGATGTCCCCGGAATGCCAACTTTTTTAGTAAGTTCTTCCCCATTTTTTTGTGTTCCGGCCCCTTCCTACCCCTCTTCACAAGTCACGCCTATGCTCTGCATGGAGTTTGGTGCAAGGCCATCGACGACTCGTAGAGATGTGCCCAGGCCTGCGTGAAGTCCATGCAAGTCCAGGAAAAGTACCACACAAGCAAGTACCATATTTTCCACGCAAATAATTCCATGGATCGGGCCCTAATTTTTGTCAAATCCATTGAATCCAGGTGTGCTCCTCACCATTTTGGTCTTTTGCAGTGCTCTCGCATAAACAACAGGATTAACACAATCAGCAAAATTGGAAAATGCACTCAGACACGGACCAGCAAAACCAGATCAGCACAATCCAAGTTTATAAAGCAAATATGGCATTGGTTGAAGGTTACCCGTTTTAGAATTCACAGTGTTTGATTTTGCCACGCAGGATATATGCAGAGAAAGCAGATTCATCTTTCTTCACGCACAGAAGAGGTGTAGCAATGGGATGCCTGTTTTATCATCAGACTGACCTGAAACCTTCTATTATAAACATTTATTTAGCAAATACTGGCCAGTCACTGGGCGTGATTTACAAAAGTGGTTTACAATGGCACAATCCCACTGAAAAATGCTTTGTAAATTATGCCTGCTTCATTCCAGAGAGTGGCACGTGAATTGGGAATTCTGTTACTGATTATTTAAATGAAGAAGGGTGCATATTTGAAATAGAAGTTCAAGCAGGGCAGATGTAAGTGGAATGTACATGAGAGGGTAATTTGGGATCTAACCCGAATACATTTGGACAGTACTGGCATACTATGGCAGACAAACGCCATGGCTTTACCTTACATATGAAGACTGGACTTGGCATTTGAAACTGCTCGACTATATTTTGGGAGACACTGGGTCTGTGAGACTGGGACTGGAGATTACAGAGATAACTATACGCTTAGCAACACTGATACCTGAGCAATTTTCTATGGTTTGGTCAGGAAAGACATGATAAACAGATAGCACCTGACATGTCACGAGAAAGTCCTAGCAAATATATGGCGGTTGGCTAGAATAGCTTTACTTTTTTTTTGTAATTTATGTTCGAAACATTTTAGTGTTTTGAGACATTATATTGGGAGTGATGTCACCAGCGTCAAATAGCATGTGATATGCATTCCTGTGGCATCCTCATGGTCAAATGATCGTGTGATGTTTTTTTTTCCTATGGTGTTTGATCCCACTAAAGCGATCCCTGGTACTTCGATGAATTGACTCACTATCTGAGGCTGATTTACAGAAGCGTTTTACAATGGTGCAACAGCAATGTTAAACGCAAGGACGTCATTTCACCAAAATGCCAGGGGTAGCAGAAGTGCCATCACACGACCTTTGACCCCTGGTGACATCACAGGAAGTGATGTCATTTGATCCCACCCCGAAGTGATATCGCGGGATGCGATGGAACGCGACCTTTCACCCGTTGACAAAACAGGAAGTGCTATCGCATAGCATTGTACACTACAAAAAATATGGTTACGATATCACTATAATGCGATGCACACTTCATACAAGAATGGATCGCCATATGTATCGTTAAGATCAGTGTGTATAGGCCCATATTACCAAATTACTGTGAATGCAAGCACCATGACCAAATGATAATGATGTGTTGTTATATAGCACTTACGCTTAAGCGCGTTATATAGAAAAAATATACACACAATATCATCCAACCTCTGTTGGTACTCATGTATCGACCTCAGAAGGATGAAAGGCTGAGTTGAGGCGTTTAAGTACAGACTAAATCAGTGACTCGCCCCTGAAGTGTGCCTGAAATAAACCTTTAATGAGTCTATCAATTATTGTATAGAATTCCAGAAAGACACATTATTTGGTATTCCTAATCTTTCTTATTTAGGGTCAGTGCTGAAAGTGTTAGACTTGTGTCACTCCTTTTTTTCTTTTTTTAAGGGGCTTAAACAAGAAAGTCAGCCACTCCAAAACTAAAGAGCCACATGGTGCTGGCCACAGCCCATGAGCTAGCATTACAAAAAATAAAAAAATAAAGTTAAAAAAAAAATCTTTTTTTTTCTAGAGGTCGCAGGGGTGACCAAAGAGGTCACAAGGGAGACCTCAAAGGTCGCAGTTGCGACTTCTGGCGAGCCCTAAATGACATCCCTGGTTAAACGTGTTGTAAATGAGGTCCTTTGTCTATTACCTTGCATCTCAAGAATGTCTTTGAGTTTCTGGAATTTCAGGGAGATTCGAGGGTCATTTTGGGCCATCCAGTCATCTAAAATGTCTTCTCACAATAGGTTAATTGATTGATTGATTGATTGTTTATTTATATAGCGCCTATACACAATGTGTTTCAAAGCGCTTGCAAGGCAGGGTGTGATCTTATTCGCAAGTTCCAGTTAGTCTAAACATGTGTAGCATGGCGTACAACTGTGACACTTGTAAGTCAGTATCACTATACCAAAATATTAGCGAACTGCAATGTAACACAACCATCGTAATTGTTAACATTCACAGTGATGTATTAAATACAGCCCTGAACTTTATCCGGCTTTAACCCTTGTTTGTTGACAGCCAAAGTATCTGAATTTGTCCTCATTTGTGAAGCTAATTACAACTACTTTCTAGCAGGAGGTACATGTGTACAGTGTTGCTTCCTGGGCTCCTACACAACTGCTTTGCTGTTTCATAATTGCACTGAACATATTGTCATCCTGAAAGATATTACCCGCAGAAAATGAATGAATTGGACATCGTCTTGAAGTGCAGCCAACACTGCCCTTGATGGACCTGACTTTGGGCGGAAGTATGATTCATGCGCTACTCAGCGACAGTTGTTTCACTGTGTGGCACAAAAGGAACGTTTCGTTTTATTTCCAGAGACGGACACAGAGGTTAGAAGGGCTTGGCAAGAAAGAGGCGATTTATGATTCCTTTAAGCACAGAAATATTGAGCCGCGTTAAAAACGTACCACTTGCGTATAAAACGTGTGCCTCGTGCATCTATATTATTTTTCACAATGGGCAAAAATAAATGAGAATATCTCTCTTCAGAAAAAAAGTAAAGCAATCATTTCGAAATGACCACGTTTTTACGGAAGCATTTCTACCCCTTATGTAGATCGTATATTTCGTTCTAAATGTATGAAGTGACTTACCAGTAATGGCGTTCATACCCTTAATAAAAAACACTTTGGGAGTTAATCAAACCATTACTGCTTAAAGAATTGTCCATGAGGTAGTTACAGAATGACATTTATAACGGTTTGAAGATTGATAATAAAGTTTCGGTGGCCAAAAGTTCTTTCATGGCGTATTTGACCTTTTACTGGGGGCGAACACACTGGCCATCTCTTTGATACATGTAGGATTGGTTCTCTGCTAATCGTCACTTTCTGGGTGCATTGCTGACCTACGCACTTTTTACAGACTGTAACCTCTAAACCTTTTGGGAAATAATTGATCATTTTCGTCACAGACCTCCTCCCGTGTCCATGTTCATCCCAGACGTGGTGAAATATTTACTTTAGAATTATTACAGAAGCGTCTTTCGACTGTGAGAAAGAAGCATTTGAATGTATTTTGTAGTCAACGGTTGATCAAGCAGTTTCGATGGTCGTCGGTACTGTTTTCGCAGAATCAAATCAAACAACACGGCTTATTTGTTTCTGAATACACATCGTTTTAGAGCCCGCTAACCACAGTACTCACGCTGCTCATCCATATAGACAGAGTATGTTTAGAGAAAATGGGATGCGGTTATTTTAATCTTCGGGCGAGACCTTTCTGTCATTTCTTCAATAAATGCACGCCATTCATTCGGAAGATATTCTCCAATGATAACAGCATAGTTTTCAGTGATAAGTTGCAAACGTGTTAGCAGTGGCGTTGGAACGATTTTTAGAGTGTGGGTGGTGGCTATTGCCTGTTGGCACATACACAAACCCAGTGTTAGTGAATGAGCGAGTGTAGAACATCAACACACTCACTCCAAGAGTGAGCGAGTATAACTTACAACCTTTAGGAAAAATAGAGTGCAATGGTGCAATCTAAAATACTGTTCTTAAAAATATGGATAGAATGTTATACGAAAGGCTTATTTGAATTTTTTTAAAAACAAGGACTTCACCGAAATAATCTCTTGGTGCTGATACATTCGAAGAAACTACACTCATTGACAATTCCAACAGCGTTGACTTTTACGTAGGCACTTGATAGGTCTTTACCAGCCACTACCGTAATGGTACTAACTGTCCATTAATAGTAGCAGTTGCAAAATAATACGAGCAACTGGTTTAATAATAGCAGTGCATGCCAAATGTCTTTCTAGCATCTACACAAAATCAAAACACTGAAGTATACAAATATTGTTTACACATCAAGTGGCTGAAGGAACACTTGGTTAAGAACTTATTATTACACCAAAATCCATGTTTATATGCTCTTCTGTTAGTTGTGTGCTGGACTTAACATGAAAATGGCGTCACTTCTGCCAAGCTAACACACCAACCTAGCTTCTACCACACTGCTTGACTCCATCTTCCACGTAGTTGAATCCTTCCAGCACATCACGCTACCCTATGTCACTACAATTGCATCAACTAAACACTGTCCCTATAATGCTACCCTATCTATGACCTCTGAAAGTACAACATTAATACATGTGTTGTTCTTTCCTGTGTTGCTATATGTGCGTATCTAATATGTGTCAAAACTAACTAAAACAACATATGCGCTGTCCGGCATTTAAACTTCACTCTGCTCCACCGATATTGTATTCTAATAGGTTTTCCTCGTCCTGAAACTTTTTGCCTGACTGGGACGCTGTACATGCATCCCAAAAACCTCACACATGACATCAATGTTGACATCACTTATAAGATCATCAAAACATCACTGAATGTACTGTAACATTGTAACAAAGTATGAAATGATATTTTTTTTTATTATTATTGATTTCTACTCAGTTTAGCCTGAGTTTTATCAAGGTTTCAATCCGCTTTTACAAAACTTTTCTTATCACTTCAAATCCAGACCACTGTCGAATCTCTCTGGCTTATCATAAAAAGGTGCCGAGGATTGCCCCTTCATCCTGCTCACTTTGATGGCTCACAGTTTGTTTGGGCCGTACTTGGCATTTGTGGCTGGTTTATCTGTTGGAATGCCAGTTCTATTAGTTTAACCATCGCCACGTCCATCTAGTCATTTTGCCAGAGATCAATCTGTTCCACAGGTCGTCTGGTTGTATCATCCATGGATTTGTTATCAGCGGTAGGAGGTATGTGCTTCTGTTTTGTTTAGTTTGCGGACAGTCCATCACCAGATGTCTCAGGGTTTCTACCACTGGTTCCTTTTTACATAGGCGACATCTCTGGTCGCTCGCAGATCCTCAAATAGATGTAATCTCTCGAGTTAGCAGTAGGTTTAATCTAGCTTTCATGAACAGATTTCTCAATCTTTTGTCTGGGAATTTCGCACAGTAGTTTTGCGGTTTTTTCAGCTTATTGAAAGTTGGCGGCAGATGCGTTAGAAGTTTATTCCCCACCGCTTTCTCAATTGTCAGGATCCAATCCAAATCCTCCATTTTTCCTTTGATGCGATCAGGATTTTCCTTTAGCTCTTTTTCTGTGCAGGCTATTTGAGATAGGTCATCTTTTCTGGTTTTTACCAATTTTTTTAGGGCTTCGCATTTTCCTATTTCAATTTCTTCCTTAATGTTGTTATACGTGCATAGTTTGTCAGCCATGATTATTTTCCTGTATAGTCTCATGGCACTTTGGTCGACCATAGACGCTAGTGACACTAAGCCCAGTTCTTGCCTGATGGCCGGCATGGAGGACGACTTTGGGAGGCCTAACACTGCTTTCCAAACGTGTCCCTCCAATTTGTTCCAGAGCGGACGTGTGATGTATAGAGAAGCTTCCATTATAATATTGTATAGTATAGACTCATTCCATTGCTCAATTCACCAGGCCAATATCCACATTCAAGTCCATTTTAACATCATTCAAAACCTAATGCAAAGTCTCAAAACAGAAAACTGAAATGGTTTTTGTGATATAGGTAATGCGAACTGAATTATACACGCTTCTGCTTCCTTTCAGATTTCTACAGGTAGTGTGTGTCCAAATAAGACATCAATAGATTTTCATTCCATAATTCTTTCGTTCTCATCACAGAATTAAATGTAATGCTTTTTACAAAAACAGACATCAAACAAACACATGAAATTATTTTCCGTTGTATATCTAACATAACCATGTATCCGTCATGATATGAGTCTACTCTCTAGAGACATTTTAAAACCATCATAAAGTAATCTAATACACACACTTAATCATTTATGTGTATTCAAATTCTGCCTCATATTGACAGTACATTCTTTACATTGGAAGTAATGCCAAAGCATATGATTGCCTGTACTGCCAGTGATTTTCTGGGTAGCTTTTAATTGTAGGTGGTCATTGAACAAAAAAACATGTTTTCCTCTAAATAGTATGTCATAACCAGTCTTCTGAAACTCTTGCATGCTCAAATGAAAAAAAGCTGTCATTAGATCAGACATTCTAACTTCATCCATAATTAAACCTTTCAGGAGCACTGATCTGAATTCTTGGGCTACCTCTGCTTAGTTTCCCAAATTCCAACTTGTTATCATGCTCAACTGGTAGCATCAACAAGCGATGCAGATTAACACCTCCTATGGTAAATGTTGCCAAACCCTTGGGAACATTTGCAAGGCAATTGACAGTTCATCCAGTTTCTTGCTGAGAAAGTGTGTCCTTGTTCCATTGTGTCCAGTAGCATGCAGTAAGAAAAGCAATATAAGCAATATTGCACACGCGAGCATTGACTATTTCCATGTTTTACACTGTGAATGAATCGATCTTTAACGTCCTCACATATTTCTTTTTACTCTGTAATCAAATTTCACACCACTGTATCTAGCTCAACATCAAGATCCTATGCTTCCTCCATGGCAAGCATCCGTTTATAATAGAAGATTAGCAATAGTTTATTGACTACTTTCTAGAGACACATGGCCCCCTTCAAGATTATACTTTGCTATTTCTGCTTCCACTGGTTCTTCTAGCCAAATATCCTCTTCTAACATCTCTAAAAACTGATCAACATAGAGTAAACAATGTTTAATTTGATTTCCTCAAAAATTATTTCAAAAGAACAACTGAAAAAGGCAAACGTTATTTTTTTTTTCTTCAGTTTAGCTAGATAATTCCATGTGATTGATGAGATATGGCTAGCTATGTCTCAGCAGTCAACCAGGACAAGAATTGAATATAAAGTGTCCAGAATTCACACCACCTTCCACACTGAGGTATGTATACTGCTCTGCTACTTCATACAAGCACATGTTCTCCAAGTTAATAGATCTCTTTGGGCAATATGTATTCATACAGTAGGTTTTGTGGATGGGTGTACTGTCAGACACCCACTGTGCTAATACATTAACAACAGTAATAGACCCTTACCCTTTAAAATGGGATTGCACTATTGTAAAACACTTTTGTAAATTAAACACTTTAGCACCTGTTTCCTACTAATGGTGGACCAAGGCTGAGCCAAATAATGTTGCAGCTTCAGTGATACAGAGACCAGCAAGTGAGTTGATCTGAAGCTTTGTACATACCATACTCTCTGTGGGAGAGTATTATGATGCCAAAGCTGAGACGTTTATGACTCAGACTTTTGTCTGCTGAAAAATCAGTCCAACACTCATTTTCATTGCTCTTTTCTGCATTGGTCAAGTCATTCATAACATAACAAGCAACCACTGTTTTATTATCAGATACACACTGGACATCAGTACTTGCATTTCAAAACTGACCAGTCAAGGGATTACAGTCCTTTATGAACTGAGACTGTTCATCCCTTTTGATGTTGTGAGGATTATCTCCAGATGGCTCTTGAGGTCTAGGACCCTCCTTAATCCCATTTGGATTGTCACTGTGATGAGGGAGCTTCCTCCTGATGCACTCTTGTTCCTTACACCTTTGAGTATCACTATTGTGACAAGGGAGATCACTGACAATATTCTCTTGACTCTTGGTTCATTGTATACATTTACTGTGATGAAGGAGATTCCTCTTGAGGATTTCTTGACTTTAATTCTATGAATATCACTACTGTGGTGATGAGGGAGATTATTCCCAAGACTTTCTTGACTCTTGGTTCTCTGGGTATCACTACTGTGATGAGGGAGATTACAACCGAGGCTATCTTGACTCTTGGTTCTCTGGCTATCACTTCTGTGATGAAGGTGATTACTCAAGAGGCTTTCTTGACTTTTTGGTTTCTGAGTATAACTATTGTGATAACGGAGATTACTCCTAAGGCTTTCTTGACTCTTGGTTCTCTGGGTATAATTACTGTGATGAGTGAGACTACTCCTGAGGCTTTCTTGACTCTTGATTCTCTTGGTATCACTACTGTGAAGGGGCAAATTACTCCTGAGACTTTCTTGACTGTTAATTCTGTGACTATCACTACTGTGGCGAGGGAGCCCACTCCTGAGACTTTCTTGACTCTTGTTTTTCAGGTTATCACTACTGTGACAAAGGACACTACTCACAAGACTTTCTTGAATCTTGATTATTTGTGTATCACTACTGTGACAAGGTATATTACTCCCAATGCAGCTTACACTCTCTGTGTTCTCTGGACCCCACCCGGGTATCCTCCAGTTACCATTACCCTGTTTGTGTTGGCAACGCATGCATGGTTCTTCCCGAGGTTGTGGGTGCTTTGCCGTTCACTTGTTGCTTCTTTCTGGTTCACCTACATTGCTCAGCAAAGGCTTGGGGCTGGCGGTCTCAGAGGAATTATTGAACTAAGAGGTCACACCACCACCTCCACTGCCCCAAAATTGGAGTGAGTCTGTTTCCTGTCGGCTCACAGGAATCTGCCGCTGCGTCCACTCTCCCACGTCCTCTCCTCCAAGCAACAGCTTCTCTGCACAGCTGACAGTTTCCAGGGTTTTATCTTACCCGGCTTGGCTAGCTCCTTGCCATCTTCTTTCTCTCTCCTTCAGTCCATTCTCAGTTTTTATCTCTCCTAGATGTGCCCACCCCAGCGCAGTGTCATAGTATGTCAGTTGTTTCCATGATATACTCTTCATGCCTCCTTGTGGCCACCTCTTCCCAGTACTCCTAGAAAAATGTGGGTTATTTTTCTTGTTCTTCCTCATCTCAGTGGTGTCAAATCTCAAAGAAGGAAGGGAGGGAATGTTATATGAACACATAATGGCATTTTCAGTTGCACCCCTTGCAAACTTTATGGTTTTTACTATATGTGCAAGGGCAAGAGGGCTAGGGACATCCTTCACGTAACGGGAGTCTGTATCCCCATGAGTGGAGTCTCTACCTGTGCGGTCTCACTTTCAACCACCCCTAGGGGGACTATTGGGTAGCGGCCTCACCTGTCTAGCCTCACAGGGAAGTACTCCCCCCTGGATAGAAGTCACGAGCTCCTGTGAATCGTCACAAACAGAACTCCTTTGTTCTAAGCATGCTGGCCAGAATCTTGGTTAGCTTTGATTCTAAAACCTCAACCTTACATGTCACTTTATCTATCATTTTGCTAGCAATAACAATTTGGAAAAGTGTTCCTGTTCTGAGAGTGTGATCCATACTGAAAAGAAAATGGTTGAATATTCACACAGACAGTAAGCGCGAAATGTATTCTATGTATGTCTGGAAGCCGGGAACACATTTGTGTACAACCATATTTTGAAGAAGAAATGGCTACTTGACAGGCATTCAATTTTCCACACGTTTAATTAGGAAAAAAGTATTGGGGACCATTGCTGCACCTTTACCTTGTCTACTCTGATACAATTCAAGAATTTCCCGTAACTTCATGGGAATTTAACACATTAATGGTGTAACACTCCAACAAACTATTATATAAAGCAACTGTAATTTGCTAAAACTACCTGTCTCTTGTAATTTATTTAAAATGCACATTAAGACGAGAAAGCTAAATGTCACTGTGTAGTTTATTCACTTCTGCTAAATATTCCAACACTTTTTTAAACTTTCCAAACAACAATAAGCATTTGCCGGATTTGTTTAAATCTTTCGTAGCAACGCCATTATCCAAAACAATTCAAGAATCCTCAAATACATGTTTCACCCCAGACTCCGGATATTTTCCTTCAAATCAAGTGTTAAATACACCGGTTTTCTGTTCACACCTCTCAGTTGCACTTTTCCTGTTGACTTTGATGATCCAGTGTCCAGTCTAACAATCATCTGAAAAGGATCATTGTTTGCAAACCAACCACCTGAAATGTACAGAATGTGTGTCGCCAAGACACACATACATTGCACTTCATTATAAGCCAGCCATCTGGTATTAAAGTGCTGGTATTAACGTGTACTGGCTTTTTACCAGACTGGCCAACAACAGGTTTGCTAGGGGTGCACCTGAGTTACCTCTAGCAAAACACACTGTTATTATGGGTATCGGTAATACTGCCAAACCGAGTGCCAGAAAAGGTAATAATATTTGCCAGATTGATTGATAGGTAATTTATAATGCACCTATAAACAAGTGTTAAGGCGCAACCAGGCAGGGAGGGGGAAAATAGGGGAAAAGAAAACAAACAATCGTACTAGGCCTGGTATATTTTAGATCGTCAAGTGCACAGACAAGAAGTACAGGAGAGGGGAATGGGAGAAGTGCACCCAGTGGAACAGTGCCCTGTGTTAAGTTAAGGAAGGCAGGCCTCCAAGGGGAACATGCACATGAAGTGCAAGGAAGGCCAGGTGGCAGGACAGGAGGGCCTGAAAGCAAGTGCTAAGGACTGGGCCTGGGGCATGGAGGCAGGTGCCCTATATGACTCAGAGGAACACCAGGCTGTCAGTCAATGTAACCGCTGGAGGAAGGGAAGGATAACAGAGGGAAGGCAGAGAGAAAAGGAAGGTGGGGAAAGGTTAGCAGGGTAGAGGCAGAGAGAAGGAAAGGGAGAAAGGAAAGTCTTGAGGAGCTTCCAGAATTTAAGGAGGTCTGGCTCATGGTGGAGAGTGGCAGGGAGGCCATTCCAGTGGGAGGCACCTGCAGAGGAAACAGATCTACCACCCAGACTCTGCTTGATTGATTGATATTTTATTTCTATCGCGCTCGTACACAAGTGTTTCAGAGCGCAACAAGGCAAGGGAGGGGAACAGGGGAGAACAAAACAGCGATCTTACTAGGCCCAGTGACATTGAGAACGCGCAAGTGCATGGGAGAGGGGGAGGGGAAAAGTGCATGGAAGGAGGGAGAAATGGAAAGTGCAAATCAGAGGAGAAACAGATAAATAACATCAAATAAATAATAAAGGCAACAAACAGTGGTCTTGCAGCCAACAATTTGCAAGTGCTAGGTTTAAGGCAGCAGACAGGGTAGGTCTGATAAGTGCAGGAAGAAAAGGGGGGCTGTATGGGTACAGATACAGACCCCAGTGCAAGGGGTGGCCCGGAGGCAGTGCGGGAGGGTGGCAGGGTGAGCAGGTACCTGGGCCTGAAGGACAGAGGGTGGCCAGGTGCACAGTGGCAAGAGAGAAACAGATCAGCAGGGGAGAGGGGGAGCGAAGGCAGAAGAAAGGATGAAGGTCTTGAGGTGCTTCAGGAATCGGAGGCGGTTTGACTCAAGTTTTAGAGCGGCAGGGAGGCTGTTCCATAGGGAGGCCCCAGCTGAAGACAGAGATCTACCCCCAGCTCGTTTCTTTGAAAAACGACTGACCCTGAGGGAGTTGGAGGTAGAGGAGCAAAGAGCTTGAGAGGGTTTTTTTGCGGAGGGATAGCTGAAGGTATTTTGGACCCAGGACCCAGAAAGCCTTGTGGACAATGCAGAGGGTTTTGAATTTAATCCTTGCATCCACTGGGAGCCAGTGGAGAGATTTCAGAGCTGGAGAGATACGATCCCAGGGCTTGAGGCCAAGGATAAGCCAAGGATAAGTCTTGCAGTCCTGATCTGGATTAGCTGGAGAGGGCGGAGAGTAGAGGCAAGTAGATTTAGAAAGGCGCTGTTACAATAGTCCAAGCTAGTGAGAACCAGAGCTTGGAATACCATGAGCTTCTGGGGGAAGGAGAGGAAAGGCAGTGTACCTCTGAGGCGGTGCAGTCAGAAATTTGACTTTTTGGAGATATGGGCGGAGAAGGAAAGGGGGAGTCAAATATGACCCCAAGGTTCTTAGCCTCGCAGGTGGGGGTAGGAGGAGGGCCAAGGGAAGCCAGCCAGAGAGTGAGGGGAAAGGATGGTGAAGGTGTGCCAATGAGGAGGATCTTCGTCTTGCTGGCATTCAGACAAAGATTATTGGCGGAACACCAATCTTGAATGGAGAAGTGATTCACCCGTAGAGAATTGTTGGAGATAGATGAGCAGAGGGCTCTAGAAGCAAGGTACTTAGGCAGAGAGTGTTGAAGATAGTGTGGGCCCTGGCCCCAGAAGGCCTTGTGGACAATGCAGAGGGTCTTGAACTTGATCCGTGCAGCCACCAGGAGCCAGTGTGGGTTTTTCAGAGCCGGAGCGATGCGGCCCCTGGGCTTGAGATCAAGGATAAGTCTTGTGGTCCTGTTTTGAATAGGTTTCATAGAGTTGAGGGTAGAGTTAGGTAGACAGAGAAAGAGGCTTTTGCAATAGTCAAGCCTAGAGAGACCAGGGCTCTGGAGACAGTGAGCTTCTGGGGGAAGGTGAGAAAAGGTAGAATACCTCTGAGGAGGTGCTGTTGGACATGGGACTTTTTAGAGACGTCGAGATGTGTGGAGAGAAGGAGAGAGTGGAGTTGATGATGACCCCTAGGTTTTTTGCCTCACAAGATGCTGAGAGAGCAGAGCCAAGGGAGGCCAGCAAGAGTGAAAGGGAAAAAGCAGGAGCAGGGGTCCCGATGAGCAGGATCTCTGTCTTAGATGTGCACCATACCTGAATATCAGAAAGACAGTCAGGGATGAGCGAGGATGTGGCCAAGAGGCTGTAGCAAGAGAGTCACTGTTGTCCACCTGAGAGAGGTAGCGGGAGGGATGGGAGCAGGTAAACGTAAGGACAGGATATCCTGAGTTTGTGTGGTGAAATGAGAGGCCAGGACCAGGCAGAGGATAGGACCAGGACCAGATAGGACCTTCTTGCAGAAGAAGATACTGCAGTAGGATTGGCCAGCTCCTTGAAGCTCCTTACAGATTTTTGAAAGTTTGGCGGTGTTGTTGGTTGCTGTAGAGAAGCAGGCGTGAATGTAGACTCTTTTTTTAGAGTGGATAGAGAGTTTGTATTGCCTTTGAAGGAGGCAGCAGGCCAGTTTGTCAGAGGGTAAACCTGAAGCTCCCCACTTCCATTCAGCTGCTCTGCACTTGCATTTCAGGGCAGCCAGGTTGGAGTTGTACCAATAATTGCACTTTTTGGCAGCCTTCAGGCGGATCCTCATGACGGGGGCAAGGATGTCAACAGTGTTAGAGAGGGAAAGGTGAAAGTTTGGAAAGGGCTGGTTCAGGATGGAAGTCAGCCGCAGGAGTAGGTGGAGGAGAGTAGGTGGAGGCAACAGCTGACACTCACACTCTCTTCATGGGTCAGATGGCTGTGCAGGAGGGTAGCAGTGCTGGGTGGGACATTCTCAGGGGAACGGGAGGCTTCAAGTGAGGAGAGAGAAGAAAGTGATCAGTCCAGGAGAGAGCAGTAGTGAGAGGGTTAGAGAGAGGGATGTCAGAGGTGATGAGAGTATCAAAGGTGTGTCCGACAGAGTGAGTCGGACCAGAGGGTAGAATGGAAAGAGAGAAAGTCGCAAAGGTTGCGGAAAAGCCATGAGGAGTCGGGAGACTCCATGTGGATGTTGAGATCCCCACGGAGGAGAAGCTGGGATGTGGAGGAGAGGAGAGAAGAAGTGAGGTCAGCCCATTCAGAGAGGAAGAGGGTGTCTTGGCCAGGTGGCCTGCAGAAGATGACATGGGTCAGAGAGGATCCAGGAGAAACAGAGAGCCTGCAGACCAGGCGGCATTCAAAGGCAGAGTAAGCTTGAGTAGGAATGATGGAGACAGGAATCCATTCAGGAAAGATCAGGGCCACTTCTCCTATGGGCCTGTTGGGCCTGGGGTCGGAGAGAATTTTGTAGCGCTCAGGGAGAAGTGTGTCAAAACGTGTGACAGAGCTGCCATTAAACTAGGTCCCGATAAGAGCAAGACAATCTAGATCCGGCAGTTGAAGGAGGTGGCAGATGTCAGAGGAGTGTTTGACAGCAGAGCGACAGTTAGGAGTGACAGTGTGGAGCAGGTTGCCACTTTTGAAAGACTTCTGGGGAGGGACACAGGAGTCCCCACCAGAAGTGGCAGATGAGCCTGGGAAGTAAAGGGAGGAGGAGGAAGAGGAGTCAAGGAAGATGTGGATGACAGAGGAGCTAGAGAGGTGGCGGCCAGGGGAGGTGAGGTAGCCAGGAGAGAGGCATCAGTCAAGGTAGCCAGAGGGGCAGAGGACAAGGGAGGCAAGAGAGCCAGGAGAGCCAAGACTGGCAAGAGAGCCAGAGTAGCAGAGGGATGGGGTGGCAAGGGAGCCAAGGAGGTAGATGGCAAGGGAGCCAGAGTAGCAGAGTTACAGGGTGGCAAGGTAGCCAGAGTAGAGGGGGGGGAGTGGCAAAATAGCCAGACTAGTAGAAGGACAGGGTGGCAAAGGAGCCATGGAGGTGGGTGGCAAGAGAGCCAGAGTAGCAGAGGGAGGGGTTTGCAGGGAAGTCAGAGAGGATTATGGCAAGGGAGACAGGATGGTCAAAGAAGGTGGCTTAGGGACAAGCACAGAGTAGCCGGAGTGTCAGAAGGAAGGAAGTTGATGAGTTGAGGAAGGTGTCTATCTAAAAGGAAAAGTTTGGGCTGAGGCCCTTGTACCAGAATGGTACCATAGAGATTAATGATGACTCTGGAGGAATGGAAGGAGGCTAAGAGGACCTCTCAATGTGTGCCACCAATAATGGGTGAGGAAGAGTAAGGAGATAGCAGAGCAAATATATGAATGGTTGATAGGTCGGTTGAAAGAACAACAAAGAGTATGTCAGTGAGAGTCTCTCTGGCGGAAGCACTGATATAGGCATCAGCAATGGGAAAGCCTGGGTTGGAGACCATTGTGTCCTTCTTTAGCTTCTCCCTACAAGACTTAGAGGGTAATTCATAGAATTTCGCAGAAAAGTGTCGCAAGCGGCTGGCGCAGAGTGTCCGCGTGCGATTGTCTGCGCCAGGCACGTGCGCTAAAACCGATTTCCGCGCACAGCGTATTCATGGATTTTAGGCTCCCAAACCAGCCGTGGCGCAGAGAATCGCAGCGACCCTGCAGCAGCGCCAGTAACGCCCCCAAGAACGCCCTCGCGCAAGGAAAAGCCATCAAAATCGCTAAATCATCGCAAAGGGCTGTGCTAACCCTGGACCAGTTCACCGGGCTGGCAAACAGCAAAAGCCAAGCGGGGAACGTGTATTTCAGGGGTGCGCGGGAAGTTCCACACGCGATTGGCCCCGTGCAAGCAGGGTACGTGTATTTCAGGGGTGCGCGGGAAGTTCCACACGCGATTTCATCAGGGTACGTGTATTTCAGGGGTGCGCGGTAAGTTCCACACGCGATTGTCCCAGTGAGAGCAGGGTACGTGTATTCCATGGGTGTGCGGGAAGTTCCACACGCAAATTCAGCAGGGTACGTGTATTTCAGGGGTGCGTGGGAAGTTCCACACGCGAATGGGCCAGTGCGAGCAGGGTACGTGTACTCCATCGGTGCGCGGGAAGTTCCACACGCGATTCCATCAGGGTACGTGTATTTCAGGGGTGCGCGGGAAGTTCCACACGCGATTGTCCCAGTGCGAGCAGGGTACGTGTATTTCAGGGGTGCGCGGGAAGTTCCACACGCGATTGGCCCCGTGCAAGCAGGGTACGTGTATTTCAGGGGTGCGTGGGAAGTTCCACACGCGATTTCAGCAGGGTACGTGTATTCCAGGGGTGCGCGGGAAGTTCCACACGCGATTTCAGCAGGGTACGTGTATTCCAGGGGTGCGCAGGAAGTTCCACACGCGATTTCAGCAGGGTACGTGTATTTCAGGGGTGCGCGGGAAGTTCCACACGCGATTTCAGCAGGGTATGTGTATTTCAGGGGTTCTGGGGAGTACTACACGTGAATTGGCCGTGTGGGTCCTCCCAGGTGTACGCTCCACAACCGTCACGGCCCCTGCAGGCAGCCCACACCACGGGGGACTACCCTGCACCCCTGCTCATGTCCCGCAGGCAGCCCATCCACCATGGGCATGTCCCCCAGCCAACCCACATGTCACCTTGCACTACTGATCAACAATGCATGTCTCCCACCACCCCCACCCCCCAGCAGTGCAGGGGCACCCTCCACCAGGCCCCTACCCATGTCTCCCACATACCCCCACCCCCCAGCCACCATGGGCAGCCCCCACCAGGCCCCCACTCATGTCTCCCACCACCCCCACCCCCCAGCCACCATGGGCAGCCTCCACCAGGCCTCCACTCATGTCTCCCACCCCCCCCCCCACCCCCCAGCATCCAGGGGCAGACTCCACCAGGCCCCCACTCATGTCTCCCACCCACCCCCACCCCCCAGCCACCATGGGCACCCTCCACCAGGCCCCCACTCATGTCTCCGACCCCCCCACCCCCCAGCATCCAGGGGCAGCCTCCACCAGGCCCCCACTCATGTCTCCCAACCACCCCCACCCCCCAGCCACCATGTGCACCCTCCACCAGGTCCCCACTCATGTCTCCCACCACCCCCACCCCCCAGCAGTGCAGGGGTACCCTCCACCAGGCCCCCACTCATGTCTCCCACCCCCCCACCCCCCAGCAGTGCAGGGGCAGCACCACCAGGCCCCCACTCATGTCCCCCTGCACCCCCACCCCCCAGCATCCAGGGGCAGCCTCCACCAGGCCCCCACTCATGTATCCCACCCACCCCCACCCCCCAGCCACCATGGGCACCCTCCACTAGGCCTCCACTCATGTCTCCCACCCACCCCCACCCCCCAGCAGTGCAGGGGCACCCTCCACCAGGCCCCCACTCATGTCTCCCACCACCCCCACCCCCCAGCAGTGCAGGGGCAGCCTCCACCAGGCCCCCACTCATGTCTCCCACCCCCCCACCCCCCAGCAGTGCAGGGGCAGCACCACCAGGCCCCCACTCAAGTCCCCCTGCACCCCCACCCCCCAGCATCCAGGGGCAGCCTCCACCAGGCCCCCACTCATGTCTCCCACCACCCCACCCCCCAGCCATCATGGGCAGCCTCCACCAGGCCTCCACTCATGTCTCCCACCCCCCCACCCCCCAGCATCCAGGGGCAGCCTCCACCAGGCCCCCACTCATGTCTCCCACCACCCCCACCCCCCAGCCACCATGGACACCCTCCACCAGGCCGCCACTCATGTCTCCCACCCCCCACCACCCAGCATCCAGGGGCAGCCTCCAACAGGCCCCCACTCATGTCTACCACCCACCCCCACCCCCCAGCCACCATGGGCACCCTCCACCAGGCCCCCACTCATGTCTCCCACCACCCCCACCCCCCAGCAGTGCAGGGGCACCCTCCACCAGGCCCCCACTCATGTCTCCCCCCCACCACCCAGCAGTGCAGGGGCAGCACCACCAGGCCCCCACTCATGTCCCCCTGCACCCCCAACCCCCAGCATCCAGGGGCAGCCTCCACCAGGCCCCCACTCATGTCTCCCACCCACCCCCACCCCCAGCCACCATGGGCACCCTCCACCAGGCCTCCACTCATGTCTCCCACCCACCCCCACCCCCCAGCAGTGCAGGGGCACCCTCCATCAGGCCCCCACTCATGTCTCCCACCACCCCCACCCCCCAGCAGTGCAGGGGCACCCTCCACCAGGCCCCCACTCATGTCCCCTATCACCAACCCACCCAGCAGTGCAGGGGCACCCTCCACCAGGCCCCCACTCATGTCTCCCACCCACCCCCACCCCCCAGCCACCACGGGCAGCCCCCACCAGGCCTCCACTCATGTCTACCACCACCCCCACCCCCCAGCCACCATGGGCAGCCTCCACCAGGCCTCCACTCATGTCTCCCACCCACCCCCACCCCCCAGCCACCATGGGCAGCCCCCACCAGGCCCCCACTCATGTCTCCCACCCCCCCACCCCCCAGCATCCAGGGGCAGCCTCCACCAGGCCCCCACTCATGTCTCCCACCCACCCCCCAGCAGTGCAGGGGCAGCACCACCAGGCCCCCACTCATGTCCACCTGCACCCCCACCCCCCAGCCACCATGGGCACCCTCCACCAGGCCCCCACTCATGTCTCCCACCACCCCCACCCCCCAGCAGTGCAGGGGCACCCTCCACCAGGCCCCCACCCATGTCGCCCACCCACCCCCACCCCCCAGCCACCATGGGCACCCTCCACCAGGCCTCCACTCATGTCTCCCACCCACCCCCACCCCCCAGCCACCAGGGGCAGCCTCCACCAGGCCCCCACTCATGTCTCCCACCACCCCCACCTCCCAACAGTGCAGGGGCACCCTCCACCAGGCCCCCACTCATGTCTCCCACCACCCCTACCCCCCAGCAGTGCAGGGGCACCCTCCACCAGGCCCCCACTCATGTCTCCCACCACCCCCACCCCCCAGCAGTGCAGGGGCACCCTCCACCAGGCCCCCACTCATGTCTCCCACCACCCCCACCCCCCAGCAGTGCAGGGGCACCCTCCACCAGGCCCCCACTCATGTCTCCCACCACCCCCACCCCCCAGCCACCAGGGGCACCCTCCAACAGGCCCCCACTCATGTCTCCCACCACCCCCACCCCCCAGCCACCAGGGGCAGCCTCCACCAGGCCCCCACTCATGTCTCCCACCACCCTCACCCCCCATCAGTGCAGGGGCACCCTCCACCAGGCCCCCACTCATGTCTCCCACCACCCCCACCTCCCAGCCACCATGGGCAGCCTCCACCAGGTCCTCACAATCCCCAATCATGTGCGTCATGGTCAGCCTCCACAGCCAAAAAGCCAAACCAAGTAACCCATTCGCCCACATGGAAAAGGAAATTACATGTTACACCCCCAATGTTCATAAAGCTAATGAACCCATGTCCGTCACACACAATGGTTGCAATTGAATGGGAAAACACCCAACATGACATGCATGAAACCAATGAGATGATACCACACAGTGAAGTATGAAAACAAAATTGTATTTAAAAAAAAAGAATGCAAAAGAAATGAAACAAACTACAATGGAAATGAAAAAAAGATAAGCTGCATGTCCGTTTAAAAAAATAAAACCACCAAATCCTAATCCAAAAAAATGTTGTCCAAAGTCAAATGAAAAATAAAATCAATCCAATGAAGAACTATGTACAAAACATCCAAGGGTCCATGAGCCCAACTGAACAAAGGAAACCTACAAAAAACCCTAACTAAAATGCAACTATATACATAAAGTGGAGCAGTGTCCGTCAACTCCAAATCATAAGAACAAACAAAGGAAACCTAAAACTAAAGAACTATATACAAAGGCGGCGGGCAAGTGTTAGGCGGAAACCTGTGCAGTTCCCTCTGGGACCACTGCAAAAGATTTAGGACCACAGGTGTTGCGATGAACCCACTTGGTTGCAGTCTGTACCACACAGATTCAATTGGTAGCTGTGGCTGAGCAGTCATACTTCTCTCAAGAAAAGTTGGTCAGTATAGGGAGCATACAAGATAGGGTAATTCTTCGCAGCAAAACGAGTAAACACGCAACCAGGCTTTAGTATAAAGATAGTAAGTTATTTATTAATAACAGAACGTCTACGAAAAATACTAAAGTGAACCACGGCAAACAAATCAAAATACAATTACTCTGCAGAATGGAATAAAGCTCAACCCCCCGAAACACAATATCGACAACTCTAGGTTTTTACGGTACCACTTATTTGCAGACAGAGGTGTATACCCCAACCTAGATGACACTCAAATATTTTTGTGAGGAAGGGAGAGAAGAGAAAGGCAGGTAATGAAGTCAACACGGTTCGTACTGAAGCGGGTAAAATTGCAAGGCAAAGAAGCATTAATCACACTAGATCATACAGTTCGGCGGCCAGGCCCACTCGGTGAGAGTCAAGGCACGATGTCCTGGAAAGTCTCTATGGATGATGCACTCAAGTCTTGTTTAGCAAATTCGGTTAGCGACAGGTTGAACCAGTTCAGAACAAAGAGTGAATACAGCTTGGAGGCAACCCAACGGAACGGAGAGGAATCAGATACCTCACACGAACCGATCGAAAAAGGGAAGCCAGGCGGTTACGGTACCTTGTTGTGGAAGACAGCTCCGACGGGGGCAGTTGTTCCTGGTGGTGGATGCACGACGGGTCTTGGCCAAGAGAAGAGATGCTCTCGTCGTCGAAGAGAAGATGTCCGGTGCATCACCAGGGAAGAAACCAGCCGCGGAGTGCTTCGTCACAAGGCACCACCTTTCGATCACGGTGCAGGAGAAGTGGCTATCCGGTTGCCGGGTGCTCTGCACGGGCAATTCGACCACTGCGTCCTGGGCGACCAAAAAGCACAAAGAAGAAAAAGACTGGTTGTCCCCACCAGCCAGGGAAAGAGACTCTCCGGCCGGGAGATCTCTTCTGTCGTCGGGAGATTGTGAGACGATTCCGCAGGGCTTCACCGGAGGTGTTGTCGTGCAGGTCGACTCAGCGTTACCCTCGTCGGATTCTTAGGTCCAGTGGCGACTTCCTGAAGATCCAGTCCCAAAGCCCTGCTTTTATGCAGACGTCCCCCATTCATTCAGCCTAGCTTGTCAATCAACACATGCTAAGTGGTGAGCGGGAAGGCTCACCACCTGGGCCAATCATTACAGAGTGCGACCTGAGTTGGCAAGGCAACTCGGTCCAGGGTGTCTAAACCCCCTCCCACACCCCTGAGGTAACCCAGACAGAATGGCACCACTTTGGAGGGGCTCGGTCCAGAGGCCCGCGAAAAGTGGAACAAAGGGCTCAACCTTTGGTTTAGGAGTCACAGAGAAAAAACACAGACGCCATTTTACAACCCGAGTTCTGGCAGAAAATACCACTCGATAAACCTATTTAAGATAAGTAGATCGGTGGTACGTTGGAGATTAACGAAAAACAGTATTAATCTTCAACAATGGGACGGATCCCATAGGGTTATGCCCGGGGTCGAACATAACAAGTAGTTTCCACTGCCACCAGCCAAAACTCGCCGAGGAGGGACGGGACAGTGCCCCCTCGGGTAACAGATCCAGGAGTAATCGGATTACCCCTACTAGCACGTCCACAATAAGATGGTTGGTACTAGTTCTGTTAGCAAATTTAGGTCTAGTAAAGCCAATGGTGACTTTACATGCCCGGGGAGACGGTAGTCAGTCCCCGGGTATGGAGCCTATGGTGGGGGGACCAGCTAGGGTGCCCCCGTGTCACAACACGTAGGGTGCGGTGTGACACACATAGAAAAACTTATGAGACCCTATGGAGTAAAAGACCCCATAGCCCATCGAACACATTGTCAATTCAAAGGAATTCCACACATACATGTCCAAGAGTGAGAGGAAAAGGGTCACACTCTTGGCAGGATGGAAAAAACAAACTCCAGAAATCCAGCAAAGCTGCTGGGGGACTCACTAGGTTAGGAAATTCAGCCTAAACAGAGAATTCTCCCTAACAGCAAGTCCAGCGGCTCACTCCGTGGTGTTCCGGGCCAGGGCATCATCGAACTCCTGTTCGATGTCCCGGAGGCGATCCTGTTCCATGGCCCCGAGGGTCCGCAGGGACGACGCTGTGTCCTCCTCCAACCCCCTGCGGATTGCCTCGAGGCACTCGGTTCGCCTCAGGGCCCTCCGCATGGAGTTCTCCGCCCTGACCATTGTGAGCCGCGCCTCTTCCGCCCGCCGCCGCTCCACACCTATGGCGTGGCCCAACCGCTGCCACACGGAAGACACTCTCTGTCCTGGGTCCTCCTGCCCTCCGGCTGATGCCTGCCCCTCCGATGTCGAAGGCCCCGAGCCTTCATGGCTCCCACCATGTTGCTGCTGCTGCTCTGTCTCTGCCCGTGCACTGCCTCCTGCTGCCTGCACATCCTCCGCCGGCTGGGGTGCAGTTGTTGATGTGGCCACCCCTGCTGGACGTCCGACTCCCGACTGTGGCAGGGATGCCTCCTCCACCAGCCTGGCCGCACCGTCAGAGGCAGCTCCACAGGGCACCCAGGTGACTGATGGGTGGGAAGATGGCACAGAGGACGTCTGGCGCGTAGGGGGTCCAGTTGAGGAGGGGGTTGGAGCAAGCCCCATCAGACGGAGGAATCCGGCCTGGGTGACCTGTCCCAGCAGGCTGACGTGGTCAACGAGCCAATCGAGATGACGTGCAGTCTCTCCATGAAAAGACTGCAGGTCACCTCGCATGGCCCGTTGACGCAACGCCACACCAGCCAGGACAGGCTCAACCCGGACCTGGATAGCCACGTCCGCAGGCAGAGGAAGGCCAGTTGACGTCAGCTCATCCCCTGCCTGAAAACGGGTCTGGACGTAGGCATCCCTGCTGGTGCAAGATGATGCAGGGACAGGATCGGGGACAGGATTGCACACAGGCACCTCCGCGGCGGCCTGTGCTGCCTCCTGTCCCTGGTCCTGCACTGCACCACTAGCACCAGTGGGATCCCCACCTCCAGACCCCGTCTCTGGTGCTTGCACGGCCTCCTCCTCCACCAAACCCCCCACCAACCTGGATGACTCCGTGCCATCTTCCCCTGTTGGGCCCTGTGGGGTCCCAGCTGCCCCTTCTGCTGCCGAGGAGTCCAACTCCAACCTCCGCCTCTTGGACCTCCCCCCGGCAACTGCGGCCTGGGACGCGGCACCGGACTCCTCACTCCCCGACGAGATGACAACACGGGAGGGGAGCCGGGCCTTGCGTCTCCGGCTGGCGGTGGGATCCCCGCCGCTGTGCTCCACAGCACCTTCTCCGCCCTCTTCATCAGTTGACGCTGCAGACAGGGAGAAATAAAACACAGGCATCAGGGCACTGTACAATGGACACATACACACATGACAGTTGCACATGAGTGGCATTGGCAAACCTCAGACATGTCATCACAATCCCCAACACACATGTCATTACAACTCGCACACATGAGCCATACCACAGCCATATCGCAACTGCCACCACCATCCCTACACATACAACTGCATGAGCAGCCAAAGGGGAGCCAGACATCACATGCAACACAGGAAGTGCACCACACATGTACACACACCACCACACTTGCATGCATGTGTACACCTCTGCTAAGTGTCGCAGTGTTCAGACGGGCATCCATGTCACATCTGCCAATCAGGCTTCCACATACCGCTGTCACATGCATCCATGTTGCATCACTGTTGCACCCTTGTCAAATACACACACATGCACATGTACACAGTGCTCATACATGCAGCCGAAAACAACATACATGCGTGACATCACGGACATGTCTACTTACATACACATTCATCCAAACATGTGTGCACACACAACTGCATTTGGCATGCAAGCCTACACACACAAGCACCATCCATGTCTCACACATTACAGCCCTCGCATGTGTCAGCCCCACGACCCTGTACACCCCCACCCATACTCGACCCATACAAACAGATGTGCAACCTGCACACTACCGAATAATCACCACATGCACTGCTCACAATCAGGATGCATGTACACTCACCGCTCGAATCCAGACGGGTCTGCTTCTCTAGGACCTGGACGTGGAGCGCTGGGGATATACGTTCCAGGACCCTCATCTGTTCTTCCGACAAGTGGCCCCGGCGCCCCTTGGCATCCGCTGCCTTCAAGAGGCGCCGGGCCTTGTTCAGGGTCCTGGACCTGAAGTCCTCCCAGCGCTTCCTGACATGTTGTAAGTCCCGGACTGCCACCCCCTCCGCGTTGATGGCAGTCACGATGTCAGTCCAGATCCGAGTCCGTCCTTGCTTGTCGGCGCGGGAACTTCCAAAGAGGGCATCATACTGCCCCAGGACTTGCTCCACCAGGACACCAACTTCGGTGGCACTGAAGCTGGTGCCCCTCTGCCTCTCTGGCCGGGGGTTGTCAGTGGTCACAGATGGTGTTTGCCCCGACATGACAACCCCAGAGGCAGGAGTGGGTGGGCAACTGGGTCCTGGGGCTGGGCTGTGGAGCGATGGAATCCCAGTCGGGAGTCTTCAGTTCCAGCAGGGGTGGTCACAGCAACAGCACCCCTGGCTGATGTGCAGGCAGCAAATGGCAGTGCACGTGGGCAGCAGGCAGTCAGGCAGCAGCAGATGGCAGGTTGGAGCGTGCTCGGGGCTCTGGGGGGCAGTAGTTTGGCCTTCTGGGCAGGAGCATGGTCTTCCGTGTGCTTACGCGTGGCCAGCTTGATACGGAGTGATTTGGCACGTGAAAAACCTGCACGTCAGCGTGAAAATCGAGGAAAGGCCCTTAGCGCGTAAGCGCGTCAGCACGCATACGCGATTCTATTGGACCAAAGGCACTCAGCGCGTAAACGCATCGCCAGCGTATGCGCGTCTACGAAGTTACGTGCACGTTGAATTGGGCACACGTTTGAAAATGTTGCGTGTGAAAAAAATGAAAGACACGTCCGAGTGTCAAAGCGTGTAATTGGTGGGAATGGGCCTAGCGCATACACGCGCAGTGACAAAGCGTGTAATTGGTGGAAATGGCCCTACACGCAGAAGTGACAAAGCGTGTAATTGGTGGAAATGGCCCTACACACAGAAGTGACAAAGCGTGTAATTGGTGGAAATGGCCCTAGCGCGTACACGCCGCGTAAGTGACGCTGGATGTGTGGGCCTGTATAAAAGGTACGTGTAGAACACCATTTCCTTGTACGTGCTTTTCGTGAAGAGCGAGTGGGTGAATTCTGTACTTCTTGTCATTTCACACGCGATTTACTTCACGGCGTTTCAAGTTCGTATTCCCTGTTACCTCTGACAGCTTTTTCTCTTTTTTCTCTTTTACTTGTTTACCTGGGCCTGTTCCCTCAAACAGTGTTCCCTTCTACTGTTGTCCTGTCTCCTCAGACAGCGTACAAATCTTCTTTTGGCGGGGGTGTTGCCAACCAAACGCGCTCCTTTTTCACGCTCTTTTACCTGGCAGACGGTGAGTCACGCACGTATCTAACATCTGTGCTTGCCCCGTGTGTCGCCTACCCCTTCAGAGGTCATTCTAGGCTGCGTGTGACACGCATACATTCATTCTTGTGTTACTGGGTGCCACAGCGTAGTGCAGGTTTTTCTTTCTGCACACGTGGTCTAGGAGGGGTTGCGTGCACGTCATCTCCCTTTTTTGGGGCTCCTGTGCGTAGCGTGACCCGTCATCTTTCCCCAGGGGTTACATTCAGCCTTGCTAGAGCACTAGGGTACAATTACCATCTGGTACCCAACCCCTTTGACCCCCAATTGCCCAGGACAATAGTTTACAGCCACTCCCATACGCACATTAACATCAGTGCCATGGCTGGGAGGCGAGGATTCCGTAAGGGTGGCAAAGGTGGAAGAGCCACAAGTGGTGGCCGTGGTGGATCCGGAAGGGGACGTGGTTGTTACTTGCAGGGTGAGCCTGTCCCCCCATGTGTGGAGGACCAGTCAAGGGCACCCATAATCCCCCCCATCCCGTTGAGGCTGATGTGGCTGACACCATCCATGCTCAGCCCTTGTTGGACCAGCCCATTGTGGCACCAGACCTGGCTGACTCCATGGCTGACTTCCAGGTCAGCAGGCCTATGACACGTGCGCTGGTGCACGTTGATGTCATCAGGCCACGTGCATCTGGGGCAGCAAGGTCATCTGCTGCCCCAAGTAGGCAGGGCGGAGAGGCTGCAGGGGCAGCTGCGGCTCCATCCACCCCAGCTCTCACACACCCAGCCAGGACAGTGTCGGTCCTAGTCCATCCTGCTGACATTCCCCCTGACACCATTACACTTGAGCCAATGCCTGCACCAACTCCCATGCTGAGTGTGCAATCCCACACTCCTGATACAGAGTCCACCAGGGCTCCTGCCCCTAGTGTCCAGAGCGGCGCAGGACACTCAGGATCACCACCACCTTCCAAGCGGAAGAGGAAGAGTGCTCGTCCGGCACAGGCTGATGCCCCAGTCACGGCTACACAGTCCGGCCCGTCCAGGAAGCCCAGCTTCACGGATGACGAACTGAATGCACTTGTCGAGTATGTCCGCACATGATAACGAGATGGTCATTGTTGCAGGATCCAAGACCACACCTGCACAACGCCAGGCACACTGGCAGACCGTTGCGGACATCGTAACTGCCCTTGGAATCGTGAGGCGCACAGCCAATGATTGCTATAAGCGCTGGAATGACCTAAAGTGCAGGGCAAAGAGTAAGCTGGCCTCAAGTCATGCCGCAACTCTAGTGACTGGAGGTGGGTCTCCAGTAGTAGACATGGAACTCACTCCACATGAGTCAGTCGCTGGGACCTACGTCACGGAGGAACAGATCCAAGGCGTGGGAGATCTGCCTGATTACGAGGCATTGTCCAGTGAGTGCACATGCATGTGTGTGTCATCCATGTGTATGGTGTGTGTGTGAGGGCTTCTGTTTGTGTGCCAGGTGAGAGTGTGTGCGCCTGAGTCGTATGGGTCAGCCATGTGCTTCATGCAATACATCCTGCGCAGCTGCATTAGGCCATAGCAGTATCCCTTCTGCCAACAGTAGACATCTAGCCCAACTGCACGCCAGTTGCCCTTGAAGTGTCACCTTGCCACAACATTGTTGCTTATTTTTCACTGTTCATTCAGGCAGATTGTTTGCATTCCACCTCTTATACTAGGCATTTCGCAGTCCTCTAGTCACATGTCTGACATGGCTATGGTAAAGTGGAGTGACTTTGTTACCTGGATATCATTTGTTCACACATGTCCCTGTGCAATTGGACCATTTTGGACTGGCAGCTCCAGGTGAAAAATCTGACCTGTTTGAATTAGAAAAGCTATTACATGCGGGAACTGGACTGAATGAATAGGTGCTGCCCTCCTCTCCATCTTCACTCAATAGCAATGGTACATGCCATCTGTGTGATGGCATGTGTGTTTCACCTGGCAATCACAGGCCAATGTGTGATGCCACTGCCAGGCAGCATGCAGAAAATGTGTTCATCTTCCATCTTGGTGTCATCAGTGTGTGCCATTTGCCTGCCCTTCATATGCAGTGAGGGTGCATGCATGGGAGGGTTTTAGTCATGTGGGACATGTGTCAATCAAGTACTGGTTCTCTTGCTTCTCAGCCCTCATTGTGTGCCATGGTGCTAATGCCTGTTTCCATTTCTTTGTTTTTATGTCTTTGCAGGGGAAGACGCACCTGATACTGCCTGGGTTGTGGAGATGGTGCAGACCCAGGAGGGGTCCGAGGGCCGACCAACCACCAGTGAGGGACGTGGTGTGGTGGTGGGTGAGAACCCACAAGTGCTGCAGGTCGTGCTCTCAAGGGGTGTCTCTGTCTGCACCTCCCCCGAGCTGTACTCAGGTGTTGATTCGGATGATGAGACCTACGTGCCGTCGCAGGTGAGTGTTCCAGGGAGGGATTCTGTTCTGTCCCACCCACCTGCACCAGGGTCAGAACCCTCAATGGGGATGTCAGTGTTGGCAGCTACGCCTTTGGTGATTACGGATGCAGGGTCACACTCCACGACATCTGATCCTGTTCCTGGGCCAGCAGATCAGAGGGGGAATGCAGTCCTGCAGCCTCAGGCAGTGCCGGCACAGCAAGGCGCAGTTCGCCTTGCCCCAGACAGGTGTGGTGCCCGCCGACGTGGTGGCCGTACGCCACCTGGCAATACCGCATGGGAGCAATCCATTTACGGTATGGCAACCCAACAGGCAGCATCATCCGAGATGATGGCAGAGGCCATGGATAGGGTGGCCACTTCCATTGTCCCCCCTGAAAGGCTGATGGAGCGACTACAGCAAGCAACCGACTCCATCTGCCAGTCACACAGGGAGGACATGTTGGCGTCCAACAGGGACAGGCGGGCGGCACTGGCGACTCTGCAGGAGGCCATCTCCATAGAGTCCCAGGGCCACAGGGAAGCCCTGAGGCAGGAGCTCCTTCACCTCAGGACGACTCTTGTTGAGCTTGAGGCTTCAACACACCAACGGACAGAACAGCAGCTGGAGCGTCTCACCCGTACGCTCTCAGCTGAGATGCAGGCAACAAGGGCGGAGGTCCGGGCATCCCGTGAGTTGTTGCATGGGGACCTCCGCACACTCATCCTCCAGAACCAGACCTACCACACCCGCATGCTTGCAGCCATGGAGGAGCAGATTAGGGCCTTGCGTGGGCTGCCTCCCATAGTGCAACCACCTCTGGATGCAGCTGCACAGGGTGATAATAGCGACAGCAGTGATACTCCCACAATAGGGTAGCCGTGTGGGCCATGAGCCCATGGAGGTGTTTTTTTTTCCCAGGATCCACACAGGTGGGTTTTGGTGTGCACCCTGTCCTCGGACCTCCTGGGTGGCCTCCCAAACCCCCTAGGCCCATCAATGGCCATTTTTTATTTTTATTTTTATTTTTATTTTTATTTTTAAATTTATTTTTCCCAATTTTTTTGGGACAATTTGTTGCCTTCCGTGGTTCCTGTGGGCATACGCTGCATTGTGGCTGGGCACATGCAGGCTTGTCATGTATTTGGTTCAGATGCTTGGGTTTGAGTCACACACACCCCTCCTGCTTCCCGTTTCCATGGGCTTGCAAAGGGTGTGCCCAAGTGACATTGACGTACATGGTGACATTGGACTCCCACTACATGTGTGGGTAGTCTAGTCAATACTGTGTATACATTCCTAGTGCATATTGCTGTTTTGTTGTACACTGCATGTTGCATTGATGTGTAACTCATCATCTGTGTCTACCTCCCAATTTGCAGGTCCCTTCCTCATGTCTACACAAGGCCCTCTAGTTTGGAGATGGGGTCCATGTTGGCAGCAGTGCACCTACTACTCTACATGGCGCCAACACTGCACAGTTGGTAGTGGTGGGAGTGCAGGCATTTCCAGGTGGTGAGACTACTAATTTATTACATTTGTGATGTCATGTTAATGGTAGTACCTGCTCAAGTTTGTTGTTGGTCCTGCATTACTGTGAGCATTTCAAGTGTTGCAAGTTTAAATTAGGGACACTGTACATTGTGACACTAGTGTCATGTTGTGGGGATTACTTTGTTTACCTGCAAAGGGCATGACATGACACGGTGTGTCGTGTGGCGGTGCTGGGGATGGGTTGGCTGACATGGCACTGTCCTCTTGTTGCATTTTGCAAGTGGGTATTCATTTTAGCTGCTTGGATGTGTTTCTTCACAAAACTGCATTGGTGGTGTCTGTGTGGGTAGGGATGCACACATTGTAACACTTCCAGGTGAACAATCTCAGGCTGATATGGTTTTCACAGTTGATTCTCCAGACATTCAGGATCAGTGTCAGGTTGAGTCATCATTGATTGTCAGATGGAATGTGCTAGGGCAGTGTGCACTCCACAGGGGTGTGATTACTATGTGAAGTAATTAGCCACTAGCTGTGTACGGGCTGCCTCCCCCGTGCCCTTTCCCCTCCCATGCGCAGCGGCTGTGCATGTGGTTGGGGATGTGGGGCCACCACCATGTCCACGGCCAGGCCCCAGCGTGTTGCAACGTTGTGCAGGACACATGCTGCCACTATGATCCTGCACACTACTGGGGGAGCGTACAACAGCTGCCCGCCAAACGGTCAAGGGAGCGAAAGCGTGACTTTAGCACTCCAAATGTGCGCTCCACTATGCCCCGGGTTGTAATGTGGGCTGTGTTGTATCTTACCTGGGGTGGCGTGGTGGGGTTCCGAATTGGCGTCATCATGTGGGGGCTGAGAGGGTAGGCACTGTCCCCTGTGGAGGTGGTGATTGGTATCATTGGTGGGGTTGTGACCTTGCTCAGTATCTGACATGCATGCATGTGCAGTGGCATTCATACTCACCAAGCAGCCATGTATCGCCATGCCGCCCAGCTTCTAGGTCCCGGGTTAGGGTGGACATTCGGTAAATGAAGCTGTCGTGGGTGGACCCGGTATAGTTGGCATATACTGAGGTGATGATTCCCTTGGCATTACATACTACCTGCACGTTGATGGAATGCCAGTGCTTGAGGTTCCTATAGATGTGCTCTGATGCCCTGGGGGGACGAAGAGCCACATGGGTGCAGTCAATGGCACCTAGCACTTTGGGGAATCGTGCCACACCGTAAAAATCCAGGGCGGCAGCATGCCTTTCTGCAGGTGTTCTGGGCAGGTATATGTGCCTGCGGACTGATGGGCGTGCAGTGATGATGTTCAAGACCTGGTGTAGGCAGCGTGACTGGGTGGCCTGTGATACCCCTCCCACTATGGCACTTGTCCGCTGAAATGATCCAGTGGCTAAGAAGTGCAGTACATTGAGGACCTTCTCCAGGGGGCTGAGTGCTTGGGAGCACAGGGTGGGTGATGTGAGGTCATCCTCCCACTCACTCACCAGGTCCAGTATTATGTGTGGTGGAAAACTGTACCTCCCATACACCTGGTCATCAGGCATCCTGAAAAGGCTGGTTCTGGGTGTGAATATTCTGGCCCTGACTATCCTCCTCCGCCTCTTTTGGTAGCCCACGCCCACTGCTGCTAGGAACGGTATGTTCATCCTGGGTCTGAGCTTGTTATTTTGTTAGCGCGCAAATTTATGCGTTGCGCGTGTTGTAGGCGAGCGTGTGACCGCGCACCCCTGAAATCCAGTACCCAGTCCAATAGCGTGTGGAAATTCCCGCGCACCCCGGGATACAGGTGCGCTGACGTACTTGCGTGTGTAAGTGCCCGCGCACCCCTGATATACACGTACATAGGCCAATCGCGTGTTCGCGCACTTTTGTCCAATTACACGCGATGACACTCTGACGTGCTGTCCAATTACACGCGATGACACTCTGACGTGCAGTCTTTCCACGTGTGCTCTGTCATCACGTGCTGTGTGGGAAACACCCGTGCGGGTCACGTCACAGACACGCTTACGCGCTGAGGGCCTTTGGTCCAATAGAATCGCGTATGCGTGCTGACACGCTTACGCGCTAAGTGCCTTTGGTCCAATAGAATTGCGTATGCATGCTGACGCGCTTATACGCTAAGGGCCTTTCCTCGATTTTCACGCTGACGTGCAGGATTTTCACGTGCCAAATCACTCCGTATCAAGCTGGCCACGCGTAAGCACACGGAAGACCATGCTCCTGCCCAGAAGGCCGAACTACAGCCCCCCAGAGCCCCGAGCACGCTCCCACCTGCCATCTGCTGCTGCCTGACTGCCTGCTGCCCACGTGCACTGCCATTTGCTGCCTGCACATCAGCCAGGGGTGCTGTTGCTGTGACCACCCCTGCTGGAACTGAAGACTCCCGACTGGGATTCCATCGCTCCACAGCCCAGCCCCAGGACCCAGTTGCCCACCCACTCCTGCCTCTGGGGTTGTCATGTCGGGGCAAACACCATCTGTGACCACTGACAACCCCCGGCCAGAGAGGCAGAGGGGCACCAGCGTCAGTGCCACCGAAGTTGGTGTCCTGGTGGAGCAAGTCCTGGGGCAGTATGATGCCCTCTTTGGAAGTTCCCGCGCCGACAAGGAAGGACAGACTCGGATCTGGACTGACATCGTGACTGCCATCAACGCGGAGGGGGTGGCAGTCCGGGACTTACAACATGTCAGGAAGCGCTGGGAGGACTTCAGGTCCAGGACCCTGTACAAGGCCCGGCGCATCTTGAAGGCAGCGGATGCCAAGGGGCGCCGGGGCCACTTGTCGGAAGAACAGATGAGGGTCCTGGAACGCATATCCCCAGCGCTGCACGTCCAGGTCCTAGAGAAGCAGACCCGTCTGGAGTCGAGCAGTGAGTGTACATGCATCCTGATTGTGAGCAGTGCGTGGGGTGATTATTCGGTAGTGTGCAGGTTGCACATTTGTTTGTATGGGGTCGAGTATGGGTGGGGGTGTACAGGGCCGTGGGGCTGACACATGCGAGGGCTGTAATGTGTGAGACATGGATGGTGCTTGTGTGTGTAGGCTTGCATGCCAAATGCAGTTGTGTGTGCACACATGTTTGGATGAATGTGTATGTAAGTAGACATGTCCGTGATGTCACGCATGTATGTTGTTTTCGGCTGCATGTATGAGCACTGTGTACATGTGCATGTGTGTGTATTTGACAAGGGTGCAACAGTGATGCAACATGGATGCATGTGACAGCGGTATGTGGAAGCCTGATTGGCAGATGTGACATGGATGCCCGTCTGAACACTGCGACACTTGGCAGAGGTGTACACATCCATGCAAGTGTGGTGGTGTGTGTACATGTGTGGTGCACTTCCTGTGTTGCATGTGATGTCTGGCTCCCCTTTGGCTGCTCATGCAGTTGTATGTGTAGGGATGGTGGTGGCAGTTGCGATATGGCTGTGGTATGGCTCATGTGTGCGAGTTGTAATGACATGTGTGTTGGGGATTGTGATGACATGTCTGAGGTTTGCCAATGCCACTCATGTGCAACTGTCATGTGTGTATGTGTCCATTGTACAGTGCCCTGATGCCTGTGTTTTGTTTCTCCCTGTCTGCAGCGTCAACTGATGAAGAGGGCGGAGAAGGTGCTGTGGAGCACAGCGGCGGGGATCCCACCGCCAGCCGGAGACGCAAGGCCCGGCTCCCCTCCCGTGTTGTCATCTCGTCGGAGAGTGAGGAGTCCGGTGCCGCGTCCCAGGCCGCAGCTGCCGGGGGGAGGTCCAAGAGGCGGAGGTTGGAGTTGGACTCCTCGGCAGCAGAAGGGGCAGCTGGGACCCCACAGGGCCCAACAGGGGAAGATGGCACGGAGTCATCCAGGTTGGTGGGGGGTTTGGTGGAGGAGGAGGCCGTGCAAGCACCAGAGATGAGGTCTGGAGGTGGGGATCCCACTGGTGCTAGTGGTGCAGTGCAGGACCAGGGACAGGAGGCAGCACAGGCCGCCGCGGAGGTGCCTGTGTGCAATCCTGTCCCCGATCCTGTCCCTGCATCATCTTGCACCAGCAGGGATGCCTACGTCCAGACCCGTTTTCAGGCAGGGGATGAGCTGACGTCAACTGGCCTTCCTCTGCCTGCGGACGTGGCTATCCAGGTCCGGGTTGAGCCTGTCCTGGCTGGTGTGGCGTTGCGTCAACGGGCCATGCGAGGTGACCTGCAGTCTTTTCATGGAGAGACTGCACGTCATCTCGAATGGCTCGTTGACCACGTCAGCCTGCTGGGACAGGTCACTCAGGCCGGATTCCTCCGTCTGATGGGGCTTGCTCCGACCCCCTCCTCAACTGGACCCCCTACACGCCAGTCGTCCTCTGTGCCATCTTCCCACCCATCAGTCACCTGGGTGCCCTGTGGAGCTGCCTCTGACGGTGCGGCCAGGCTGGTGGAGGAGGCATCCCTGCCACAGTCGGGAGTAGGACGTCCAGCAGGGGTGGCCACATCAACAACTGCAGCCCAGCCGGCGGAGGATGTGCAGGCAGCAGGAGGCAGTGCACGGGCAGAGGCAGAGCAGCAGCAGCAACATGGTGGGAGCCATGAAGACTCGGGGCCTTCGACATCGGAGGGGCAGGCATCGGCCGGAGGGCAGGAGGACCCAGGACAGAGAGTGTCTTCCGTGTGGCAGCGGTTGGGCCACGCCATAGGTGCGGAGCGGCGGCGGGCGGAAGAGGCGCGGCTCACAATGGTCAGGGCAGAGAACTCCATGCGGAGGGCCCTGAGGCGGGCCGAGTGCCTCGAGGCAATCCGCAGGGGGTTGGAGGAGGACACGGCGTTGTCCCTGCGGACCCTCGGGGCCATGGAACAGTACCGCCTCCGGGACATCGAACAGGAGTTCGATGATGCCCTGGCCCGGAACACAACGGAGTGAGCCGCTGGACTTGCCCGCCGCCTTTGTATATACTTCTTTAGTTTTAGGTTTCCTTTGTTTGTTCTTATGATTTGGAGTCGACGGACACTGCTCCACTTTTTGTATATAGTTGCATTTTAGTTAGGGTTTTTTGTAGGTTTCCTTTGTTCAGTTGGGCTCATGGACCCTTGGATGTTTTGTACATAGTTCTTCATTGGATTGATTTTATTTTTCATTTGACTTTGGACAACATTTTTTTGGATTAGGATTTGGTGGTTTTATTTTTTTAAATGGACATGCAGCTTATCTTTTTTTCATTCTCATTGTAGTTTGTTTCATTTCTTTTGCATTCTTTTTTTTTAAATACAATTTTGTTTTCATACTTCACTGTGTGGTATCATGTCATTGGTTTCATGCATGTCATGTTGGGTGTTTTCCCATTCAATTGCAACCATTGTGTGTGACGGACATGGGTTCATTAGCTTTATGAACATTGGGGGTGTAACATGTAATTTCCTTTTCCATGTGGGTGAATGGGTTACTTGGTTGGGCTTTTTGGCTGTGGAGGCTGACCATGACGCACATGATTGGGGATTGTGAGGACCTGGTGGAGGGTGCCCATGGTGGCTGGGGGGTGGGGGGGTGGGAGACATGAGTGGGGGCCTGGTGGAGGGTGCCCCTGCACTGCTGGGGGGTGGGGGGGGTGGGAGACATGAGTGGTGGCCTGGTGGACGGTGCCCCTGCTGGCTGGGGGGTGGGGGTGGTGGGAGACATGAGTGGGGGCCTAGTGGAGGCTGCCCCTGCACTGCTGGGGGGGGGGTGGTGATAGGGGACATGGGTGGGGGCCTGGTGGAGGGTGCCCCTGCACTGCTGGGGGGTGGGGGTGGTGGGAGACATGAGTGGGGGCCTGGTGGAGGCTGCCCCTGGTGGCTGGGGGGTGGGGGTGGTGGGAGACATGAGTGGGGGCCTGGTGGAGGGTGCCCCTGGTGGCTGGGGGGTGGGGGTGGTGGGAGACATCAGTGGGGGCCTGGTGGAGGGTGCCCCTGCACTGCTGGGGGGTGGGGGTGGTGGTAAGACATGAGTGGGGGCCTGGTGGGGGCTGCCCATTGTGGCTGGGGGGTGGGGGTGGGTGGGAGACATGAGTGGAGGCCTGGTGGAGGGTGCCCATGGTGGCTGGGGGGTGGGGGGGTGGGAGACATGAGTGGGGGCCTGGTGGAGGCTGCCCCTGGATGCTGGGGGGTGGGGGGGGTGGGAGACATGAGTGGGGGCCTGGTGGAGGCTGCCCCTGGATGCTGGGGGGTGGGGGGTGGGAGACATGAGTGGGGGCCTGGTGAGGGCTGCCCATGGTGGCTGGGGGGTGAGGGTGGGTGGGAGACATGAGTGGAGGCCTGGTGGAGGCTGCCCATGGTGGCTGGGGGGTGGGGTTGGTGGGAGACATGAGTGGGGGCCTGGTGGGGGCTGCCCATGGTGGCTGGGGGGTGGGGGTGGGTGGGAGACATGGGTGGGGGCCTGGTGGAGGGTGCCCCTGCACCGCTGGGGTGTGGGGGTGGTGGGAGACATGAGTGGGGGCCTGGTGGAGGGTGCCTATGGTGGCTGGGGGGTGGGGGTGCAGGGGGACATGAGTGGGGGCCTGGTGGTGCTACCCCTGCACTGCTGGGGGGTGGGGGTGGGTGGGAGACATGAGTGGGGGCCTGGTGGAGGCTGCCCCTGGATGCTGGGGGGTGGGGGGGTGGGAGACATGAGTGGGGGCCTGGTGGGGGCTGCCCATGGTGGCTGGGGAGTGGGGGTGGGTGGGAGACATGAGTGGAGGCCTGGTGGAGGCTGCCCATGGTGGCTGGGGGGTGGGGGTGGTGGGAGACATGAGTGGGGGCCTGGTGGAGGCTGCCCCTGGTGGCTGGGGGGTGGGGGTGGTGGGAGACATGAGTGGGGGCCTGGTGGAGGCTGCTCCTGGTGGCTGGGGGGTGGGGGTGGTGGGAGACATGGGTGGGGGCCTGGTGGAGGCTGCCCCTGCACTGCTGGGGGGGTGGTGATAGGGGACAAGGGTGGGGGCCTGGTGGAGGGTGCCCCTGCACTGCTGCGGGGGGGTGGTGATAGGGGACATGGGTGGGGGCCTGGTGGAGGCTGCCCCTGGTGGCTGGCGGGTGGGGGTGGTGGGAGACATGAGTGGAGGCCTGGTGGAGGCTGCCCATGGTGGCTGGGGGGTGGGGGGGTGTGGGAGACATGAGTGGGGGCCTGGTGGGGGCTGCCCATGGTGGCTGGGGGGTGGGGGTGGGTGGGAGACATGAGTGGAGGCCTGGTGGAGGCTGCCCATGGTGGCTGGGGGGTGGGGGTGGTGGGAGACATGAGTGGGGGCCTGGTGGGGGCTGCCCATGGTGGCTGGGGGGTGGGGGTGGGTGGGAGACATGGGTGGGGGCCTGGTGGAGGGTGCCCCTGCACTGCTGGGGTGTTGGGGTGGTGGGGGGGCGGTGGGAGACATGAGTGGAGGCCTGGTGGAGGGTGCCCATGGTGGCTGGGGGGTGGGGGTGCAGGGGGACATGAGTGGGGGCCTGGTGGTGCTGCCCCTGCACTGCTGGGGGGTGGGGGTGGGTGGGAGACATGAGTGGGGGCCTGGTGGAGGCTGCCCCTGGATGCTGGGAGGTGGGGGGGGTGGGAGACATGAGTGGGGGCCTGGTGGGGGCTGCCCATGGTGGCTGGGGGGTGGGGTGGGTGGGAGACATGAGTGGAGGCCTGGTGGAGGCTGCCCATGGTGGCTGGGGGGTGGGGGTGGTGGGAGACATGAGTGGGGGCCTGGTGGAGGCTGCCCCTGGTGGCTGGGGGGTGGGGTGGTGGGAGACATGAGTGGGGTCCTGTTGGAGGCTGCCCCTGGTGGCTGGGGTGTGGGGGTGGTGGGAGACATGGGTGGGGGCCTGGTGGAGGCTGCCCATGGTGGCTGGGGGGTGGGGGTGGTGGGAGACATGAGTGGGGGCCTGGTGGAGGCTGCCCCTGGTGGCTGGGGTGTGGGGGTGGTGGGAGACATGGGTGGGGGCCTGGTGGAGGGTGCCCCTGCACTGCTGGGGGGTGGGGGTGGTGGGAGACATGAGTGGGGGCCTGGTGGAGGGTGCCCCTGCACTGCTGGGGGGTGGTGGTGATAGGGGACATGGGTGGGGGCCTGGTGGAGGCTGCCCCTGGTGGCTGGGGGGTGGGGGTGGTGGGAGACATGAGTTGTGGCCTGGTGGAGGCTGCCCCTGCTGGCTGGGGGGTGGGGGTGGTGGGAGACATGAGTGGGGGCCTGGTGGAGGCTGCCCCTGCACTGCTGGGGGGGGTGGTGATAGGGGACATGGGTGGGGGCCTGGTGGAGGGTGCCCCTGCACTGCTGGGGGGTGGGGGTGGTGGGAGACATGAGTGGGGGCCTGGTGGAGGCTGCCCCTGGTGGCTGGGGGTTGGGGGTGGTGGGAGACATGAGTGGGGGCCTGGTGGAGGGTGCCCCTGGTGGCTGGGGGGTGGGGGTGGTGGGAGACATGAGTGGGGGCCTGGTGGAGGGTGCCCCTGCACTGCTGGGGGGTGGGGGTGGTGGGAGACATGAGTGGGGGGCTGGTGGGGGCTGCCCATGGTGGCTGGGGGGTGGGGGTGGGTGGGAGACATGAGTGGAGGCCTGGTGGAGGGTGCCCATGGTGGCTGGGGGGTGGGGGGGGTGGGAGACATGAGTGGGGGCCTTGTGGAGGCTGCCCCTGGATGCTGGGGGGTGGGAGACATGAGTGGGGGCCTGGTGGGGGCTGCCCATGGTGGCTGGGGGGTGGGGGTGGGTGGGAGACATGAGTGGAGGCCTGGTCGAGGCTGCCCATGGTGGCTGGGGGGTGGGGGTGGTGGGAGACATGAGTGGGGGCCTGGTGGGGGATGCCCATGGTGGCTGGGGGGTGGGGGTGGGTGGGAAACATGGGTGGGGGCCTGGTGGAGGGTGCCCCTGCACTGCTGGGGGGTGGGGGTGGTGGGAGACATGAGTGGGGGCCTGGTGGAGGGTGCCCCTGCACTGCTGGGGGGTGGGGGTGGTGGGAGACATGAGTGGGGGCCTGGTGGAGGCTGCCCCTGGTGGCTGGGGGGTGGGGGTGGTGGGAGACATTAGTGGGGGCCTGGTGGAGGGTGCCCCTGCACTGCTGGGGGGTGGGGGTGGTGGGAGACATGAGTGGGGGCCTGGTGGAGGGTGCCCCTGCACTGCTGGGGGGTGGGGGTGGTGGGAGACATGAGTGGGGGCCTGGTGGAGGCTGCCCATGGTGGCTGGGGGTTGGGGGTGGTGGGAGACATGAGTGGGGGCCTGGTGGAGGGTGCCCCTGGTGGCTGGGGGGTGGGGGTGCTGGGTGACATGAGCAGGTGTGGAGGGTAGTCCCCTGTGGTGTGTGCTGCCTGCAGGGGCCGTGGAGGGTGTACAGGGAATACCTGGGAGCACACAGCCAAATCGCGTGTAGATTTTCCTGCGTACCCCTGTCATACACGTGCCCAGCCATTTTACCATTTGAATGTTTGTTGTTTGTATGGAAAAATAGAAACACTTTTAAAAGTATACATGATTATTTTAAAATGTAGCTTAGAGGTGCATTTCCATAGAAGTCCCACTACCAGCTCTTCCTTCTCAAAGAAATTCTACCTTTTCTCGCCTTCACCCACAAGCTCAATGTTACCCGAGCCCAGGCTCCATCTAGGCTTGACTTTTGCAATAGCTTCCTCCTGCTAATACAGCTAATCCAGAATAGGGCAGCAAGACTTATCCTTGGCCTCAAGCCCAGGGAATGCATCTCTCCTGCCCTTAAAAGTCTTCACTGGCTCCCGGTTCCTTCACAGTTTAAATTAAAATCCCTCTGTATCATCCCTAGAGCTGTCTGGAGCATGGGACCACACTATCTTCAACTCTCTCTAACTAAATATTGTCCTTCTAGACCACCGCATTCCTCTGGCACCAACTCGTTGTGTGTAAAGCATTTAAACAGAGGGCAGGAGGTTGATCGCTTTTCTCAGCTGGCTCCCTTCAATGGAACAGCCTCCCCCTCCCTATGTATCATGAGCAGGACCTTCTTAAATTCTGGAAGCTCCTCAAGACTTTTCTTTTTACACCCCCCCCCCACTTCTCTCCTCTGATAACTTCACACTTGCTTGATTGGTGTCCAGGTTCCCTATGCATCATCGGAGCACCAACCTCCCACATCGAATTGCCTCCAGCTTCTCTCTATCCTCAGCACTTGCTTAAGCACACCCTCCGTCCTGGAGGCTTGCACTTACCATACCTTGCACTTCACCTGTTGCTCACCCACGAGTATGGGCACCTCAGCACCTATGCCCATTTCCCCCTGTTTTCTGCACTTGCACATTCTGAATATTCACAAGGCATAGTAGGTTCACCCTTGTTGTTCCCCTCCACTGTATTTAATAGTTCTATACATTGTAATGTGTCTCATTCCCATTTCCCCTCCCTGTTGTCCTGTGGGCACTTTGAAATAGAATGTACTTGCTGTAGATGCACCTAATTAGTGATCAATAAAAAAGAAGAGGCTTTCACTTCAGCAGAAATGTCCAGTACATCTGGTCCTTGTTTGGCTGCTTTACTTCTTCACTTTCTCACTAATTGCATTATTTGTAAAATCATTCCCTCCCACATCTCAGTTATTGCAAAGGCACATCAGTCTTTTATTAGCAGTATAGTTTTAAGTAATTTCTAAAACACATATTGATACATATTCCTTCCTTTGTGGTTGTTACATCATTTCAGCCTTCTTCCCCAAATAATATCCCCAGGCGGATAATTCTTCTCCAACCACTCCTTTTAATCATCCATCAGGAAATTGTAAATATGTTTAGGATTATTAATGTGTACCAGAGAACCTCCACCAAAAGTAATTGCCGGCAATGCAAGTAATCACAAGAGTGTAGACCAAGAAAGAAGTAACTCACATTTATTGGACTGAAAACAACTGGGAAGTTCAGGCTGCCCCGTGAAACTGCACCTCTTCCCAGGGCCTTCTGGTTATGGTAGTCTTTACCATTGGGTAATAGCCCAGAGGTTCCTGCCTGAGCACCCACATGGTGCGGACTCTTCTGTATCTGGTTTTCCCCCTCCTTCGGTAATAGTATCAGCATCTTTTCAAAGTTCAACTTAGCCTTAAGCTACTTTTCATTCAACACTGTTCGGCCTGTCATCGACACTCCCCTCGACTCTCCGGCTGTGATTAATTGCTGGGCTTTCTTTTGTCGCGGAGTCAAGGTTGGTACAACAGAGACAATCGACCCTCCCCGGCTTGGCAATCAGCAGAGGAAGGTCTTGTGAATGCTTGACATCTGGTGCAATACACACTGACAATTTTTTTCAGACTTATCATTTACTCTGCAGAAGTTTCCCAGGTCTTGGTTGAAAAGGACAAGGTTGACTCTCTCCTTGTCACCCTCTCGGTCTGCGCCGTCTTTCTCCTCCTCATGAACTGTCATGCTGATTTAGCTCTTACGCTGTGCTGTATGCCTTGTTTGCTGTGTGCTGTCGTGCTCCACCTTTTATCCCTGTGGGGAAAGGAAAGGGCCATAAGGTGTGTGTGATTCTTACCAATTGCTTGACTTTGCCTGACCCTTGTATTGGGACATGTCAGGTAAACAGCTCTGGTGTTAGTCCGTTGTCTTTCGTGTTGTGCAAAAGTGTTTGTGTAAGAAAGGGGGGTCCGTGTTTTGGAATGTCCTACATGGTAGAATGGAGAAAAAGTGTTTAAAGAAGGGGGATGCCATGTCTCACCCGTCGGTGTCGCACTCCGACTCCTCAAGGACCCCTATCTAGGTGATCCTCCTGCACTGGAACACCACCAGGAACTGGATCCAAAAGCGATAGCTCTTTCCTGGCCACCTGGATGACAGATCCCCAAGGCCTAGACAGGGAGACACCATCAGGTTTTTCACAAATTCGGCAAATAGAGAATGTTCCACATACAACATAACTGAGCAACCCATTAAAATAGTAGAACTTTCTTCTATTTGGAATGCAGTAGCTGCTAAAGATTCTTTGCACATTAATTGCTCTTGTATCACTGAATCGATTGTGCCGCCGTAATAGGCCAATGGCTTATGGCCCATGGTGCTCTTCTGTGTCAACACTGATGTCATGAGCTGGCCATCTGAAAGTGAGAACAAGTAAAATTCCTGCGTGTAGTTTGGGATGGCCAGTAAGGGTGCTGAACAAATGACTTCTTTTAGATCGTTGAAATGTTTGATCATATCAGCAGTCCACTGTAACTTATTATTCTTTGTTTTTGCGCTTCCTTAAGGGCCTACAGAAGTGGTCTGACGTATGCTGCTTAACCTAAGATTCATGCCCTACAATTGATGTACAGCCCCAAAAACCTCTGCATGTCTTTAACTGAGGTGGGTCTGGGGGTGACGGATACTGACTCTGCCCTATCTGGAACTACCCTTTTACCGTTCGCTGATATGAACTACCCTAGATAGAGCTCCTCCTGTTGCAGTATTGCAATTTAGCCTTGTCAACCATGTACCCCTTGTAGGCCAGAAATTGTAAGAGTTTAATGGAATCCGTTTGGCAGTGTTGCTCACTGTCAATGCACACTAGCAGAGTCCACGTTTGGATAATTGTGTTGGGTACCTGAATATTCCCTAAATCAGCATGCAGTATTCTTTTAAATATGCTTGGGCTCTCACAGTACCCCTGAGGTAACCTAGTGTGTTTGAAACGTATTTGGCCCTGTGTAAATACTGTGAGGTACCTCAACTCAGGGTGGAGTGGAATCGAGAAGAATGCGTTCTTTAAGTTCACTACAGTGAAGTATGTAGTTTCTTTAGGGAAAATGCAAAAAAATATTGCATGTTTAGCAAAGGCTGCACATTCTCTCTGTACTACTTCATTTAGGGGGTGAAACTCCTGACTCATTCTCCAGTTGCCCCCTGTTGATTTTTTGACAAGGTATATTACTATGCTACACAGAGATGTCGATAGCACAATGATCCCCTGGTCCAGTCGGGCCTGTATTATGTTTCTAATACCCTCCTCTGCCACCCGTGAAAATGGAGATTGTTTACCCTCGGTAGAACTGCATCTTGTTTCAAAGTTATATGCACAGGGGTCACGTCTTTCAGTAGACCTAAATCATGTAGTTTGGTTGTCCACAACTGCGAAGGCACGTGTTGTAAGTCTTTGTCAAGAAATAAAGGTGGGGTTAGTTCTGCCATCAGGGGACACTGCACCCTTTGGTAGTCTACCATTATGTCACAGAGGATACAAATCTCTAACATTATTTCCCCATTTTTGTCATTGTTCTCAAACAGCTTGTCATCCGTCACTTCTTTTAACTGTACTTTTGGATGTGTACAGAGCACTGTGCACCACTCACACCAGTTCCTGCCAATTCCTAGCAAGACAACCCTCTTGTCAGAGACCAACAATCCCTGTAAATTCAGTGACAATATTGGTCCTGCCACCACCTCAGGTGACACAACTGGATGAAAGCTGAAATCTGAGGGCACTTGCCAACTGCTTGGCAATTTGATGCACTGTCTCCACAAGCACAGTAATACCAAACATGAACATGTCTGGGTCCACGGGAGTCCCATGAACCACCACCTCCCTTGTCATTGTGTGCATTATCAACATTGCCCTCATTGCACACATCCCAGATTGCGCATTGATGGAGAGTGAGGTGTTGTTTGTTGGTGGGTCATCCATATTTGACCAGAAGAGTAGACAAAGACATACTGGGGAAGCGGTGGTACCATTCAAAGAAGGGGGGTATGAGATGGTAGTTATTGAAAGACTGCCCATGCATTATTCAGCACAGGCAGCAGAACTCAAGAGAGTCCGAACGGTGCCTTATTACAATATTTTCAGACTCAGTGTCCAACACAACAACTGTGCATGCCGGTCTATCCCACTCACAAGGGGGTTTTCGGACAACGGATGTGTCTCCAGTGCAGCAAGTGCCACTGCTAGGAATATTGATAGAAGCATTATGATGCCTGTGGGCTATGGCGCAGTATAAATAAATAAATGATTAAACATAAAAATAATGTATCTCAGCCCTCTGTTGTGATGGTCATTAAGTGTGCGGCCCACACTATTCGGACAGATGAAATAGCAATGGGGAACGCAGCCACCGATGTGCCAGCCGAAATGGTGGCATATCTGTCCAATAAAACGCCTGCGTAATACATTGTAACCACCCCACCAGCAAGCGGACATCCAGTACCTTACACAGCATTGCCTATTTCTCAAATAATTGAATTACAGGGAAGGGCACTAGGAAGGGAAAACTAATTGTGGCCACAAAGGGAATGCAAGTAATCCCCAACAGATTTATTGTGGAGACAAGTGAGCTGTGGGAAGACAGTAATGCCCCATGGGTTGCTACCAGTAGCATTTGAACAGTTGCCCTACCCATCCCACAGTTCGAAGCAGCACATTTCAGCAGACATTCATGAGGACTGGTCCATACCAAACATTCAGGAGATTATCACAGAAATGGTTATACACTGCACCACATGTCAAAATTTCAGTACAGGGATTAGAGTACAGATGTTATGAAGCACATTGCCCCACCTTGCTGGGCCATTCCATGAATTACACATAGACTATGCTGACATGGGTCAGCATTGTAGTGGCTCTAGGTACCTCATAGTAGTGGTTTTGCGCTTTTTCATGGTGGGTGGTAGCAGGGCCTTGTGCACATCCAGATGCCAAATGGGCTGCTAGATTCTTGGTATGCAAGGGTTTTCCTTGATGGGATGTGCAAGGTTTTAGGGTTGGTCAATGGTACACATTTTTCAATGCACTGTTTCAGCACCCGACAGCATTACTTTGCATTAAGCACTGTATATGTTCAATTTACCACCCAAAGGCCAACAGCATTGTAGAGAGGATCAACAGGCTCCTTAAAAGGAAATTGTCCAAACTGGGTTCTGGCTTTGTGAATACCCTGCTGCTTGTTGGAGCCAGGTGCGGCCTCAGGAACAGGCCCAGGCTTTATGGATTAACCGCGAACAGAGGCTCTTGGAAGATCATGGGCACGTGAGTATAGATTGCAAGGATAGACAAATAGTGGATTTTCGGGAATATAGAGCAGTGTGAGTGAAACCGAATAGGGTTCCTTGCTTGCCCCTGGCCCTCATCAGTCTGTGCACACAGCCCAGCAAAGACCACCATTTGTCACCTTACCAAGTGGTCACTAGTCGGCATATCGATACCCTCATATCTCCTCTAAGAAGAGCTTCAGATGCACATAGGACAACAGTGGTTTTAGGTGATGACTTTAAAGATTATTTAAAAAAAAATAAGACAGGCAATTTTATGTGTTTCCTGACAGATTGCACTTCCCAGAGTTGAGACAGCAGACACGCCAGATGTAACAACCACAACAGCAACAGATCCTGAGTGCATGACTACACAACTGATATTTGGTCCACCTCTCCAAGGTCAGCAGGGCACCGACAGACAGCACATCAGCACTTAAGTTATCCTAAAGGCTTAAAGGAGGGGATAGTAGTCAGTCGTGTACTGTGAAGCAAAAAGGGCCCTGGAAATAATTTTCAAAGTGCCGCCATTTTACACATTTACATCCAGTGCAACCCTTTTCCTATGAGAACATTTGGAAATACAGCACAGAAGAGACCCAGAGTGCAGAGGCCTACTGTGAAATCTCCAGAGTTCCCTATAGGTCAGCTCAGCCGCTAGCTCTGTATTATTCCTTTTTCAGGAGCTTTTTCTCTCTCTCTCTCTCTCTCTCTCTCTCTGTCTCTCTGTCTCTCTGTCTCTCTGTCTCTCTCTCTCTGTCTCTCTCTCTCTGTCTCTCTCTGTCTCTCTCTGTCTCTCTCTCTGTCTCTCTGTCAATGTTTCTTGTTTTGTGTATTCTGCTTCCATTTCAGGAGAGAAGATGATTATCACCAGTGTAAACAACTGTTCATTAAGTATGGTTCTGAAGTGTAAATGCACACCTGATAATACAAGGGCCTATGCCTATTACTGTGGCATGACTATTATTACAGGTTTTTGTATGATACATTTGGGGCTTTATTGGGGAGAACATGTTATAGGAGGAGATACTATAAAAGGGGGGAATGGGACTGTACATCTAAATGGGACAGTGCATATAAATGTTACCAATATTAGTGGATTTACATATATTGGTAGCAATATGAACACTAACAATGTCAATAATAATGGAAACGCATATAAGTGTTGCAATACTGTTGATATAATGATGGGTGATGATCATAGTAGCAGCAACATGACAACGAGTGGGCATGTACAAATGGCAATGAGGGTGATAGTAAATAATCTATCTCCAATAATTCATGGACTGTTTAATAATTCAGAACAATATCATAAAGTTTTCAATAGCAATAGTAAGGCTGATACTGCCATGAGTGTTTATAGAAGAATGACAGATAAGTGCGAAAGAAGTATATGTATTGAGGACTGGGTTTGGATGTGATTGAGGCTATACGGCATCCTGAGTTTACCAATGCCTGGGATATTGACATGAGTGCCGTGGGAAGCATTGTTGTGAATGGAAGCTGTTATGTGTGCTCACTCAATCCACACATGTCAGCTCCCAAGGTATTAGCACCACAAGCAGTCCCCATTACATAGGCACAATCCTTAGTTCATCTTGCGCTATGTAGAATAAAAGGAACGGTCCAGGCATACAGCATGCAAATGCAAATGGTGGGTGCAGATCTTGTAAAGTGTGTGGCGCTACCCTATCTGATGGTGAAAGGGTGTAAGCAGGTTAATAACAAATGGCAGGACACTACATTACCTTGCTTGGCAGAAGGAGTGGGCACATATGGAAAGGAAATTATACCTTCGGGTGGACAGTTTCTGTGAACAAATGTGGACGGATCATATCACAAAGCTGGCGTGGATTGAAACAATGGAGTAACCAGTGCAAGTGCACAGGGAAGAATAGTATACACTTTTTTATTCCACGGCAAGGGTACAGTCTTTGTCAGCTCTAATGATTGTTGCAATAAGACTCTCCTGATTCCAGACATGAAGAAGGGAATGACAGCCATGGTGGATTACTACTGGGTCTGTGGCGAACAAGCTTACTTGCACCTCCCACCATCACGGAGGGGCTGTTGTTCGCTGGCCATGCTGCACTCAGTGCTGCTATTAATCCCAGAAGAACTCCTGAAGGGGGAGCACTGCCTGCTGAGGAGCCAACCAGTCTCCCCGTATTTGAAAAAGAAGAGAAGAACCTGTTTCCTACACAGGACCTCCACACCCTGCCAGAGAAAGGACAGTTCCAACAACTAAAGAGGCAGAAAAGATCAAATGACATATCCAAACAAACATTCCTCTGCATTGCTTGCTGAAATAACAGGGGAGTACCGGCTTTCAGAATCTTTTTTCGCATTGTGATGGCATTGTAATTGCTAACCTTCCCCACACTCTGTTAGTATTACAACTGCTAGTCTGCTCCCCATTGTGATAGTTTTGTAATTGCTAACCTGCCACACACTGTGCTAGTACTGTGACTTTCAGCCTGGATCGCACACCAGTGATGTTGTTGAGACTAACTTGACTCACTCTAGAAGGGTCTACAATGTGCTAGCGCCTTGACTACTAGACTGCCCAACACTGTGATAATATTGTGACTGCCAGCCTGTGGCGCACATAGTGAATGTGTTGAGATTAACTTGATTCACATCTAGAAGGGTCCACACTGTGATAGGACTGTGACTGCTACGCTGCCCCACACTGCATTATTAGAATACTTCCCAATCTGCTCCACACTGTGATAGTATTGTAATTGCGCGCCTGCTCCACACTGTGATATCATTTTAATTGCTAGCCTGCCCCACACTGTGATAGTATCGTGAGTGCTAGCCTGCATTGCACACCAGTGACTTTGCTGAGATTAAATTTCACATCTTGAAGGATCAAGTGTGCCAGCACTGTGAGGGTTAGCCTACTCCACACCTCTCGCAATTTAGGTCCCCAAATGAGGCGTTAAGTACTGCATATCATTCCCTTATAACATTGATGAAACATAGGTCCCACCATCCTGTCACCTAACCTCTGAGAACCAATTTATACCAGCCTTAATTGAGTCCTAGACTGTCCCACAACCAAGTACCCTCGTACTCCCCCAACATCTGCCGGACAGTGCAGCTGTAGGAAAATCACCTTACCCACCGACAGATGGACAGAAGGCCCCAAAAGCATCCAAGCTTTCAACTTTAGAGGAAACACCAATACTGTCCTAGCACAAGACTTTACAGACTGACACCTGCGCTGTTAACCTTGCACTGAGAACCAAAATGCCACGACGCAGAATTGGACGCTGAGGAAAAGAGCAAGATCATGCAACAATGGACACTGATAAACACCACTATCATCATAACTAACTTCATAAGAGAATAATCCTTATATCTATGCCATATCTCGCAACAACCACAGAGCCTCGATTCCCCAATGACACTGGGCCTCATTACACGGATGGCGGTAACCATGGCGCTAGTAGCGCCATGGATGCCGCTGGAGACCGGCCCGGTGAATGGCAGAATTATCGCCCCATTCTAAGGTTGGCGGGGGTGGAAATTCCCCATTCACCATGGCCCTTTCCCATTCCCATTTGAGCCCCCATAGGGCTCAATGGGAATGGGGAAGGAGCAAATAACGGTACCGCAATTAGCGGTACCGTTATTTGCTCTGAAGTCCCTCAGTGGGTCCCGTCCTTAACGTGTGGTGGGACCTCGTAGTAGGGTGGTAAGGGATTACCAGCAACGGTGCCCTTACTTACTGACATCTTGAGACAAATAAAGAACCCCTCCAAAGAACCGGTAAAAAGAAGGGAGTAACCAAGAAGAGAGTGGGAAGATTCGAACTTCCTCACCTCATACATCACAAGAACAGAAGGGCACTACCAATACCCACAACATATCACACAGGACGACGAACCTCTAGTAATCAACATTCCCAACCACCAACCTAACAGACTGATTCAATGAAGAAGAAGCCTTCGCTGATTTTCAACCAAACAACATCATTAGAGAAGCACCGCAATTGAACAGCCAATCTATCAATCGAGCAGACCGCTTCAATGAAAAACCAGCCTTTGCTGATCTTCATCCAACCAACATCGATACAGAAATGACCCGATTAGACAACCACAAACCAAAACAAGGAACAACTAATAAACAAAATCACACCAAAAAGATTCACTGCAATTTGATCAACGCAAGGTCAATGTCCAAACATGCCACCGAAATATACAAACTCCTATGTGACAGAGGTATCGACATCCTGTTCGTAATTGAAACATGGCTATATGACAATTACAAGATCACCCTCAACAACTGCCTGACTGAAAACTTCAAACACGTCCAAGCAGACAGAAAAAACAAAAGAGGTGGGGACTGGCAATCATCAACAAGGAACACCTGGTTGTCAAATTGAAAGACCCATTAAACATCGATAAATGTGAATCCTTAATCCTACGCCTATCAGTAAACCCCAAACCAACCTGAAGTTCATACTGACATACAGACTGCCAACCTACAGCACAACCTTCGTAGACGCCTTCACAGAAACAATCACTGTCCTAGCCATCAAGCATAATCATCGGATTGTCCTCAGACATTTCAACATCTGGTTCGATGAAGAAACCACAACCACACAAAAATCTCTAACCAGACAACTACCATCAAATAATCTACAACAACTAGTCAAAGGAGCAACCCACTCAGTAGATCATACATTTGGTGCAATCTTCAACAATAAAAAAAACTCATGACCACGGCACCCCCAATTCAAATACTCTGGAGTGACCACCTCATCATTCCCTTCATAATCACACTGACCACTCCAAGAAACAAGCAACAAGACAAACCATCACCATGAAAATAAACTGCAGAACCATTAAAAACTCTATCCTAACTGAACCTCTGGAACTCAGCAAACCACAAGCAACAATTATGGAAGAAGCTGACCTAGACAAAAAAGTAGCTCTACTCCACACCTGGATTACAACAATGATCGACCTTTCACTCCTTCACGTAAAAGAGCAATGGCAAAATGGTTCACCCCACTACTCGGCGCCATGAAAAGAAAAAACTAGAATGGAGGAACACAAACAACACCGGAAACAAACTGAAATTTCAAAAACATATCCACTCATACAAAAAGCAAAGAGGTAATACTACGACAACCGAATCTTCAAAGCACAAAATACCCTAAAAGTACTCTTCAAAATCATTAATGAAATATAAAATCCACCTGGCTGCAGCAACACAGCAATACCATTGATGAAACTATGCAATGACCTAGCAGACCACTTCAAAAACATTACCATCCAACAAACTGTACAAAACAGACCATGCAATCAGACTACGGAACCCACCTATCCTCACGAGGAACATCGGAACAAACTAACTACGAACCTTTCCCAAAATATCAGTGGAGACTTGCGTCAAACTGGTAAATCAAACCAACAAAACAGGCTCCCTTGAGACATATACAAATCAATCCTCAAGCAAGGAACCCCCAAGGAACCCCCATGGAATACCACAGGAATGTCCTCATCCTTTCAATCTCAATGGGGTAAGTGCCACAACCCTTCAAATCAGCGTACATCAAGCCATTACTCAAAGATACAGCAGAAAACGTAGAGGACCTCTCCAACTACAGACCCATCTCCAACCTCCCGTATATGTATGTATGTATGTATATGTATGTTTCGTGCCCGTATGCAGACACATGGCACGAAACATACATATACAAAACAACCCAAGATTTTATAGAAGAACACTGCCTACTAGACCTGGCACAAGTTGGCTTCAGACCAATGAGAGGAACGGAATCAGCTCTCCTCTCAATATGGGATGACCTGAAAGCAAACGCAGATTCAGGCAACAGTACTGCCTTCATACTTCTAGACCTGTCTCCGGCATTCAACACAGTTAACCACAACATACTCATTGTGAGATTAGAAGGATTGGGAATAACAGACAGCGCCCTACTGTGGATCAAAGCCTACCTAACAAACAGAACAAAACCATATGGATGAAACCCTACAAATCCACCCCAAGATAATCCACATGCGGAGTACCACAAGGATCATCCTTCTTCCCATTATTATTCAACATCTCAACTAAGCAAAATCATCAAAAGACACAGCCTCACTTGCTACAACTACACCAATGACACACAAATAGTCTACAAAATACAAGACACTCAAGAAGGAAACACAACACTAGAAAACTGCCTTTGTGATGTATTCAACTGGATGAACTCAAACTACCTCAAAATCAACCCAGGCAAAACAGAAATGATGATCATCACAAATAACGAAGGAGACAACCACTACATCCCTTGGCATAGGGAACTCGGTACAACCCCAGCCCCATCGTCAACTGTAAAAATCTGGTAGTCATGATGGACAACAAATTGACTCTAGAGCCACAAGTAAATGCTCTACTCATGAAATGCTTCTTTCTCCTGCGAGCGGCAAAAAGGATCCTACCGTTCCTATCATTCACCAACAAAACACTTACCATCATCGCTCTCGTCATGTCCAGAGTAGATTACATCAATAGCCTATACCTGGGTAGTCCAGAATAACTTCTAAAAAAACTACAACGCATACAAATTGCGGCAGGCAGATTGCTTCTCAAGCTAGCACAAATTGAACACATCACACCTGCGCTAAAAACACTACATTGGCTACCGGTTGTTACACTTCAGGCTTCCTCACAGGCCTCTTTGCAGGGTACGCCTTCTTTACAAGCTCCTCTATGGACCAGATACAGGCTACCATGGCTCTGTACAAACTTCGACGGACTCCGGGTCAGCTGACTCTTGTACGTGGAAGACGTACAGCAAGACACGCCCCTCTTACGACTATAAAACCAACGTCTTCCAAGGGGCTCGTTGCTGCTAATTAGCGTTACAAGCTACTCGCGGTTTCGTCCGTTTCCTCTTCGTGTCTTCCTACACGATTCCTCATCTGAACTCCTTTTTTTCACCTTTTGCCTGACTACTGGATTGCCTCGTCTCCTCCTTTATTCCTGTCGTGCTCGTCTGCTTGTTTGACTCGAACGTTACTGGATCGGCTCCCTTCTGCGGTACTTCATTCCTGGTTGCCGCCTCTGCACTTGGATCCAAATTGCTGTCTTCTATCCGGATCTTATCTAAAGCTACTCGGGATGCATGTGTGCTCAGGTACAGACTTAATTGGCTATCCCCATCTCCACAACTGTTTATCTCCACAACTTGTCTGGATATTTGTCTTCTGTTGGATTCTGGGACATTGGGCCTCATTACTAGTCAGGCGTTAAGGGGTTAACGGCGCCGTAAACGGCGCCGACCCTTAACGCCTGATTCCGAGGTCCCTTAGCGCCATGGTGAGTTTAACGCCTGCTTTTTGCAGGCGTTAAAATCCATGGCGCTAACGGACCATGGTGCTAATTATGCCACCGTAATTTACGGTGGCGTAATTAGCGCCTTCCCCACTCCCATTATGCCGTATGGGGCAAAAATGGGAATGGGGAAGGGTAAAATGGGAAATGGGGATTTACCGCCCCACTCACCTTGGAATGGGGCGGTAAATCCACCAACCACCATGGCGTAAACTACGTTTACGCCATGGCGGTAAAGGTACGACCCAGGCGGTAATTTACCGCCTGGGTCGTAATGAGGCCCATTGAGTGACTTTCATGTGGGATTGCCCTTAAGTGAAACTGCACCAACCCGGCACTAGTGTGACCCTGGTGCCGTTCGGGGCTACTTCCCTATACTAACCTCCCTGTTTGTTATTTCCTCCTGTCGTTGTCTTCTGTTTCCTGGATTCCTTTCCTCAATATATCCTTATTCAGGTTAGTTTATATCGATTCTATATATAGTTGGGACCGATATTAAATTAGACCAGTTCCACTCATTTTGTGTTATTCCTTGTAGGTCCACCCCGGGGAAGCTCCACTCCAATATCTATCTAGGTAGTTGCCCATTTAATTCAACTGTTCTAAAAACTTGCATTAACCTCAACACTGTCTAATATCTTTGTATTCCTCTGCAGCATTGGTATTGGCGGTGTGTGTTCTCCCCGCTCTTTTATTCAATTGACACCTCTGTCTGTCTGAACTGAAACAGCAGAGAGGTACATTGTGGAAAAGAGCCCCTCTTTGAGGAAGCCTGACACTTGTACTCAGGGGAGCTGGGATGGAAGGCTGAATATCGATTCTTGTACCACCATTATCTCCAAGGTCACTTCTCTGCATCTTCGGCCTGTTTCGGAGTGGTGAGTAACAGAATTAGCAGCAACCGAAAATGTCCACGGAGGCCAGTGATGCTTTTAATCAAATTGTGCAAATGGTCACGGATTTACGTACCGACTTGACCAATGCACAAGAGGCACTGCGCCAACGTATGGATGCCATTCAGGCTTTGGTTACCACACCAGCGCCACAGATGACCGGTGCTGGTGCTACAGCATCAGGTTCAGGGTTTCCACCTCCACAGCAGGAATCAGACCCGATCATGCTTACAACCCAGTTCCCTCTAGCTCCTCCTGAACGCTTCCTAGGTGACCCTAAACAATATCGAGCATTCATTAACCAATGCAAACTGCATTTTCTGTGTCGCCCCTCTTCATTTTCCACCTCTACAACTAAAGTGGCTTTTGCTTTGTCTCATTTAGAAGGCACTGCAGCCGCATGGGCTAATCCATTGCTGGAGTCCAATAGTCATGTTCTTTACAACTGTGATGCCCTCCTTGCTATGATGAGTAAAGTTTTTGATACTCGTTATACTACTCAAGCTACTGACCTGGAACTCTTAAAGCATCGACAAAGGAACAATTCTTTATTGGTCTATTTGGCCCGGTTCAATCAGTTGGCAGCAGAAACTGACTGGCCTGAGGAAAAGAAGACAGCCGTCTTCTATCAAGTTCTCTCAGATGAATTAAAGGACATCCTCTCCTCTGTTCCTGTAGTCCCCACGGCATTCCGGGAACTGCTAGATATAGTCCTTCAGATTGATGCTCGTAAATCCGAAAGACGTGGCGAAAAGAAACCAGCTTTGTTCAGCACGGTTTCAGCAGAGGCCTCGTCTTCCTCACTTCCTGCGCCAGAACCTATGCAGATTGGTGTGGTTAGGGGACCACTTACCCCTGCTCAACGAGAATATCGTAGATCACACAATCTCTGCATGTACTGTGGGGCCTCTGATCACTTATTGCCTGAATGTTCCAAAAAGCCCAAAAGAAAGGCGGGAAACGCCAAATCCCGACAGTAGACAGAGTCCCTATGTCGGGAAACTCACCTTTGGACTCTACATTACAGAATCCGAGTCATTTAGTCCACCTACCTTTTACATTTTCCTTAGATCACGGTGTATCATTCCAGACAACAGCCTTGATCGATTCAGGTGCAACAGGTAATTATGTTGATCAATGCTTTGCCTCCATGTCAAGAATACCACTGGTTCGCAAAACTATACCTGAAACAGTGAATGCAGTGGAATTCTTGTCTCAGGAATGGTAACTCACCAAACGGTTCCACTGCATATGAGTACTGACGAAGGCCATACTGAAGACATATCATTCGATATCATTAAAGCACCAGCCTACAAAGTCATTCTGGGCATACCATGGTTGAAGCTTCATAATCCTGCCATCGACTGGTCGACATCTCAGATTCAGTTCCGTTCCAATATATGCAATACTCGATGTACTAAATTACTCTGTATTACCCAGGATAGTCCGGTCAGGCGTTGGTTTCTCCTACTATGCATATTGGAGCTGTCTCTAAAAATGTTGTCTCTGTGATACCTTCTCAATATGCAGATTACACAGACGTTTTTGACAAAGGGATGGCGGAGACTCTGCCCCCACATAGAGCCTATGATTGCCCAATAGACCTAATACCGGGGGTAAAGATACCATCCGGCAAAGCGTACTCCCTCACTCTCAAAGAAGATGAAGTCCTTAAAGATTACATAGACAAGGCCTTGGCCATGGGATTCATTCGTCCTTCTAAATTACCAATTTCATCACCACTTTTCTTTGTTCCTAAGAAGGAAGGGGATCTACGCTATAAATAATAAACAAACAAACAAACAAACAAACGTCCCTGTATTGATTATCGTGCTTTGAATGCAGCAACCATAAAAAACCAGTACCCTCTTCCTCTGATTTCTGTCCTCCTTGATCAATTGGGTTCTTCCAAAATATTTACTAAGCTTGATCTCAGAGGAGCTTACAATCTCGTCCGCATGAGAGAGGGGGACGAATGGAAGAGCGCATTCAAAACACGTTACGGTCTATTTGAGTATCTTATCATGCCCTTTGAGTTATGTAATGCCCCGGCCACCTTTCAGGCATTCATGAACGATCTGTTTTATGACATTCTTGATCAATTGGATGTTGTCTACCTGGATGACATTTTGATTTACTCACAAAACCAGGAAGACCATGAAAAACTGTCAAAACAGTACTCCAACGCCTGAGAAAACATAGATTGTTTGTAAAAGCCGAAAAGTGCATATTTCATGCCTCAGAGGTGGAATTTTTGGGATATGACCTTACTAACAATGGAGTGTGCATGAGTCAGTCCAAAATGAGGGCAATCCTGGAATGGCTTGTGCCCAATTCAGTCAAATCTTTACAATCATTCCTGGGATTTGCAAACTTTTATAGACGTTTCATCAATGGATTTTCTGAAATCTCTGCACCTCTTACTTCTCTGATAAGTGCCAAAGTGCCATTTTTATGGTCTTCAGAAGCTCAGAAAGCTTTTGACCAATTAAAATCAGCCTTCACTTCCGCCCCTGTCCTCAAACATCCTGATCCCGAGCTTCCTTTTTTTTGTTGAAGCCGATGCTTCAGGGTATGCTCTTGGGGCGGTGTTGTCTCAAACCTGTCCTCATTCAGGAGAGATTCATCCTGTTGCCTACTTCTCTCGTAAATTGACAGCTTACGAAATAAATTATTCCATCACAGAATGCAAACTTCTAGCCATCAGAGACGCATTCCTGGAATGGAGACATCACCTTCTGGGGGCCAAACACCTTGTAACAGTGTACTCGGATCACCGCAGTCTGTTAGCCTTCAAATCTATGAAATGTCTTACAGCTAGGCAGGCGCGGTGGCATTTGTTCTTTTCACAATATCAATTTGTTATCACGTACCGTCCTGCTAAAGCTCAAGTTTCGGCTGATACTCTCTCTCGCTTACATGCAGATGGCCAGTCTCAACAGATCGAAGCACTTACTCTTCTACCGAACAAAGTTGTTTGTGCTTGTTCATTTCAGCCCTCTTTGCATTCAATCATCCTTGATTGGGTCTCAACCCATCCAAAAGAGATCACTGACCTCAACCTGGAAATAGTACAGGGCATGCCATTCATTCAAGGGCGTGTCTACATACCCTCAGGTCAAGCTAGAGATTTAGCGCTCCAGTAGTCTCACGATTCTTTGATTGCTGCACATCCGGGAAGACAAAAAACTCTTGAAGCCTTACGGCGTTGGGCTTGGTGGCCTTCCATGGTTTGTGATGTAAAGTACTACATTTTGACTTGTTCCATATGCACCCAGTGTAAAACCTCTAAAGCCAAACCAGTCAGTTTGTTACAACCTCTTCCTGTTCCCTACAAACCTTGGCAGATGCTGTAAATGGATTTCATTGTGGAACTTCCTGACGTTCAGGGCCATGACACCATTTGGGTAATCTTTGACTATTTCACAAAATATGCATTATTCATACCTTGCTTTGGTTTGCCCGCGGCTCCAGAATTGGCGAGACTGTTCTTGACGAATGTGTTTCGTTTCTTTGGATTACCCTTGGTTATTGTTTCCGATCGTGGCACACAATTTACGTCACGATTCTGTAAGGCTCTTACAGCTTCTCTGGGTATTGAGGACAGGTACTCCTCGACTTACCATCCTCAAACGGATGGGCAGACTGAGAGAACTAACGCTACTATCGAACAGTACCTATGCTGTTTATGCCTTCAGTTCCAACAGTCTTGGTTTACTTCTCTGCCTTATGCAGAATTTGCATATAACAACTCTATGCATACATCAACTGGAGTTTCTCCCTTTTTTGCCCTGTATGGTGGTCATCCTAGGGCACTCCCACTTGATCCGGTGTTACCGGCCATTAATCCTGCAGCGAGAGATTGTACGAGAGATCTTGATAAGATTGATCTGGATGTACGCTGTCATTTACTCCGAGCTCAAGATCGTGCCAAAAAGTATGCTGATGTGCATCGATTACCTGCTCCAGTCTATCGCAGTGGCATGAAGGTGTGGTTGTTGTCCCGTAATTTTCGAATTGCAGGCAAACGCTCGCTTCTGCCCAAATATGTGGGACCCTATGTAATTACTGATGTTATCAATCCTGTGGCGGTTAAGCTTTCTCTGCCGCGATCATGGCATATACATCCGGTCTTTCACATCTCCCTGATTAAGCCTTTCATCCAGGGGACCCGTCTGCCTACTCGTCCTTCGCCGATCTTGGTGGATGGTGAGGAGGAATGTGAGGTCTTGCGTATCCTGGTCTGCAGGGTGTCTAGGGGTACGTTGTTCTACCTCGTGGATTGGAAGGGGTATGGCCCTGAGGACCATACTTGGGAGCCTCTCTCCAATTTGCATTGTCCGGATCTTCTGAGGAGTTTCCATTCCACCAAGGGGTTGCCGGAGTCTTTGAGGGAGGATGCTGTTACACTTCAGGCTTCCTCGCGGGCCTCCTTGCAGGGTACGCCTTCTTTACAAGCTCCTCTACGGACCAGATACAGGTTACCATGGCATCTGTACAAACTTCAACGGACTCCGGGTCAGCTGAGTCTTGTACGTGGAAGACGTATGGCAAGACACGCCCCTCTTACGACTATAAAACCACGTCTTCCAAGGGGCTTGTTGCTGCTAATTAGGGTTACAAGCTACTCGCGGTTTCGTCTGTTTCCTCTTCGTGTCTTCCTACACGATTCCTCTTCTGAACTCCTGGTTTTGACCTTTTGCCTAACTACTGGATTGCCTCGTCTCCTCCTTTATTCCTGTCGTGCTCATCTGGTTGTTTGACTCGAAAGTTACTGGATCGGCTCCCTTCTGCGGTACTTCATTCCTGGTTGCCACCTCTGCACTTGGAGCCAAATTGCTGTCTTCTATCCGGATCTTATCTAAAGCTACTCGGGATACATGTGTGCTCAGGTACAGACTTAATTGGCTATCCCCATCTCCACAACTGTTTATATCCACAACTTGTCTGGATATTTGTCTTCTGTTGGATTCTGGGACATTGAGTGACTTTCATGTGGGATTGCCCCTAAGTGCATATAAACGCTCTCCTGAAACTGCACCAACCCGGCACTAGTGTGACCCTGGTGCCGTTCGGGGCTACTTCCCTATACTAACCTCCCGGTTTGTTATTTCCTCCTGTCGTTGTCTTCTGTTTCCTGGATTCCTTTCCTCAATATATCCTTATTCAGGTTAGTTTATATCGATTCTATATATAGTTCGGACCGATATTAAATTAGACCAGTTCCACTCATTTTGTGTTATTCCTTGTAGATCCACCCCGGGGAAGCTCCACTCCAATATCTATCTAGGTAATTGCCCATTTAATTCAACTGTTCTAATCACTTGCATTAACCTCAACACTGTCTAATATCTTTGTATTCCTTTGCAGCATTGGTATTGGTGGTGTATGTTCTCCCCGCTCTTTTATTCAATGGACACCTCTGTCTGTCTGAACTGAAACAGCAGAGAGGTACATTGTGGAAAAGAGCCCCTCTTTGAGGAAGCCTGAGTCTTGTATTCAGGGGAGCTGGGATGGAAGGCTGAATATCGATTCTTGTACCACCATCATCTCCAAGGTCACTTCTCTGCATCTTCGGCCTGTTTCGGAGTGGTGAGTAACACTGGTAAAACAGCAAATCATACTCAAATCAATATGCATTATGCACAGAGCAATCTACAACTAAGGCACACAGTTCCTGAGAAACAAATTACGCCTACATCAACCAACAAAAACGCTCAGATCAAGCAAAGACATCTGTCTAGAATTGAAACCCTACAACAAAAGAAAACTCAGAGGATCTTCTTTCTCTCACCAAGCACCGAAAACCTGGAACAACTTACCAAAAAACATAAGTAACACAAGAAACTACCTACTCTTGAGGAACTACTAAAATCCTGGCTCTTCACTGAGTAACCAACAGAGACACACACATAGCTGAAACAATGATGAGTGAAGATACCGATCTGGGTCCGGCAAAGCAATCAACTACAAACATAATCTAAGGAAGACATGCTATGACATACCAATATACATACTGAGAGATATCTACAATAGGATGACACTAAAGACTGATTACACAATCAGACCAAGATGGAAGGAAATGGCACCATCACGCCTGAATTACACCTACACCGCCATGGGCCTCCATATCATAGATAGCAAGAGAACAGGGGGCGGCCAATCCACAGCACCAAGACCAGAGTGGGACGAGACATAACCTATCCCATTAAACTAAAAAGTTCAATATAATACAGTCATGGAACGCCCCGCACCAACACCCACTAAGTTAGATGGTCAAAAGAGGAAAGCAACAACTAATTCTACCCATAGGAATGCAACTCAAATAGAACAAGATATGTAAGAACCAGGACATACAACCTACTAAACCTACCTCAAATCTCTGCATAGTTAATTCACTCTTAAATCCACACAACCATTCCGCACCCTGCAAACCGCATGCACTTAACCACACCATAACAACAACACACAAACAACACATAAACTGCACCAACAGCACACAAGGTCTCACCCTGGTCCGATACTCACACCAAAATTCAGCGCACGGTGGTAACTGAACTGAAGCCGCCACCACCACACCACCTCACTCAATGTCCTATTCCCTCTTCACCTGACTAACCTAACCCACCCACCTTCTTGTTTACAGATCCGCCTGAGTGCCTGCTGACCATCTCCATTGGGGTCTGCGCCCTATATAAATACCTTTAAAATTTAACATTGAACATCTCGACTGTTGCCAGGTATACAGGTTGCTGAAAACACCAAATGGTAGCAGATCACGCGATGGGAGTTGGTCCAGCTCACGAACAATACAGAGGACGGGTTCAAAATGATCAAGGTTGAGTTGCATGCATTAAGACTTATGAAGATGCAAAATCAATATATGTTGGATGTGTTAACAGCAATGGAAGGAGGGGTTTGCAAAAAATGTGACGGTTCCTGCTGCACATTTGTGCCTCGAGAGGATGCAGAGAATGCTTTGTTGTCCCATATCATTGCAGCTGCCATGGCCTCGGTGTTCACTTTAAGAAGGAGAGAGGAATGCAAGAGAGAGACTGGTTTACTTTGCCATTCAACCGGGCCACGTCTTGGCTTGGAGCGATTATGAAGTTGTTAATGCCCATCAACGAATTCATCCTGGTTATCCTGGTTATCTTCTGCACCTGCCAACTTGGTCAATAATACAAGAATTGTGGTATCAATTGGGGTTCCAGAGGCACCTTGCAAGATGAAAGATAGTGAAGTACAGACTGATATCCCACAGAATGGTCCTAAGTATGAAATGCTCCCCATCCCGTATGGAGATGAAGTTGACCACCTATATCACACTATCATTACTCCATCCCAGATCTAGAGAATTACACAGAGGTTTGGGTGGACCTGGCGGGGGATGGGGGATGCATCTATATGACTTGCCCACCTGATGAATATGCGTGTCGGGGGAGAGTTTGAGGTCAGTATTTAGAGCTTGGATGCCAATAGAGGGAACACAGCCTTACATGGAAGCAGAGAGGAGAGAGCTGGAGTGTAGAGGTATTAAGAAGTTTGTTACTGTTGAAATAACAGAAGGGGGGAATGTTGGGAAGGGGGAAACCCTATCCCACCACCCCTAAGTGCTTCAGAGTAAGGCAAGCTGCATTCTAAGCACTATGGTGATCCAGGGGTAGGGGAGCCGATGATAGGACCCAACCCCAACATGAAGGACACCACTCCAATATAATCAAATATAATCAATCCAAGGCCTGTGCAGCGAATGCAGGATTGCATGCACTAGGCCCAAATTGAGAGATGAGGGAAACCTCTAGCCATGCCTGAGCTCCTGTGAGGACAGCCCACACCCCAACCGACACAAAGTCCATTCATTGTTCTAACAATGGTTCAAAGATGTTGTTTACCCAAGAGGAATGTGCCCTACATGACTGTGAGCACAGACCAGTGCCTGGAGATGTTATCTTACATTGACCAAAGCATGGCCCAGCTCACTTCCAGACGACCACAAATTATAGCCCATATAACTGACTGAACCCTAAGACCCGTGAATTCCATGGCACCAGGTGACCTTTGGCCACCAACCCTAAAATTGACATGTTCTGAATGTTCAAAGGAGCAGACATTGGATGTCTTTGAACCCCAATCATGTGATTTGTATTGCAAGGTGCTGGGAAGGATACATTATACTTCAGAAAAGAGGGTGGAGACCTTGGAGTCAGATGGCATAAGAGGGAGCAAGTAAAATGTGTGTGGAGGTCAGAGTGCCTCAGAACCTCCTTTGAGCCAGCCTTAAAATCTGTCAGGTGCACAGTATAAAGACAAAGTGGCATTGTGTTAGGAGTGTAGTTAATTTGTTCTTTGACCTTCATCGTGAGAAGAAGATGATCTCCGCAGCACCCACATGATGGAACAAATGATCTGGCACCTCTTATGGAGCAGGCGGATCATGTATAGGCGCACACCAACCAGCCAGGGGGGTTTATACTGTATATGTTGAGTCATCAATGACCATGTTTTTCCTCATAAGATTCTGCCTGTACCCTTTTTCGCCAGAACATTCTTGGTAGCAGAGTTCTTTGCTGTTGCTCTCATCTTTGTGTGAGATTAAAATGTGTTTTCATGACAAGATCGACTTGGGCCTTTCTTCCCTAGCAGGTTGTATTCTCTTTGGTGTGAGTGTTCAGGGGCGTGCCTTCAAGATTAATGATGAACATTCATGTAACTCTTTTAGTAGCACTAGTAAGACTTGTGAAGAAAATATTTGCTGAAATGCAATGTGTCATAGATCAGGGTGATCACCTATTAGATGGTCTGAAGCACAACACACTTTTCTAAGAATGTAGTTCTGCTTTTGAGTAGATACATTTTAAAATTTTACACTGTTTAATAGAGTTTTGTGGTTGTGTTAGAAGAGATTTATTTTTAGGCAGCATTTTTTGGTTTATACTGTCTGGAAAATAAAAAGCAAATTGTGAAACAAAATAAGAATGAACATAGATAAAGTTGCTGATATTGGTATATTTTGTACATTAAAGTTATTCTCTTTAAGTGTCTGGGTATTTTGAATGCCAAAAACACCAATCATTTTTTTTTAAGCATAAGAAATTGGACAATACACCATTTGGTCACAATTATATTACCACCCCGCATGACGTCACACAGCTTCCCACACTGCTCCTCAATTACGTGATTGTGCTGATCAGTCAAAAATAATGTTTGGATTTAGGTGACAATGTCCATTGTACAAAATGGCTTGAGATGGCAAGGGGCGAGACGTTCTCACTGAGTCGACTAAATGGTGTGCAGTGTGGACATCAGCGAGGACACTGTACAATGTTGCACCCTAGGGACACCGAAACACCCCCCCCACGCTGATTGGCTCTTCGTCCCATGCCCCATAACCCGTACCCCAATGCTCTGGCCCCCCAGCTCCCTTTTCACACCTTGCTGACAGCTGTAGTCTGAAAAACAATACAACACCATGACTGGAGTGTAATTAACCATACTTAATGTCTATTCCTCTGCCAATTGCCTATTCCTCTGCCTATCTTCTCATGCACCTGAGTGCCTAACTCATTGGCCTTACAAGTATCTCTTACAGTGACTTTGCTGTGGCTGCGTTCTCCTGGGGAACTTCAGCCGTGCAACCTTTCAGCACACAGTTTCTTCTGAATGCTCAAGAAATTCATATTGCTTGTCACACAAGGCCTGTATCTCTATTATTATGAGCTGTCTGTGATGAATTAATTCTTAAAGTGGGTGTACAAACAAAATGGCTTCTCTACTTTTCACATATTGGTAACAAAAAAAACAATTGTATATCCCGTACACATCTTGCACCATCATTGCTTGCGTGTGCTCTACAACTACCCAATAATACGCCCCAAATCAACCACCCCTAATTGTGTTCCAGCATGGGACTTCTCGTGCTGCGTCTGCTTCTTTGCCATCTTATGCAAGAAGTGCCCCGTTCAACGACGTTTTCACCCACCATGTCACCCTCAACGTCACCAGCTTACTTGCGCAACTGATACGTGTGCCCCCTTGGCAGGGTTGAACTTGGAGCTTTGCTATTATTTGAGAAATATTGCATTAACCATCACTTTGCCATTCTTTCAATGAAGTGGGAGTGGACACTGGCTTGTGGTACGTAATGTTTGTATAATGAGAGAAGTGAAGGATTGCCCTGTAATTATACACTGTGCTGTCAGTTCTCTTTTGTGATTCTTTTGATACTTCTCTTCATCTAAGACACATCATTTAAATGCATCCACGTTCACTTTAAAACATGCCTCTATAAGGAAATACAGCAGACATTCAGAATAACCTATACATGGAACTATGCAAATGTTGTCATGAAAGGTTCAAATGCAATCCCTTACCATGTTGAGCAGTTTTAGTACAACCAAGTTCCAAAAAAGGCAAAACTTCATTGTGCCATTTAACCTACTTGGTGTATTTTTGTAAAGTTGTAGTGCACAGTAGACATTAGCAATCAGTTGTCATGCAGACAGTGTTACAAATACGTCATCAACAATTGTAACCTGACTGTTACAGTAATCTGTGATTGCATTGCATAGCTCAACTATCGCTTTAACACAAAGAAAATCGATAGGTTATGAGAAACCACTGAGCCGCTTTGGCACAGAGTATCAACTTTCAGGACACCTGCAGTAGTGGGTGCTTTACATTTTTGGTGAGATAATCCTTGCTAAAATGAGAGTTGAACGAGAGCTGAATGAATCCTTGACAGCAAACCCACTATTTATTTTACAGGCTTAGAATCACTCATCACACATTTAATCATACAGTGAAGACACTGTACTAAGTTGGAAGGTTGCACATTATAAAAAGTCATAAAGCAGAACGATGGAATAACACATCTACTGTTGCATATAGTGTTACTTCTAAGCTATATCCAATACCTCAAAACCCTTAGCTTCTTCTAGCAAAAAGTTACAGTGATAAGAGTTTGTACCATTAAAAACTTAAAGTGGTCACATTCCTATAGCCAGCTACATATGTATTTCCAGTATGAGACATACTAAACTTACCTAAACTGGGAACGATTTCTAACTGTATTTGCTGTTAAGTACTGATGCTTTCCCCAGTCAGTTACATATGTAATAGATAATGCAGGACATTACCTTTTTTTCTTTGAAACTCTGAATATTCACAATTGTATACACTCCTACCTCCGAGCAAAATAAAAAAGGGGCGGTGGGTGCTCCAGATTAAATATGCTGTTGGTGGGTGAGATGATTTTAGGCTTAACACATTTCACTAGAATAAATTTAATTTACATTGTGCCTAATTTACTAAATATTGAATGCAGCACAAAGTCACTTGGTGCTTACTAGTACACTTGGCACTATTCTAAAAACGAATTCAGGTCATGGGTCGGACATTACGGTGGCCCGTTCTACTTTTAACTGTGCTGGAGCGCTTTGTGTGAAACGAAGCCAACACGTGGGAGTGTCCAGCGCAAATAAGTAATAGGGTGTGTACCATGCAAAATCCCCTTTCCATGGGTAAAATGAGGAAGAACATTGGACTGGGGAGGGACACACAGTGTACACAACAAAAATGTCCCATCAAGCACTAAGGAACCCCTATTCACAGAAGCTATCGCTCAAATTGCCTGGAGTCCAAAGGAGAATGCACATCTCAGTATCTTAACGCTCGACTGTCACACCTCTGATTAAGTGCTGGTCTCTATAGAGGAGATGGAGAAGGATTCACTCTGTCAGCCGGGCTACCCCCAAGATGGCAGCGGCGAAAGGGATGTGTATTGTTTCAGTTGTCCTGGGCTCTTGCCTTCACTTCGTGTCCCTTCCCACTGCAGATCTGAGACATGGATATCTGCAGAAGCAACCTAAGGAGCAGCGCGTCACTACTACTTCGATAGTTCATGCTTTGTGAGTGCTTTTCACCTTCCTACATTCTAACGCTTTGCCAAGATTTTCCTTGACTAACCCTATCTCCATTTCATTAGGTGTTCTCGTTCCTTTCCCTCTCCTGTCATTCCCGCTGTCACTGACCCGGCACAGCCACTTCTGCAATCCAAAGGGTATATTTCAAATACAAACCTCTGTTTCCACCATATTCGATCTCTGGGTCCCCACTAACTCTTTTCTTTGTCCCACAGAATTGAATCTCTCCTCCGCCCAAATCAGCACTTCGCTTTCTACTCTCTCGCTCTAACTCCTGATCAAGGCACAGACTGCTCTGTATTCAGGTGCATTGACTATCTCTTGTAGCACCCGATCTTCCTGTTCTTTCACACTAGCTCTTCATCTAATCTCTTCCTCCACAGCACAGGAATCATTCTTCCTGGACTTCTACCTCCGGCCAGCGGAAAGCCTGTTGTAGATCCCAAGCCGGTTCTTATTACTTCATCTGATCTGTCCATGACATAACTCTATTTCCTCACTCACTTTCACTTTCTCCTTTTCTTACAGACAGAATCTGTACACAATTAGCTGGGTAGTACGGGAATTGGTCCTGATTCACTATCACTCATAACTAGAAGGAAGACTCCAGCCGGCAGGGTTTTTTTCCCCAGAGGGTTTCCTTTGGAATCCTATTCCCCAGGGTCCTAACTGCAGGGCAGG